>NW_028270159.1:26438798-27038798 GCF_037043375.1 Chiloscyllium plagiosum | reverse complement strand
GGTGGATTGCAGCTGTAAAGTCCCCTTTGGCCAAGTAGTCCGCTGAGATTCACTGTTTGGGTTCATCCCTTAAGAACGGCAATCACAGCCTGTGGCATTACCTCTCAACAAGAGACACCATTCAGATTGGCAGATCGGGGTAAGAGTAAAAATTAGAGGAAAAGGTATCATTTAACAAAAATAGCTCTAACATTTTAAGAGTGACACAATTTTCTAATCTTTACTTACATTTCTTACTTGATGAATGTGTATTTTAATTTGATAACATTTTGGGAGTTGCAATGAGGCAGTGATTTCAGTGCAGAATTGGAATGGGGATGGTGTTACTGCAGTGCAGAGTAGGGCTGATCTTTTGTTATGGTAATTACTTTGGCCAAGCTCCTTCTGAGACATCCCGATCTCTGGCCTGTAGTTCCACCTTTGCTGTAAAAAGTACATGTAAGAGTTGGCGTTTGACGTTACATATACCATTAAAGTGTGGGTCTGTAAATTGGAAAGCAGGAGATGAAAGGGTTGTGGCTGGTGGTTGGGTCAAACTGCTTGTTTAGCCTTTTAGTCTTCCACAGGGGAAGAAAAGATTAAACTGACCAAATGGATCAGATAGCAAGATTCCAGAGTCAGCCCTTGCTTTATGCTATCTTTGCTAGTTACCTGGGACAGAATCAATGTAGCTGACTTAAAGCTGCCTGGATTAAGTATTTGAATTCCCATCCAGAATTTCAATTCCTTGTAGCTGTTCAAAGTAAAATCCAGTTTGGTTTGAAAAAATTGGCATATGGATCTTCACCATTGTTTACAAACTCTCTGCTGTTAAGTCTTCGAGGCAGGGCTTGTTTTGGAACATCCCATTCCAGTGTAAGTACAGGGTGATCGTTCCTATAGGGAAGGGAAGACTAGGAATGTGTAGGCAGCTAATATTTCCATTTGTAATGGAAACTGGTAAGCATCATAATACAATACACAAGAAGAAATTGCCAATCCTTATTATTTTACAGATAGTTGTTGGATAGTACAGAACTTGAGTATTGCTGCAAAAATATGCATTTTGCTGAAACTTTTCATCTTGAACTCATCAGGCTATTCACAAAAATTCCACCGTGGAGGAAGAGCTGTATTTTATTCTGTATGAGAAGAGAGTTCTGATTGGTAGGCATGTTGACTTGAATAATAGAGCTGTTGCTACTGGAGATGGCTGACAAGCCTTGTTTACATTTGAACCATGTGGGTTGACTCTAGCTAATGATTGCCCTGGGGAGTGAACCAGAGAACAGTTGTCCATTATTTCATTATGTTGAAAGAAGTGCAAAGCATGTACATGTTCTCTCTATCAGCTAAGAACAAGGCCTTGTGTATTAACACAGATAGCCTCAAGTACACAACTGGGCCACACTGTGAGCCCAAGTGATAGTCTTAAGTTAGTCATCAATGTAATTACGAGCACACTCGGTATTATTTTTCACTTTTTTGATCAACTGCAGAATGATATCTAATATTGAACACTGTATTATAGTTTTTGCAAGTGTAGGTTAGAGGTATACATAGGTACCTCACCTACTGAACTGTTTGATAGGATTCATGCCAGTCTTTGGCATGTATAACCCATTCATCAAACATCCCACTGGCACTAAAATATCAATAACCAGAGTGTATTCATGGACAGATCCTGTCCTTTGCAGATAAAAAGAGTGTGTACACCTTTTTTCAGCTTCACAAAGTAGAAGACAGCTATTCTTTGGTTCATTCCTCAGGGTCATGGCTTGATCAATCAGCTGTGCTCTTCCAGCACCACTAATCCAGAATCTGGTTTCCAGCATCTGCAGTCATTGTTTTTACCTCGTTGATTTTAACCCTACTGCGAATCCTCTTGCAAGGATGCCTGCCTTGAAGAAGTTTTCCTCCTCTCTCTATAAGAATCTCAGGGAGTCCCTCTCCCACTGAAACTCCCAGGTCATTTCCTCTGCCCTGAAGCTCTTCAACCATGTCCTGAAACAAACTCACGGAACACTTCAACCCCAGGGCATCAATGTGGACTTCAACAGTTTCCTCATTTCCCCTTCCCCCACCTCACCCTCTTCCAAAATTCCAGCTCAGCACTGTCCCTATGACTTGTCCAGACTTGTCCTACCTGCCTATCTCCTTTTCCACCTATCCACTCCACCCTCTCCTCCCTGACCTATCACCTTCATCCCCTCCCCCACTCACCCATTGTACTCTATGCTACTTTCCCCCACCCTCCTCTAGCTTATCTCTCCACGCTTCAGGCTCTCTGCCTTTATTCCTGATGAAGGGCTTTTGCCCGAAACGTCGATTTCACTGCTCCTTGGATGCTGCCTGAACTGCTGTGCTCTTCCAGCACCACTAATCCAGAATCTGGTTTCCAGCATCTGCAGTCATTGTTTTTACCTCCTTGATCAATCAGTGTCAACCTGCTTACTTTAAATTGAAACAAAACTTGGCAATTAACTGTCAGTTATTGTCTAACTGGTGCATTCTTCATGGCAATGTATCTACCAATGATAATATACTTGCCAAAAAAAAAATCATCACTCACTTTGTATTAGAGTGCCCAAGCTATGGCCTATGGGGTACATATAGCCCACCACCTGCTTTATTGGTAGATGGATTTACATTTAATTTAACTGGACTCTCCATATAAATAAAGATCAGAGGCTAGGAATACTGTGGCAAGTAACATACCACCTAACTCCCCAAAGCCTGTCCACCACCTACAAGGCACAAGTGATAGCATACTCCCCACTTGCCTGGATGAGTGCAGCTCTAACAACACTCAAGAAGCTTGACACCACCCAGGTCAAAGCAGTCCGCTTGATTGGCTCCACATCCACAAACATCTCCTCCCTCCCTCACCGATCGTCAGGAGCAGACTATCCACAAGATTCACTACAGAAATTCAGCAAAGCCCTTTAGACAGCACCTTCCAAACCCCCAAGCACTCCCATCTAGAATCATAAAATTCCCGCAGTGTGTAAGCAGGCCATTCGGCTCATTGAGTTCACACCAACCCTCAGAAGAGCATCTCACCCAGATCCACACCCCAACCCTATCCCTGTAACCCTGCATTTCCCATGACTAATCCACTTAGCCCGTACATCACTGGACACTATGTGTAATCTAACATGGCACATTCACCTACCCTGCACATCTTTGAACTGTGGGAGGAAACCAGAGTACCCAGAGGAAACCTATGCAAGCACAGGGAGAATGTGCAAACTCTAGGCAGTTGCCGGAGGGTGGAATTGAACCCGGGGATCCCTGGCACCACGAGGCAGCAGTGCTAAACACTGAGCCATCATGCCATCCCCTGAGGACAAGAACAGCAGATACATGAGTACACCACCAGCTGTGAGTTCCCCTTCAAGCCACTCACCATCCTTTCTTGGAAATATATTGTCATTTCTTCACTGTCACTGGGTCAAAGTCCTGAAATTCCCTCCCTAGCGGCTACCTACAGCATATGGACTCCTGCAGTTCAAGGAGGCAGCTCACCCCCCCCCCCCCCCCCCCCCCCCCCCCCCCTCGCAGCACCACTCAACGGCAACCAGGGACAGGCAATAAATGCTGTTCCAGCCAGTCATGCGTAATGTCCTACAAGTCCCGAATGAAAATCAAATTGCAAGGAGCACCTCCTTCAATCAATGGCTCTTATCTCCTGTGATTGGAGAAGCACCGAACAGCCTGGGATGTGGAGCTGCTATGATGAGCCTATAGACTTGGTCTGGAAACAGGAGAGAGACTCTGGCCTGGGGAAGGAGAGGAGGAGATAAGGATTGTACCATGAGATGATTGCAATGGGAGTCGGTTGGCTGAGTGGAACAACGAGTAGGACTGTGACGGTTTTGGAACCATAGTCAGACTGTCTGGTCACTCCCAACATTCTTCCTTTCATTTCATTTCTTTAAAAAAATGGCCTTTTGCCAAATTGCAAGTCTGTCTAGAAAAGAAAAACATGGACACATTTACTTCTATGCAAAACATTTCCTAGTGGGATAGTGGTGCTGGTGGAAACTTTTGGAGTGCAGAGCCCAATGGATTATTTTCTTCAGACTAAAGACAGACAGAGTGAGAGGGTTTAGACAGAGGGCCAGAGGGTATAGAATAGAAGTTGGAGAGTGGGGTGGAGATGGGAGCGAGAGAGAAGGTGGTGAGAGAAACAGAGAGAGAGGGATATGTGGGGAGGTGAAGAAACCCTGTGCTGAAGGTCAACACATGCACTGCTTCCACATATATCCCATTGTCAGCCATTAATGGCCCCATTCGCAGCTATTCATTCCCCCAGGCTGATGTTCCCCCATGGAACATAGAACATTACAATGCAATACAGGCCCTTCGGCCCTTGATGTTGCACTGACCTGTGAAAACAATCTGAAGCCCATCTAACCTACATTATTCCATTATCATCCATATGTATCATCCATTCCTTTGTCTTCCCAACATTCTCTCTCTCTCTCTCTGGGCTCATCTTTCTGTTCTCTTGTTCTGCTTCTTAACCAACAAAGCGAAAAAATGGCTTTATTATTAAGCCTTGCTGCTTGGCATTTTTAAAGCCAATTTCTGTTACTTAATTTAATTTTCAAATTATTAATTTCGAATGTTTTTGATAAAGTTCATGTTCACTGATGTAGCATGAGTGCTGCCTGAAATTTGTTCACCTGTTCCAAAGGAAAAGATAAAGTGAACTGTGCTCCCCTGTGCAGAAAGGTTAACCAGTCCTTTTGTACAGTATAGAATGTTGTTCTTCCTCTGCATCGGTACGCCTCGTGAAAGTCCTGATGTGTACAAGAGTAAAAATTTCAACAAAGTGTATCTTTCTCTGCAATACTGACCAGTATTTTGTTTCAACTGTGAAATATTCAAAGTACATGGAACCAATGCTTAAAAGGTGAATGTTAGAATTTAGATTTAAAGTTTAAGCTATTTCCAAGTCACAAATGGATAATTCCATTCAACAAATATTTTTGGATATTATGGGACAGGGTAGGAGGCAGAGGAATTCAAAATATGAATCAACAAAATGTGCCCAAATCCTGCTCCACTGTATTGAAACCTTTGTTCCGTCTTAATGATGTGCTGGTGCAGTACATGACAGTGGTGGCTGTTTATATTTCTTACTCTCTATAACAAGCTTTATCTCTTTTTCTATTTTCACAATCTCTTCTGTTAATGTTACACCGACCCCTTTGCTGACTGTTATTCACCTAACTATTCTTTCCCCTAATCTGTTGCATCAACACAATAGAATAGAAAAGTAGTTTTGCTTGTCGACTTTCTTTCTCTGAGAGCTTTTTTTTAAAATTGCTGGTACTTCAATCACCCTTGGGAAAAAAAGACTGTGCTAAAAATGATATCTGAGGAGTACAGGTATCTTCTTCCAGAAAAGAAATTAAATTCAGTACCTATAATAAAATAAATCCTTTTTTGATCCCTCTTCATCCAGCTATACAGTAAAAGATCAGACAAGGACATCTTAAACAATTTTGTTCATATTTGACCAACACTTTTCTATTTATATTCGAAGATATTTTTTAAAAGCTAAACCAATGCAATTCTGAAATTTGGAGTATCTGCCAGTTTTTTTCTCTACTTAAGTGTAATGGCTAATTTGGTGATCTGCTTTCCCCAGAGTGGAAAATAATTGTTCAGCAACACTGCTGACAAAAGTTGTTGCAGATTTTTGGAGAAACAAGCATTGTAGGCAGATATTACCCTGCTGTTAACCATGAGGAAGTATTGTTTGTGGATCTCACTGACACCCAATATGCTGCTGTTACAACTGTAATAATATCAGAGTTCTTTAAACTTATTAGAAGTTTACTAGCCTCAAACACTGGAGTAATAGAACCAGACACAACTTCAAGGGTTGTTTTAATATGTGAAGTCCCATGTACACATACTCACACACACACACATATATCTTTTTTATTGATTTGAAATGGGTTGCCTGAAAATCACAGAATTTAACATCCTTTATTTGACTTGCATGCTTATGTGTTTGTGTGTGTTGTGAAGTTTAAATTGATCTGTATCATTGTAATTACAGTGCTCAAATGCTAGGGTACTAACTTAGGGAGTTGTCTGTTAAAGGGGTTGTTCAGTGGTTCTTGTGTCAATGTTGGAGGATGTATTGTATTACTGTTCCCTCTCTGCTTGGAAAATGCACTGAAGTTGAAACTTTTGTGATGTCAATTTCGAAAACACCCCCAGTTCACAATATTAGAACGTGCTGCAACATTTAGATTTAACTATTTTTGTTTACCTTGAGACAAATTCATCAAGAAATGCTTATGTGTTTTACATGCTTAGAATCAAGTGATAATTCCAAGTCAGGCTTCTGGTGATTGAAATGCTGTGCCCATTGCATTTATTTATTGAAAAAGACAATAGGTTATGTATTTTACTTATGGCAGAGAATTATGAGGTCACTGTTATTGTTTATCATTAGATTCAACAACCAACATCTATGCAGACAGAACTTTCTTTAATCATATAGGAGATAATGGTATAATTTATCACTTAAATTTATCACATTAAGGATTAAAAAATATCTTTTGTGAAAAACACCTTCAATAGGATGTCAATAACAATACAGGCTCTTATTTTGAAGTCAGTTCAGCTATTTTCCTTCAGCTTTTATCTAAGTAACACTGTTTAAACAGAAATTAATATTAAATTTTAAATTAAAGCCCAGGAACAGAATCTTCAATTTTTACTTATCATTACCTTAGAAACTTAAGGTTTTAGTGGTACGTGAAGTGAGTTAAATACTGTAAGTATGGAAGAAGTAGGTCAACATAGCTATGAGACCAAAATTGTAGAGAAAAAAGCTGAGAGTAGACATGATTTTGATATAATTTTGTGTCGCTTTGATTTATAACAGAGTAATGAGCTTAAAGAGATGCATATTCTAGAAATAAAAGTGTCACAGTAGTGTCTGGTGCTGCTTTTTTAATGTGAAAGATTTAAATTTTCTTGGCACACTTTGTAATCACTGAGTGACCCCTATAATTGTTCAATTCCTTTAAATAGATTCTTGTCAATGAAGAATCCCCTTCACAGAATCTGATTTGCTGTTCTCCTTTGCACAGTTATAGCAATGATTTTCAGAATGTGCCTTAATTTGCTGTCCTTGCAAAAAAAAGCAAGAAACTAATTAGAAGTTAATTTAAAAAAGGTGGTAGAATTTCAAAATCTAATATTGCAGATTAGAATCTTCAGAACGATAGTACTTATTTAGTGTGTGACAGGTACAATATCTTTTCTGTTGCGATCGTTTTACGTAATTTAAAATCTCTTTGGGTTCAAAACTGGTACAATATTACATCAAATTGGTTTGCAGGTTTGGTTCCAAAATGCAAGAGCAAAATTCAGAAGGAATCTATTACGGCAGGAAAATGCAGGGGTTGATAAAGCATCTGATGGCACAGTACTTCAAGCAGCAACGCCGTCTGGCCCAGCATCAGAAATTTCCAACGCCTCTCTTAGTCCTTCAAGCACTTCTACTACTTTAACTGACTTGACTAACCCTTCTATGCCAACCGTGACGTCAGTTTTGACGTCTGTGCCTGGTAGCCTCGAGGCCCACGAATCCCGAAGCCCTACACAAACTACTCTCACAAACCTTTTCTGAGAACTCTTTTACATGATTCCTATGGAGAAGAGGAAATTCTTAGTTTAATTATAACTGTATTTTTATTAGATGCTTTGTACAACTGACTAACAGCACTATGGATCTGTACTGAAAACTGAGACAAGTCAATGTTCTGGAAAAAAAAAGTTTACAAGCTGCGGAGAACTTTTGCAGAGTTAACTTCGATGCCCTTTTGTGTAACTGTACAATTTTGTGGACTGAACAAGGGAATGAGATCAAAATCTGAACCATTCAATAAAGTTGGCTAGGAATTATGTGTACTCCTAAGTTTTCAAAGACTGTCACGTGCCTTATACACTGTCTTATAAACACACAATGGACTGCATCTGCATTCAATTCAGATTTATGGGGTTGATTCTTACCAGTTGTCTTTCTGCTACATTGAAGGTTCAGAAACCTTTTTAGAATGTCAAAGTAAAAGGTCAGTATCAATAAGGTTGTGCTAATGTGTGAAAAGAAAAGAATATTCTGAATATTGAAGGATTGCTATTTGAGGCTGAAAGCTAGGAAGGGTTGCAGTGTGTCATATCACCTTTGAATTCATTTGGGGTAAATGCTATATCTTTGTGATCACTGCAAATTCAGGGGTATTTAACTGTTGCTTGGAAAGGTAGCATTTGATTTTATTGGGCTGTTTCAAAATCAAACCTTCAATCATTCCCTTTTGATGTTGAGCTTTTGTCCCATGTACATTTGTTTTGCATTATTTAATGCATTCATGTCTGGAGATTGTTAAATAACTTTAAAATACTACAGGGTGCCCAGTTTAGCTCACATAACAGACCGCAATGCTTTCAATGACATGAAAAGCCTCTTTAATGAGCCCATAGCTGTCTGGGGGTGAAATCAGATAATGCCAGTAATAACAAGTAGACGTTAGCAGCTGATTTTTTTTCAATCTCCCCAATCTTCTTCGGATTGAAATTCATAGATTGAAAATTTAAACTCGATTTGCAAAATCAATTCCAAGTCATTCTGTCACATTTGCTTGTTTTGACATTAAAAACCTGGGGAATATTTTCCAAGTCAATAGAAAATAAAAACAGACGCAGTGTCTAACAGGCTGCTGTTTCACTATGAGCCTGTATTTTTGCAGCTGGCATAGACCAATTTCACCCCTTTTGGTTCTTGCCACTCTGAAGGAATATCCATAATGCATCTTCTGTGATAAAACACTCCTTTTTTAAGGTTAATCTATTTTACCTTTCCACTCTGGTTGCATTTGGCTTATTAGCTGATGATTTGCGACAGTAAGTTATCTCAATCTGGGCAATGAAATTATCGTTCAGACTCACTTTAGCTGGTGACATTATGTTCAACTCCATATTCATACAAAATGCTTGGAAGACAGTAATCTATTGATTCTTACCAACAATGGATTTACAGGATTTCCTCTTTCAGTGGCATTACTGTACTGTTATGAAGTACTTTATCGGGTCTCAAATGGATGGTTCCACTTGTTAATTATATGAAACAATTGAAAACAATTTTGTGATTGCTTTATGTAGCAGAGGGGATGCATGAAAACTATTGCATTAGTCTCAGTAAATCAGAGTTCTCATTGACCATCCTGCCCTTTGTGGAAAAAACTATTATGTCCAGAAAATAAAGACCACAATATGGTAAATTTTATATTTACAATTTAAAAGTAATATATTTAGATTTAATAACTTCATGTTACCAATACTTAAAAGCAGAAGTGAAATGTTAATATCTTGAAACAGTAACTGTGCTGTCTTTTGCCAATGGCAGAAGTTATTCTAATTGCATAAAGTTTTGTTTCAGTTCAAAAACCTCACTAGCAAACTTTGCTGATTAACTCTTCACTTTCCATCCATTTTGCCAAAATATTCTGACAAAACGATTTTGTTTTTGACATGCAAGAGTCACAGAAAGTCGATTTTGTGTTTCCTTTTGGCTCTGCTTTTATTGAGCACTGCTAATTCCTTCTGTTGTGATGGGAGGTTCAACGTGATGTGTAAAACTGCCGTGATTGCTGTCTGTGCAGCTCCATGGTCAGCCAGCAGGAGGCAGGTTTGAAGGCCAGACCTGTCAAATGTTCAGACAAACCACCTCACTAGTTCCCCGTGATTTCCTGTTGACTGCAAGTCAGGCAAGTTTGAATGAGTTGAATAATAGGCCTGAATCCCTCTGTGCCTGCTTGTGAATCTAGGGCTTAGTTTTTTGAATTTCCAAGTCCTCAGAATTCCAATAATTAGAACAAGAATGTCTTAGAGAGACGTTGGGGGCGGGGGGCGCGGGGGTGTTGAATAGTTGCTCATTTTGTAAAGTTGTTACATGAGTAAATAACGTTTTAAATTTAAGTTTGCATATGAGTTGGATGATAATGGATAAGAAGGGCTGCTTGTGTTGAAGGCATCTGCCACACTGGTTATTATTTTGGAGAAACGAAGCGACTGTAAGCCTGTCTTCCAAATATATTAATTGGCATTCAATAAAAATAAGAGCACAGTTTAATGTCAACATACAAGAGATCCAAGAAGGCTGCATTTGTGATTACTGGGATGGTTTTCATTTCTCGGTGATTTTTGCAATCCTATTTAAAGATGTTTAACAGCATACAGTCTATATGAAAATAGTTATGACAAAAGACACCAGGTTTGTATTGGGTATCCAAGACGTAAGATGCCAACTTAACACCACATGTCTAATGTAGAAATTGTTCAAAACTGAAACAAGCATTTAGTTTGTATAAAACACCGTTAAGTACAATGTTGCCAAATGGTAATCCCTTTTGGAGGACCTCAAATGCTTGTCAAGGGAATTCTTAGTGTCAATAGATAATTACATTTACAACTTTAACCTTTAATTTTAAATTGAGGTACAGGTCCCCTTATAGACAAGGGAAGTCTGATAACTGTTGGGATGTAGCTGCCAAGGGTCATAAAATGATTAATAATAATATTTGTTAAAATGAAAAGTATCAGAAGTATGGCAAAATGTACAGTGGAAAATAATATTATATAAATAATGTTTTACTGAAAGTGTGGATATTTTAAATACCACATTGTGGAATTATATATTTTTATTCTTTGAATGTGAGTGGTAATTTCACTGCCCAGATGACTGTGACTTCACATGTATAAAAATTCAGTGTGCCATTTTCGATGTGAGTGGTAGCAGGCAGAAACCAAACATTCGTTTGAAGTCCCAATTCCCTTTCTAATCACAAACATTGACTGTAGAGTAAAGGGGCTACTTCTCCCAGTGAGGTGAGTGGCAGTGGTTCACTCACTTATTTTGATAGCTGTCAAAAGTCAATAGCATCAGCAACACACATATGTTCTGCGTTTTTCACAATGGTGAACCAGCTGTCAGAATGCACTGTGGTACAGTTTGTGCAGTGTACACTATCGGAATTCATGGTAAACTCAAGCCAATTTGCCAAAAATTGGAAGTATTGTGGGTATCAGTATCTCATGATAAAAAAGGAATTATAGATTGGTTAAACATGTGTCAACTACAAAATGGATTACATATTTACATCTTTTAGTATTCTTTAAATAATGAAAACAAAATGGATGAACTAAGTAAAGTAAAGGTTGAAAAGATATTTGACTTTCCTATTGAGGGAACTGGAAGTACATTTATAGCAGCAAGTTACACAAGAGATATGATCATACGTTTATGAAGAGACTATGGAATTTCACATATACACTTTACTGAAATTGCTGACCCTTTTTATTGTTTTGATGCTTGGTCTTGTCTGATTATGAAAAGCACGCTGGCTTTGAATGCTGTACATTTTCTATTATACCAATTGTACTGTCCTGTACACATTCTTGTACAGTTGAATGTGATGTATTAAACAGTCTCCATTTTTGTTGACACGTATAAATTAGCTTAACGTAATTTACATTTTTTAAATGTTTCCTTGGCAATGAATTTTACCAACAAATTCATGTAATTCATACAAAGAAAAAATTGTGGGCATGTTTCCTATGGCAGAAGGGCACACCCGTCTCAAAGATTAAAGCTATAAACCCAACATGATATATGTGATATAATTACAAGAGGAAAAAAAAACGTAACTCCCATTTAGTTCGAGTCATTGCCATTCTTTCTTTCTTGAGATATGAAAGCTCTTAGGTTAAAGCAAAAGATTAGACATTACTTAGGGGTTAACCAATTTGTAAATATGATTTTTTTGCAGGTAGAGCAAGTATTTGGGCCAATTGAGACTGCCATTCCCGAAGTTTGAAATGTCCTATCGTTAAAAGAATGAAAATTTTAAGACTGGAAACTAGGTGACTTCAAGACAGAGGTCATTTGAAAAGTGAGCTGCTTATATTAGTTTACTATATTGATGTTGAAAAAATGTAAAATGCTTGCTGGGCATTTTTTCAATTAGAAGAAAGACTGCTACAAAGGTACAATACTTGCTCTTGCTGCAAAGTAGAAGGCAAACAATGCTCCCAAATGGGAAATGTGCTATCAAATAATAACAACAATGAATTCATGAATAATAATACAGTAGGTTCTTTCACAGTCTTCTGCAGTTAGATCCAACCAGTGGCATAATACAATAAACTACCCATGACAGAGCTCAGCTATTGTTCTTTATCTAAATACTGAGGCATGCTTTTCTCAGTTCTTCTGAAAGATACCTGGTTTTCAATTTGTCCTCATTAAAACAGGTCCAATATTGGATGAGGTAAATGTACACAGGCAGCTTTTTGATTAATAAATCAAAGTCTTCACACATGTTTATGATGAAAGAGTTCCTATTGTCTGAATTCAGTTGGCTTTAGTATTTTTAGATTTCTAGCTGCATTGAAGAACTGACTAGAATTTTGCATTTGTGTAAATCACGTAATTTATTATACTGTTTTGGGAAAGCTCCAATAACTCATGGAAGTAATGCGTATAAGTTGGTCCCTTGACACTAAAGTACAACACTGAAATAGATATTGATCTGACTTCAGTTAATAAAAGCTTTGTTCAGTATGGCTGGAAATGGTATTGTTAGATAAGTTCTTCATTGTCAGTGTTTTGATAGATATTAGATGGAGGGATAATTAATCTTTGCAGATATGGTGCATTTTACAAATTAATGTTTCCTCAATTTTTGCCTCCACATCCTTGCCTTCACACATGCTCCACCCACTGGAACAGTGTGCTCCAAGCTATAGGTTCCCACCACAACCTTAACTAGTGGCCCTCCATGATTGCTGCTCATAGTATTCTGCAGTTAACCAACGCAAAACACATTTGCAAATGATATATAATGCTGCTTTTTTTCTCCTGTGAGATGTAGTGATTTATTATTATGTACTGGTTTATTGATCAGTCAAAACCATATCATTTAAAATGGTCAAAAGAGCCCAATTCATAGCCAACAGATCCTTTGAGAAGTGGCTTATTTGAACCAATGTCCTAATGAACCAATGTTTCTGATATGGGATCAGTTGGTGCAGAGTGTGCTAGAGTCCACAGCTGTGAAGCAATTGGTTTTAGGTCTCTTGTTGGCAATTCCTCAATAGAGAGCTCTGTATCTGTATGGTATCATCTCTAGAGGCAATCAATGACAGCAAGTCCTTCCTCATAAGTTGTCAAAATCTCAAGGAAAGTTAATAAGCAGCTCTTCTCTCTCTGCTGTCAGTTGGTTGCACTTTGGGAACAGTTTACATGCCCAGTTGCTGTATTGGAATAACTGCATCAAATGAAATAGTGGAAACAGAAACCAAAAAATGACGCATTTAAAGGAATAGGGGGATGTTAGTGAGCTTGTGGAAATGGGAATGGGAAGAGAACATTAAGCTACAGTTCATTTTGTATGTTCCTATAATTCCATTTCTGTAATATTATTTACACTGGAAAATGAAGATATTTTTGTTGAGATTGCACATTTATATAAAATATATTTATTTACAACTTTCAAAAACAATTTGATTTTCAAAGGGATTGCAGTTTTATGGTATTTAACCCTTTCCATACTTAAATAATGTGAACAAAGTTATTGAAATCTTTAGAGAAACTTAAATCTGCAAGAAATGAAGAAAAACAAGAAAAAAACAAGCTCTGTATTTGTACTGCATAAATCCTCCCTCATATCTATAATATATGATACTTGTGCATCAATACACTACTGGACATTTTTGATGTATAATATTTTGGTGTAGTTCAGTTATTACAAATGTACTTTTTTTCTCAAACATACCTAATGGAAGGAGACTCAGATGTAGCATCAGCAGAAGACACCAAGTCAACATGAATGAACTGGGTAATTTAATCTATTTGAACTGTTTTTCTAAACAAAGAACAGAAATGTACATATTAATTGCAGTGATGCATTACTTGAATAGTTGTATTTTGGTTGTATTTGCTGTCTGCTTTCTACCTTGTATATTATTCACTATCATGTCTCTGATTTTCGAATGAAACTCTAGGGATTGGGCAAGACAGGTTCATGACAATAATCCTCAAAACCTTTATGAGATGTTGTTTCATGGTCAGCTGGAAATGTGGTGGGGTTTGGCTTTTGGGAGAGTTAAAAGTGATTCTAAGCTGAACGGGAACAAGCTGATGATGTCCTTTATTAAGTATAATCACATAACTGAGATTGCTAACTCTCACTCAGGTATTTCCTTACCATAAATAAAACAGACAGAGTGCTTCAAAGACTTTGGACTATAAAAAATCTTCAAAAAGTCTACATGAGAGTGAAATTACATTTATTAACTGCTTAAAAAATTCTTAGAAATTGTGTTGTTTTGTGCTGTACTGCAAGCACAATATGGGAAAGAAGTAATTTGTTTGCAGTAAGTCACCATGCATGGTATGGCCTGAGAAGAAGCATTTTATATGTCCAATTTTTGCATTTGATTTGGAATGTTTTGATTTGTTAAGAGGGACACTGGGTGGAAGAGGGTGGGGGTTACTGTCTAGAATT
This sequence comes from Chiloscyllium plagiosum, assembly GCF_037043375.1. Classification (NCBI taxonomy): domain Eukaryota; kingdom Metazoa; phylum Chordata; class Chondrichthyes; order Orectolobiformes; family Hemiscylliidae; genus Chiloscyllium; species Chiloscyllium plagiosum. The sequence continues at coordinate 27,024,219 of NW_028270159.1, read as the reverse complement.
ACAGGTGGTTTAGAGGTCCAACCAGTTTATTATATTTCATTTCCATTCTGAAGAAGGATCACCTGATCCAAAACATTACCTCTGCTTTCTTTCCACAGATGCTGTCAAATCTACTGAGTTTTTCCAGCAATTTCTGACTTTGTTTCTAATTTTTTTTCCATTTTCTGTTTTTTGTTGGGCAGCCAGACTGTCAGATGGGAAGGCTTGTGCTGGAGTAGAATATTCTAGTGAGTTTCTGGGTGGGACTGAGAACATGAAAGGGTTGAACAGATCACAGGTTGGAAGATGGTTGATAGAGGAAACAAGTTTGCTTTTGTTTTGGCTGGAGGGGGAACCTATTCCTCTTGGCCCACAAGCTGTGCTGGAAAAACACTTTCCTGTTGGATGCTATCATTCCTATATTTCTTCAGGTGCCAGCTTGGCCAATTCCTGGGAGACTCAATCCATAGCTGTTAAATCTTATCACCTGTGAAATTTTGAGGAAAAATGTAAACATTACCAGCATATTTAGCTTCTCAAGAGTTACTCTTCCCCAAAATCACTTTGTCAAAAGTTAATGTGGTGGCATTTGGGCTGGCCACATTGCCTTTCAGATTTTTGAAATTTCAACGCTGTCTCCTCCTGACCATTTCCTTGTGTCATGGGAGATTAAAATTTAATCAGCCTGTGCCCACCTTCACAGCATTTCCCAAACTTTAGAGACCCAGACTCTACTTCATCCTTTCAGAATCTCATTTTCTCCATGGCTTTCCATGTGGTTAATTTTATCTGATGCTCAATGATAATATACTTAGGGGGTAATGGGTTTAAGCCCCAATCCACATTCCCTAGCGTATACTTCAATGCAGTACTAGGGACCACTTTTCAAAGAAAACATTAACTGTTATCCTCTCTCTGGATGTCAGAGATCCCAAGACACTGTTTCAAAGCAGGACCTGGAAGTTGTTTCTGTCCAATGCAGTTTCCTCAACTGCCGTCACTAGCAAACAGATTATGTGGCCATTATTGAATTGCCAGGTGTGACACTTGTCTATGAACTGATTGATTGCTTTTCGGTGTGTGCTGCCTGTCATGTCTTTAAAGTATGTGGGCTCCTCAGGGGTTTTCATGGCCTGCTGTGCACAAAGATTGCCACTGTTTAATCTAACAAAAGTCTTGTAGAGTAAATAAAGATATAGACTATTCCATCTCTGCAATTATTTATGGTTTGTAAAAGTAGGCTTTACATTACTAGAAAGACTGGCAGGATCTAGCCTTAGGTCTATCTCCCACAAGACCCACTTTACTCTTCTACCAAGCCTCCATAACATCATCACAGTGGGTGGTGCTTTTTGCTCTCAAATAAGTACTAACCCTTTCAAACCCTATGCAACAGCTGTCTTTCTGTTATCTACATTGAAAAAATGTATACACTTCAAAGGAGCACCCCATTGGCTGTATACCACACGGAAGCATCCTGCAGTCATGAGAGGCTCCTGATAAGTGCAAATCTTTCTTAATTTCCTCTTTCTTTTGTTAAATCCACAGGTTCATCTGGTTTGTTGTGGGGGGTGAGGGGGGGTTGGGTGTGGGCCAGTCAACAGAAATAAGGTACTGCCCAGATAAGAAGTACAAAATGAATCAAATTTCTTTGCCCGGTTATTGAGTGGCCTTGGTAGAGGTCACAGGTAAACCAGATGTTCATATTTCCAAACAGGGAATAGCGTAAGATATGGGAAATTTTAACAGGGATGTAGGTAGGATGCAGCATGGAATAAGAGTCCAATAAGAAGATAAAACAGATAATCTTGGAGTTTTAGAAGAAGTTTTAAAATAACCAATACATAAAAATCTGGTTTAAGATGTGTTTTAAAACTGAAATGTGTATTGTGGGTTTGTATTTTTACTTGCACTGAGCTCAAAGCACAGTGAAGCATGCACTTACCTGTCATATCAGACAAAACACCAGTAGTTCCCAGTACAGAATGGAAGTTATTGAATAATTGACAATTTGACATTTTGAACTTACCCCAAATTTGGGAGTGAAACCAATGAGAGTAGTGAGTGTAATCATGCTTGGGCTGTGAGTTTGATTTATATGAAATAGAGAAGTGGGTTCTGGCCATTTTTCTTTGCAGCTTGAGTGGTAAGATGATTAACTGGACTGCCCACTTTGTTATAGATTCCATTCCATTTTGAAAGCTACCTCAATTGGTTCATTCCTAAGGTCAGGATTTTACATTTTGCAGCTCGAGGGTGAGGGAGGAAGTGTTCAGTGGTGACAAGAATATTTACTGGATTACTTCCCATCAGCTTGTTAAGAGCTGACCAGTGAGCTCCTTGGCAAGTCCCGGATCCGGAGTCTGGGAAGCTCTTGACCAATCAGAGTCAAGTAGCTTCTTGGTCTTAGAGATGGTTGCTGGGGACAGTCTAGACTTCAACTGATCTAATGGTGAGATAGCGTCTTTTTCTTTCTGGTAAGGTGGGTTTTGGGGATCATTGGAAAGGCTTGGTGGCTTTCAGCAATCAGCCCCTTTCCCACGATCTTGTCCCTGATTGAGAAAAATAGAGGTCTGCTCTCCCCTCATTCTAACAGGGGAGCCACTTCTCCCAAGGAGGCAGCTAATTGAACCAGTAGTGAATTAAGGCCTGAAATATACCGGCCACTGCAGCAGACAGCTGGAACTGACAACCGGAAGCGGCAGGTACAAATCACTATAAATGCCGGAGGAAACATCACAGAAGCGCTTCACAGGAGGCTCGCAAGCACTGAGGATGTCACCTAGACAGGGGTCGAAACGTGTGCAACACAAATTCCCAGCTCGGCGAACAGAACCACAACAACATCTATCATTTACCATTTAAGGGCCTTAATTCCGAGCAAGTTGAAAAGGTACCAACAGACCTTCTTCCCTGCAGTTGAGGGCTATTGTGGTACAGTGGTAGTGTCACTACCTCTAAGCCAGGGGGTTCACATCCCACCTGCTCCAGAACTGTGCAGTAACATATCTGAACAAATTGGTTAGACAAATATCTTCCCGGCACTTAATTCGTGAGAATTGGGGTGAGTATTTGTCCACGGTCAACTGCCAAATCATTTTCCCTTTTCACTTCCATGGAGAGGAAAACTGTGCCATGAGTTTTGTTTGTAAAAGTTTCATTGGATAGATGGACACTTTGGTGGCAAAGGTTGCAAGGTTGTACTAATATTTAATTTGGAACCAATGTCCACTTATTGTCTATGCGCCTTACACATTTCTTTCCACTTCACTCCATCAAAATCCATCAACATATTCTATTTTTTTCCCTCACATGCTTATCTAGCTTCCCCTTGAATACGTCTATGTTATTCACCTCAATCACTTTGTGTGGTAGTGAGCTTCATGTTCCAACCATTTTCTAAAATCATGTGAAAGTGCTAATTTTTACAATCCTAAACAATCAATTGAAAATAACACAGCAAATATATTTATTGCTTTCAGTTGACTTTCTTATTTAGGAGGTCAGCAAGTAGGTGTTTTGACAGATAATCACCATCAGTGATCCTAATTTGGTAAACTGTTACATCTTTCAGTTGGTTAACCTTTTGTTTTGCTGCTTTGTCATGGATTTTGCAGATGTATTCCATGGGTGCTGCTAATTTAATTAACCATGAACATTATAATTCATTGCCGTGGAATAAAATATGAAGATTCAGTAATAACATAAACAAAATATTGATTAAGTACACTATTCCGTCATTATTAGTGAATTGGCAGCAATCATTCAGGTTTCATCGTATCAACAGAACTCATAAATAACAGACCCTCTGTAGTCATACAAGAAGTCCATTACAGATATTTAATGGTACAATATCGTTCCTTCCACATTTGTTAAATTAGTTCAGGTAATATTCCAAAGATGCAGTGTCTTTTTACAACCTGAATTGTCCTGAGATTGAAGGGATTGGGATGACAGAAGACTTTATTTAGTTTAGCGAGATGGTTGATCAGTCTTCATGTTTGTTCTGGAAGATGGTAGGTGAAACTGACATCAAGTACTCATACTGTGATAAACTGAATGTGTAAACAAGGCTAAATAATAATATGAACCATGCTTTTTAAACAGATAGTGAATAGTTTAATGGTTTTTGTACTAGGAGACAGAGTTTAAAAATAATTCAGGCAGTGAGCCCTGGCACCTCATACAATGCAAAATTTGCCTGATCTTTGACTTAAATCATTAGAACTTGATTCAAAAAGAGTTTTGTTTTAATTTGTTTAAAGGAAAGGCTTTGTTTAACCTGTGGTCAGTTAGATTGCTGTGTTTTTTATTCTCTGCCCCTTTCTTTTAACTGGAAGAATTTGTAATCCTGCTCTCTGAGGCAACTGAGGAAAATTCAACCTTTGTTTAATCCAGGTTTAGTTACACATAACAAATGAGTCTGTTGATGACGTATCTTGTAAGATTTCACAGATCATTTGTGAAAGAAGACATTGTGCATGTATCAGAATGTTTACTGCAGCATGCATCATATTGGTAAGACATGAAGTTGATGAAATAAATTCTTACCATTGTAGTAAAAATCCTGCCATATGGAATGTTATTGTTTATTATTGCCATTAGATCTTGTTTCTTTGGTATCTGTTGTAAAAATAAATTTTAATAAATGTGCAATGCCTTTCCACAGAGGTACATCTATACTACAGTGAAAGACTCCAAATGGAATTTCCTTGGTGACTGTACTAATGAGTTTTACATATTATAATGACACTGTGCCTGATCACAGTCTGCTCTTCTAAACATTACAAACTTATGGATAAAAAGAATGACACTGATTTGCTGCAAAAAATACCTCATAGAGAGAAAGCAAGAATTCATGTTAGGGCAGCATAGACAGATTATGGAAGATTGAGGGATGATGGAAGAACACCAGGAATTCAAAGCCTAAAGTGTAGATATTGAAGTTAGTCTTGCGGATTGATAATTATGGTGATTATGTCATTTTGTTCAGATATTGTGGCCATTACTAGCCCTGAAGGTGTTACCACCACCTCATAACTGGCACACTAATGACAGCACATTGATATAATGGTGATTTTAACAAGATTAATTAGAAGGAAGTGAATCTAACGACAGTAAAGAAAAAAAGCATGACAGTTAATGAAGATAAAATTCAAACAGGATTATATGAAAATGTATCACTTCAAGTATTTTGCACTGGTTTGACTGATAGAATCTGAAAGCAATGAAAATGTGAATGATATTCATTGCACTAGTTGGTGTTTAACCCAATATTATAACACCATGGTACTACTATAGACTGTGTCAAACTGTTAAAATATGACCAGTGCATGTGTCTGACTAAATGTCTAGTGTTCTACTAGTTTGCATTACAAGCAGACTGCGAAAAAACACCCATGGTGCAATAATTAGTGAGTGGATGTGTAAGAAATGCTTCAGAACAGTGACAACTAGAACAGAATGAGAAAGTTATTTTAGAAAAAAAGTGTTTTCACATTTAAAGTTTTTCATCTTGAAATGTTTTGGTCATTTTCATGTTGCTCTGCTGACATTCCAGCACCAAGCACAGTTACATAATTAATCCAACTTATTTCTACTACTCCAATATATGAAGAAATTGTCAATACAGCCACTTTCAGAAGATTTATTAAAGGCATTCAAAATTAAAAAAAAACTTAACACAGTGGCAAAGACAATGAAGTTTACAGAAAACTTACTTTGATTAATGTTTTGAACTGAGACTGTAAGAGGTGAAAAATACAATGACCAACTCTTGTCAAGTTCATACAGTGAGAATATCAAAATGCAGCAGCTCACAAAATGAATTTAATTTCAACTAATTGAGAAATAGTATTTATTTGTTGTGTTTTAAGAATTAAATAAATCAGCCAGATGCCCTTTTTATTCATCAGTTTAACACATGAAATAGGAAAATTATTTAATTACAGTCACAACATAAAAATTTATCCTCCCTCGCTATATGCAGTGTATGAATTTTCCTTGCTTGTTGAACATTGAGTATTGTTTGTGAATTGCTGATATTACAGTGAATTATATGGAATATAATATCTCAACTTTGCAATTTGTTGTTTTTTTGTGTGTGTGCGCGCGAGAGAGAGAGAGAGAGAGAGAGTGCTTTTCCTGTCATGCAGATATAAAGAAACTAAAGATTATTTACATTGGAACATGGGAACAAGTTGCTGTATCTTTATGCTATGAAGAACCAATATTCAAAAATAAAATACATTTTCATATGATGCTCGGTGTCCATCATTTTGTATTTGTGTTGTATTGCAAAATTGAGAAATGCTCGAACGTCTTTGTGAATCTAAAAATTTATTCTGTTATGTAACATCCTGAAAGAGATCATTGTATTTCAGCTCAGTTTTTAAAACCAAACAATGTATCATTTTAGGCCAAAAACAGAAGAATATAGTAATTAACTTCTTTTAACAATATTTATATTTTTTCCTAGCTATTTCCACAAAACATTTTTGAATTTAAATATTTTGTTCCTTCCTTCTGTTGTGTGGTTTTAAAAGACCTGGTTGTTTAGTTAAGGAAATCAAAGTAATATGGTGAAAAGGCGTAGAATTGAATGTGCAGCCAGATATAACATTGTATTCTGAGTCAAACTTCCTCAATTCATTGCAAAGATGAATGGTTCAACAAGGAAAATTCAGTTAGATGCATCTTCATTAGAAATTTTCCAGTCAGAAAGAAGATCTTGCCTTAGGGGATCCTCATCTTCAGGGCATTTTAACAGGAGTGCCATCATGGTTATGTTGGTGGATCTTTGAACGGGTGGAAGTCCCAGTCACTGAGAGCTGCCAGCCAAACGTAGATGGGCAGGTCTGTTGAGTTGCAGTGCCACCCAGAAGGTGATGGCTGATGCCATGTAACATACCGAGGTCTAGGATACTGTTGTTAAGCCAATAGGATTGTTCTGCCTACCACACAATTTTTAATTTCAAAAATATACTTTAGTCATAAAAATCTCTTTGTATATGTACATTGCCACAAATGCAGTTCAGTTCTGTACAGTTGCATGTGAAGTAAACAAACAAATGTTTGAATTTGACTCCAATCCAACAAACCAAAGTCCTCTCTTGCACATACAATACTATACTTACATGCATTGAGGCTCTAGGAGTGTCTGGTCACTGAAAGGATCCCAAATTACCTTCAGCAGCTGCCCCAACCTTTAGTGCATCCTCCATACATAGTCCTGGACCTTCGAATGTGCCAGCTCTGACACTAGTTCGAGGTCAACTCCTTGTTATGGAAGACCAACGAGTTTCAGACAGACCAAAGAGTGTCTTTCACCAAGTTGATGGTCGTCCAGGGCAGTAGATGTTTGGCTTGGTGTGCTTCCTGAGGAACAGATCATAGAGCACTGAGTCTTGCATCATGGAACTGCTTGGGGCGAACCTTTTCAAAAAGCTGTGGTTGGTGAATTTCACTGCAAGTGTGATGCCAGTTATATAATTTATATATCTCCACCAATGGCTGATCAAATCAAACAGCATGTGAATACAATAGACAGAGTACTAACTGTACTTAACGCTCTCTGCTTGCAAACCTCAGAACACAATATCTAAATTTAGATGTGATTTCGCAATTGGAAAGCACTTACTACACAATCTAGAATGTGCTAAGAAATACATATAAAACTAATTTAAAATTATCAGTCAAGCTTGTAATGTGGTTCACTTACATCTGCCAGAAGCTAGATATGTTCATATCTCAGGGTCTGTCCCCTGCAGTCAAAAGGAACAAGTCCAGGAATTGCAAAAGTTTTGAAATAAATGACAATAGTTTCCTGGTGCATTCTCTGGGGCAAATCATCAACCAATCAGAGTTGACTTACCAACCAGTTAGAACCCCGTTCACATGCAGGATAAAAGAATGACTTCCTCCCAGCTGTATTAGACTTTGGAGTAGACCTCTTAAACGTTAATGCTGATCTCTATCTGCACCTTCTCAGCAGCTGTAACAATGCATCCTGCAGTCTGTTCTGTTACCCTAATGCACTTGAATGGTATGATCTGCCTGCAAAACACTTTTCACTGTTCCTTGGTATATGTGACAGTAATAAATCAAATCAAAGTTGTTGTTCCCTTTGAGATTAGGTTTTTTTTTAAAGCTTACTTACAGTGTGGAAACAGGCCCTTCAACCCAACGAGTCCACACCAAAGTGCAACCCACCCAGACCCATTCCCCTACGTTTACCCCTTCACCTAACCCTACAGGCAATTTAGCATGGCCAATTCACCTGACCTGCACATTCTTTTTGGATTGTGGGAGGAAACCGGAGCACCCGGAGGAAACCCACACAGACACAGGGAGAACGTGCAAACTCCACACAGGGAGTCGCCTGAGGCGGGAATTGAACCCAGGTCTCTGGCGCTTTGAGGCAGCAGTGCTAACCACTGTGCCACCGTGTCTCTCCTGATGAATGTAAGACTAAAAGATTTTACAGCATGTCATTTTACTGAGCAATACTCCGTTTCATCCACGGCAGCAGTGACTGTATTTCAGAAGAATGTTCTTGATTGTGAAGTATTTTGTGATTTCTTATGGTTTAAATGCAAGTCTTTCCAGCTGTAATACTCAAAGTGCTATAAAGTGCTACTAGGAGATACGACCCAAAGGCAGGTACAGTATATGAAGTTAGACCTCGGATCAGCCACTATCTCATTAAATGGCAGAACAGGTGAATTCTTCTTCCTATGTTCCTATATATTCAGTTGCCAAAATTGGTTACATTATGAGTTAGTAGGAGAAAGTTAAGTATTTGCTTTTATAAATAAAAAAATACTATGTATACTTGTAGCCATTTTTGTCAATATTCTGTGACTATCTAATTTATATTTTGCAATGGTACAGGATAAGATAGACCTCTGCCTGGATGAGGAAGAAGGTAACAGACTAATGTGCACCAATGGTCAACAGAATATTGCATACATCCTGTTGTAACTCTAGTTAATTGTATTTGGTGAACCTGCTCTGAAATTCCAACTGCTACAGTAGAGCAGAGAAAACAAATGACAAGTACTGTCTCATGGAACAGGTTTGATCGAACATGAGGTTCTTTTGTTCATTCACAAATTGCTTGCTGGGCCAACATTTAGAGTCATAGTGTCATAGACATGTACAGCACGGAAATAGACTCTTTGGTCCAACCCGTCCATGCCGACCAGATATCCCAAAACAATCTAGTCCCATCTGCCAGCACCCAGCCCATATATCTCTAAACCCTTCCTATTCATATACCAATCCAGATGCCTTTTAAATGATTCAATCGTACTAGCGTCCACCACTTCCTCTGGCAGCTCATTCCATACATGTACCACCCTCTGTGTGAAAACGTTGCCCCTTAGGTCCCTTTTTTTCCCCCTTGCACCCTAAACCTATGCCCTCTACTCCTGGAATCCCTCACCCCAGGGAAAAGACCTTGTCTGTTTACCCTATCCAATTCCCTCATGATTTTATAAACCTCAATAAGGTCACCCCTCAGCCTCCGACACTCCAGGGAAAACAGCCCTAGCCTATTCAACCTCTCCCGATAGCTCAAATCATCCATTCTTGGCAACATCCTTGCAAATATTTTCTGAACCCTTTCAAGTTTCACAACATCCTTCCGATAGGAAGGAGACCAGAATTGCACGCAATATTGCAAAAGTGGCCTAACCAATGGCCTGTACAGCCGCGACATGACCTCCCAACTCCTGTACACATTACTCTGACTAATAAAGGAAAGCATACCAAATACCTTCTTCACTATCCTATCTACCTGTGACTCCACTTTCATGGAGTTATGAACCTGTAATCCAAGGTCTCTTTGTTCAGCAACATTCCTTAGGACCTTACCATTAAGTATACAAGTTCTGCCAAGATTTGCTTTCCCAAAATGCAGCACCTCACATTGATCTAAATTAAGCTCCATCTGCTACTTCTCAGCCCGTTGTTCCATTTATTGCCCAGAGTCAACCACATTATTGTGGTCTGGAGTCACATGCAGCCCAGACCAGGTAAGGATGCTAGTTTCCTTCCTTAAAGGACATTAGTGAACCAGATGGGTTTTTCTAAAAAAAACCCAGTAGATTCATGATCATCATTAGATTCTTAATTTCAGATTTTTTTATTGCATTCAAATTCCACTATTTGCCATGGCAGGTTTCAAACCCAGGTCTCCAAAAAATTACCTGGGTCTCTGGATTAACAGTCCAATAATAATGCCACTAGACCATCACCTCCCCTTGTTGCTTTGTTAATATTGCAAGAGCATGTTGCAGCATATCTCCATAAAATAGTTCCTGCTGTGTCTAAAGGCCAGTATAAAGTGAACCCTGTGTGCATGTTCGCCACCAGGAACCAGCATTGTGGAGATCACAGCCATAAACCAAATACAAATAAAAGTAAGGGTTCCTCCCTGTGTACCAACTTGTAATTTGTTTGAAGAAATAATGGAAATTGAATTGCATGCTGACAGGTAAAGACTGTACCTTTATATAAGAGACTGCCGCATGTACTGTGCTTCAGAAAACCGTTACCCAGTACAAAATAGCAGAGCCTATTGATTGTATGTTATTTAGTCATGATTTGGAGATGCTGGTGTTGGACTGGGATGTACAAAGTTGAAAATCACACACACCAGGTTACAGTCCAACAGGTTTATTTGGAAATACAATCTTTCGAGCACTGCTCCTTCATCAGGTGGTTGATGAAGTGGTTGACAACGACCTGATGAAAGAGCAACGCTCTGAAAGCTAGTGCTTCCAGTTAAACCTGTTGGACTATAACCTGGTGTCGTGTGATTTTTAACTATGTTATTTAGAGTCTCCAATGTGGCAAAGGATTGTTGTTCACCTTACTGAGAACATACGGCAATTAGGTGCTTCCAAATTGTGACCTGATTGTTCTTACCTCTCACTCGCTTGAATCCTTGGCACATGCCTGGTAAAATGATCAGAGATTGCATTTAAATAATATTGCCTGCTTGCTTGTCAGAATATGATTTTTTTTTTGAGAAAAGTTGCAGGGAAATGTGCTCTTGAAAGATAAACAAAACCAGAAAGGTATGACAGAAATTCCTATTATGTTACTTGAGGCAAGTCATATCTGACAGGGCTACAGTTATGAGGCTCCAAGGAAACATCCATTTTGTGGCAGAACTCTTTTATTCTCAGCAGAGTTTAAGAGATTAAATCAGGGACCCATTCTCCAGTCTCTGTCTGAGTGCAATACAGAACCACAGCCACTCAGTCGATGCAAGTGATGTAATACCAGAATCATCATTAGAGGCAGACATCTTGGTGAGAGGACTGGGTGTGAGTTTTTTCTCTCACAGACGACAGTTTTGAGGTTTCAAAATACACAACAGTGAAATGCAGCCGACTGTAACAGAAACAGAAAGTCCTTCCAGATCCACACGTACAATGGCAGTGTTTGAACGGCAGGGAAGATGCTTTAGGAAAACTGGTTCCTTTAAACTTTGATTCTAACCATATTACCCCTCGAAAAAGACTTTTAAAATCTGGTCATCACCACACTGCTCTATGTGGGGTTTTGCTATTCACAAATTGGCTACTGGCTTTTCGACATTGCAGCAATATAAGTACTTCATCAATCAGTAACAAAGTGCTTTGGACTCACCTGAAGCCATGAAAGATAGCATATAAATGTAGCTTTTAATTTACAGAGAGAGTCTGCTGTGAGGTGTACTCATTACAGGCAAACATGATAGTAGATGGAGCATACGATGGGAGTTATTCACGGATAGAAAGAACAAAAAAGAAGGACACTTTTCAATTGATGAGAAACTGTTGAATTTTGGTTATCAATGGGATTTGTCGAAGAAACTCAGAGAGTTAACATGCAGGTACAGCAAGACATTAGGAAAGGAAATAAAATATTAATCATCATTGCAAGGGACTTGGAGTACAAGAGTAAGGATGTCCTCCCACAAATATATAGGGATCTGGTGAGTCCAGACTTGCAGTTTTGGTGTCTATATTTAGGTAGAGATTATGAGCTGGATTATCCAAGGTGTGGCAGTCACATGCGGATTGCCCACCAGTCCTTTTACTTTGAAGGAAAGAAGCTCCACATTCCTGAGAGGAGATTCCACTCAGGACACCTTCAGAACTGTGGTGCTGAACATCCACCCTGATCATTGTTTTGTAATGACGACCCACCCGAGGAAGCTGCTTTCAAACTGTAAGTACACAGGATAAATATGATGTTAGGGTGCTGGGAGGGTACGATAGCAGGAGGGTCAGGAGATAAAGTGCTAGATAAGTAGAGTACCAAGGAAGTATGGTTCCAGGTAGGGAAGGTGCCTTAGTGACAGATGAGATAATCTGGCACTGAGTAAGGTGATGGATAAGTATGTTCTCAAGTGTGAAGAGGGTAGGGTGCCAAAGGTAGGGAGTGGGGGTGGGGATACAGAGTACCTCTGGTGTGTCGGAGAAAGTGAGTTGGGTCTGTCAGCGATGGGGAGGGGTGTGCGGGATTGACGGGTGTTTCGGATCCATTGTGCAGGGGTAAAGGCAGAGTGCAGTGGGGGGGTGGGGTTCTGTTCCCAGAGGGCAGTGTCAGGTCAGATTGGGGAAGAGACAGATTGAGTCGGGTCCAGTGGAAGGGTGGGGGGGCAAGAGCAATGGGTGCTAAGGGACAGAGTTAGATAGGGTCCAGTGGTGGAAGTGGAGTAACCAGGCCGGGTCAGGGTGCAGTGGAGATGGGTGGTGGTGGGCGTGGGGGTGAAGTAGGTGGGGTCAGGGTCCATTGGGGGAGCAGGCCAGGGCAGGGTCCAGTGGCAGAGGATGATAGAGGAGGAGTAGGTCAGGTTAGGGTGTAGTGGAGGAATAGGAGGCAAGGTCAGGAACAGCAGGGAAGGTGTCAGATTACGTCTGGTGGGGATGGGGTGGGGGGGGGGGGGGGGGGCGCAGGTCAGTAGTGTCTGGCCTGGTTTAGCAAGAATGGAAGAGGGGTTAGGTTCCACCGTCAAGGTGGTGGTGGTCTTGGGTGAGGTGGTTATGTCCCAGGTGGGGTCCAGTCCCCAAGGACTGTCAGGTTTAGGGATGTAGGGTATCTGGGAGAGGTGTTGGTGGTGTCTGGAGTTAAACGTGGGAGGTTTTGAACACATATTCTCAACTTAGATTATGCATATCTAATATGTATATTTCTATTTTACTGAATTTCATATCAACCTTCCAAAGTTTCTGATTTAAATGGAGTCTTTCCAAGGATTTCAGGTGGGGAGGGATTGCCCAATGGAAAATTCAATTTCACAGACATTTCCATCAAAGTATTGCAGCACAACGTCGATATATGCTGCAAAAACAACACTGGCCAGCAGAAAAGCTGTGTTTTAAAGTGTGTTAAAAGTTCTAAAGAAAGTACAAGCAGGTTATAGAAGAAGGCTGATGGATAGTATTATGACCAGGTTAGGAGGGATAAAATGACTCCTCTCTTTGTCCCAGTCCTGGAATGGGAATAACAGAGTTATTTTATCCTTTATGTTTTAAAGTACGAGATATTACCAATCCAGCATGTATTGTGTGTAGCTCATGTAAATAAATGTTCCAGGTGAAAGTAGAGAAAATGATTAAAATGTAAAAATAAGCCCTGGCTAAAACAATGCACTACAGCGTGACATTCTTTGGGTGGCATTAATTGTGCAGAAATACAATTTTGTTCGGCTTCTGGAGGAAGAAAATTTGTCACGTGCGTATATTCCAATACCGTGCTAGTCATCTTTCCTTGTGTCCTCCTTATAATTCCTTTCCTTTCTGTACTATTCTTTTTGTTTGTTTATGTGCACCTTTTCTCTCCACTGCAGCTTCATCCTGATGGATCGCTGTTTACCAAGTTAATTTAAACCTTTGCCCTTAGCAACTTCCAGGAAGGACATTGGTCCCAACGCTCTTCAGGTATAACCTTTCCGGAATCTGGTGGAAAGCCAACTCTGCTAACCTTTGTTGAGTGGTATTATGCCCACATCGCTGAATTTGGGCTCAAGACAGAAGAGTGAGGAGAAAGAAAGATAAAGTCCCGTGTTTAGGCTTGGATTTTTTTTCACCACCTTGTTTATTACATGTTAAGACTAAATACTGCATGATATTCAGAGATAAACTGCTCTTTGATTTTACTATTACATTATCAAAAGACTGTTCTAACAACATTAACATCTAATGCTACCCCATATGCATCCTCTCACATGTTTCTAACATTAAATGGCTAGATTCAAAGCTTCTCACTTTATCTTAACTACACCCACACTGTACTACTTATGCCCAGTGAGGAGCAGCTCTGTGACATCATCACAAATTTTGTCCCATGCTCCAAAGCCCATACACAATATGCTCCAGCTCCCATTTCTTCCAATTGTATCATCTCTAGCCTCATTCTACAGTGCCCCCTTGATTATTGGCTTTATTTTTCTGTTTTCCATTCCTGTCCTACTGTTCAATTCCTCAGGCTGTACCCCAGATGATCCATGAACAGCACCATAACAGGCACATGGCATTTGTAAAATAGAGAACATGTTTAGAATTACTGTAAATTAGAACTATTATTTGTGACAATGTCTTAGAAAGTGGCATTATTTGAAAATAAATATTGACAGTTTTATTAAGAGCTACCCTGAATTGATATTGCAATTAGTCTGAAAAATGTCTTTCCCTACATAGAGAGAGGTTACTCTATAACATGACAAGCCCCTCATTGATGGTTTGGAGATTGAGCAGTTGAGAAAAAAGCCATAAGAACATGACAGGACTGTTTTTTTTTTAGCTGTTATTAATACACTGCTTCTGGAATCTGTCCTAGAGTTACTATTATCAGTCAAGCCACACGAACAATAGGTTTATTCTTAGCAAGTACATTTAATGGGTTAAATTACCTTTTAAAGAAGTAGTGGGACAGGATGGGGGTTGGGGCTGGCAGTGCGCGTGACAAAGTTTCTTCCTCCAGAAGCCAAATAAAATTGTATTTCTGTTCCAGCCATTAAACTTTCTGATGTGGTTGCCCCAAGGGGCAAAACTCAGCATTAAAAGTTTTGATTAAAAACATTTCCTAGTGGAGCAGACATACTGTGGTACTTTACTGGTCTGCAGTTTTAACTTAAGTTCCTCCCAACTGTCTTTTTTTTCAAACTTATAGTCATTACATATGTTTAAAAATAAAGTTGCAGGAGGTGTATTAAATGTGAAATGACTGTTTTTGGTTCAGAATTTATTTTATTGTATCGAATTTTTAAACTTGACAAGCTAGTCAATCATAGATCCAGTTAAATGTTTTAAGCTGAAGGCATCCCACTTATAAAATCTTCACTCGAGTGATCGACTCAAGTATGTTTAGTGCCTTCTGTTTTCAGATCATGTGTTCACCGTAAATATTAAAATATTGACATTGAACGTGACAGGATTTATCAGGAACATTAATGTTTTTGAAATATGTTTAGTATCATTTCTGTTGCTAAAAGAATAACGCGGTGAAGTAGACCTGTATCCATCCTGTTATGGTGTCACCATTCAGGTCAATCTTTCTGACATGTCATGACAAGAGCAATATAAAATGATGGCATAGGACTTTAGTAGCAATTCGGAGTCTGAAACTTGTGCCTGGATCTGTACCAAGTCCTGACTCCACGCTACATCTTGCATTGCTATAGTGAGCCTATGTTTAAATGCTGATAACTCAATGGGATTACGGTCAGTGTGGTGTCCAGTTAGTGACAAAAATCTCTGGCAGCAGGCAGTAACCGAGTCTGGGTCAATCCTGAAAAGGGTGACAGCAGCCAGAACTCTACTTGCTGCTGCCTCACCCAACAGATGGAGGCAGGAGATCTGAGAGGGCCAATAGCCCCATAGCACAATGAATTGGCTAAACAGCCACTGGACAGATAACAGATCCATTTTTCCCAAAACATGCATTGAGCAGAAACATGACTTAATGGCTTCCTTGCTTCACCAACAACTATGCGCTAACATGCTAGCTAGATTATATGGTTTTGTAGATCCACAATTTGAGATTCGACTTCTGGCCCTCTCCAGCCTATTAACAAGGAGCTTAATGGACAACTAATTGGAGGTGAGCAAGTGTCTGGCTCCCCACTGACCCATTGAACATAGCAGCATTTCCCAGAGCTGTCAGGACACTAACGTAATGTCCGGGTGCACTGTTTTCAAACTGGGCCCATGCCAACCTCATCCCGGATGATTGGGAATCAAGTCTTGCTGTTCCTACCTGTCTTGAATCAATAAGTGTGGCATTGCTTTTCAGACAATGCCCTTGTAATGTTTTGAGTGAACTGGACTGAATTGTACTAACAAGTGTAGTATTATGAAGTGATGTTTTATTATAAAAACAATGGTACGTGTAGAGAGCTTACAAATCGGCAGCATTAAGAAAATGCTATTGAAATATTGAGCTGAGGCCTTAACAGTTCCCAGTTTGAAAATTCACAAATTCAGTCCCTGTACTTCAGATATTAAGTGCAAGAGGTTTTTCCTATAAGCCACAGTAACACAGCACATAAAATTGTTTTTTAATACAAAATGATGTTTGATTGTAACTTTAATGAGAAATCTCTTACAACAGTTTTATTGGAGTAACAGGGAGGGACTAGCTACTCGTGTACAGGTAGAGTTTAATTTATATATGGATGAGTCTCTGAGGTAAACTGTGACTCCAGTGCTAATGACTGCCACAAGTTTGGAATCTGTATTGCTTATAACATGCTGCTCTGTCACCATGTCATCATTTACAGATTGTTAGTAAACATCGTTCAAAAGTAATGCCAGAGTTTTGATCAAGAACCAAAGAACCCATCCCGGAATATGGTAGCAGCCGTGGAATCTAAGATAGCAGTATCTTTTCAGAGGAATCTGAAGAATCACAAAGAATGATTGAATGATCATCAAGCAAGATCAAGCAGCGATGAGACGCATGATGAGACAGAAGACTCTGAATACTGTGGCTTCAAGCCTTGTTCGAAGTCAGGTAAAGCAGTTGAAGATTTACCCAAGGTGAGGTAAAATGAGGTATAATCTGAAATTACAGCATTTCTGTGCCAGCCAAGCCTCGCTGTCCTTTTCAAAGCTGTTCAGAGCTGTTGGATTCAAGACGTTTACATGCGTTTAGATAGCAGTTGAGGAAAACCCATTTCCTCAGCAATAGAATGATCTCATGTCTCCATCTGAAGCAGCATCAGTTCCAGGTTAGTACATTCCCTATTCACTTTGGAGCCCTTTGCTGAGGAAGTGATGAAATAATTACAAGAACATGGAGCAACGCTTACTGTTTTGCAAGACAATTTGGAATGGCTTCACACCATACATCTTCAGCCAACAAGAGTCAACCTCCATGGTTTGGGAGGTCATACTCTTTCAGTTAATGTGTATTGAAGCAACATTTAACCAAGATGGTAAAGATATAAGAAGCCTTGTTACTGATTGCAGAATCAGGAAAAAGCATTATTGAGTTGACAAGCATGTGTTCAATTAAATCTTCTTCAACAGCTACCCGACATTCCAGTCCAGGTAAAATACACCTCAGGCCAAGATGATGATCACATTCTGTTCTTTGGAATTATCCCGGCCTCTCCAGAAATGTGAGCTTTTCATTAAAGAAGACCAGACAACATTCTTGAAGTATTGGAAGAATTGTAAACTGCGAGGAAGACAACATAGAACTTCAAAAATATCCTGACGAGTTGGTGCAGTGGGCAGGTAAGTACAGATGCAGTTCAGTGTGGAATGTCAAAATGGTCACCGAGACAGTACAGACATGATGGGGTTAATGGTCTCCTTCTGCACCATAATAATCCTGTAATCCTTCGATCTTGTGAAAATTTCCCATGCTTTTCTCTAGCTATTATAGTTTCATGCCAAGAGGTTTGGATAATGCTTTGTGAGGCACTTCTTCAGCTTTTCCAAGAGTTAGTCAGTTTTATGATACTTCTCCAGTTGTATTTGAAAAAGATCATAGAATCCCAACAGTGTGGAAACATGCCATTCAGCCCAACAAGTCCACATTGACCCTTCTAAGAGCATCCCACCCAGACCCATCCTCTTATCTTATCCCTGTAACCCTGCATTTCCCATGGCAAATGCATCTAACCTATTCATCCTTGAGCATTATGGACAATGTAGCATGGCCAATCCACCTAACTGGCACATCGTTGGACTGTGGGAGGAAACCGGAGTACGCAGATGAAATCCACATGGACACAGGGAGAATGTGCAAACTCCACACAGACATATGCTTAAGATTGAAATCGAACCTGGGTCCCTGACGCTGTGAGGCAGCAGTGCTAACCACTGAGCCTCTGTGCAATCTGAAAGGATGAGCCTATTTCTTGACAGATTCCTGACCAGGAGGCACATCCTGAAAGTAGGCCTGAAAACAGTTCAGGAAGAAAATCCTGAGCTATCTCACTCTTCAGGCCTTATTGCTGTCCATCAAGATCCCTCCAATATGCCTCTAGATCAGAGAGAGCAGAATTCTTCATGTACTGCCAGTTTATGAGGCTGGCAATGTCTATAATGAAGTGCTGCCTGTATGAAGATGTTCCAGTAGTTTCAGCTTTACAAGCTGGTCATGATGATCTTCCAACTGACAACCAACAGAATGATGCTAATGAGATTTTATACAATTCCACCGAACAGTCAATTCTGCATGTTGTAAAATTCTTTGGCCTTACTGAGGCAATGGAATGACACTTGAACACTTGAACACTTGTATGTGAGTCCAGACAATTCTTTATCTTCTCCCAGTGTCACATATATACCATGAGAAAGGACAACACTCGATATTGAACTTCCTCTTTTCATCCAGAGTGCTTTGCAATAACTACAGCTGTGGTCTTGATGGTCCAAATCTTCCTATGAGCAGATTTTTGGTTATCATTTGGAGTCCTTTGTGTGATTCTGATGAAGAAGTGAGTCTAGGCTCAGCCATCTTCCTGTTGGTTATTCCTGCCTTCATCCTAAACGCGTGAATGTGGTGCAGGAGCCTCAAGATGTCACTACACAGCTGAGTGGTTGTGACTCTCAGTTCTTTTTTGATGGTGCAACTTCACCATTCAGTGGTCTTCCATTGTCAGATCTTCCCTGGAACAAAAGGTATTGTGAAAGAGATAAAATGGATGGGCACACAGTTGAGTAGAAAGTGGTGCCCCCCCCTTGATGAGCATCCATTTGTCTTATCTGGTGTGGCAGTCCACTGGCCACTGATACTTACAGTACAGTGATGTTTGGGATAATGTGACCAATCCTGTTGTTTCCATTTCAGCTCCTGGCCAGATTGCAGGCTGTTACCTTCCCACACCATTTCAAACAACTAGATTAGGGAGAACCTCATTAGTACTTGAATCTGTGAACAACGGGTTTTTTGGTGAGGCGTTGGTGTTGAAAATACATTAAGTGGGAATCCATTCAGTTAAATGTTTCAACCAATAATGTCAAAAAAGTAATTTTACGTCTTGTTGGAAACTGAGAAAGGGTTTAATGAATGTGTCGCTGTGTCTCTGAGGTAAGTTGTGATATAGCTCTCACCTCAGTAGTCATGTTCTGCTAAAAGGTTGGATCTTTTGTAGTTCAGAGTGTGCTCCTGTGTTTCCTTGCCATGTGCACAGTTTGTTAATAAACATTGTTTAATAGTAACCTCAAAATTTGGACTAAGCCAAAGAACCTATAACTGAACATCTAACACAAAAAGCTGCTTGTTCCAAAATGAGAACTTGAAATTGAACAGAATGGACACAGAAAATTCCCATCCAACCCCCATCAGCTAAAATGTCTCCACTATCATTTTTCATTATGGAATACAATGAATAACAATACTAACATTGGGTCAATGTCTTGGTACTATCTGACCATAATTAGCATGCTGTTGGAAAGCATTTTGGGATGTTATTGCTGCATGTGACTCTGATGAAGATTTTCTCACAACAAAATGACCCTTGGATTCTTTTACTCAAACCCTGATTTTGGCCCTCAACTTAGCATGAAGGATGTGGTAGCAGTGTCATTTGTGCTGAAGCCCTTTATTATCCAATGCTGTGTTTGCGATGTTTTTGGAGATTATTGTAAGTAAAATAGTTAGGGCCTCACCTGGATAAATATTTTAAAGTGGCAACAAATACAAATTTCTTTAAAATGATATAAAGTAGAAAACAGGAGTGAAGGATTTGCAAAAAAAAACTACAGTGACTTTAATTTTTAAAAAATGTGTGAAACAATTTAGTTTTGTGGACAGTTGATTCCAATTGAACCTGAGACTGAAAATAAAATGCATGGCTGTGCTTTTTACAAGACACATGTCTAATGAAATAATTTCAAAAATCGTGTCAGCAAAACACAAAATCTCTTGACTTTTATTTTACTTTTCATATTCAGCATGTTTTGTAATGTGTTTTCTTCCTTTGACAAAATAAGTGAAATTCAAAATTACTTCCCCATTCACCCCTTCCTAACAAAAGAGCACCATTTTCACAGCTTTTATGAGTCACTTGTAAAAGGCAGTTTCCTTTATTATATAAGCTGTTAGTTGGATAACATATGATTCAATCCCTTCCTAGCAGCCAGAGCTTAATGCCAGACTGGTAGCTCTGTGCATTTATGTTTTACTGCTCCACATTCTGCTACTTTCTTAATGGTCGCCTGTATCAAATTAAAAAAAAATAGAAAGCAAGCCAGTTTAAAGATCTGCTGTCAAAATATTAATGATGTTCCTTGTCGTGTTCTTTAGAGATGCTCTGGAATATCCACTGGACTGCTTTGTTGCCACAATAATTCTAGAAGGGAACTCACTTCTTTTGTTTTCAAATGCAAAACAAGAGCAATTCTTTGTCTTGTGACACTCCACCACAGTGTTCGCCTCTGTTAATTTCATAATAATGGCAGTGAAAATATCAGCCTTGCTCCCTGCCTCTTTATCAAAGCACTCCTCCTCCCCACCCCCCCCCCCAACTCCGTTGTCCCCTGAATAAAATGTCTCATCAAAAATCTAATTTTCATGTGTGGATGGAAGACTATATTTTGTACCTTGGTTTTACTAAGATAAGCAGACTGCAAAGGAGTGCTGCTTCCAGTTTCTTTGGGACAGTTGCTTGCTAGTAACCATTTCAGTCCATGTGATTCTATCAGAACAGACAGAATATGTGTCTCTGACATGGGAACAGCTGGGCAATTAAAATGCAGTGATAGCCAGCTTCCTTCATCCTTTCATACACCTTCCTGCAGATTAAACCTCAAATTCAGGCACTGCTGACTCTGTTCATCATTGTGCTTGGACGGGAGGAACTGTAGTGCACCTTGGTCTGGGATTGAGGGGCCCAAAGGAGCTATTAATATCTCTGGAGTTGTTGCAGAATGCTCAATTCATCGATGACGGTTCCTGCTGTTGCCCTAATGACTGGTTCTGCTGAGACTCTCCGAATGCTCCAGGCTGCTCCAAGAGCTGTGTTTGTGATCAGTAATTTATGATGATAAGTGTGAGTTCGTTAGCCAGCTGCCTTGAGTTTCATTTGTGAGAGTGTAAGACATAGCAGAAGTGAAATTCCTGTCTATGCTAATATCGCATCACTACCCCAGCCCCCCCCCCCCCCCAAAAATGGGCAAGCTGATAAATGTATTTGCATGAAAATGGAAAATAATATTGACACAGGCTTAGTGCTGTCATGACCATCCTTACCCCATAAAGATTGGCAAATTGTTTGGGGAATGTATTAAACAACCACTGCTTCTTTTCTTCTGAAATGTTATATGAGATTGGGTCATGTGTGTTGGATTTATGGATCTATGGGATCAGAGGTTTAACACAGAAGGTGTCCGTGTGGTAAATCCAAACCAGAGGTGACAGTTCAAACTCCAGCATTGTTCCTTTCATATTTTCAATAATCAAGCGCTTATTTCATTCTTAAATGCTGTGCTTGACTTGGGGTGACAAGGTCTGAGGCTGACCATGAGGGTGGATGTTGGCTCTCCAGATGGGAAAATCAGGTACCTGAAGCGAGAAGAACGATTAGCAGTAAGATGTGCTGATCAAAGGTGTGCTACTTCGGCCAATCCCGGGCTAGTCAGAATGTGGGCTTTCAGACCTGAAAGTCTTATGCCCCTCACATTTCCTGGGCCACTATCTCCAGGCTGGGTGAACAACCCTGCTGCTGTTATCTCACTGAGCCACTTCTATCCATGTCTGTTTTCTCGGAGAGATTGTCCTCTTCCTCCCATCCTCCCTGGGAGAGCTCACCTCATTGCAGCCCATCAGACCTGCAGCAGGCCCTTCAGGTTAGAATGAGAGACCCAGGGAATGGTCTTGGCAGCTCTCCTCTCCATTGCTGTGGTTGCTGTAGACTGTCTAATCTAAATGCACCCAAGCCATTCTAAATGGAACTGGGGTCCCATTAGTTAAAATCCTTGGCCATGTCAAGCATTGGGTCTCAGATGCCCTTTGTCCTTTCTATGAACTCGATCTCTCAGTTATTTGTGGTGCAAGATCTTTTGCGTTGAAGGGTGAGGAGAAAATGTCACTTTGTAAGATCTTCCACTGCAGTCACACAGATATTTTACAATGGAGCGCTCAATATTGCACGGTATACTAGCTATCATCTTACACCCATTCTTACACATCATCTCATCCTGCTTCAGTAAAGTTCAATGCTAGCTCAAGGAGCAGCATCTCATCTATCAACAAGGGACTTTACAATCTTCTAGACTCAACATTGTGTTAATTTCAGACTGTTATCTCAGCCACAAAATGTGGCTTTTCCTTTTCTGATTTGATTTGATTTATTGTTGTCACATGTACCGAAGTACAGTGAAAAGTGCAAACAAGGACGTACAGATCATAGAGCGCTTAGACAGAGTGAGGCACACAGGGTTACAGCTGCACAGGAGGGGCACAAAGCAAGTTCAAAATTATATTGAAATTAGAGAGGTCCATTCAACAGTCTAGTAACAGCAGGGAAGAAGCTGTTCCTGAACCAATTGGTGCATGTGTTCAAGCTTCTGTATCTTCTGCCTGATGGAAGAAGTTGGAAGAAAGTATTATCGGGGTGGGAGGGGTCTTTGATGATGTTGGCTGCCTTTCCACGGCAAGGAGAAGTGTAGATGGAGTCCATGGATGGAAGGTTGCCTTCCATAATGGTCTTGGCTGTGCACTTAACTTTCTGTACTTTCTTCTAGTCCTGGGCAGAGCAGTTGCTGTACCAAAATGTGATAGAATGCTTTTTATGGTGCACATATAAAAGTTGGTGAGGGTCCTTATGGACATTCCAAATTTCCTGAGCTGCCTGAGGAAGAAGAGGCATTATCGTGCCTTCTTGACTGTCACATTTACGTGTGCAGTCCAGGACAGATTGTTAGTTATCGTCATTCCTAGGAACTTAATGCTCTCGAACCTCTCCACCTCAGCTCCATTGATGTAGATAGGGGTGCACCTTCCTTCCTTGTTCCTGAGGTCAATGTTCAGATCTTTTGTCTTGCTGACATTGAGAGAGAGAGATTGTTATCATTGCACCTTGACACCAAGCAGTCTATAAACTGCAGTCATACGAGCAAATATCACAGGTCCTTAATTGAAGCCCAGGACCAGAAGAAAGTACAGAAAGCTATGTGCACAGCCTAAATTCCCTAAATATTGGCATTGTGCTCCAAGTCTAGAACTATGTCTAAAGATCCTAAAATCCTGACCCTTGTAACAGGACAAGGAGCAAGCCAGCATCTTATCAACTGAGAAGGGTTTGCAACTTTTAATTTTACAATGCCTTGCCCCATTATACTTTATGTATCTTTTATAGATTGAAATAGTACAATACAATATCAGGATATAAAGAAACACTGTAATTGCCACAAGTTCACAATAAAAATCAGATGTGTTGAAAATATATGCTAGTCAGTTGTTGAAAATAGAATAGTTAATGTTTTATGTGGGATCCTTTTTCAGAATGATATCAGAATTTGGCTAATATTGATAAAGTAAATATTTAGTGTAAAATTAGTCCACCACAAAGTGCAGTTCAAAGCTGCGTTATGTTGACTGTTAAGAATTTAAATTTAATGTTTGATGCATTTTTATCAAATTGCTTTGTCTACTATTTTAATGAAGCATTAATCTGTTCATTCAGAACGCATTTGCATCTCTGTTAAAATAGCAGATGAAAAGATTTGCATTCCAAAGCATTAAGCATTTGTACCCTACCTTTGCATAGCCTTATTTGAAAGTTTTCTTGTTAAAGCTTCATTAACCATCGATGTGTAAAGCAGACTTTACTGCTTTAATTAATTAATTTTAGAATGTCCTTTTCACAATTTGAATAAATTCTTGAAAATTTTCAGACAGAAGGCTGTCTAGTGTATATTTTATTTAGAAAACATCTATAAAGTGCACATAGTTTGTGTGGCACTAAAATAGTGGGAACGTAAGTTGAAATGAAGAAGTAGAAAATTTCGAATTGGATATAGATAGGTTCGGTGAATGTCAAAATTTGGTGGATAGAGTTTAATGTAGGCAAGTATGGGGTTATCTGTTTTAGTCAGAAGAACATAAAGGCAACTTATCTAAATGGAGAGAAACTTCAAAATGTTTGAATGCAGAGGGATCTGGGTGTCCTCATGCAAGAGTCACAGAAAACTAGTATGAAGGTATAGCAGGGTTAATAAGGAAGGCAAATAGAACTTTGGCAGTTATTCTGAAAGGAATGGAATATTAAAGTAGGGAAGTGTTGTTGCAGTTGTACAAGACATTGGTGAGACTGCATGTGGAGAACTGTGTACAGTTTTTACACCTTTACTTGAGGAAGGATCCAATAGCATTGGAGACAGTTCAGAGAAGTTCACCAGATTAATTCCAGAGAGGAAAGGCATGTCTTATGAAGAGAGATCGAGCAGTTTAAGTCAATACTCAGGAGAGTTTAGAAGAATGTGAGGAGATCTAATTGAGCTATAGGCCATAATAAAGGGGATTGACAAAATGTATGTAGAGAGGATATTTCCCTTTTGGGGAAATCATGAATGCGAGGTCACAGTTTTAGGCTAAGAGGTAGCAGATTTATATCAGAGATGAGGAGGAATCTGTGGGATTCACTACCCTGGAACACAGTGGATGCTGGGATAGGAATAAGTTTGAGGAGGAGATGGACAGATTTTTAGTTAGTAATGGTTATGTGGATTGGAAAGGAAATGGATTTGAGGCTGAGATAAGATCAACCATGGTCATATTAAATTGTGGAGCAGGCGAGAGGAGTGTGAACTGTCTGCTCTTGCTGCCAGTCCTTATGTTATTTTATTCTTTTACTTAATGAGAAGTATTAGGCCTGAACTTCAGTTTGTGCTTGTATCAATGTTTTGGTCCTTTCCCCATCTGCCTGTGAATGCAAGCAAGGGAAAGTTTTCAAAGGAGGCACATTAACTGCTGCACTTCCCCAAACACCCCTTTAAGACATATATGAAGGGCCAAAGAGCTAGGTTTGTGAGCAATGTCCAGTGGGACAGATGGAGCTTTGTTCTTTTTATTGTCTTACAGTTCTTACAATCAAAGTGCATGTGATCATAAATCGTTGGGTTCAGGTCACACCTACATTCAATGCTTGCATTCTGAAATATGAGTAAAACAACTATCTATATAAAAAATGAGCAGTATCCTTCCCTCTCTCATGAGTTTGACTTTTTTCCTCTTACCCTTCCGATTAACCATGATCTTACCGAATTGTGGAGCTGGCTCGAGGATCTGAATGGCCTACTCCTGCTCTAATTTGTATGTCTATACGAAAACAAGATGCTCAACATCAAAAATACTTTAATTTTTAAATTACATTTAATAAAACATTTCCATAACAGATAAAGTGCCTAAATAAACAAAAGTAATTTTATAAATAGTAACGATTCAGATGCATTACCAAAGATTTCCACTCACATCTGACTTTATGATAGGCCTCTGCTGGTGGGAGAGGGGGTTGGGGGGATTACCCACTGACACAGACTTATAAAATTACTCTTATAATTTGAAACATGCAACCCACAACAAAAAAAGGATACATTAAAAACAATTCCCAAACGGCGATCCAGACAGAAATAAGTACAGGAACTTTCAGTCCTATTTAAACCAAAGCCTTCAGTTCCATCTGTACTGAAATGAAGTGAAGAAGGGAATAGCTGAACTGATTCAGCAAAACAGACTTATGTCTTGTTGCTCTAGAATCAGAAAGCAAAGACCTTTTCTGGAGTACTCTGTGTAGTTCTGGTCGCCCTGTTATTGGAAGGATATTATTAAACTGGAGAGGGCTCAGAAAAGACTTACCAGGTTGTTGGTGGGAATGGACGGTTTGAGTTATAAAAACAGACTGGAAAGTCTGGGACTGGAGTGTAGGAGGTTGAAGGGTGACCTTATTGAGGTTTATAAAATAGTGAGGGGCATAGATAGGGTAAATGAGAAGAATCTTTTTCCTAGGGTAGGGCAGTTCAAAGCAAGGGGGCATATTTTTAAGGTGAGTGGAGAAAGATTGAAAAAAGACATGAGGGACAACATTTTTACATGGAGAGTGGTTTGTGTGTGTGTGTGCAACGAACTGCCAGAGAAAATAATGGATTCGGGTACAGTTACAATATTTGGATATGTTTGTGAATAGGAAAGGTTTGGAAGGATATGTCCCAGACACAGGCGGGTGGGACTAGTTTAGTTTGGGAACATGGTCAGTGAGGACTGGTTGGACTGAAGGATTTGTTTCCGTGCTGTGTGACTTTGATTATATGACAAAGGCCAAAACACACAAACTGGCCCCAAATCAAAATGTCTGTCAAGTGATAGACAGAGTACACAGGCTCAACTTTAATTAAAGACATTAAAGTAATGGTCCGCAGCCTCTGAAATTTGTTCTCATTGCTGATAAATAATCATGGCAGCAGAGTGACAGGATAGTTTTCTAACGGGACCATTCTCCAGATAGACAGACAATTGCAACATATTTTTCGCTCATTCATGGGATATGAGCAATATGGGCCAGTATATATTGTCAGTCCATAACTGCCTTTGAGAGGTGACGGTGAGCCACGATCCTGAACGTCAGCGGTGTGTGTTGTGTAGTTTTATCCATGATATTGGGATAGAGGGAGCTCCAGGATTTTCACCCAGTTATGGTGAAGGAACAGTATTATATTTCCAAGTCAGGATGGTGGGTGACTTGCAGGTAGGGGGACTTTATGTTGTGGTGTTCCTTTGTGCATCTGCCTGAATTCTAAGTGGGAGAGGTTGCAGGTTCGCTGGAGCCTTGGTGAGTTGCTACAATGCATCTTGTAGGCAGTACACACTGCTGCCATTGCGCATTGGTGATGGAAGGTACAAATGTTGAAGTGGTGGATGGGGTGCCATTTGAATGGTCTGCTTTGTCTTGGTTGGTGGTGAGCCTCTTGAGTGCAAATGGAGCTGTTGTTAGCCAGACGAATGGAAAATGTATCAATGCATTCCTGACTTTGCTTTGTAGATGTTGAAAGGCTTTAGGGAGCTAAGAAGTGAGTTACTTGCTACAAAATGACCTGTTCTGATAGCCTCAACATTTATATGGCCGGTCAATTAAGTTTCTGATGTTTGGTATGC
Source organism: Chiloscyllium plagiosum (assembly GCF_037043375.1). NCBI lineage: Eukaryota > Metazoa > Chordata > Chondrichthyes > Orectolobiformes > Hemiscylliidae > Chiloscyllium > Chiloscyllium plagiosum. The sequence continues at coordinate 26,996,634 of NW_028270159.1, read as the reverse complement.
CCCAGGATATTGCTAGTGGAGGCAATGCTGTCAAATGTTTAGGGGTGATGATTAGATTCCCTCTTGTTGGAGATGGCCATTGTCTGGGATGTGTGCCAGGAATGTCTCTGTTTGCAGCATTTGGAAACTGTTTAGAAAATGATGCACCTAGAGGCATGGAAAACTGTTGCTGTTTCAATGTGATAGTGCCCTTTAAAGTAACTTATATGATTTCAGAACTACTTCAATAATTGGTGATGTTTAAAGGGAAAGCAAAACTTACCAGAGTGCACAATGGAATATCAATCTTCCTTTTTTGGGCAGTTAATGTCTTCTTCTATCAATGTACAATGTGAGCAAAATCCATCTGTTGGATGTCTTAAATTGAAACTCATAGTATCCAGTCAGCAGCTGCAATTGCAATGCTCATGAAACAAGGAAGAACGAAGTAAAAGTATTCTGACCCATTGAAAACCTGTGCCCTAAATTAATGCACACAAGTAGTTGATTTTTTACATCTCTTCTTGTACACTCACCATGGAATTTCATGGTTACACTATTACTTATTGGGGAGGTGACAGGCCTCCAAGGTGATTTATATCCATAGATGAAGTGTCAGACTTTAGACCTACAATTTTATCTGCCTTGCCTGGGGGTTTACCCACTTCCCATCAAAACAGACACATGGATATCAATCATCACAAAGACCCATCATGGCTTATGAAGTAAGCAATCACACTGTAATGATAATTTGATGTATTAGAGAAATGATCAGCAATATGAGGTAGCTCAGGAATGATAGTCCATGTACATTTGTTACATTTTCAAGTAAATTATGAGATTAAATAACGACAATAGATTAGCAACTGTCAATATCAGTGTTAACACAACTTGGATTTTATTCTCAATTTCTGATGGCAATGACAGTCATTTATAATCAAATAAATCCACTAAGGAGCAATCAGTTAGACTGAGAACTAGTAAAAAAATGTTGCAACTCCTAGGAATGTCATACTTAACATATTGTAGTTGCTATATTATGTTGTGAATCTCAAGTTACAGCAATGCTAAAACATGAATGAGTTAAACCTTAATTGACAATGCACATTGCTGAGAGACTTAGCACATCACTGTTTAAAGCTAATGATGAAAAGGGGATAAGTCTTATTGGTCAACACTCCCTATCCTACTACACAACATTAGATTGTCAACAATGGAGCCTTGTGACAATATGTAAAATGATGGTGGCGAACCTTAGCACCCTAATACCTCACAGAGCTTTTCTGGAGGCCAAGAACACAGGAGCAGGAGTGGCTAATCAGTCCCTCTTATCTGTTCCATAATTCAATGAGAGTATGGCTGATCTGTGGACTAACTCCATACACTTTGGGCCATATCTTTGCTTAAAAAAATCATCTCTTCGACATTTGAAATTAACAACCAATCTAGCATCAGTTGGCTGAAGGTTTGCAAGATACCATCATGTAACTTGTAAAATGAGATGTTTGAAAATGAAGGGAATAATTTTGAATGGCATTGTTAATTACTATCATGAACCATATGTGTGTTATCCAGTGCATAGATCAAACATAGCGATTGTGTAACTGGATACAACCGTGTGCTTTCCTGCCAAAATTACAAAAAATTCAAAAACGACTCTTCACAGCATGTGACAGCTCAGAAAAGCAATTCTGGTTACAATCGTTATTTGTAATGAATAACAAGAAGATCTGTTTTTCGTACATTCTTTGACCATTGGATGAGAGGATCATTAAAAAAAAGGTTGCATTTAGATATTTTCTAACAATTGCAATATTTAAAAGGCATCTGGATATGTACGTGAATAGGGAGGGTTTGGAGGGATATGGGCCGGGTGCTGGCAGGTAGGACTAGATTGGGATATCTGGTCGGTATGGACAAGTTGAACTGAAGGGTCAGTTTCCATGCTGTACATCTCTGAGTCTATAACCTATTAAGTGAAGATATTACATACTTCAAGAGCAGGTGGGACTTAAAACCCAGGCTACTGGCCCGAACAAAGTGATTATTAATTTTAGTGGCAGATACTTACAATTCAAAGTTTGTGAGAAGATCTGTAGCTCGGGTGCTCGTTGCTGTGGTTCTGTTCGCCGAGCTGAAAGTTTTTGTTGCAAATGTTTTGTCCCCTGTCTAGGTGACATCCTCAGTGCTTGGTAGCCTCCTGTGAAGTGCTTCTGTGGTGTTTCCTCCGGCATTTATAGTGGCCTGTCCCTGCCGCTTCCGGTTGTCAGTTTCAGCTGTCCGCTGTAGTGGCCGGTATATTGGGTCCAGGTCTATGTGTTTGTTGATGGAGTTTGTGGATGAGTGCCATGCTTCTAGGAATTCCCTGGCTGTTCTTTGTTTGGCTTGCCCTATAATGGTAGTGTTGTCCCAATCGAATTCATGTTGCTTGTCGTTTGCGTGTGTGGCTACTAGGGATAGCTGGTCGTGTCGTTTCGTGGCTAGTTGATGTTCGTGGATGCGGATCGTTAGCTGTCTTCCTGTTTGTCTTATATAGTGTTTTGTGCAGTCCTTGCATGGGATTTTGTACACTACATTAGTTTTGCTCAAGCTGGGTATCGGGTCCTTCGTTCTGGTGAGTTGTTGTCTGAGAGTGGCTGTTGGTTTGTGTGCTGTTATAAGTCCTAGTGGTCGCAGTAGTCTGGCTGTCATTTCAGAGATGTTCTTGATGTATGGTAGTGTGGCTAGTCCTTTGGGTTGCGGCATGTCCTCGTTCTGTTGTCTCTCCCTTAGGCATCTGTTGATGAAATTGCGAGGATATCCGTTTTTTGCGAATACCTTCTGTAGGTGTTCCTCTTCCTCTTTTTGCAGTTCTGGTGTGCTGCAGTGTGTTGTGGCCCTTTTGAATTTCTCCTAAAATGAGTGATATACTTTTGGATTATATTGGTGCCAGTACCTTGCCACAAAGACCATTTTTTAAAATATAAATGGACACATCAAACCCATATCTCAGTCACCTTTTTTTTAATTCACTCACAGGATCTGGGTGTCTCTGACTAGGCCAGCATTTATTGGTCACCCCCAAGAGGGCAGTTAAGAGTCAGTCACATTGCTGTAGCTCTGGAGTCACATGTGGACAACAGATTTCCCTTCCCAAAAGGGACATTAGTGAACCGGATGGGTTTTTCTCCCAACAATCAGCAATGGTTTCATGGTCAACATTAGACCATTGATTCCCGATTCTTCATGGAATTCAACTTCCACCATTTGTCGTGGCAAGACTTGAAACCAAGTCTCCAGGTCACTGGCTGAGCTTCTGGACTAATAGGTCTGGCAATAATACCACTAGGCCATTGCCTCCCCTAAGTAAACCAATTTTATACCAAACAGATAAAACCAAACATAACTACTCTTTCACTTGGAGTTGCTTCTTGTATTGGAGAGAAGAATCTCAATCGAGATTTAGGAACTTTGTCCCATAACAGTATTAAGGAGAACTCTAGCGCCAAGGGCAACAGAACCCCAAGGTCAGTACCAAATGGGCGTTACAAGCTACACTTGTCAGCAGCCACACCAGGATAGCTATGTTCCCAAATTATACTCACCATTTAATTAAAGACAGTAGGTGGACTCCTGACCTAATCACAGATCTGTCAGCTTGAGAGCTGAGATGGTAGGATTGTGCTGTCAGGGCTTGTAGGTGAACGCAGAGTTGAAAACAATAATCCCTTTTAACAGGCCCAAGCGGGCAGGTTTCTCTGCTCAGGGGCTAAATTACTTTGCTGGTAGAGACTGGGCCTTGGCTGCAGCTTTTGCTACCAGCAGCTCCTTCTTTGGAGGATAGAGCCTTTATCTCCAGTAGCTGCCTGGACTGGCTCAGGGAGATTGTCTCCATGAATTGATCGTCTTCGTACATGGTGATGGGTCAGTCTGTGCCGGTGCAACATCTGTGTGCAACTTCAGTGGATTACATTGGCTGCCTACCCCCTTCCTGTGGCCAGCCATTCCACATTCCTACTCTTGGGAGTGGGAGTTGACTAGACTCCACATAATTTTGCTAATCCCTCAGCCTCCACTCTCACCAACTCAGGACCAGGAAAGTCCTGCTCTGTGTTGCCAATTAAGCCTTCAGACGAGTTCTTGTTCAGAGCTTCCATCATTTCTCAGTCACTGATGTGTTCACTGAGCACGTTGGTTGTATTATGACCTAGAGTTTCCATTATCTCTCCAGCTAATGATAATCCTGCTATTCCTTGCTGCCTGTAAGCCAGCTACAATACAGTAAATGTTTGACTTCTTGAAAGTTTCATGTTTGCAACTGCAGTAAATCGACCATCTACCAAACCAGTCGCATTTCTTCTTCAATAAAAGACCGGTGAATATCTTCTTATCACATTGCAATAAACATGTAAATGCACGTCAATTATTTAAACCTCTTTCCCAGCCCTGCTGCAGCATGTAATAGTTTAATTAAGAACTAATCACATGGGATTGTAGAATGTTTTAGGGAATATACAGCATCAACACGTAGGCTCCTGGCCTGAACTGTGCTCAGTGATTGGGAATTTCAATATAATGCTGGAAGATCATGAGCTGCAGTTCAGGCATTAATGAACTCCAAGCTGTGTGTATCCCAGGAGGGTTCATTGCACCAGGGATTATTGTTCTGTGAAGCTCAGTGAAATACTAAAACAACCACTGCCATGATACAGAGCCCAGCACTGTTTCCACATCCCTTGGAGTCTGTTAACATCATTAAATCAAACTTACATGTTTGACAGCTTACAAATGGAAATGCTGTACAGCATGCTGTTATATTACAAAAACCTAAAAAAGAAAGCTACAGAGAGAAAACATACAGAGCAAACAATTGGAATTGGAATTAACTGTTGAAAACAAACAATTTGAGGGTGTTATCCTTCAATGATACAGAAAGTGACAAGGAAAGGGAAATGGAACTAGAGAGCTTTCACTAGTACAGATGCTTGTTCATATGCTACATTGTCATTTCTGTTGGGCTGCCAATAACTATCCCATGCAGAATGGTGACCACAGGCTGAATGGTTGACTGCATACTTCAGTATCACATGGAAGGGCCTGACACATGTAAATGCTGGGTATTGCTTGATGTACTGTGGAGCTTCACTGGCAGGCAATTCAGTGCATCAAGTAGCTAACCTTTTATAAACTGTGCTCTAGAAGATGTTTTTCTTCGACATAGGCTCACCTCGAGAGGTTTCCTTCCAGGCCTGTTCCTTATACCTACCCTTGGCCCTACTCAGCACAGATCCCACTAACCACCTCTACAGAATGTGATATACTGATTTCTGAGTTAGCTGTTGTATCTGGCAGCTCATCTTTCAAGACATGTCATCCTCCTCCTTTTCTGCTACAGTTGGCCAGGACATGTTCAGGATATAAGAAAAGGGTAAGTGTCCGCAACTAATGGCAAGGGTAAGCAGTAGCACGTGTGTGAGGGAAGAGAAAGGGTGTGATCCTTTTGGATATTCTTCCCCCTAGCTTCACACAGCATGGATCAGTAATGGCAGCATCATCCCCTCTTGTGAGTGGATGGGGTAATGGTAGCACACGCACTTTGTGAGTCAGCTCCTTAGTATGGTACCCCAGCTTTCCCGCAGGATGAAGAAATGCCAGGGTAGTTTGTGGCCTGCTGAATCTGAACAGCATGGTTTGGATTGTGAGAGGAGAAAACAGCAGGGAGGCTAATCATAATGAACAGTAGAAAGTGCAGAATGTGAAAACAGCGGCGGAAAGAGGGGGAATGAACAATGTGATTGCCACAGAAAGATACAGAAAGCTCCTGAGTGCTGAAACTGAGCGGGAAGATTTCAATTGGGGTCCTTACCATTGGGGGATATGACCAACTCCTTGAATTCTGCACAGTTGCAAGGTTCTGGTGTGCAGTGCTGCATGAACTCCTCCGCAGAACCATCTTGGTCCAGTTGTAGAGCTACTCCTTGTGGCACTCAACTTCCAACAACTGGGAAGAGATCATCCTCCTTCCTCCCTGCCAACCTTCTCCATGAGGTCTTACATGGCATTGTTAGAATACATTGGGGTCTTGCAGTACCCTTTCCACTCAACCCTGTCATGTACAGCATAGAATTATGAAGCAGTGACAGAGTGTTTTCAAAGGTGTGGGCTGCCTTTTGATTTCATCACTCCCACCCAAATTCTCTTTCCCCAATGGAGAAGCTGTAAAGAACCAGCTCAATTGCATCGCCATCTCACCAATCATTTTAAAGTGAGGTACGAATCTAAGAATAGTTTATGCCTCATATCTTCATCAGTTGGTAGCAGGGAAAACCATATCTATTCATTGAAGACTTGGCCCTTCTGAAATTTTAAAGAAAATTAAAAGACCAATCCTGTTTCTAATGCTTTCTGTGAACCCATACTGTATACATGTCCTCTGTATTGCCTCTTTGTCTACAATGACTCTTCAGTTGAGAGAATCAGTCTTTGTTCATTAAAGCTCAGGAAGGTGCCCTTCTAGGATACGCCTAGTTTTTCTGTCCCTTCAGTCTCTATCCATGCCACAGTTCTATATCATGATAAACTCATCCATGAAACATGAAATGAGCTGAATATTCAAATGTACCTGCTTAAGTAAGATTGTAAGTATCTGCTGTGGTTCTGTTCGCCGATCTGAAAGTTTTTGTTGCAAACGTTTCGTCCCCTGTCTAGATGACATCCTCAGTGCTTGGTAGCCTCCTGTGAAGTGCTTCTGTGGTGTTTCCTCCGGCATTTGCAGTTTCAGCTGTCCGCTGTAGTGGCCGGTATATTGGGTCCAGGTCTATGTGTTTGTTGATGGAGTTTGTGGATGAGTGCCATGCTTCTAGGAATTCCCTGGCTGTTCTTTGTTTGGCTTGTCCTTTAATGGTAGTGTTGTCCCAGTCAAATTCATGTTGCTTGTCGTCTGCGTGTGTGGCTACTAGGGATAGCTGGTCATGTCGTTTCGTGGCTAGTTGATGTTCGCGGATCGTTAGCTGGCTTCCTGTTTGTCTTATATAGTGTTTTGTGCAGTCCTTGCATGGGATTTTGTACACTACGTTAGTTTTGCTCATGCTGGGTATCGGGTCCTTCGTTTTGGTGAGTTGTTGTCTGAGGGTGGCTGTTGGTTTGTGTGCTGTTATAAGTCCTAGTGGTCGCAGTAGTCTGGCTGTCATTTCAGAGATGTTCTTGCTGCATGGTAGTGTGGCTAGTCCTTTGGGTTGCGGCATGTCCTCGTTCTGTTGTCTCTCCCTTAGGCATCTGTTGATGAAATTGCGAGGATATCCGTTTTTTGCGAATACCTTGTATAGATGTTCCTCTTCCTCTTTTTGCAGTTCTGGTGTGCTGCAGTGTGTTGTGGCCCTTTTGAATAGCGTCTTGTTGCAACTTCAAGACGCTATTCAAAAGGGTTTAATTAGGGGAGGCAATGGCCTAGTGGTATTATTGCCAGACCTATTAGTCCAGAAGCTCAGCCAGTGACCTGGAGACTTGGTTTCAAGTCTTGCCACGACAAATGGTGGAAGTTGAATTCCATGAAGAATCGGGAATCAATGGTCTAATGTTGACCATGAAACCATTGCTGATTGTTGGGAGAAAAACCCATCCGGTTCACTAATGTCCCTTTTGGGAAGGGAAATCTGTTGTCCACATGTGACTCCAGAGCTACTGACTCTTAACTGCCCTCTTGGGGGTGACCAATAAATGCTGGCCTAGTCAGAGACACCCAGATCCTGTGAGTGAATTAAAAAAAAGGTGACTGAGATATGGGTTTGATGTGTCCATTTATATTTTAAAAAATGGTCTTTGTGGCAAGGTACTGGCACCAATATAATCCAAAAGTATATCACTCATTTTAGGAGAAATTTGCATGAAAAATAATGATTTAGTGAATTTAAAAATTCACGTTAATGTCAGAATTGTTTTGTAAATAACTATTTAGATGGAATTTTAAAATTGCAATTAAAGGAACTTCAATTCTATCAAAGTAACAGTAAATTGATTCTTCCAGCCAAGTGGAAAACCATTTTGTTTGTTTTGAATGTTTAATGTTTTAAATAGAGGGCACATGTGCCCGCATACACATTGGCTTGAAAGAAGGAACCTAATTGGTCAGCCATGATGTAATGTTACGCAGCTCCTGAGGCCAACAAGCAGCAACATCTCTAATGAGAGGGAATGACGGTCAACTGGTGTAGACTTGATTAAACAACTGAAAAAATGTTTGTGGGGTCAATAAAAATGTGGTTAAAGACATGTCTAGAAAGTAGGGGAGGTGGTAACATCCTGGTAATGTCATGGGTTTATTAATCAATGATCCTGAACTAATGTTCTGGAGACAAAAACAGGCCTGGCAGCATCTGTGGAGAGAAAGCAGACTGTTCAGTGAACGTTCTTCAGAGATGAAGAGGCCTATTTTCTCTGCACAGAATCTGCCCGAACTGCTGGGGTTTTCAAGCTGTTTTTGTTTCTGATTTCCAGCAGCTGTGGTTTTTTTTTTTTAAGGTTGTGGAGATGTAGGTTGTATCTCACCAGGGTAGATGGTTTAATGTTCGGGTTCAATAAAAAAATCCTGAAAGAGGAAAAGCTAGCCTAATGGTGACTGATGATCGTCACAAAACCTATCTGGTTCACTAATGCATGAATGACCTTTAGGGAAGGAAATCTACCATCCTCACTTCATGCGTTAATGTGGTTGCTTCTCAACGGTCCTCTGGCCAATTGGAGTTGGGCAATAAATAGTGGCCGAGCCACTGATGCCCACCTCCCACGAATGAATTTAAAAAACAAACATTAAAAAGCCTTAGAGAAAATTGGGGCTTCCATAAAGCTCCAATAAAAAATAAGTTTAATTCAAGTTTTATGAAGCACAAACATTACAAGATAATTTTGCTGATGATATTTCCTGAGACACTGGGATGCACTGAAGTGTATCAGCAGCAATTTCTGACTTCTGCCACACTATTTGTTTCTTTTGAAATTCTTTACCTATGCCAGGGTGTGGCTCATAGTTGTGGTAGTTCCACAGTTCACCTGCAAAAGTCCCTGTAAATGGAATTAAAGGCCTATTATTACATGCAGCTCTGAATGTTGTTACATGGTAATTAAATCACTATAATGCATCCAGGACCAACATTCACAGTAACTTAGTTAATCACATTGAGCAATTTTGCTACAACCTTCCCCCATTGAAACATTGATTCTTGTTACAGTGATTCTTCAACTATCACCTTACTCCCTCCCATAGAATCCCAACATTGTGGAAAGACGCCATTCAGCCCATTTGAAGAGCGTCCCACCCAGCCCCCACCTTATCTCTGTAACCCTGCACTTACCATGATTGGCAGGAGGTGAGGGAGCAGACAGAAGGGTAGTTGGGTCCCAGGCTAGGTGCAGGGAGTCTTCCGGTTCCAGAGTAAAGTACGGCATCTCACTTCTGTAGGAAATCAGAATTTCCTGTCAGAAAAGCAGCGCTCTTAACATTAAAAAGGAGCAGATTGGCAGTCTGAGTGCAATTGGCAGTCTTCAAAAATTCAAACCCAAGCTGTTTCACAGACTTATTGAATTTTTTAACACGAAAAACATTTTTGAAACTGGAGTATTTGTTGTGAAACTCTGCTGTATTGATTATTTAAATTTAGTTATTGACCAATATTATTTGAGTAAACTGTATCTGTCCTCTTGCTTACTTTTCTCCACCAGATTATCACTGTGGAGCAGCACGGTGGCTCAGTGGTTAGCACTGCTGCCTCGCAGCTCCAGGGTCCCAGGTTCGATTCCAGCCTCGGGTGACTGTCTGTGTGGAGTTTGCATATTCTCCCTGTGTATGCGTGGGTTTCCTCCAGGTGCTCCGATTTCCACCCACAGTCCAAAGATGTGCAGGTCAGGTGAATTGGCCATGCTAAATTGCCCATAGTGTTATGTGCATTAGTCAGAGGGAAATGGGTCTGGGTGGGTTACTCTTGGGAGGGTCGGTGTGGACTTGTTGGGCTGAAGGGCCTGTTTCCACACTGTAGTGAATCTTAAAAAAAAAATCACATTGCAGTAAACGAAACAGTAGTGGGATGTAATTTTTTTAGATTGGATTCCAGAAACACACCCTTTGGCCCAACCAGTCCACACCAACCTTCCGAAGAGTAACCCACCTCCCCTCTGACTAATGCACCTAGCACTATGTGCAATTTAGCATGGCCAGGTCACCTGACCTGCACATCTTTGGACCGTGGGAGGAAACCCACGCAGACATGGGGAAACTCCACACAGTCACCCGAGGCTGGCATTTATCCTGGGTCCCTGATGCTGTGAGGCAGCAGTGCTAACCACTGAGCCACCGTGCCGCCCATTTTGTAACGATGGTTTCTCACTCAACACACTGTTTGGCTGACAATAAAATTTACCACAAGGGAACTGAGGGCATTGTTGCTAAGTCTGCAGATAACACAAAGATAGCTGAAGGAAAGGTGGTGTTCAGGACGTAGGAGGCTGCAGAAAGACTTGGACAGGTGAGGAGAATGGGCAAAGAAGTGGTAGGTATGGAAAAGAGTGAGATTATGCACTTTGGTTAGAAGAATACAAGCATGGACTATTTTTATTCACAAAGGGACTTAGGATTCTCTTAAGGTTAAGATGCAGAATTCTCTTAAGGTTAGCTTGCAGGTTCAGTTGGCAGTTAGGAATGCAAATGCAATTATTAGCATTCATTTTGAGAGGGCTGGAATGTAAGAGCAGAAATTTACTGCTGAAGCTGTCTAAGGCTCTGGTCAGACTGCATTTGGAATATTATGAGAAGTGGTAATCCTGTAACTAGGGAAAGAGTGCAGAGCAGAGGTTCAGAGGAGCTTCACAAGAATGATTCCAGGGAACAAAGGGCTTGTCATCTGAGGAGTGGTTGAGGACTCTTGATCTGTACTTGATGGAGTTTAGAAGGGTGAACTGGGATCTGACTGAAACTTACAGAATACTGAGACGCCTGGATAGATTGGACGTGGAGAAGATGTTTCCACGAGTAGGAAAGGCTAAGACCTGAGGGCACAGTCTCAGACTGAAGGGATGATCTTTAGATCTGAGCTGAAGAGCAATTTCTTCAGCCAGAGATTGATGTATCTGTAGAACTCACTGTCACAGAATGGCTGTGGAGGCCAAGTCACTTAGTGTCTTTAAGACAGGGATAGTGAATGCCAGTGTTCTGAAGCAGGCTTTCTGTCTGTTTTACCTCTGCACTTGGGATTTAACTAAGGTCTTCTATTTCATCTGCCCTGACTTCCAATCCAACCCAAACCTAGCCCAGCACCAAAAGTAGGCAGCCATTTTTAAGAGGTTAGGTTCAAGGAATTGGGAGTTTTCCCTTCTCTGTGCACATGACACAGGAACAGAAATTAGGTTCAGAAACTTACACGTTTAACAATGCACGTATATCGCATTATTGTTGCTATTATCACAAAATCTCATTTGACTATTGGTAACAACTATCAGAACAATGCACTCCATTGCTTCATGCTACCCATGAGCAAGATCACAGCACGTTCATTGGTACATTTCTATATATTTGTGCTGTAGCTAACTAGAAGGGCCAGTTCTATTACAGACACCTGTTTCTTCACATTAATGCTTCTAAACAATCAAAGATGATTTGGCATGTGCTGAAATGGAGAGTAACATATAATTCAAAAAGGCATTTATTTTCAAGTTTAGTTGGACTGAGCTAACCCACAGTTATTGAATATGCAGTGGTCAGGTAAAAGCCTCACAAATATCTACCCAGTTCTCAATGAGTAGTTTTGGATATCAGTCTAATTGATCAAGCAACCCTATTAGATTCATTAACAGAAGTCGTGCTCAAACCCATGAGCTGAAAACCGTTTGTTCTTCACAATACATTGTTCCGAATCCTAATTTTTTTCAATGTTCCATTTCTGTTTTTGCTGAGGGAATTGTTCCAGTCATGAGGAATAAACACAGTCATGTCACTGGGGACCATTGTTTGAGCCTTGAAAATCAGCAAAGCAATACAAGGATTTGCTGGTGGTGGTAACCATAGTGAAATGACAGAGTGCACACATTGTATTTAAAGGCAATATCTTACTGTAAATATTGGGCAGTAAATATTCCTTCTCTTAAGGGATATTACATTCTTTTTCTACTTTTCTTTCATTTGCCTGAGAGCATGTTGAAAACGTTCTCAACCCATTCCATGCCTATTTACATCTTAAAATATAGAACATGGAACAGTATAGCACAGGAACAGGCCCTTTGGCCCAAGATGTTGTGCCAAACATGATGCCAAATTAAACTAATCCTTCTGCCCCTCTTTGGTCCCTATCCCTCCATTCCTTGCTTATTCATGTGCTTATCTAAAAGCCCCTTAAATGCCCTTATCGTATTTGCCTCCACCACCACGCCTGGCAGTGCGTTTCAGACTCCTGCCATTCTCTGTGTAAAAAACTTGCCCCTCACATCTCCTTTGAACTTGAGGATGTGGGCATCTGGGAGGTAGGACAAAATGGCTTCTGCATTGTTAAACTGCACTGAACCAGACAGAAACAAGCAACCGCAGACTGATGCAGATCCAATTAATTGCAGAAGCAACGGTTTAACCCTAACCACAAGGCTGGACAAAGACGATTCTAAGAACAGGTTGTTGACAAGAAATTGTGATAGGATAAAACAGAATGCACAAGGGCTTTGTGCAATCTGACTGTTTGTTACTATGCGATCATGCTCCATGTCTGACTATGAACAATGTGTATAAACCCTATGCAAACACTGTAAGAGGTTGGATTTTTTTGGTGGTCTAGGAGTCCTCATACTTCTGGGCAGATCAGAGGCCTAACCAATGTCCTGTACAGCCGCAACATGACCTCCCAACTCCTGTACTCAATACTCTGACCAATAAAGGAAAGCACACCAAATGCCTTCTTCACTATCCAATCTACCTGCGACTTCACTTTCAAGGACTATGAACCTGCACTCCAAGGTCTCTTTATTCAGCAACACTCCCTAGTACCTTACCATTAAGTGTATAAGTCCTGCTAAGATTTGCTTTCCCAAAATGTTATTTGAACCAGTTTTGAAATGGGTTCATAGCACAGCAAGACAATAACTGACACAGTGAGGTTTGGAATCTGATATAAGTTCAATCAAACAACATTCAGGTTATATTTTGGCAACAAATAGGGCAGCACAAAATAAAAATATAATAAGGTGGAGCCAGATATAAAAGCAGCATCAAAGTGTGAGTGTTATCGAGTTGTGTCATTATGAAGCTGTTATATGTTTACAATGTATCATCTATCCAACCATGATGGCCACAATTCGCCTCAGTTAGCTGTTCCTCGAGATGATAGTCCATTGATAGGATGGTTAGTAGATTGCTGAATACTAGTTGTTGTTCACTGCTAAGCAACAACATACCTGAAAGAAAAATGTTAAATTAGATGCTTCAGTTCACACAGTTTGTGCAACATTCCCAGCACCTGGTCCCACTCAAGACAGATGTGACCTCAGTTCACAGCAGGTGTGTTGTATGTTGTGTGCCCTGCCTGGAATAGTCCTGAGGGGATGGGCACTGGGTAGATGAAGTTGAATGTATGCGGCAAGACCTGAAAAATTCAAATGGGAGAGGTGGTGAGAGGAGATAGAGAAACAAGGATGGTTATGCTCTTTCGACCACCATAGTTTTGGTGATTATTAAACAGATCCTGCTCCTTGTACAATTGTACATGGAATTTATGATGCTCTATGTCAGTATTCATACAAAATACAAAATTGTGGGTTACAATGATGTCTGCTCAGATTTCATTTATTCAACACTTCACCTTAATGTATAATTGGCAGAAATCCACTGAAAACTTTTTGAATACTGGAGCAAAATCTACTTAATGCCTGGAGCCATCTTACTCTTTGCATGTTTTTCTTCAACAAACACCAAAAGTCATAATTACTTTGGTTCAATAATTGATATTGATAGGAAAATGGTTATGGATTTAAAGCAGTATATCATTCTGGGCAAGTTATCTGTATGTGTCTCCTTTATAAATGCTAATTATCCTGTAAGTATCTGAATGCATCTCCGAAAGAATTAAATGCAATGTGCTGCAAAGGGTATGTGGGCTCTGCATATCCTTCTCCATTCTGGAAATTTCAGGTAATAGTAGAGTCATAGAGTTATACAGCATGAAAACAGACCCTTCAGTCCAACATATCCATGCTGACCATGCATCCCAATCTGACTTAGTCCTATTTGCCAGCATTTGGCCCATATCCCTCTCAACCCTTCCTATTCATGTACCCATCCAGATACCTTTTAAATGTTGTAATTGTACCCACTTCCACCACTTCCTCTGGCAGCTCATTCCATATCTGTGCAACCTTCTGTGTGAAAAAGTTACCCCTCAGGTCCTTTAAAAATCTTGCCCCTCTCATCTTAAACATGCCCTCTAGGTTTCCCTCGCCCTAGGAAAAGACCTTGCCTATTCACCCTGTCTCGGTCCCTCACAATTTTATAAACCTCGAAAAGATCACCCCTTAGTCTCCAACGCTCCAGGGAAAATAGTCCCTGCCGATTCAGTCCCTCCCTATAATACAAACCCTCCAGTCCCTGCAAAAGTCTTATAAATCTTTGCTGCATATTCGCAACTTTACCAACATCCTTTCTACAGAAGGGCAACCAGAATTGTGCACAGTATTCTATAAGTGCCCTCATCAAATCCTTTTGGATTCAACAGAAAGAAAAGACAACAAAACCTGTATACTTTGTATGTCAACCTTGAATCAGTTATAACACCCTCAGTTCTCAGTTTGAATATTTTGGGTTTGAATTACATACATTGCAGTATGGAAGTGTGGTTTGTCAGGTTAGAAGTAAGCCGCAGTTTGGTCTTCCATTTAGGCGGACATAAATGGTCATATGTGCCACTATGCAAAGAAAAGCAGAATTCTCCAATAGCCTGGTTGATATTTGCTTCTTTTCAACATGTAAACAGATGGTTATGTCACTTATCCGTTAGTTGTTGAGCTTTGCTGTGTACCAATTGGCAGTTGCCATTTCCATATTAGAAAGGTGGCTCTACTTGGAAAGTACTTCACTGACTGTAAAGCTTGGTGGTTCGTCCTGGTGCTAAATAAATGCAAATCCTTCCTTCATTTCTTCTCATTTTCCACTTGATAGCATTTTCCTGTAAAACTAATGCAAACCCATGGTGGACTGGTCTGCTGAGTTTCATATTGTACTTGCAGCTTCCAGAGAATTCAAACAACTACAGAGTAATTACAGCACTGAAGGAGGCCACTCCACCGACTGATTCAATGCTGGGTGACTAAACAATTTCAGGGGTAGCCCTTCATGCAGGCCAATACAAATGAAAGCAAATGTTGGATTTTGTCCTTGAAATACATCATTTGGCAAAATTAATTATATACCAGAGTGTCTGCTAGATTCCACAAGAAAGGTTAACAAATTTTAGACTTGGCTGTTGCTACAGACCAACATGAGAGCGTCAGTGGTATGTGAGGCAAGCTCACTAGTATTGTTTCTCTTAATTGATAGTCATGCCGGCCAGGAAAATGAAACAGACCGGCTGCTACTCCTGTACCCCTCCCAGCAAAGGGAATGATTTTGCAATGTGGGATGAATAATAGTATAAGATACAGCTAAACACAGCACAACCAGAAAAGGTCATCTTTTGCATGTTAAATGAAACTGTGCATGAATGCAGAGAAAATAGAGTACGTGCAAAGATGATGTAAAGGAGAAGAATCTCAGAGTCAGAGTGAGGGGAATGGAGCAACAACGGAATCCCGCTTTCCAGATATTGGAGGCAAAACCAGGAAAAACATCCTTAAGATATTTAACAATTTAAATTTTTTGAAAATGGCTTGGAAATTGTTGAAATGCATGAGTATTGTTGTAAAAAGTCACTTTCGTCAAAACTTTATGTCTTGCCTCATGAAGAATGCACCAATCAAGGGAAGACAATGGCTTCATGGTATTATCACTGGACTGTTAATCTAGAGACCCAGGTAATGCTGTCAAGGATCCAAGTTGGGATCCCCCATGGCAGATGGTGGAATTTGAATTCAATAAAATTCTGACATTAACAATCTAATGATGGCCATGAAACCATTGTCAATTAGAACATAGAACATTACAGCTCAGTACAGTTTTGTGCCAACCTGTGAAGCCAATCAGATGCCCATCTAACCTATTATAGAATTATTGGGAAAACCCATCTGGTTCAGTAAAGACCTTCAGAGAAGGCAATCTGTCATTGTCACCTGGTCTGGCCTACATATGATTCCAGACCCACAGGAATGCGGTTGACTCTTAATCCCCTGTGGGCAATAAATCCTGTGAATGAATAAAAATGATTATGATTGACAGTTAACCAAGCACTCTGATTGGTCAGAGAAATGAACTAGTCACTTATTTTGTTGAGTTACAACAGGTATAGTGCATGCAACATGCTCTTTCAGGCTGGAAAGAACAGGGCCCTGTGTATTCATACACGTAGCTTCCAGTACATACAAAAGCACCACACTGAGAGCTTGACTGACAATTTTAAATTGGTTGGCAGCGTAATTCTTTGCACACTCAGGATTATCCATCCAGCAAATGGAGTCCTATTGTGGAACCCCATCTAGTGGTGGACACTGTGTTGTGGGTTTTGCAAATGTGGAATATGGTCAGTACCTTGTTTATCGAACCAGCTGAAGGGATATGCTGTTTAACATGAACCTCCAGTCTATGGGATGTATGGCCAGGAAACCTGGCATCACATTGGCACATGGAAACCAAGCTACACTGGTAGAGATCCTATGAATACATCGCTTTCTTAAGTTCTCAGGTGGTAGATGATCCATGGATTAAACACAGAGAGGGAATGTATACAGAAAAATAAGAGCCAATACAAACTGCAGATAATTAAATGGAGAGACAGTGGCCATATAAAATGAAAACTCAGATAAATACTGTAAATAATTGGAACTAAAATACTGGAATTTTTCTTAACCATACTTCTCATTTCTGTAGAAACAGTCTATCATTCTTGTAGAGGAAGGTTCAATGAGTTAAAAGTAGTTTCTCATCTTGGGTATGTTTAAATAAATATTGGTGCCCTATATATTATATATGTTTTTCCAGTAGGTCACTGGAATGATTAGATGAGTATTTGAGACAGGCAAGAAAGGTCACAAATTTAATTCATTGCTGAGCTAGTTTATGTCAGCTGAGGTGATGAAACAGCCCTGTACTGGCTTGTTCTTTGGTGACTATGTAGCTGCCCCTGCTAGATGGGCAGGAATGTGGATATTGACTACACATAACACTAGGTACAGCTGAGTTTCTATGTCCTCACGGTCAACTAACCAGCAGATAATGTTGTGGCCAATACATGAGTAATGATCACTCAAGCAAGACAGCAGAGGGCAGCTGGTGTCCTTGGGATCTCACGATAACATGAGTAACACTCTACAGATATGGTTAGGAAAAGGATTAACTGTTTTTAAACTGTTTAGAGCACCACAGAACTGCAAAGTGGGTTCAAGATGCTCAGACAGAGCAATGAAAACAAATTTGCTCAACATTGTTGATAATCACTTCCTAAGAGCACATCCTACCTTTAAATGTGAGTTTGCAATAACTCTGAAAGGAGAACTCATGAGTAGCAGGTTGCAAAACAATTTGGATTACAATTCAAAAATCTGCACACCCTGACCCTCTGGAATTAGGTCATTTGGACTTAATTCAATTAAAAATGTGTAGCAATGCATTCTGAACAATTCTTTTAAAAATGAATATGTTTGCCTCTAATTTTGAGGCAGTTGGGAAGATCTGATAGCATATATAAGGTGGAACATTTTGAATGGTTGCGTCCATTCTGTGACCTTAAAATTGCACCTGAGTAGCCACAATGAAGGAGTTCACATTCCCAACCATCCTTCTTGACTAAAAGCATCATAAACAGTGGTCTTCCTGTTCCAAAATTGATGGCGTTCCCATTGACTTATTTAATATTCTATTTATTGTTTCTGTTTGTTGTTCTATCAAAGGCTTAAATGGCTCCACGTACGTACAGCATCTGTTTCCCTGGTGTATGGGTAATTAATCATCTATGACAGCTGAATTTCAAGTATTCAATGAATATATCCTTCTGTAACATACCATTCTTAAGACTAAACACGCCTGTGAGTCTGCTTTCTCCAGCAACCTGCGTATGTTTATTTGTGTGGGAAAGGGGATCCACCGTAAATTGAAGGGTGTTTATCTATATCAGTTTCCTGATTGTTCTGAAAGCTGGTAGATCCTGTGTGTAATATTTTCTTGGTAACGTTAAGGATATCAGTTAGTGATTTGTAACACAGGGATCTATCTTTTCACAGAAAGCTATGGTTGCCCTTTTGATTTGACTAGCTATTTGAAAGATTACCTCAGTATTGAATACTGTTTACAGTTTGGAAGCTATCTGTTCATTGTATCTTATTTTTGTATTTTGTTACTTCAAAGTCCATGTAAGTTCTGGAGCCTCTCAATAGTATCCAATGTCCCATGTCATAAGACTGTCTATTAATGTTATGATCTGCCCAGTCTTCTGAGAAATTGTCTCTTGAATGCTTTGACAATTACCGAACCTTGATCAAACTGGAATGTTCCTTCGTGGTCAGTGCATTAAGGTGTTAGTGGCTGTTTCTGCATCTTAAATAAGTGTTAGTCAGATGAAAAGAAAAGTGTAAGGATGGAGAATGATTCAGAAAGAATATCAAACAGTGTTAGACTATGTTATAAATGAATCAGTGTACCATAGTGAAAGGAGCAAACCCAAGTTGATTTGAATAGCAGAGATGAAACTAAAGTACTGAACTGGGGATGATTTTTGCTTTGGAAAAATCACTGTGCATTTGTAACTATCATCATGTACACCGATATAGGCTTTTTCATGATTTCAGGCTGTCCAAAAGCGCCTTTCAGCCTGTGATGTAGTTCTGAAATGTAGTCACTATTCTAATGTAGGAGACATAGCAGCTAATTTGCACACAGCAATCTCTCACAAACAGCAATTACATAATTTGGAGGAGCCAGTGTTGGACTGGGGTGTACAAAGAAAAAAAATCACACATCAGGTTATAGTCCAATAGGTTTGTTTGGAAGCACTAGCTTTTGGAGCACTGCTCCTTCATCAGGAGACAGCCACCTGATGAAGGAGCAATGTTCCAAAAGTTAGTGCTTTCAAATAAACCTGTTGGATTATAACCTGGTGTTGTGTGGTTTTTAACTTAGCAATTACATAAGTGACTTAATAATTTGTTTTTTAATGATGCTGATTGAGAAATCATTTTTGGTCAGGTCACTGGGGAGAATTCTCCAGCTCCACTTTGAATAATGTCATGGGATCCTTTGCGCCCACCTGAAAAAACAGCTAGACATTCAATGTCTCACCTGCAGGAGGCACTTTTGAGAAGTTGTACTCTCTCAGCATTATACCAAAGTGTCATGGTAGATTTTATGTTCAAGCCTATAGAGGACAATCTGTAGCAGAAAGAAGGAAAAATATTTTTTTTCTGTCTGGAAATATAACAGGCTTTCAAATATTTATTTTGACACTTTGGAATTATAAAGAAAAATTTATTTCTAAAAGAATAAATAGCTTCTTCACGAAAACTTACAACCATAAATCTTTGAGAATAAAACAAGATAAAGGTAATTATGTTGATTTTCATTGGGTATTTCAATTCACCTCTTCTAACTTATTCACAAGATACTGTGCAAGCTTTTATTTAGAATCTGGCAGCTGCCTGACCTTTCCTGCCTCAGATTTCTTTACTAAAAACTGTTCAGCTGCCAGCTTGAAGCCACCATTTAATTCTTTAGCTCAAATCATTCCATTTCCTGACATAGTTCATCTTCAATTCAAGCAATCTTTAGATAAAAGGGAAAATGCAAGGGCAGGCCCATCGGTCATCAGGCTTGTGCTCTGCAAACAGTGGGATAGACGTTTTGAAAAGAAAGATTTCTTCTATCCCTGTGGCAGGTGGATCGGACATAGTCTGGATCTCTTTCAAATTCAAAATTCTTCACAATTGATTGTCTCCTAACCACTAGAAAATTGTATGGACTTGCAGATTTTTCTTCAGCATTCTGCTGCCTATGTGGAACTCAAGGCAACTTAAATGGGACAGCATTTTTAAAAATTCCTTTCCCTGAATTATTGATCTATTTCTCCCACTCCCTTCTCTCCTGGTCATTTCTGAGTATTTTGACCATACTTTGTGTTTGAGCTTGGGGCAATAGTTCAAGTTCAACCCTCAGCAGTGAGTACCTGTGCTCACTCTAGGTTGGGGGCATGCATGTTAATCAGGAGTGGTGAACCTGGCCACTCTCTTCTTGGTTGACTTAGGGGTGCTAACATAACAAAACAAAGGATAAAATCTGAAATCCTCCTATAATTTAAAAATTAAAAATACTCATTGAGGAACCAACATTTTTGTTTTATACATATTAAAATATTAGGTGTTTTTGCCATAAATAAGACCAGGATTATTTGTTATTCTGAACATTCACTGATGAAGTATGAATCCACTGAATACCAGTGGATGATGTCTGTGAAGTTGACTTGTAGAATTCCGATCATTCAGAATGTTCGAGGAATATGTGTTACAATGATTTGAGCACATATTCCAAGCTGATGCTTTGGTTCCGTCTAAGAGACTCCAGTACTGTGTTAGGAGGAGACTCCACTTCAGGTTGACAGGAATGCTCCTACAGTAATATTTGAGGAAGAGGCGGGGAGTTTTCATGGTAAAATGATTGCCAGCCATCCTGCAAACAACGCCACTAAAGAGCAGATTAATATGTTATATTCCATTACTGTTTGGGACAGTAATGTTTTCATTGGTCTGCGAAGAATGACTGCCACATTTCCACATATAACAACAGTGAATACATTTCCAAATCAATTTATTAGTTATAAAGTACTTTCAAATACTTTGGGAATATGAAAAACATAGATAGCCATAGAGCTTTTACAGTGTGGAAAGAGGCTCTTTGGCCCATCACGTCCATGCTGGTTATCAAACATCCATCCACCCATTTTCCAGCACTTGACCTCTAGCCTCTCATGCTATGGAATTTTAAGTGTTCACCTAAATAGCTCCTAAATGTCATGAGGATTTTTGTTTCGACCGTTCTTTCTGGCATGAGTTCTAGAGATCCATAACTCTGCAGGTGAATCAGTTTTTCCTCAAATTCCATCTAAACCTCCTGCTTCTTGGCTTAAAACTGAGGCCTCTGATTATTTTCCCCTCCCACGCCCCAGTACTAAGGTGAAAGGTTTCACCCTGTCTGTGCCCCTCAGAACATGCACACCTCAATCAGAAGCCCTCACCCACCCCATGTATCTCTGATCAAAGGGAAATTGATGCATATTATTTATTATATATTTTTTTCCATAAAGGAGGAGTCCACGAGGAAGCAATTTAATATGAGATAGATTATATACAAGACCAGAGCAACCTATTATTGTGGTTTAAAAAAACACTTGTGGAAAATGTGTCTAAGTGTTGCTTCTGCAGAAGTCAGGTACTCAGAAGTCATAAAGACTCAGTGTGCAGAAGTGATAAGACCCAGTGTTGCGTCAGCAAAAGTAATAAGACTCAGCTATCAAGGGGGGGTTGCACGCTAACAACAGGCCACAGACAGATATGGTAAGCCGATTAGATTAGCAGCTGCACAGAGCAATACAACTGTCACATATGAGGTAAAAGGGGAGGTACAGGGAGGCTCATAGAAAACTGTATAAATGTGCAATAATATTATTCAGAGGTGTGCCTACTTTGTGGTCACCCGGGCTTGCAAGAACATAAGAATAAAGACTGCTTTGGAATTTGACTTGGACTAAAATTATTTGGCAGTGAGCTTTGTTTCTCACAATTGGGGGCTCATCAAGGATACTGTCATCACTGGCAGAGTGGTCACTGTCGATGACTGGGAAGACGCATCCCGTTCCTTTTAGAATGGCCCTGTGTCTTTCGCCGGTGAGTGCCCCGGCCGGTCGACTGACAAGGATTCTACGGGAGTCATTCTAAGGCAGTGAGCCTTGGGGAAAGTAAAATAAGACGCCTGGGAAAACGGATAGAGAAGTCCCGGAAAAATATCCCTCTGGAAAGTCCTTTGGGAGGGATGTTCCCCTAGGTTTGATTGTGGTTAGAGTCCCCTGGGTTTGATTAGGGTTAGAGTCCCCTGGGTTTGATTGGGGTTTGAGTCCCCTGGGTTTGATTGGGGTTAGCGTCTCCTGGGTTTGATTGGGGTTTGAGTCCCCTGGGTTTGATTGGGGTTAGAGTCCCCTGGGTTTGATTGGGGTTAGAGTCCCCTGGGTTTGATTGGGGTTAGAGTCCCCTAGGATTGATTGGGGTTAGAGTCCCATGAGTTTGATTGGGGTTAGAGTCCTCTGGGTTTGATTGGGGTTAGAGTCCCATGAGTTTGATTGGGGTTCGAGTCCCCTATGATTGATTGGGGTTAGAGTCCCCTGGGTTTGATTGGGGTTAGTGTCCCCTAGGATTGATTGGGGTTAGTGTCCCCTAGGATTGATTGGGGTTTGAGTTAGAATTGCCGTGGTGACTGGGAGTGTGATACCTGTTAAATTAAGGGACTGGAGGGTTGACCACTATGGGAGGCAAAGGAAGCAAAATGAGGCACCTGGGATAAAGGGTAAAGAAGTCCCAGAAGACATCCCTCCAGAAAGTCCCTGGGACGGATGTTGAAAAATTGGAAAAATAATTCTTGTACAAGTGAGAAGGATAAGAAAACTATCATAAAATGTTGTTGTTTTGTTTGAACCAAAGAGAGTATTCGTCCACCATTGGTCTTTTGGCCGAAATATGGGTCAGACAAGGATTGGGTCTGTCAATTGTTGAAGTCATATGTTAATGAAAAACAATCTTTCTATAAAGAGGAGTCCGACTATGCCTCCTGCTGGCAGGGCAGTCGAGACGCGCGTTTATATAGTATGAAAACTATGACAGGAAAGGAGGAAAAGTCGCCCTCAGCATCCCCTCTGCCTTGGGACATTCTTGACCATTTGTCCTTGCCATATGACCCTCCCCCCCACCTACCAAAATGAACGTGACGATCTACAAGCTGATGGTGCTGGGTTAGGGGTGGCAGCTGGTGGCCAAGAAGTGGGGGGGGGGGGGGGGGGGTGGGAAGATGAGGAACGGGTGAAGGTTGTAAGGTCAAAAGTCCCGAAAGGAGGACTAACGAAGGAAGTAAAGCAATTAGAAAAGGATATTGAGGAATTTCCGTTCCCAAAATTCAAGGAACGACACCCAGAGACAAATGTATACCCTCTCAGGGAAATTCCCATAGGGCAGGGAATAATTGGCTTCGTAAATGCCCCTTTAACAAGTGGTGAGGTCAGGACCTTTAAGAAGGAGATGAAACTTCTTATTGAAGATCCTATGGGTCTATCTGAGCAAATAGATCAATTCCTAGGTCCCAGCCTATACACTTAGACAGAGTTAATGTCTATTTTAAATATTCTCTTCACTGGGGAAGAGAGAGGGATGATCAGAAGAGCAGCTATGAGGTTGTGGGAATGAGAACACTCCTCTGGGAAGGGAGTTATGTTGGCAGAACAGAAGTTTCCCAATACAGACCCAGGCTGGGGAAACAGCGAGGCAGATGATCAAACCCAGATGAAGGACCTCAAGGACTTCATAATAAAAGGAATCAGAGAGGCAATCCCTAAATCCCAGAATTTAACAAAGTCGTTTGAGGTCCAACAAGAGAAAGACGAGACTCCCTCAGCATTTTTACACAGGCTGCTGGACTCAATGAGAAAGTATTCAGGTATGAATCCTGAGGATTCAGTAGATCAGGGCCTCCTTAAAGTACGTTTTGTAATTAAGGCATGGCCAAATATCCAAAAGAAAATACAAAAAAATTGAGGGATGGAGTGAGAAATCATTGGATGAATTATTGAGACAGGCACAGAAAGTATTTGTAAAGAGAGAGAATGAGAAGCAAAAACAGAAGGCGAAAATGATGGGAGCCACGGTTGATGAGGTAGTCAAGAAAAGAGTAGAACCGATAGTAAGCAACCGGAGTGGTGGCTGGCAGCATGTTGAAAATAGAGGTGGGGAAGAGAATGAGGAGGACTCGCTAGAGGGTCCAGACGACAGGGACAGGATCAAGTGGAAATCCCCACGGGCGGGATGTTACTGCTGTGAAAAGACAGGTCACTTTAAGCGGGAGTGTCCAGATCCGAAAAGGGAAGAGAGGGCGATACAGCTTATGAACTTTGATGAAGAATAGGGCGTCAGGGGTTCCTGCCCTTGGGGACCCACTGGGAACCCTTGATAAATCTAAAGGTGGAACCTCATAAAGAGGAGACAGTTTTCTTAGTAGATACGGGGGGCAGCACGATCATCTTTAAATTTTATACCCAAAGGAGTACAATTTACAAAACAACAGATAACGGTGTCCGGAGTGAAGGGGGAAGGATTTACAGTCCTCGTATTTGAACCTATGACGATCGAAAGTAATGAAGGAAAAATTGAGGGACAAGTGTTATACATTCCGGACATAGGAAGTAGTTTGTTAGGAAGAGACTTAATTATATTATTAGGACAAGGGATCGGGGTGAGCGACCGACAACTAGTCGTAAAAATGGCCCTTTTGACCAAGGAACAGGCAAAACAAATAGACCCCACAGTATGGGCACGGGAATGCAATCGAGGGGGATTGCAGATTCCCCCATTGCAGGTCAGCTTGAAACAGGTGGGGGAGACAGTATGTGAGAGACAATACCCGATTTCGATAGAAGGAAGAAGGGGGTTACAACCCCGTGATTGAGGGATTAAGTAGGGACCGCCTGCTGGAACCCTGCATGTCCCCCTATAATACCCCTATTTTGCCAGTTACAAAAAACAGATGGTACCTATCGTCTGATACAAGATTTAAGGACGCTTAACAGGATAGTACAGACTCAACACCTGGTAGTCCCTAATCCTTATACCCTCTTGAGTAAAATCCCACATGACCACAAGTGGTTCAGTGTGGTGGACCTAAAGGACACCTTTTGGGCATGCCCCCTGGCAGCGGAAAGCAGAAACATGTTCGCCTTCGAGTAGGAAGACCCAAGAACAGGGCGGAAACAGCAATATAGATGGACAGTGCTTCCTCAGGGATTCACTGAGTCCCCACACGTGTTTGGCCAGGTTTTAGAACAAATTTTGGAAAAGTTTATAAGTCCCCAAGGGACAAATTTGCTGCAATATGTAGATGACCTACTGGTCACAGGAGAAGATGAGAAAGGAACAGCTGAAGCAACAAACCATTTGCTCAATTTTCTGGGACAACAGGGATTGAGGGTCTCGAAGAATAAATTACAATATGTAGAAAGGGAAGTAAAATACTTTGGACACCTGGTCAATGAAAGGAAAAGAAAAATAAGCCCTGAAAGGATTGAAGGGATAGTGGAAATGCCACTCCCTCGGACTAAATGAGAATTGAGGAAATTTCTGGGGCTAATGGAATATTGTAGATTAAGGATTGAGTCGTACGCCCAAAGGACAAAGAAATTATACCTTAAATTGCTGGAAGAAGAACCACAGCTGTTAAAGTGGACAGAGGAAGAAAAAGAATTAGTGGAAAGATTAAAGAAAAGTTTGATCCATGCCCCTGTCCTTGCGTTGCCTTCCCGAGATAAGCCCTTTCACTTGTTTGCCACTGTTGATAAGGTAACAAACCTAGGGGTCCTGACCCAGCGATGGGGAGGGATGAAACAGCCGGTAGCATTTTTATCTAAATGATTAGATCCAGTTTCTAGAGGGTGGCCCGAGTGTGTGCAGGCAGTAGCAGCAACTGCACTACTGGTGGACGAAAGTCGAAAACTCACATTCGACGGGGCATTGATAGTAAGCACCCCTCATCAAGTACGGGCCACACTGAACCAGAATGGCTTACGGACTCTAGAATTTTAAAATACGAAGCAATTTTAATAGAGAAGGATGACCTTATGTTGATCACAGGCACTTTTCTGAATCCAGCTACTTTTCTCTGGAGGGGGTCGGACGTAGCTCCCTTGAACCCAAAACACAACTGCCTTGACATCATAGAATATCAGACTAAAGTAAGAATGGACTTTAGGGAGATCCCTCTCTACGCAGGGGCCAGACTGTTTGTGGATGGGTCCTCTAGAGTGATTGAAGGCTAAAGACACAACGGCTATGCGGTAGTGGATGGAACGGAGGGGAGTGTAGTCGAGACTAGTAGGCTGCCCAATGACTGGTTGGTACAGACTTGCGAACTCTATGTGCTAGAACGTGCTCTTAAGGCCCTGGAGTGGAAGGAAGGAACTGTCTACACAGATTCTAGGTATGCCTTCGGGGTGGCACACACATTTGGGAAAATATGGCAGGAGAGAGGACTAGTAAACAGTAGAGGTAAAGAACTGGCTCATGAGGCATTAGTTTAGCAAGTATTTTGCTGCCAAAGGAGATAGCCATAGTCCACATTAATGGTCATCAGAAGGGACATGATCCCGAAACAAGGAGAAATAGGTTGGCGGATGAAGCCGCTAAGGAGGCAGCTCTGAACCCACAGGTCACCCCAATATTTACCTTGGTCCCGACAATACAGGAGCCTGCGGGGAGACCACTATTTAGTGCTCGGGAAGAGAAGGATGTGGAGAAACTAGGGGCTACGAAAATGGTAGAAGGGAAATGGGTGCTACCCGATGGTCAGGAAATGTTATCCAAGATGCTGATGCGAGAAATCATGGCTGTCCTACATCAGGGCGAGTGCGGGCAATGTGTGATTTGGTTCTTAGGAAATATGAATGTAAAGGGATATACACGATTGCCAAACAGATATGTGAAGCTGTGTAACATGTAAGAAGATAAACAAGAAGGTACAAAGGAGACAGGTCCCAGGAGGGAGAGACCCTGGGCTAAGACCATTCCAGAGCATACAGGTGGATTACACTGAATTGCCCCGGGTAGGAAGGCTAAAGTACATGTTGGTTATAGTAGACCATTTATCTGGTTTAGTGGATGTATACCCCCTGGCCGCAGCAACAGCAAGTCAGGTGTCTAAGATAATTCTTGAGCAGATAGTTCCCTGGTATGGGATAGTGGAGCGTATAGACTCAGACCAGGGAAGCCACTTCACCTCTAAGGTGCTCCACGGAATAATGCAAAATTTGGAAACCTCCTGGAATTTTCACACACCCTGGCACCCTCCGTCTTCAGGGAGGGTCGAGCGGATTAACCAAACTCTTAAAAGACAGTTGTCCAAATTGGTATTAGAGACCAGACTCCCCTGGACCCGGTGTTTGCCAATAGCACTCCTACGAGTGCGAACAGCTCCAAGGAAAGATTTGAGTCTGTCCCCTTATGAAATATTGTTTGGGCTGCCATACCTGGGAACGACAGGGGGACCGTCGATCCCCGAGATTAAGGACTTGTTCTTAAAAAAGTATATACTGGGCCTGTCCTCCCCTTTGTCTTTTCTCAGGAGACAGGGTTTACTCGCACAGACTCCACCTCTCGATTTTGCCATTCCTCCAATCCGGCCGGGAGATTGGGTCCTCGTGAAGTCATGGACAGAGACTAAATTACAACCGGATTGGGAAGGGCCATACCAGGCTCTTTTGACTACGGAAACGGTGATAAGGACAGCGGAGAGAGGTTGGACTCACTACACCAGAGTTAAGGGACCAGTGGAGTCTCCTGTTGAGAAAGAAGTCTGGACGGCCGAATCAACGAAAGAACCATTGAAACTCAGGCTAAAAAGACTTTGAGTGACTGATTATACAGTGGCGACGCAAGCGTGGGATTATTTCTGTAAGATTGTATATTAATTCTCTCAGTACTTTTTGGAATGAGGTGGATACTTAGATATATGATTTTAGCTCTCCTAGTCTTAGGATTTCATCGAACCTTGGTGTGGTCCTCTTACTTGGTAGTAACGGTCCCCGAGAGTGCTAATCCACAAATAATAGATACTGATGCTTGCAGCCTAGTTGATTGTGGAAATGTAGAATATCAGAGGCAGTACAGCTACTCAGAGATACATCATAAGTCCTACGGGGATGGCCTTGGTGGTGGTACTTGGATTAATCCACTTGTCACAGTACACCGGGGCCCCTTCCGGCCAGCTCTTGAGTGTCCCGATAAAAAGTGTAACCCAATATATTTAACGATAAAGAAAACCCCATAGCATGAAGCGGTTCTGGGAGGGGACACCTATCAGGTCCAATTAAATGAAATATTTGGGATAGAGATGAAAGCATATGGGAAGGATTTCTCAGGCTGTTGTTTCCACATACAGGTGGGCAAAGGGAAGTGGCCAGTCAAAGTAAATGAAAAGTGCACTCGGATGCCACAGGTATATCCTTTCGCCCCCTTCCAACGACCCTAAGGTTTAAAAATTATAGAGGTGAAGGACTTAAAACAGACCATCGAAATAGAAACTGGCTACAGGGATACAAATGCCTGGCTTGAATGGGTAAAGTACACTGTGAAAAGTCTGAACAAAAACAATTGCTATGCATGTGCCTCTGGTAGGCCAGTGGCCTAGGTAGTTCCCTTTCTGCTTGGGTGGCAGTGAGACAGAAAGGAGCATGGAATGTATGATAGCCCTGTATCAGGATAAGACTGCATGGAATAATGGGAATTGTACTTCCCTATCATTAATGTTCCCTCCCTTGGAGACGTAAGATTTAAAAATCCTCCCCATGATTTTGGCCACGGTCAGAAATCACACATTGTGTGTTAGCAGACAATCAGTTCAGAGACTAGGGGGAGCAGAAATCGTGTATTGACATCGAAAATGTGACCGGAACGGACAAGGGAGGGAACTACTCAGCGCTGCAGGTTCCCCGAGCAGATATGTGGTGGTACTGTGGAGGGAGACTACTGAGACCCACCCTACCTCCTGATTGGGGAGGCATATGTGCAATTGGCAATCCCATTCACCTTGGCATTTGAAAAGGAAAGGATTGTGACAAAAGGGAGTCGGAGTTAAAGATCATTATTGGATACTTCTTTTGATGATTGGATATATCTAGACTCTATACGAGTTCCGGATGAGTTCAAGGGGTGCCGGATGAGTTCAAGGCTCGCAACCAGAGTGCAGTAGGCTTTGAGTTGACTATCTTCTGGTGGGTAACGGTTAAAAAGAATGTGGATTGGATAAACTATATTTTCTATAATCAGCAGAGGTTCATTAACTACATTAGGGATGCAGTCAAGGGTACAGCAGAACAGCTCAATGCAACCAGCAGAATGGCTTGGGAGAACAGAATGGCCTTAGACATGATCCTAGCTGAGAAAGGCAGGGTGTGCGTGATGTTAGGGGAGAGCTGTTGTACCTTTATTCCAAATAACACAGCACCTGATTGGTCAATCACTCAAGCCCTGCGGGGGTTGACTACCTTAGCAGAGGAGCTGGCTGGAAATTCAGGAGCAGACACATCACTCACTGGGTGGCTGGATTCATGGTTTGGGAAATGGAAAGGTGTAGTGGTCTCCATACTCACCTCCTTGATAGTGGTTGCTGCAGTACTGATAGCTATAGGATGTTGCATCGTACCTTTGCACGGGGACTAACCCAGCGGCTGATTGAAATGGCCCTGACTAAACAAATGCCCCTAACAGGTAGTCAGCGAGAGGAACGCTACCTGTTAGGGATGAATGATCTTGAAGAAGTTTCCAAGATAGCTGAGGTCTCGGGGATGCTGCTGACAAACTTGGAGGTGGCCTATGAGGGATATGCAGAAGACAACAAGATATTAGCCAAAAAGAAAAGAGGGAATTGTGGAAAATGTGTCGAAGTGTTGCTTCTGCAGAAGTCAGGTACTCAGAAGTCATAAAGACTCAGTGTGCAGAAGTGATAAGACCCAGTGTTGTGTCAGCAAAAGTAATAAGACTCAGCTATCAAGGGGGGGTTGCACGCCAACAACGGCCACAGACAGATGTGGTAAACCGATTAGATTAGCAGCTGCACAGAGCAATACAACCATCACATATGAGGTAAAAGGGGAGGTACAGGGAGGCTCATAAAAAACTGTATAAATGTGCAATAATATTATTCAGAAGTGTGCCTACTTTGTGGCCACCGGGCTTGCAAGAACGTAAGAATAAAGACTGCTTTGGAATTTGACTCGAACTAAAATTATTTGGCAGTGAGCTTCATTTCTCACACACTGATAACATTTGGTGATGAAAAGTTCCTCTTCTACAACATATCAAATGTTTTAATTATTGTGGATAAATAAAGCAGATAACATGGAATTACATATTTATATTCAACTGCAAGCTGCCAACATCAATTAGTAGCATACCGTTAACCACTACCAGAGAATGTTACCAGTGATTAATACAAGGCAAACACTGAGATAATTTCCTCCACAATAGTTTGAAGTCATACAACCACTCATCTATCTATATTCATCTTCTTGGTCCTTGGTCAACAATGAATGCTGAATTTAAAATAAATGCCGAATTTAAAATAAATGCCACTCATAACTTGTAATTATAAACAGAAGAGAAACGAAAACAGGAACTCCAGCCTCCTCATTATTTCAATTAGATCACTGCTGATCTTCTACCTCAAAGTCATGTTCCTGTTCCTGTACCCCATCCTTCATAGAATCAGAGAGTAATACAACAGGAAACTGACCGTTTGGTCTAAACAGTCTATGCTGAACATAATCCCAAACTATCTAATCTCACCTGCCTGCGCTTGGCCCATATCCCTCCAATCCATCTCAATTCATGAATTTATCCAATTCATGAATTTATCCAATTCATGTTTCTAACATGTTTAAAAACAATTTGCATATCTTCATTGTGTATTTTGTTTTAATTCTTTGATAGGTTTGCTTTCACCAGATTGGACTATTGTAATATTGTCATGCGCATTCACTCGACAATACCACCCTTGCACCACTGCTTTCTATTCTCTGGTAACTGTCTCACTCCTCGTACTTATGGTTTTATTTTCAGAGATTTACATGAAGATTCGTGGTAGCTGTAAAACATCTTGCCGTGGTTACTGGATGTTCTCTCCCACATAAACAGCAATCATTCCTTCCACCAATCAGAGGGGCCGTTTCCAAGATTAGAGCATTTTTTTTCTACATTTAGGAACATAATTAAGGCATTCGAAACCAGTTCAGTAAGTTTACAGTTTCCCGTTATGCCTTGCTGTTAAGTTTTCACAGGCTACTGTAACTTTCTCACTATAAAACCTGCTGCATTCTGTCTCCTTAGAGGAAGTGACCAGATGGCAGGAGGGAGAGAGTCTGCAGGCAACTTATCCCAGAATTGAAGTAAATTGCAGTGAAATAAAACAGTTCTTCGCCTGTGAAATTCAAACGGACTGCCTTCAATAAATACTGGTCGTTTGCAATTGACTTCTTGTTTTGCTTTAAGTTCGATGTTCTACAATAAGGCAAAGCAGACAGCTATAATAAATCACTATGGCATGATCTTATGTAACAGTGAGCACAGTTTCGTTGACCAGCTCCCAGTCTCTTGTATTGAATCACCTGAAAGCGGATCCCCATTAACTGAGGGTTCCTGAATAAACTTCCGTGCAGCAACTAAACACCTTTCGCTCAGACATCCCCCTGTGTTACCCATCTTCCTCCCATCAAAAAGCATCCTGGCTTCATTCAACACCTTCGGCTGGGTTTGCTTGGGCAGAGATGAAGGGCTTTCTCCCGAAGCGTCGATTTTCCTGCTCCTTGCATGCTGCCTGACCTGCTGTGCTTTTCCAGCACCACACTGATCTAAACTTTGGTTGGGCAGAGGTCTTGTTTGTCTTGACCAGAGTGGGCAGTAGTGCGGGCGGAATAGCCAATTTGCATTGGGGAACCTACCTCTGCAAGATCGAAATACTAAGGGCAAGGAGAGTTTGAATTATCCCCTCCCCACTGATTGGAAGTGGAAGGGGATCCCCCATCCCCCATGAACGTTCCAGCTGTTTACATTGTAAACCGATTGCCTAAACTCCTTCAGTGCTGGTGCTGTTTAACAAGTGCTGACCAAAATTACAGTCCTAACAAATACAGATCAGAGTGAGGAAGGCCTGGCGTCTGTCTTCTTCAGGAGAATGGCCATTTATTGGGGCGGAGGCAGGAAATACAAAAAAAAACGACTTTATAGGCAAAAAAAACCCCAGGGAAGGCCATCATGGGGTTTCCTGAGGGCCCTTAAATTCGGAGTTAAGCTATAAAAAAATGTGCAACAACTGGAGCCGCAGAAATGTTTTCAAGGGCAAATTTACGAGCTGCACATTAACTTTATGCCCCGTACCAAATGGCTGCGTTTTCCCCAAACAATATCCCCTGAATGAAAACCTCTATGCAAAGAAATAAACGTCGCTTACAAATCATGTATCAGGTCATTGGCTCCCTTCATTTTCATGGACGGGTTGTCACGCGGATAGTACTCTACGCTGGAACAAAACCCATCTCCCAGGCTATATACAGCTTCTCCAGTTAAAAGCTGAGTCAGAGCCAAATACTGTAACGGGTGAGTTGGGGCATGTCACAGAAAAGCTAATACGCAACTGGCAACTATTTTTAGCTTTCTAAATATTTAAAGCGATTCTTTTGTCAAAGAGCAAACATCTTCAGATTAAGTCTGCACAATCGAGAGAGCTTTTAATATATTTTGACATGTAAATGTCCATGACAAAACTGGTATTTCTATTATTGTGAATATAGTCAGAAGTGACGGGAATGCGTTTTGATCATTGATATTAATCATGCTATTAACAATTAGTTGTTACATGTTAGATAAGACTAGATCCCCAACAGTTTGGAAACAGGCCCTTCAGCCCAACCAGTCCACACCGACCCTCTGAAGAATAACCCACCCAGAGCCATCTCCCTCTGACTAATGCGCCTAACAGTATGGTCAACTTAGCATGTCCAATTCATCTGACCTGCACATCTTTGGACTGTGGGAGGAAACCCACGCAGACCTGGGGAGAATGTGCAAACTCCTCATGGACGTCGCCTGAGGCTGGAATCAAATCTGGGACTCTGGTGCTGTGAAGTAGCAGTGCTAACCTCTGAGGCACTGTGCCACCCTTACAATTCCCTTTAGATAAATAAGTGCTCTCTTAGCTGAGCATTTTTTAGTTGCATGTTAAAAAATTTGGAAGAGAAGGAGTGGACTTATGTTCTGCCAAAGTGCCGTAAAATATTTTTAAATTAAACACAATTTAACACTGATTAGAATTCAGGGAAACAAAGCTACCCAGAATTATACATTCAGTTTAGATTTTGTGCAGCCAAGAGTTTGAGTAAAACTTAGCTATAGTTTAATTTGCCATAACTGAACAGGCCTGTCAAACTCTCCCGGGTGTCACAGACATAAACCACTCGGAAAGCTAAACAGTAGGTGAGAAGATTAGCACCTTTTGTTCTGCTTACTAAGAAGCGCAGGTTGCTTGCAGTCAGCATAACTGCTTTGCATTCTCTTGGAAATTTCATCTGCATTGACAGCATTTCTCAGAGGGCCATCGAGATGGTCTATTCAAGACCTGTCTGCAGAGAGGATCTTATTTCAGCTGATTTGGCCAAGTCCGGGCCAGTTGTGTGTTAGGCTTAGATTTTCTAATGAGTGCTATTTGACATAATGGTGCCAATGAATGCATATATACACATACATTAATAAAAAATATAATAATCTTAATCTATGGAAAATTAAGTACTTAGCCTATTGTTTTGTCACTAATGGCAATCAATATCATATGATAAAGTATATAAGGGTATAAAACAGACATCAAATTCACTACATACTGCCAATATCTTGCAATTAGATTAAGGCACCCATTTCCTGTGAATGTGACCAAGTCTTAAGATGCAAGTTTTGTCCTGAGATTTAGAGGATGAGAAGGAGGTTATTTAGTCCATCGAATCTGCATTTTGAAAGCAATCTGGTTAGTTCCTCTGCCCTGTATTTTGCCCATAATCCTGCAATTACTTTTTCCTTTGTGTAGTTATCCAATTTTGAATTGAAAGCAACCATCCTGGATCTACCATCCTATCAAGCTGTGCTTTCCAGATGCTAACCACTCATTTAATAAAAATAGTTTCTCCTTGCATCATCTCTGGTTGTTTTGCCAACCCCTTAATTTGGATCTTTGTTATGGGCGAGTAACCAGTCCGAGCTCAGAATATCTCTTAGCAATCCTGTTGGACTATAACCTGGTGTTGTGTGATTTCTAACTTTGTACACCCCAGTCCAACGCTGGCATCTCCAAATCTTAGAAATCCAGTTGTAATGTGTTTGTCAGAATGCATTCTATTCCAGACACATCCAACCCCACCCACCCTGGCCTTGCATTGCATCTTTGCTAAAAGTTGTATCATGTGTTTGGATATGGTCACATGCCATTAGAATCTGTCCATTCCTCATCATATCCTGACTCAGGCGACTGACTGTGTGGAGTTTGAACGTTCTCCCTGTGTCTGCGTGGGTTTCCTCCGGGTGCTCGGGTTTCCTCCCACAGTCCAAAGATGTGCAGGTCAGGTGAATTGGCCATGCTAAATTGCCCGTAGTGTTAGGTAAGGGGTAAATGGGTGGGTTGTGCTTCGGCGGGTCGGTGTGGACTTGTTGGGCCGAAGGGCCTGTTTCCACACTGTAATCTAATCTAATCTAATCTAATCTAATCTAATCTAATCTATATGCCTTGCCATGATGTTTGCAGGTCATTTCACTGCTACAGGCACCATGACAAAGCCTGATCCTCCTCTTCCCTGAAAATGGTGCATTGTTTCCAATAACTAGTCACTATAGCCCACCTCGTACCCACTAATTCCTAAATTGAGGATACTGAGGAAGTTGCTGGTTCTGTTATGACCACCGTCTTTAGTCCAGGCCAGGGGCTAACCTTGAAAATTTCTTATTTTATCATATGATGTATTTTTCTATTGAGCATGTGGGTATCCTTTGTGTGCTTTTTATGAGCAATAATATAAGCAAACTGTAGTTTGTTTAATAAAGTGAAATATTAAACAAATACTGATTATTACATACAAACAATGTCTTTTTGTAGTGCTTACATAATTTAGCATAGAGTCTTTAAAGTGCAGAAGTAACATCATATTTCAACTTTGGTGGTCCCATTTTCTTTCCCAGGTGAATATCAAAGGCGCATTTTCCTACCACTCATTTCATTTTTGCCGATAGAATATTGTTGATGAGAAAACATTCCCAGATTTAATAATTCACTGCAATCCAATGTGTTAAGGGTCCAGTTAAATGGCAATCTTTTCTGTTTTTCTTGGAGTAATATTGACTTAGGTGTAGTAGTCACAAGAGCCTCACCAGAAATGTGTCATAACATGTCCAAACTGGTTAATTAAAATAACTATAGCAGACGCAGGGTAGCCAGCTACTGTCATGGAATGTAAATAAAGTGTGATTAAAAGGGAACATATATAAAATTAATTGAAATATGACTTAATTTAAACAATGTGCAGCTGGACTTTATTATTTAACTCTGTGGGTTGTTGCAATATTGGGTTAAAAGTAGTTAGTCTGAGTATAGTTCACTTAGTATTCTGCCATTGTACACAGTAGTGGAGGTTAATTTTTTTAACAAGTGATCTAATTTTGCATATGATTGAATATTCAAATATTTGGTTGATAATGGAAATTCCATCATTCACAAATGAAAACTCGAAATAATTCTGAAGCTTAGAATATTGGAATGAACATTTTCACAAGGTAGTTTTCTAAATAGATTATTATTTTATGTCAGGCCCCTTCTTGAGACATAATGTCCCAAATGTATCCTTTGTCATATATAACTTGCACAGAATTAGGTATATGTGTTAAAGCAATGGGCTGTTAAATTAGTCTGTAACTTACTTTTTAACAAGCTAAGAAAGTAGTTCTGACCTGCACTTCAACCAACTGAACAGAAACAGCAACCGAGGAGTGGAATGGAAGAGGTACCTGTAAAAGGCAGGACTGGCAGTCCATTTTGACACATCAGCCATGTTTGTTGATGATGCTCTGTATGTTCGAGTGCAGATGTTGTGTCTGACTTCCCACAGAAGCTGCTGTTTGGGTGACTGCCAGCGACAGTTAAGTGTTTTCTCCAAGCCTTTGCACACGTTTTCTCTTAGCTTGATTGCTCGTAAAATGATCATCTCAAATTAGAAAACAGGTGCTCCAGTTTGTAAAAGCTTATGATAGATGGAGGGTGAATTTCTAATGCAGACTGCCACAGGCAAAGTCTGGCTTAATATTCATTCATAGACTTGCTCTGTTTCTAGCAGGACTCAGGGGTAATGCCAGCCTGGTTGCAGCACTGAAGGTAATTTTGAGGCACTGGCCAAATATTGTTTCATTCCATGTTTTCAGAAGCTGGTTATTTTTCCCTAACTTTATTTTCCTGAATAATTTTCCATAACACCTACAACTTAATTATGGAAAAATTACCATGATTAAGCTGCATGCTGCTCAAGCTGGTGTTTTGAAATGAGAACAGTCCACCGGGGAGGCTCATTTTAAAAAAAGAACAAAGTTGGGGGAGGGTGCTTCCCACCTGGTGGTCATTTTAATGCAGTCTTATTGTCAAAAGTTGCTTCTGGTCAATATTAATATCAGCTCACGTCCTCCAGCAGGGATTTAAGACAGCCACACATTTTCAATTTTTCTGGACAAAAATAAAACCAATATTAATTAATTTTTGGTCAGTATAATTGATTTTCCTGCCACAAAGCTTTAGTCTTTTTTGTGGGATATTCAACTGAAGTAATAAAATCACTAGCCCTTGGCTCATGTTTTTGGCTAAAAAAAGTAACAGTGTTGAGAACAAGGATCAACATTGTATCCCTTACAGATACACAAGAGGAACTTATCCAAAAGGAAATCACAGTAGGACTTTAATGAGCTACCTATCCCTTTTGGAAAATCAGTGCATGTGGAGTTTCAAGGAAAACAGAGATAAGTGCGATGACAAAAGCGAACTTAAAGAAGCTTTTGTTATTCCAAATGCTTTGGTTTACGGATGTGCGTATGCATTTCCAGTTATAAGCTTCAGTTTACTTTATGCTGTTTGTATTTGGAATGTGTTGGTAACTGCCAATCACAGACATGGGAGAACGAAGAAGTCAGACATTGTAGACAACATACGGGACAGATGTGACTCCCTTGACTTGGCTCACTGACTTAAAGCACAGCTGGAACCAAAAATAGCAGCACTGGCAATTAAGGTAGAGAGCTTAGTCTCTTAACTTCCGTGGCCTGGCTGTAATTAAAAATTGTCAGCACAATTACTGATGAATCGTTTTGTTTACATGTACAGGTGAATGGATGAAATGTGTGCACAGTGACATTGGGGATCAGATTTACAGCGAAGTCAACTTTGACCTACTACGCTTTCCTATTCCTGACTTTAATATTCAGAGGCTGCCAATTAAAGGCACATTGCAGTACGAGTTATTCTAACTCAACATAACGTTGGATGCCAAAGCATTTGATTTGAAGCTCTGGTGGCACCTTGGTGATAACTGTGTACAGCCTAGCTAGATGGGCGATGCAATACTCTGTGGTTTGTACACTCCTTGCCAAGAGTGAGCATGCTCGTTGGAACATGTGAGTGACTACACAGATTTCTGGGAGGCATAGAACAAAGTGCCTCAAATGGCAGCTGTCAGAGGCAAGTTGGTATTTTTACTCTGTGATGTTGACAGCAGCTGTCTGGAAGGAATGTGAATGAAATTAAAATGACATCATGTTTATTAAGGAACAGCAGCCTGGGCCTTACATCAATGGGAGCAGCATTCTGATGTGACTGAGACGAAGGGAAACTTTGCTGCATGTCTCATTATTTAACATTTGTAAAGCATCCAATAGAAAATAATTGCAGAATCCCTGTAGAAGCTATCACGGCATTTGACTCCAGGATTCATTAGTGAGATAAAAGCTGAACCGTAGATAGTGAGGAGACAGTCATTTGACTGTGGAAACAAAACTAACACAAATCAGGGTCGTAAGGACTGATCAATTTAAAAGCTGCATTAAGTCTTTTCTTTATGCAGTGAAGATTGCACCTCAGAAACACAACCTTGCATTACATTTCCTAAACTTGTTGGGTGAAGTTTTAAAGCCAAGCTGACATCCTGTCTCCACCCGCATACTCCCTCCCCCCACCTCATTTTAATAGACGGGAAAATCATGGGCTGTCAAACGCACAAGTCGAAAACCCGGGCCATATGCTGCATCGAAAGCTTCCAATTAGGGCTGTCAAGTCAAAAACTATGGATGGGGGGGGCAGGATAGGGGTGGGACATGGATAGGAGCTGGGATTGACAGCTGACTTTCACTTCACTGCTGAAAATCAACTGGAACGTCAACAAATCAATAAATTCTTCCCCTTCCTCCATCACAATTGGGCTGGTTATTTCCAAACCCTATTTCCAAATGTACAGAAATATCGATTTGCAGACATCTTCACTGCTTTAATAATAATGCTTAAAATAGGCACTAAAACAAGTCTTATTTGAAGAATGGATTACTGTATTGATTGTAATGAGGTCAGCCAGATGAACCTCATAGAATATGAGTTCCCTGATTGGGGCTGTTAATCTGGTCTAATCAAGGAGCCCTGGCTAACAGATATAGACAGGACTGTCAGAGGTTCTGTTCACTCTGATATCACATTCTGAGGAAGCTGGATCAGTGTCAAGCGTTATACACATGTAAATAAAGGGTGACATGCTGATGGGATACCTGTCTCTGTGTAGTGATTTCATTTACTACCACACATTCAGAATTTCTCATCATATATTGGTGGGGGTCACAGCAATAATCTCTGGCTAGGAGGGCATGCCGAGAGGTGGGAATGCATGGCGGCGAAATTTGTAGATGACACCAAGATAGGTAGGATTGTGAAGAAAGTGTGAGGAGATTGTAGAAAGATATGGGTAGATTGAGTGAGAGGGCAAAAATCTGGAAGATGGAATATAATATGAGAAAATGTGAAGTTGTTTACTTTGGCAGGAAAAGTAGAAATGGGGAATTAGAAAATCCAAGATTTACAGGAATTGAGGTGTTCTTGTGCATGAATGACAGAAAGTTAGTACAAAATTGAGAAGGCTGATGGGGTGTTATCCCTAATTATGAGAGGAATTGAATATAAAAGTAACACTATGCTTCAGTTGTACAGGGAAATGGTGAGGTCACCTCTTGAATACCATGTGCTGTTTTGTGATACTTATTTAAGGAAAGATATAAATGCATTGGAGGTAGTTCAGAGGGGGTTTACTAGATTGCTAGGTGGTGGTTGGATAGCTGATGGTTAGCTCATAGTTTGTGATGAAGAGTGATGCGAACAATGTGGGTTCAATTCCTACACCAGCAACATGAAGGTCTCTCCTTTTCAACCTGTACCCTAACATGAGGTGCGGTGACTTTCAGGTTAAACTGTCACTAGTCCTCTCTCTCTTTCTCTCTGTTTCTGTAATAAGAGAGCAGCTCTATACTCAGGTAGAATTACAGTGACTCTACTTTTACCTGGATTGATACCTGGAATGAGTATCTTATAAAGATAGGTTTTTAGACTGTTCTTTGGAAGAATAAGTATGACTTGACTGGAGTGTTTAAGATCCTGAATATCAGGGTCTTATGTTGCAGTGATAGTGTTTGTACCTCTGAGCCGGGAGACGTGGGTATAAGTCCCACTTTTCCAGAGGTGTGTAATAACATATCTGAAAAGGTTGTTTAAAAATAATTCTCCACGAAATGGAATGGCTTTGACAAGATCGAATAGGAAAGGATACTCCCTCTTATGGGTACATTTAGCAATAGGGGGCACTGGTTTAAAACTTGGGAAGTGTCTTCTGTCAGAGGATTGTGTGACTTTGGAGCTCCCTGCCTCTGAAAGTTGGAGGTGAGATCACTGAGTATTTGTAAGTCAGAGCTGGATAGATTCTTGTTAGTCAGGGGAATCAGGAGTTACTGGGAATGGATGGGAATATGCAACTTGAGACCCAAGCAGATCAGCTGTGGTCTTTTAAAAGGCAAAGTTAGTTTGAAGGGCCAAATGGTGTACTTCTGATCTTAATTTGTACGTTGTTATCACTGCAGGGTTGCATTCTGGTGATTTAAAGAACAGCTCCCAGGTTGAAAATTCTAACTACTGTGCTATAGCATTTTCTTCATTTACTGGGTTCACATTCTGCAGATTTGACTGACTATTCCAGTGAGTTCTAGCTGTACAGATTGTCATCTGGAATAGCTTTCCCATGAAGCGAACACCCTGCTTGTTTGAAGTCAGGGATTGGGGGTGGGTGGAGCTATGCTATGAAGACATTTGTCTTATCTGAGAGTGACCTCCACAGGCTTTGGTGGAATTTTATGCAGCAACAATGGAGGGAAAATAGAAGTTAGCTCCAAGGTTTGTAATGACTGAACTGAAACTAATTTGATTTGACTGTATAATCCAATCTCCAGTGGTTTGCTGTGGTAGTCGGTTACAGTGCTGACAAATACTAGTTTTGGATGCAGTTTTTATACTATTTAACCTCTTTTTATTTACCCCTCCTTTATAATCTCTATTTTTATTTCAAAAATATACTTTAATCATGGAAATATCTTTGTATATGTACATAATCCCAAAAGCAGTTCGTTTGTGGGCGGCACGGTGGCACAGTGGTTAGCACTGCTGTCTCACAGCGCCTGAGACCCGGGTTCAATTCCCGCCTCAGGTGACTGACTGTGTGGAGTTTGCACGTTCTCCCCGTGGCTGCGTGGGTTTCCTCCGGGTGCTCCGGTTTCCTCCCACAGTCCAAAAAATGTGCAGGTCAGGTGAATTGGCCATGCTAAATTGTCCGTAGTGTTAGGTAAGGGGTAAATGTAGAGGTATGGGTGGGTTGCGCTTCGGCAGGTCGGTGTGGACTTGTTGGGCCGAAGGGCCTGTTTCCACACTGTAATGTAATCTAATCTAATCTTCTGTTCAAGGAAACAAACAAACATTGGAGTTTGACTCTATGCAAACAAGGAGAAAGTGAGGTCTGCAGATGCTGGAGATCAAAGTTGAAACTTTATTGCTGGAACAGCACAGCAGGTCAGGCAGCATCCAGGGAACAGGAGATTCGACCTGTGCCCGAAACATCGAATCTCCTGTTCCCTGGATGCTGCCTGACCTGCTGTGCTGTCTATGCAAACAAGCCAAAGACATCTCTTAAACATACAAGCCTATACTTGCATGCATTTGAAGCACTAGGGAGTGTGGGAACTGAATAAACTCCCATTAAACTTCATTAAAAAGACTTCAGACAGTGGACTTTCCCCACTGCACCTTGGCGGCAGCTGCCTCAGGCTTCAGTGCATCCCTCAGCATATAATCTAGGACCTTGGAATGTCCCAGTCTGCAAAACTGGGTCGCTGTCACCTCCTCACTTGCCACGACACAGCCAGGATCAGAAAGGAGAATGAAAGGGCCGTTTGTCTCACCTCTGATCCCTGCTTCAGTCAATGTACCTCCAGCAAGGGATAGGGAAATAGCTCAAAGGTGGGACACTGCACATCCTTGAGCCGTGTTGCATGCTGTTCCTTGCTGAGAGCTTAACAAAAACCCGAACTCACTTGACCGTCTTGCTCACATATCCTCCCTCTGCAATCTGGAGGTTGGATCTTACATGTTGATTTGCCCCATCTCATTGTTGGATCTTTTATTTTCTAAGTGATGGGGTGAAGAAGCTGCTCCAAACAGCAACCATTGATACAGCCATTGAAATGCCTCCCTAAAATTGGGATCACACTCAAACAACTGGAATATTTCTAACCATGTGGCTTTTGATTTAATTTTTGTTGATATAGACAATGAATAGGCAGTGTGAAGGAGGAAGGGATGAACTGCTGGTTAACATGAGAATCTATCATACCCAAGAACAGGACCTACCTTCACTACTTTTTTAATCAACCTGTTCAATGATGTTATTACACATCTCTGGAGCAGGTATGACATGAACCAGGATATCTTGCTCAGAGGTAGACACTGCAGCTTCATCACAAGAGTCCCAACACATACTTGAGCTAAAAGTTACATTTGCATGCACAATGTGCTGGTTTAAATTTGATACAGATTTCTATCATAATTCTTCATTCCTGCCTTCACCAGACTTTTCGAAGTGCCTGTGTCTGAAAGGATGGTTTTATTTTTAACCATTCACATTTCCAAAGCC
Organism: Chiloscyllium plagiosum; assembly: GCF_037043375.1. NCBI lineage: Eukaryota > Metazoa > Chordata > Chondrichthyes > Orectolobiformes > Hemiscylliidae > Chiloscyllium > Chiloscyllium plagiosum. Next base: position 26,954,452 of record NW_028270159.1, on the reverse strand, counting down.
CCCAGTGTCTTTAAACACACGTTTTATTGATTTTACAATTGTTTTAACAGACACAGTGTCCCAGACTGAGAGAAAAGACAGGAAAGTGTGAAAAGTCACATATGTATGTCAACCTCAAAACCAACTATTTACCTTAATGAAGAAAAACCAGAATATGCTGGAAATAATCTCCGGGTCAGACTGCATCTGTAAACCGAGAGCAGGAGAAAGGTCATAGACCTGAAATATTAACTCACTCTCTCTCTCCACAGATGCTATCTGACCCACTGTGTATTCTCAGCATTTTTCTGGGTTTATTTCTCATTTTCAGCACCTGCAGTATACAAAAGAAGCCACAGATATGGGGTGTATATGCTGGGTTCCCTGTCACATAACACAATGGAATTTTTACAAGAATGTTATATTAATGAACACATTGGAACAGGGCTTTGTTCTTGTTTTTATTTTCTTCCTAATCCCAGTTTTCTATTCCCAGAAAAAACTACAAAATAGATGTCTATCTCTGCTCCTGCTACTGCACTATGGGTCTGGCTGGTTGTTAACATATAACATAGAAGAATACAGCGCAGTACAGGCCCTTTGGCCCTCGATGTTGTGCCGATCCAAGCCCACCTAACCTATACTAACCCACTATCCTCCATGTGCCTATCCAATGCCCGTTTAAATGCCCATAAAGAGGGAGAGTCCACCAATGCTACTGGCAGGGCATTCCATGAACTCACAACTCATTAAATTGGCCAAAATTGCGTTGTGAACAGTATTACACCTTTTTATTTGCATGGTGAATCAGTTTACGTTGAATTTACACATTGTTGACAGTAGTTGGTTTTTCACGTGTGTGTAGTGGGACTTTCTTTTTAGTGTAGCTTCACCTGCTACCCTTTCGGGAACAGTGATGTGGCAGGAGAACAGGAGTCCTTCAGGAGCCAGTTCTGGCATGGGACTTGAACTTATCCAAAAGGTTCGGAGGAAGGGACTACCTCGAGAGATAGGGACACCGTGACTGTGTCCTAAAACCACTACCAAATTCACTGTGAGAGCTGTTTGAGATTGTCTGGGTACAATCCGCTTGTTGTGGATAGGCTGACTGGGCTGAATCAATTCCCATTCACCTTAACTGTCTGGTCCCGAGCTGAGCTACGGATTAATGAGATTGCTGTTCCACATTTCTTCCTGTTCCCGACCCACAGCCGAACCAATATCCATCACAATTGGAAAATCAAACTTGAACTAGTGAGATAGCGCAGTATTGTCTACTCAACTCTTTTTCCCTGCTGTTGATCGATGAGATGGGGAAAGGAGAGAATGACAACTGGGGATAATCAGATACTTGTTGTAAATCCTAAACTGCAAAAACGTGAGGGCAAGCTCGTGGTTGACACAGAGACAGATTCATTCACAAGGAGATGGGTGGGGGCAGAGATAGGGAGTCATGGCTGTGTGATGAAGCACAGATGAGATCTGGGGAATAAACTGGAAATACCTAATTCAAGATGAATCCAGTAGCCAAGTGAATTTTTTCTAACTGTGTAAATTGACTTCTCGAGTATTGACTTTCGATCAGGACTTCTTACATTCCAGAAAGTCACTGATTTTGAACATGCCATCTGACTCTCCAGGCATTTTTGGGCACCAGGGAAAGCCCTCATCCTTATTTAGGCAAAAGAACATATTGATTGAAGCATTCTTTGTTTCAGGAAATGATATGGTTAAATTATTTTAGTGCATTGAGTGTTCATTATCTTAATCAGCAACCTATTCATGCATTTAAACTTCTGTAATCAAACAATGCTACTTATTATAAAGCTTCTTAATGCAAAATTTGATTGTTCTTTCTGATAGAATAAATCTGAAAGTATGGATAAACTGTGGAAGAAGCAAGTTAAAGCGAAAGGGCCAAATGCCAGTAGATTAGCTAGAACACATATTTAATCGTGTTTATCGTAACTGAGGGAAGATAATAGTAATCTGAGTGGTTACACAACAAGTCCACTAGATCCTCTCTGCTATCTTTTCCCTGCAACTTTGCTGATGTTTCACTTCATAAGGTTATCAGTTATAGGTAATCGTGTGGTTGAGCTCCCTTGTGGCATTTTTCAAGACTGGTGAATGGAGGTGTCAGATGGTGAGACATAGCTGTAGAGTCAGGTAGGCAGTCAGATCTCACCAGGCAGTGGGAGCATCAGAGCTGGATTAGGCTGAGACTGAGGAGTCAGATCAACACGAATGGGATGGACAACTTGAGGAGGCACTCGCTGGATCTAGGTCAGTAAACCAAGCAGCATGCAAGTGAGCTGGGAATCTTAAAAGATAGTCATTTTTATTTTAGGGTGACTGTTAATCTATCTTGAAATGGGTGCAAAGTATTGGCACTCTCTTTCAAACCTTAACCACAACACAATATGCAGCAAGTTGCTTCTGCCATCTTGGTGTGTTCTGCATCTTTTAGGTGTAGCTCGATTTCATAAACCCATTTGTGACTCCAAGGGGTGGGTGGAAAATACTTCTGTATCCACTTCGGCTGCACTGTTAACTGACAAATAGCTTTCTCGTAATTGCTTGTACCTTTCTGCAAATAATTCTCAACGATGACGTAGCACTCCAATCAGGAGTTAAGCTGGGAAGTAGGTGTTGACAGATTTGAAGAAAAGCAGTCAATCTGTGAACTAAAGAGCAATTTTTCACTTGCCAAGTTATTGTAGGCATTACGGTAAAGCCTGACCCTGATTCAGTCCTTACCCCACACAGCTCACCTGAGCAATTGGAGCAGTGTCACTGGTCATTTGTTCCTTCCGCATCTTGGGAACATTAAAATTTATTGGGTATTCATTCCCTGCCATTTAATTTGATTTATACCAGCTAACAGCACAAACCAATGATTGGACTTGTGACTCCATTGAATTTTCAGAGATATCAGCATTTCTGTCACTCCCAGCATTTGTTGTACGTCTCTAGTGCCCTTTAGAAGGTGGAAGCAAGCAATCGCCTTAAACTATTGCAGTTTTTATGATAAATGGACATAGCCCAGTACTGTTAAAGAGTGGGTTCCAGATTTGTTGGCAAAGTGGTAATGAAGGAACAGCAATACCGTTCAACATCATGTACAACTTGAAGGGAAACCTGCAGGCAGTGGTTTTTGATGCCCTTTCTCTTTTATGTGCTTTGGGAAGCTGCTGTCAAAAGAGCCTTGGCAAGTTTCAGTTGTGCATCCTTGATACATTTGGCTGTCACTGCACCAGTGGTGGGTTGAATGTTGAAGGCGATGGACGGGCTGCGTTGTCCCAATGGTGTCAAGCTTCTTGAGTATTATTGGAGCTGCACTCATCCAGATAAGTGGGGAGTATTACACCACGCTTCCTCTGACTTGTATTTTATAAATGGTGGAAGAACTTCGCAAGTCAGGAGGTCAGTTATTTGTGCAGATATCCCAACCTGTTTTAGTCACAGTATTTATAAGCTGAACCGGTTAAGTGTCTAGTTAATGGTAACACTCAAGATGGTGGTGGTTGGGGATTCGGTGAAGGAAGTGCTATTGAACTTCAAGCGGGAATGGTTGTATTCTCTTTTGTTGTTACTTGTTATTGTCTGGTGTGGGATGGATGTTGTTTGTCATTATCAGCCCAAGTATGAATACTGTAGAGATCTTGTTACATTTGAACATTGACTGCTTCAGTGTCTGAGGAATTATGAACTATGAACATAATGACCATTATGCTGTCATTGGTAAACATCCCCACTTCTGATCTTATGATGGATGGAAGGAAGGTCATTGCTAAAGTATATGAAGAGTACACTATCCTGAGGAAATGGCACTCTTGAGAGCAGTGGTTCCCATTCTGAACCAGGAAGTTCAGGTTCAAATCCCATCTGCTGTCCAGGTCTGAACAGATTGATTAGAAAATATCCACCCTGAAGACCTGCAATGATGACTTGGAGCTGTGAAGACTGACCTCCAACGACCAGAACCAACCTTCTTTCGGTCAGGTAACTCCAACCAATGGAGAGTCCCCCACCACCCCAATTCCCAATTCAGTTTCATCAAGGCTTTTAATGCTATACTGTGTCATATGCTTGATGTCAAGGGCAGTTGCTCTCATTTCACTTTCAGTTTATTCAAAGCATTAATTCAGTCGGGAAATATTCTGTCATTTGTTACATTTCTTTACATTCTGTAATTTTTAGTATACATCCTCGAAAATGTTCTTGTCGAATCCATGTACCAAACATCAATATCCAGTGGTGAGGGTGGGCAAGGTGATTTATTCCTGGAACTGACTGTGTTGATTTCTCACTGGAAAGTATGAGAAGAGCAGCCTAGGTTTCTGGTGGTTCATCCAATCTGACAGTCTCTGGGTCTCCCATCTCCACTGACAACTCAAATGGTACTGGGAGCTCAATCAAATGGAACAGCCATGCAACATTTAGAACACACTGGCAAAACAATCTGCAATACTCTTCAGTCAAATATATTCACAAAATATTTAATGATTTACAGAAATTAATGTCCAAGGAAATTATAGAAGAGATTGGAATGTGTTTAAGCTCAACTTAGAGAAACACAGATTCAAAAATGGCTTACAAAATACCTGAACTCTTTTAAAATTGTAGCTGTTGTTTGATATGACTGATGAATATAAAGAAGTGAGTTCCAACATCTAGGCACTCAGTTAAAAATACATTTGAGGATGATGACATTTCAATGATTCATGCAGCCACTTGTATATTCGTGAAGAGTTTGCTATCTGCACAATGGGTCTTGTAACTATGGGATAGTGAGAAAGACTTGCCCACAATGCAGTTGTGAAATTATCTGACTAGAACACAGCATTTATTGAGGTATTGTGCATCTGCAAGGACAAAAGTTTAATAATTTACAGCTCATTATTAATGCAAGCAATAAACCCTAAATCATCAAAGAAATGCTTTTCTTTCACTCACCCTACATTTGTTCCATCCATATATATTTTCATTAGGACCTCAATGCCATTGTTTCACTCAACTCCAGAGGGTGCACTTAAGCTGGAAGGAACCCTGGGTCCAGTCTATTTTTTCTCTCTCTAACCCAGTTGAGTTGCTGGAATCTGGTAAAACTTGTCTTTCAGAAAACACCTAATTCACCCTTGGCTCTGATCAGATCTTATACTCAAAATGTTTGGAGTCCAATTCTTTGCTAATGCTGTCAGTGGCCCAGTGATATCCAGACCTTTACTCAGGACAGGACTATGTGCGTAGTTTGAGGAATTTCAATAAGTAATTGATTAAATGGTAACAGTAAATGACCATTACAAAATCATTAAAAATATAACAGCTAACATAATAAAATATACAACGATTCAAATTTTTACCTTGGGATACTTTAGCACTGTAAGGATGCTATATAAATGCAGTTTTGTAACATGTGATATTTTAATGTATGTGTAAGGTTATAAATAGAAATCGAAGGGGCCTTTTACATCTCGGAGATTGTGGTATTACATATGCAAGAAAGTGAAAACAAAAGGAAATGTGCTTCTGCTTGTGATTTATTTTCCAGTGACGAGAAATGAACATTAGAAGACTCTTGGGGAGAACCTGTTCATTGAAGTTTAGCTTTTAGTCATGAACAGAAGATCTGACTTGCATGCACAGAGGCTGCAATCCCAGCAGTAACACCGCATTCACATCAGCACCATGAGCACTGACTTCATTGAGGATACAGAGCTATTGGGAGGGCAAGTGAGAATTGGTGCCTTCTGGGTACATCTTTCTGCTAGAACCTCCAGACCAGGAGGAGACCTCAGGCCTTTTACGCAGTACTCTACTCCCTGGTGGTATGACAGGGTCTAGTTCTAGAATTTCAAATAAGATTTTCCTGTTTGTGGCATATCTCTTGACTGGAATCTTCTTGGTGGTTCCCTCAAAATCTTTCTGTTGTTCAATGTTCCACAGCTGACTTGACCTGTGGGCTGGAGAAGTAGGGATCCCAACAATAGAGAGATTCTGCCCTGGCTGTCTTTGTGAGGAACGGGCAGCAGCTCCATCTTCTGCAGCATGGTGGCTCAATGGTCAGCACTGCTGCCTCACAGTGCCAGGGATTTGGGTTCGATTCCAATCTTGGGTGACTGTGCAGAGTTTGCATGTTCTCCCTATATCTGTGTGAGTTTCATCTGGGTGTTCTGGTTTTTTCCTACAGTCCAAAGATGTGCAGAATTAGTTATGCTGGGATTGTCAAAGTGTTCAGGGATGAATAAGCTTGGTGGTTAGCCATGGTAAGTGCAGGGTTATGGGGACGAGGTGGGGATCTGTATGAGATGCTCTTTGGAGGGTCAAATCGAGTGGCCATAAACAATAGAACAATAGAACATAGAACATAGAACATAGAACAATACAGCACAGAACAGGTCCTTTGGCCCACGATGTTGTGCCGAACATTTGTCCTAGCTTAAGCACCTATCCATGTACCTGTCCAATTGCCGCTTAAAGGTCACCAATGATTCTGACTCTGCCACTCCCACAGGCAGAGCATTCCATGCCCCCACCACTGTCTGGGTAAAGAACCTACCCCTGACATCCCCCCTATACCTTCCACCCTTCACCTTAAATTTATGTCCTCTTGTAAAACTCTGTTGTACCCGGGGAAAAAGTCTCTGACTGTCTACTCTATCTAATCCCCTGATCATCTTACAAACCTCTATCAAGTCACCCCTCATCCTTCGCCGTTTCAATGAGAAAAGGCCTAGCACTCTCAGCCTATCCTCGTACGATCTATTCTCCATTCCAGGCAACATCCTGGTAAATCTCCTCTGCACCCTCTCCAAAGCTTCCACATCTTTCCTAAAGTGAGGCGACCAGAACTGCACACAGTACTCCAAATGTGACCTTACCAAGGTCCTGTACAGCTGCAACATCACTTCAGGACTCTTGAATTCAATCCCTCTGCTAATGAATGCTAATACACCATAGGCCTTCTTACAAGCTCTATCCACCTGAGTGGCAACTTTCAAAGAGCGATGAACAAGATCCCTCTGCTCCTCCATCTTACTAAGAACCCTACCGTTAACCCTGTATTCCGCATTCTTATTTGTCCTTCCAAAATGGACAACCTCACACTTGACAGGGTTGAATTCCATCTGCCACTCCTCAGCCCAGCTCTGCATCATATCTAAGTCCCTTTGCAGCCAACAACAGCCCTCCTCACTATCCACAATTCCACCAATCTTCATATCATCTGCAAATTTACTGACCCACCCTTCGACTCCCTCTTCCAAGTCATTAATAAAAATTACAAACAGCAGAGGACTCAGAACTGATCCCTGCGGAACTCCACTTGTAACTGGGCTCCAGGCTGAATATTTACCATCTACCACCACTTTCTGACTTTGACCGGTTAGCCAGTTCTCTATCCAATTGGCCAAATTTCCCGCTTTCCCATGCCTCCTGACTTTCCGCATAAGCCTACCATGGGGAACCTTATCAAATGCCTTACTAAAATCCATGTACACTACATCCACTGCTCTACCCTCATCCACATGCTTGGTCACCTCCTCAAAGAATTCAATAAGACTTGTAAGGCAAGACCTACCCCTCACAAATCCGTGCTGGCTGACCCTAATCAAGCAGTGTCTTTCCAGATACTCATAAATCCTATCCCTCAGTACCCTTTCCATTACTCTGCCTACCACCGAAGTAAGACTAACTGGCCGGTAATTCCCGGGGTTATCCCTATTCCCTTTTTTAAACAGGGGCACAACATTCGCCACTCTCCAGTCCCCTGGTACCACCCCCATTGACAGTGAAGACGAAAAGATCATTGCCAACAGTTCTGCAATTTCCTCTTTTGCTTCCCACATAATCTGAGGATATATCCCGTCAGGCCCGGGGGACTTGTCTATCCTCAAGTTTTTCAAAATGCCCAACACATCTTCCTTCCTAACAAGTATCTCCTCTAGCTTACCAGTCCGTTTCATACTCTCCTCTTCAACAAAATGGTCCCTCTCATTTGTAAATACTGAAGAAAAGTACTAATTCAAGACCTCTCCTATCTCTTCTGACTCAATACACAATCTCCCACTATTGTCCTTAATCAGACCTATCCTCGTCCTCGTCATTCTCACGTTTCTCACATACGCATTAAAAACCTTGGGGTTATCCTTGATCCTACCTGCCAAAGATTTTTCATGCCCTCTCTTAGCTCTCCTAATCCCTTTCTTCCGCTCCTCCTGCCTATCCTGTATCCCTCCAACGCTCTGTCTGAACCTTGTTTCCTCAACCTTATGTAAGCCTCCTTCTTCCTCCTTACAAGACATTCAACCTCCCTCGTCAACCAAGGTTCCCTCACACGACCATCTCTTTCCTGCCTGACAGGTACATACATATCAAGGACACGTCGTATCTGTTCCTTGAAAAAGTTCCACATTTCAACAATATCCTTCCCTGACAGCCTATGCTCCCAACTTATGCTCCTCAGATCCTGTCTTGCAGCATCGTATTTACCCTTCCCCCAATTGTAAAACCTACCCTGTTGCAAGCACCTATCTCTCTCCATAACCAAGGTGAAAGTCACAGAATTGTGGTCACCATCACCAAAATGCTCACCCACTGACAAGCCCATCACTTGTCCCGGTTCGTTACCAAGTACCAAATCCAATATGGCCTTCCCTCTGGTCGGACGATCTACATACTGAGTTAGAAAAGCTTCCTGGTCACTCTGCAAAAACACCACCCTGTCCAATCTACTTGATCTAAAGAGCTTCCAATCAATGTTTGGGAAGTTGAAATCGCCCATGACTACTACCCTGTGGCTTCTGCACCTTTCCAAAATCTGTTTCCCAATCTGTTTCTCTACATCTCTGCTGCTATTGGGGGGCCTATAGTAAACACCCAACAAGTTGACTGCTCCTTTCCTATTTCTGACTTCAGCCCATACTACCTTCAAAGGCAGATCCCCATCGAACTGCCTTTCTGCAGCCATTATACCATTTCCAATTAGCAACGCCACACCCCCTCCTTTTTTACCACCCTCCCTAATCTTACTGAAACATCTGTAACCAGGAACCTCCAACAACCATTCCTGTCCCTCTTCTATCCACGTTTCCGTGATGGCCACAACATCATAGTCCCAAGTACCGATCCACGTCTTAAGTTCACCCACCTTATTTCTGATACTCCTTGCGTTGAAGTATACACACTTGAGCCCATCTCTGTGTCTGCAAGTATTCCCTGTCAGTGCTACCTTCTCCACAGCCTCCCTACATTCTTGGACATCCTGAAAAACAGCTACTTGCTGGACTACAAGTCCGGATCCCATCCCCCTGCCAAATTAGTTTAAACCCCTCCGAAGAGTGCTAGCAAACCTACCTCCCAGGATATTGGTGCCCTTCTGGTTCTGGTGCCTTCTTCTGCACTGTAGGGATTCTACGATTCTTTCAGACAAAATTGGATAAAACATGAGATGGAACAGGCTTTAATAAAGTAAGGAAAGTGAGGGTAGAGCTGGAGGCCAGGAAAGAACAAAAGCAAAGCTCTGTGACAGGGCAGGTGTGGTTGTAAAAACACAGTGGATTCAATGGTGCAAGTGTTACTGGTACAGCAGGTCATTGATTTGAAACAGGATGTTAGGATTTGAATCGATATTGGGAGCAGGAATCTGGAAATGGCTTTCCCTAAGTTGTGACCATAGAGTCATAGAGTCATAGAGATGTACGGCACGGTCCAACCCGTCCATGCCGACCAGATATCCCAACCCAATCTAGTCCCACCTGCCAGCACCTGGCCCATATCCCTCCAAACCCTTCCTATTCATATACCCATCCAAATGCCTCTTAAATGTTGCAATTGTACCAGCCTCCACCACGTCCTCTGGCAGCTCATTCCATGCACGTACCACCTTCTGCGTGAAAAAGTTGCCCCTTAGGTCTCTTTTATATCTTTCCCCTCTCACCCTAAACCTATGCTCTCTAGTTCTGGACTCCCTGACCCCAGGGAAAAGACTTTGCCTATTTATCCTATCCACACCCCTCATAATTTTGTAAACCTCTATAAGGTCACCCCTCAGCCTCCGACGCTCCAGGGAAAACAGCCCCAGCCTGTTCAGCCTCTCCCTGTAGCTCAGATCCTCCAACCCTGGCAACATCCTTGTAAATCTTTTCTGAACCCTTTAACGTTTCACAACATCTTTCCGATAGGAAGGAGACCAAAATTGCACGCAATATTCCAACAGTGGCCTAACCAATTTCCTGTACAGCCGCAACATGACCTCCCAACTCCTGTACTCAATACTCTGACCAATAAAGGAAAGCATACCAAACGCCTTCTTCACTATCCTATCTACCTGCGACTCCACTTTCAAGGAGCTATGAACCTGCACTCCAAGGTCTCTTTGTTCAGCAACACTCCCTAGTATCTTACCATTAAGTGTATAAGTCCTGCTAAGATTTGCTTTCCCAAAATGCAGCACCTCGCATTTATCTAAATTAAACTCCATCTAAATTAAACTTCTCAGCCCATTGGCCCATCTGGTCCAGATCCTGTTGTAATCTGAGGTAACTCTCTTCGCTGTCCACTACACCTCCAATTTTGGTGTCATCTGCAAACTTACTAACTGTACCTCTTATACTCGCATCCAAATCATTTATGTAAATGACAAAAAGTAGAGGGCCCAGCACTGATTCTTGTGGCACTCCACTGGTCACAGGCCTCCAGTCTGAAAAACAACCCTCCACCAACACCCTCTGTCTTCTACCTTTGAGCCAGTTCTGTATCCAAATGGCTAGTTCTCCCTGTATTCCATGAGATCTAACCTTGTTAATCAGTCTCCCATGGGGAACCTTGTCGAACGCCTTACTGAAGTCCATATAGATCACATCTACTGCTCTGCCCTCATCAATCTTCTTTGTTATTTCATCAAGAAACTGAATCAAGTTTGTGAGACATGATTTCCCACGCACAAAGCCATGTTGACTATCCTTAATCAGTCCTTGCCTTTCCAAATACATGTACATCCTGTCCCTCAGGATTCCATCCAACAACTTGCCCACCACCGAGGTCAGGCTCACTGGTCTATAGTTCCCTGGCTTGTCCTTACCACCCTTCTTAGACAGTGGTACCACGTTTGACAACCTCCAGTCTTCCGGCACCTCACCTGTGACTATTGATGATACAAATATCTCAGCAAGAGGCCCAGCAATCACTTCTCTAGCTTCCCACAGAGTTCTCGGGTACAGCTGATCAGGGTCCTGGGGATTTAACCGTTTGGGTGTGTCCTGTTAACAGTCCCATGTGCCTTGAACCATCTTCCTTTTTCCATAGTTAATTACTCCTATCCTCTACCCCATCATTAACAATCTCTCTTGTTAGTGAGATTTGAGAAGATTTGTAGCTCAGGTTGAGGTTCTGGGTGTAGGTTTGCTCGCTGAGCTGGAAGGTTCATTTTCAGACATTTCATCACCATACTAGGTAACATCTTCAGTGAGCCTCCGGACGAAGCACTTCTGATGATTCCTGCTTTCTATTTATATGTTTGGGTTTCTTTGGGTTGGTGATGTCATTTCCTCTGGTGACTCAGACCTGATTTATCACGCCCTGAGAAAAAGAACAGGAAATGACATCACCATAGGAAATGACATCACCACAGGAAATGGCATCACCAACCCAAAGAAACCCAAACATATAAATAGAAAACAGGAGTCATCAGCAGTGCTTAGCCCAGAGCCTCACTGAAGATGTTACCCATTATGGTGATGAAACGTCTGGAAATGAACCTTCCAGCTCAATGAACAAACCTATATCCAGAATCTCTCTTGTTCTTTCTTCCCACACTTCCAATTGCCAAATTGTTTTGCCTTTGCTTCATAAAATCTCTTCCATCTCTACCTTTATCTATTTCCGATGAAAGGTCATTGATTTGAAACAGGATCTTAGGATTTGAATCGATGTTGGGATAAGGAATCTGGCAATGGGTTTCCCTTGAATGGCTAAGTTGTGACCAGAAACTGGAATACTTAAATACCAAGAGGTTGTCAGTTGCCACAGTTACAATCTTAGGCAATGCAGTTGCACAGCTTCCAACTGATTTTCATTTAAATTTAAATTAAATCTAAAATTAAATGTAAGATGGTCTCAACTACCCTTCTACTTCTCCTTCATAGAAAACAGCCAGCTCCTCAGTAAACAAGCAAATTAATTTATTGAACATGGCAGCTGAACAATTTATTAACTTTACAAATCAGTCAACTGTTTAAATTGATCATTTTAAGTGAACAATTGTAAAGCAATCAACCACTGTGTATTTTTAACTATAATCTGGTGTTTATTCTTTCAAATGGACTGAACTATTGTTGAATTGTAGAACATCAAAGAATACATAGGTTTCCTTGAATCTGGTACCAACTGTGAAAACTTCATGTTGTCTCCCTCTGTAGCTATTAACTAGTGCTGCAGATATATATATATATATATATATATATAGTGTGTGTGTGTGTGTATATGTATTTAGGATGGCAATCAGTGCAGGCTAGCTGCAGAGGGCATGCTAGCACTGATGTGAAACCCTGCTTAAACGGATCCTAAGAAGAATGTTAAAATATGGAAAATGCTATTTGAAAGCGTGAGTGCTTTGAAATTGGACAATCCATTCTATGACTTTTCTGTAGAGCACTGGCAAGAATAGCATCAAGTAGATTGAATGCCTCCACACAGTATTTTATGATTTTGTTGGAAAAGCAATTCACTTTTGTCATGAAGTAACCATTACTTTATCGCCCATTTTAAATATCCCAGCATTTTTGCTTTCTAAACTACAACAACAATTTACATTTAAATAGCGGCTCTAACATTGCAGACTTTCCCCAGGCGCCTCACTGGAACATTATCAAGCAGAATTTGCTGCAGAACCACTTGAGAAGATATTAGGATAGCTGAACTAGGTTTTAAAGTGAGACTGAAGGGAGGGAAGAGGGGAACAGCAGTGGAGAATTTTAATGAGGGAATTCCAGTGCTCAGAACCATGGCAGCTGAAGGCTTGACCGCCAATAATATAACAATTAAAGTTAGGATTGCTCAAGAGGACAGGTTTCGACTTGAAGAGAGAGGTTGGAGAATTGTAGGGCTGAAGCAGGTTCAATTGATAAGTCAGAGAGAGCAATTGAAAGAAGAAATTTAAAAGCAAGAATGAGAAATATAAAATTGAAGCTTTATTAAATTGGAAAGGCATCATAGGCATAATGGGTACATGAGACTTGTGTGAAATAAGGTGTATAAATATACTTATTTTAGAATTTACATTTTGAGCCAGAGACTTGTGGGTTAAGTCTGTGCTTATATAGGGGCTTAATGTTTTGGTAATTCCTAAAGCAATAGCAATTTCTTTTATGACAAATTAGGAAAGAGAGAGATTTCTTGGAGAGTAATGAGCATTTGTTTCATCTGGTGAGTTTTACAATCAAACAGAATAAACAGTGTAGTGCATTAGGCTTTAGTTGGAAAGTTCTACAATAATGATTTTGGCACGGCTTATAGGAAATACCCATAGCTCGAAGAAAGTCTTTTTTGCTTTTGTAGTTTGCAAAAGCCTTAATGCTCCTGCAGAAGGGAGATATTTTGAAATGTTTAAAATTGGTTGCCTTGTCACATAATGAGTTTGGTTTCAAAGTTTGAAGTGATTGGTTAAAATGCCAAAAGGGTTATTTGAAGCTGAGGAAGTCTAAGCTCAGTTGTATGAAAACTCCAGAATGAGAATATCAGATTCTCAAGATGGAAGTTGAAGTAACTGTTGAGTTAAGCCGTATTAGATAGAGATAGAGAAAGGAATTCTTCATAGTGTGAGAACTGTAAAGGAGTACTGTTAAGTGAGTACTGCAGTAGCGAAGATGGCCTCATGGCATTATTGCTGGATTGTTAATCCAAACACCCAGGTAATATTCTGTGAACCCAAGTTCAAATTCCACCATGGCAGATGGTGGAATTTGAATTCAATAAAAATGTGGAATTAAGAGTTTAATGATGAAAAATAAACCAATGCAAATTGTCAGAAAAAAGCATCTGTTCACCTGCTGTCTCACAGTGCCAGGGACCCGGGTTTGATTCCACCCTCGGGTGACTGTCTTTGTGGAGTTTGCACATTCTCCCCATGTCCAGGTGTTCCGGTTTCCTCCCACAGTCGAAAGATGTGCAGGTTAGGTGGATTGGCCATGGGAAATGTAGGTTGACAGGGACAGGGGAGGCAGGTGGGTCTGGGTGGGATGCTTTTTGGAGGATTGGTGTGGACTTGATGGGCCGAATGGACTGCTTCCACACCATATGGATTCTTTAATTCTATGAATGCTGATAGAGTTAAAACATTAGTACTTTACTGTCTGTTTCAAAATCTTTAAACTTGTTTTATGTGCAAATAGACAGATTTATTCAATTTTATCTTCATTTCACTTCTGCAATAAAGTTTAGTTTTATGACTCAAACTAAACTTGTAGCATTGCATGCTTGTGTTTCAGTGAAAGTGAAAAGAATTGTTTTTTGGTTAAAAACAAAATAATATAAAACATGTTCTATCAAGCCAGGTTTCAATTTGGGATCTGACTTGCCAATTAATAATACTAACTGGGACCATTGTAAGAGTAAGGATGTAGGCAGTGTGGTTTTAGGTGTTTTGAATTCTATTGAGCTTATAATGTGGGGAAGCTGACCAGGTGTGTATTGGAGTAGTCGGGGTTTGCAGGTATCAAATCAATAATGATTTCAGGAGCATGTGAGCAGGAGCAGGAGGAGAGATGCACTATGTTCGAGAAGTGGAGGTCTGTTTTCTTAATGGACATGGCTGTGTGGTCAGCAACTCATCTTGGGGTGACATATGACCCCAAGTTACTGAGCCATGTCTTCACCCTCAGACAGTCAGCAGAGAGAGGAATGGAGTTGATTGCCAGGGAATAAGGATTGAATCGGGGAACTGATGTTTATTTGGAAGAAATTTCTACTCATCTGGATAGTGGAAAAGTATTCTGATGAATTAGAGACCGTAATTGTGATATCGAGCTGGGTGTCATGTAAAAACCGACATGGGCCATGTGGAGATAAGACGTGGGAGGGAGCAGTGGGAGGGAGCAGTGGGACAGATTCTCAGGTGACAGCAGAGATAGTGGTATAGGACAGGAAGAGAAGTTATTGCAGGCTATTCTCTGATCGCAATTGGCTACATAAGAATCTTCCCAGGCAAGTGCCACCTCATCTGGACCACTTGGCTGAGAGACTTCGGAAGTAGATAGTGTGATCAACTAGGGCAAGAATTACAGGTTGGGAAGGACAATGAGGGACAGCTTACCCTTGTCACATCAGACGTCATGTAGATGTTAATAAGAGCCTGATTTAATATTGTGGTGCAGGCAGAAATTTAATTGGAAGGATTTAAACAGCAGGTTTCAGGAAAGCTAGGTACAGATTTGTGAAGTTACAAAACTTTCAGGGTCTTTGGCATGCAAGAGCCAAGGTGAAAGTTTGGTTTACTGATGAATAGAGAAAGCCATTAACAATATTACCGAACATGGGAGCCAGGAATGGTAATTGGATGGTCAGTTTAGTGGGCATAACTTGACGAGGGTGTGAGAGAAATGGGAAAGAACCATTAAAGCCAAAATGTTTCTTCTGAATTTCTCCATTTGCTTTTCCTAAATTAAAAAATACAAGTTTACAATACAGAATATGAGCTTCGCAATATTCCTACTTGTTCCATTCATTGTATAAGGTTTCTGTTTATTCAGGAAGGAAAGGGTTACAATTCTCAAAGAGTAAATACCTCCCACATTTTTGAGAGCTTGAACAATGATTAATAGCTCTTTCATGTGACCTTGAGGATGATGTTGGAATCTGAATAAAGACAATGCATGATTATGATAAGTGGGAATGTCTGTGAAATCCACAACACTAACATTCTCATCTAAACTGAACATGAATTTGATCTGAAAACACTTACAACTGTTATTCAAACATCAAAATTAAATTCAGAGGTGCAATGTGGTCTACAGTTTTCCAGTATTTACACTATCTATTATAGTTTAGTCAACAGAAATACCTTGCCCAAGAAACAAGAAAAATGCTGCTTTTGCAACTGCTGATGATCACTGCTTCTGGGGCCAACAGTATAGCATCCTTCATTGCAGAATTAACTTCTTTTGTGTTAATTTTGAAACACTTCAAATTTTCAGAATGTTAACACCAAACAGCATATTTACAGAGGAACCTCGATTATCCGAAGGACACAGGCGGGGAGTATTTCATTCAGTTAATCAAATTCTGGATAATGGAATAGTTTTGCCAACCATCGGGACCTTGCGATCTTGCTGGATAATCTGATATTCTGATAATCGAATGCTGGATAATCGAGGTTCCTCTGTACTCATTCTTGGATAAGCAGCATCATTTGTTTCTTTTATGATGAAGTGCTAATTTGATCTCTGTACTTGATATGATAGATGGAATAAATTCAAAAGCCAGAGCACATTTTAAAAAATGATGTAATGGGTAGGTATAATGCCAATAACATAAGAATTTTTAAAATCTGGGTCTGTGGCAGGTCAAAAAGCAAAACTGCTGGTGGAGTCAGTACTGCAGGTCCCGAAGAGTTTGTGTATTCAGGAAAAAGGGATTTCAACACTCAGTCCAGCTATCGGTGAACTGAACAGCCATAATGTCTAGAGAGCCCATTAGTGGTATCTCCACAACAGCCTGCCATTGTGTTTCTCTCTAGTATCTTCACCAGGAATAAGAGCAATTATAAACTGAGATTCCAAAACATGGTCTGTGACAAGAATGTTGATTAGTAGTGGATCTAGTAAATTTGTGAACTAATTTTGGAGATTGTTGTTTTTGTTACATCTATCCTACATCATTAAACTTGTGCAGTTAAATGTTAACATACACTAGAGCATTTCGTTGTGTATCTGTAACACATTATTAAAAAAATGACAAAGACTGTTTGAGGAACCTTCAGAGCATTAAAGATGATAAATGGGGAAGGTTGGGTGGTGCATAGAGCCACTGCACTGCACCAGCAAATCTGGATACAAATCCCACCTTCTCCTGACATTTGCTCTTTAGTTTTCCTGAGACACTGAGGTAATGAAGCCAGTGATGTCATTGGATGCACCGCAGTGTGGCAGTAAGGCACTTAGTCAATGGACGAAAGAAAAATCAGCAAAGCTTTCAGGTCAAGCTCAGCTCCTACGCCACAGCTTCTGCTGGCTTCATAGCAACACTCCCAGGGGCTGTGTTCAGCGCCTCCCTCCCTGGGTTCTTGTTCAAATGTAAAATGGTCCAGTTTGAAAGACAACAAGGGGTAATTAAAAATTAAAACCTTATTTAAAATTGTTTATATTGAGGGTTTTAAAATCTATATTTCCCTTCCTTTTAGCCTCTGTCTTCTATCTAGACCACATTGCCTTGGGGTCAGAGGAACACTGAGCAGGAGAAAGTCATTCATCTCCTTGGGCCTGTTTAGATGCCCTACAGTATGGAAACAGGCCCTTCAGCCTAATAAGTCCATACCAACCCTCCAAAGAGTATCCCACCTCGACCCATTCCCCTGACTAATGCACCTTACACTATGGGCAATTTAGCATGGCCAATTCAACTAACCTACATATTTTTGGATTGTCAGAGGAAACCCATGCAGATATGGGGAGAATGTGTAACTTCACACAAGACAGGCACCCGAGGTGGGAATCGAACCTGGATCCCAGACGCTGTGAGGCAGCAGTGCTAACTACTGAGCTACCGTGCCACCCTGTGTTCTGCCATTCAGTTAGATCATGGTTGAGCTGTTCTCTTCACTCTAACTACTTGCCTTGTTTTTGTAATTTTTAATACCATTGCTTAACAAAACCTGTCTCTCTGGTTTGAACGTTTTCAATTGATGTAGCAAGGGAACTGATTTCCAGATTTTCCATGCTATTTTTGAGAAGAACCACAGTAATGTAGTTAACACTTAACACTTAACAACACTCTGGGCAAGTAGGAACAGGCAACAAATGCTGGACTAGCCAGCGATGCTCACATGAAGTTACACAGCACAGAAACAGACCTTTCAGTTCAACTCATTCGACTCAAGTTTCCCAAACCAAACTAGTCCCACTTACCTGCATTTAGCCCATATCCCTCTAAACCTTTCCTGTTCATGTTCCTGCTCAATGTCTTCTAAATGTTGCAACTGTACCTGCATCTATCTCTTCCTATGGTAGTTCATTCCACATACGAACCACCGTCTGTGTGAAAATGTTGCCTAGCTATACAGGCGGATAAAGAGACCATTTGGCATGCATGCCTTCATTAATCAGACCATTGAGTATTGGAGTTGAGAGATCATTTGTGATTGTACAGGAACTTGGTGAAGCCACTTTTGGAATACTGCGTGCAGTTCTGGTCGCCCTGCAATAGGAAGGATATTATTAAATTGGAGATGGTGCAGAAAAGATCCACCAGGATGTTACTGGGACTGGAGGGTTTGAGTTAGAAGGAGAGGCTGGGACTTGTTTCACTGGAGCGTAGGAGGTTGAGGCGTGACCTTCTAGAGGTTTATAAAATCACGAGGGGCATAGATAAGGTGAATGGCCAAGTGTTTTCCCTGGAGTAAGGGAGCTCAAAATGAATGTTAAGGTGTGAGGAGAAGGATTTAAAAGGGACCTGAGGGCCCAGGTAGGAACAATAAAACATCATCCCTGAGCACAGTTCCTAGCTTCTACTAGTACTAGTGTGAGCAGGCTGGCAATGACCTTTACCTCCACCGTCTCCTCTCTCCCTCTCTGTGGAAGATAATCACACCCCCTCTGTGGAGTAACTGCCCTCAGTGATAGAGGTGACCCAGACACTTGAAGCAGTGGGAAAGGGAAGCTACGACTCATGCTCTATAACGATGCATGCTAGTGCCCCAATACACTGCCCCACTGTATCATCATTAAGATGCATTGTTTTTTTAAAAGTTAATTAATAAAGAAATGATAAATTGCCTCAGAAGCTGGCAATGCGAGACAATTTCTTTACAATGAATAATTAGTGAACTTTATAGAAAAAGGGCCATTCTCTGAGGATTTGTGCTCATTTTAAAGATGTTTTGTATTTTTATTGTAGCAAAGCTATGTCACGATTAAAGCACCTCTTCCTGTTAGTCAGGTATGTTTAATGTGCTAACCTAGCCAATACCGCAGGTGAAGCTAAAATCTTGGTCAATATGGACCATAGAATGCTCAGCATTCTTGCCACATTGTGGCAACTCCATCACACAGTTCTCACAGGTTTAATTAACATTCCAAGTTGCATTACTAATGTAGTGACCTTTCTTTTATTCACATTCAAATCAGACTCCAAATTCCCCAAACCTTGACCTCTTGTCCTGATGCTCTTGACAGCATAACCATTTCGATCCCTGGTTCACCTCCACTAGATCCCTCTCTAACTTTCTCCACATGTCCACTCCACTATTGTCTTTTAAAGATCGCACCAAAACCTATCTGTTTAACTGAACTGTAAGTCATTGTCTTCCTAATCTCTCCTTGATTTGTATTGGCAACCATTTTCCAGTTATCAATATGGCAAGTTATTTAGAATTTTTTTCCCTGCTGTGTTAAAGTCGTTGTGTGAATGAAACCTATGATTAGAATAAAGAGAGTGGGGCAAAATTGGATTGCCCTGAAAATCGGAGTGAGTGAGTATCATGATGAAGATTACCCCGCACTGGTTCAGTGTAATGGAGGCAGCATTGCAACTTTGTACTGTCTGCTCATTATAATGTCTTTGCATGAAGCCAGCATGAACCTCACTGTTTATTAGCTGCATATATCGGCAGAGGAGCCCAATGTCATTACTTGCTAGCACCACCTAATGGTAGCATTAATCCGAGCCTGCACTCCAAAGGAAAGGTGCATCAGCTATTTGTAGTGCTAGGATATGTAAAGTTCTACGTTGGCTGGCCATGGGAGACAGTTTGGCTGCCACATTGGAGATCTTCATGGACAAGCTTGAAAAGAGGAGACAGACAATGAGAAGACATGGAAACTGGTAGCTGGAGGGCTTCATGAGGTTTAATGATATGAGAATGCATCTTCAAACGCTTGATCCCAACTCTAGCACCAGCCTCAGACAATGCTCAATTTATCACATCCTATCACTCACTATCAAAATTCTGTCTCTATCAGGACCCAGACCAACTATGCTTCTACTTCACTTTCCCTCACATTGCTGTTACATGCTATCACACAGCTTGCACACTCTGCCAGATATTTCACTGTGACAATCACATCAACCAAAAGTATTGCAGGACACGCAATAACCTTTCCCTTTCTCTTGCAGGAGAGGTTGATATGCAGCTGCTAAGTGGAGGGAGCGATGCTCTGCATATCCTACCCCTCGCTCAGTAAATGGTGCTGACCATTATCGGAGTCAAAAGGTGTGGTGCTGGAAAAGCACAGCTGGTCAGGCAGCACCTGAGGAGCAGGACAGTCGATGTTTCGAGCATGAGCTCTTCATCAGGAATGTGGGGGGATTAGTCCAAGGGGCTGAGAGATAAATAGGAGGGGAGTGGGGCTGGGGGGAAGGTAGCTTGGAATGTGATAGGTAGATGAAGGTGGGGAGTGATGGTGATAGGTCAGAGCAGAGGGTGAAGCGGATAGATGCGAAGGACATTAGACAAGTAGGACAGTTCAAGAGGTGCCGGGTTGGAGGGTTGAATCTGAGATAAGATGGGGGTAGGGAAGATCAGGAAACTGGTCAAATTGACATTGATCCCATGTGGTTGGAGGCTCCTAAGGCAGAAGATGAGGCACCCTTCCTCCGGTGTCAGGTGGCTAGAATCTGGCAGTGGAGGAGGCCCAGTACTTGCATGTCCTTGGTCGAGTGGGAGGGGGACGTTGAAGTGTTCGGCTACTCAGCAGTGGGGTTGTTTAGTGCATGTGTTCCAGAGATGTTCTCTGAAACATTCCGCAAGTTGAGGTCCTGTTTTCCCAGAGTAGAGGAGACCACATCAAGAGCAACGGACACAGTAGATGACGTGTGTGGAAGTACTGGTAAATCTCTGCCAGATTTGGAAGGATCCTTTGGAGCCTTGGATGGAGGTGAGGGGGGAGGTATAGGTGCAGGTTTCACACCTTTTGCAAGGGAAGATGCCGGGAGTGGTGGGGGCTGTGGACCTAATGAGGGAATCATGGAGGGAATAGCCTCTGCAGAATGCTGGGAGGGGAGGGGAGGGAAATATATCTCTTGTGGTGGGGTCTGACGATAGTAGGTGGAAATGGTGGAGGATGATGCATTGTATTTGGAGATTAGTGGGTTGGAAGGTGAGGATCAGGGGGGTTCTGTCCTTCTTGAGGATGGTGGGATGGGGCTCAAGGGCGGAGGTGCGGGAAGTGGAGGAGATGTGCTGGTGGGCACGTTGACCACGTGGGAGGGAAAATTGCAGTCCTTGAAGTAGGAGGCCATCTGGGATGTTCCCTGGTGGAATTGGTCCTCTTGGGAGCGGATGCGGCTGAGGTGGAGGAATTGGGAGTAAGGGATAGTGTTTTTACATAAGGCAGGGTGGGATGAGGTGTAGTCCAGCTCTCTGTGGGAGTGGGTGGGTTTGAAGTAGATGTCCATGTTGAGTCGGTTGCTGGAAATGGAGGTGGAGAGGTCCAGGAAGGGGAGGGAGGTATCCAAGATGCTCCAGGTGAACTTGAGGTCAGGGTGGAAGGTGTTTGTGAAGTTGGTGAACTGTTGAACCTCCTCGTGGGAGCACAAGGTGGCACTGATACAGTCATCGATGTAATGAACGAAAAGGTAGGGAATGGTACTGGTGTAACTGCGGAAGATGGACTGTTCCATGTATCCAATGATGAGGCAGGCACAGCTGGGGCCTGTGCGGGTGCCCATGGCTACCCCTGTGATCCGGATGAAGTGGGAGGATTCAAAGGAGAAATTGTTGAAGGTGAGGACCAGTTCAGCCAATCACTTTCTCCTGACCATTATGAGAACAGGGATTGTTGAGGTGGGGCAGAATCCATTGAAGTTGATGATGGGCTTGTATCTAGTCTCCCATTTCACATTTCACTTCCCCTCTCATCCCGGAATCTTTTTCTGAATGACAAGTTGCTGATAGTTTTAGTGTGCATAGCTTCCTTCCTTCACTGTCAGGTGCACTGTCGGGAGTGTGACAGTCAAAGCATGGGACAAAGAGATCTCAGGTGCCAGCTCACTGGAGAACTCTTTAACGATTTTAATGGTCCAAGTTACAGAAGGATAGGGCTTTTGTACAGATCTTGGAGTTTACTTTTTCCTAATGAAAACTCCACTTCCAGAAGCAACCATGATGTCTCTGCTTTCATTGCAGCAATCAGCAGCTTCTACCAAAGGTCTGACTGTTGCTGAAGGAGCTCAGACTGCTGCCAGTATGGCTGACACTAACACTGTTCAAATGCAGCATGTCACAGCAGTCTGTCAGAATTACCAGTTCAGGGTTGGGACAGTGACTTTTTGGAGGGCAAGCCTACTGAACTTTGTCAGAGTGACAACATTCGTCTTCCTATCCTCGCCATAACCCTCGCTCGTGTCTGTCAGTCAGTCAGCCCAGACTGCTACTGCCTCAACCAATAGTGCGGCCTGAAGCTGGGGCTGCTTCCTGACCTACGTGACATCATCCTGCATGGAATCCTGCACAGGTGCCTGAGAGTTTTGACCTGGAATGTCAATGAGGAGAATCTAGGAATTTGATGTCTTTTTGTCATGAGTGCCTTTTGGCAATACTGGAATCCAGAGCTGATTCGCAAGCATCTGTGGGGAGGGGGAGTTCAAACTTTGCAGCTTAACTCGTATCTCTGAACTCATAACTCTGAAGCAGATCCCCTGACAATGTGAAAGAGAGGAGGTCACAGAGGAGCCAGCTTCCTTGACAGGAATCATCAGAATATATTTAAATTGGGGCATTGACTTAGGCCAGGGCTTCTATTTAATATCATGGAGTTCCTCAGCAGATATATCCATTCATAAAACCTGGTGAGCACGGATCTGCGGCCAGAAATGGTAATAATCTGTTTTGTTTTCTCACAGGCCAGAGGCACAGAACTCTGAGACTAACAAGTAAACCTTGGGCCTCCCATATCCTGGGTTCAGCCCTCTTCCCCTGATTGCAATGCCCTCAGAATCTCATATCCTCCTAATTAAGTTCCTGACTGCAGTGGAGAAATTGTTCAGATCTCAAGTTGCAGTCTCCGTTACCCCAAGTTCTGCTACTGTTCTGCATTAGCCAGTCCTTCCTTCCAGGTTCAGGTGGGAGACAGATGAAACCCACGCAGCCTGGAGCCCACACTCCAAAGGCCTTGATGATTTTCCTTCCAGCTCAGCCTCCACCACTCCTGTCAATAATGAAAATGCAATTGGTAGCTCTTGATAAACTAGCCAATGTTGGATTCAAGCATAAGTGTGAAAGGTAAAATGCAGCTGTTGGTATTTGTCAATTTAAGGCCTATATTCTACTGCTGTTTAATACTTCGTATTAAAAAGGAGCTTGGAATTGCTTGCACAAATACTTCTCCAATCTCCCCCAAGGTTTACCTTGCAATCTGAACATGTTCAAACATATTTTCCATTCTCACAAAGTTACAACAAATCAGAGAAAAGGCACAGGCTTTTCACAGCTGTCAGCCTGACTTCTGTTTTTCAGTGAAGGTAGTGGGTGTAAACATTGAATTTAATTTCTCTGATTTCGTACAACATGCTGGATTGCTTTAATGCTGACAAGGTCATCCACTCACGGTTTGTGGGAAAAGTGTTTAACTTAAGTCTTTCCTTGCATTTTCAAACATTTTATAAACCAAAATTGTTTGGTTTGTGCTCAGCAGGTTGAGCTACAACTAACAGAGTATAGAGGTTGGAAGACACTTGCAATTAAAATTACCCATGCCATTCACAGTTTGGAAATCCACATTTTTACCCATGTACGTGATGTATAAAATAGATTAACAATCAAGCAAGCAAAATTAGCAATTGAGGCACTCTGGGAAAGCACCGTTGTAGATGGGAGAGCTAATATACAAGATATGAGAAAAGATCTCTGAAGATTTCAGAGATGTGGGAATTGTGTGTCATTAAACAAAGAGGAACATCTGCTCATGGATTGGCAGATACATTTACTGACACAAAGGTTTGTGCAATGGTAGAATGTCCAGTGCACACTTCTGAATTAAATTTCTTGCTGTGAAACCCTCCATGTGCAGCAGATGAGCTGGCCCGCATTGGGAAGAGTGTTCCCACCCTCTTCCCCTAGATTTTATCAAGGATCTTCAATATCGTGACCAAACTTGCATTTTTCTCTCTGGTACAAAGGTTAATTATAAGAGGATGGAGAATTGTGAAGTGATGTGGATATGGTTTGGAAGGAAGACAGGCCTGAAGGAATTGGAATGGTCAGGATGTATGGATCTTCCATGTTCAATGTTTTTAGTGCTCTGTTATGGGATTTACATTGTCAAACTCAGTGGCTACTTGCAGCATGCTGGTATCAGTGTCTATGGAAAGTGGTGGGCAGCACCTGAGGGATTTTCTGCTACACACTGACTGAGTGCAGGTTCCCATCAACACCAGTGAGTTTGGGAAATCTCACAGGTCAACACTCAGGGCCACATATTCCATGTTCTATTGCATTGCTGGTGATCCTTTTTGTTTCACGACATGTGTCTGGCTCCAGTCTGCCATCCCCACTAACTGGGACCAACTGCACTAATCCAGAAAATTGTCACATTTATTCTGAAGTGCGGCATTTACACTTGAAAATTTATGTTAAAATTATTCCTTTTTATGCACATTATTTCAGGGAAATCTCATTGCATATTCCTTCAATTAAGCATTATTTTAATAGAAGTTATTGCAGGTGAAAGCATTACAATTGACCTACCATAAATTATTAAAGGCTTCTTGCGATTTACAAAAAAAATCCTTTTCTTGCCATAACTCTTTTGTGCTAAATATAAATTAAAACACTTGAAAGAGGTACAATTCCCTTCTTACTGAAGCCTGCGTGTTGTTTTTCTACAATTCAATAAAAACCTTCTGGAATGTAATTAAGTATCGAATTTATTAAAAAGTACTTTCACCAGCTAATCAGCAATGATAAAAACTGATTTCTCTAAATCCTTTTTCATAGCATAGGAACTGACTTTATACAGGCATTGGCTATCACTTATTGTGTTTCAAAGTAACCACATTCTTTTAAAATTTGATGTATTGAAGGTTTGTCTTAATAGACTTTAAGATAATGTTGCCTTCAGGCACCCTTGAACTTTCATGTAATCATATGCAGATGTGAGCAATCACTTTACTATTAAGTTTTCGATTGACACATTTTATTTGTCTGCTGCTTGCCTGGAGAAAGTAGAATAAAAAATATGGGATCTTGTTTGAGCCAAAATATGCACTGGAATGTGGGATGATGACAGATAGATATGATTGTTTAAGTACGGCTCAGGTCATTTGCATTGAAACACATCTATTTAAATCCCATGATACATGAACTCAACAGCTGACTGACCTGATTTCAAACTCCCTTTTGTGCAGTGACGTTTCAAATGCAGGAATTAGGGGCAGACATGCAAGGGTTGCAAGTCCTGCCCAAGCAGTCTGCCTGGTAATGGTTCCCTTTTTAACTCCAATGGAGCGGGAGTAAATTGCCTGAAAAGATGAAATGACCCAGATGTTTATGATGCTGCTGGGGAACCTGTTCTCAGGCACCTTCTAATCTGGCAGGTGAATAGTCATGGGTCCGGGGTTTGTGGGTGAGGGTTAGAGACACTGGATAAGATGTCTGAAGAGAAAGTATATTTCTGCTCGCTGGTCTATTGATTCTGTGAGCCTGAGATCAATGATATTGTGAACCCTATTGTATAGCAGAGATATACCTACATCATGTACATTGGATGAGACCAATTAGACTACTGAAACACGTCAAGGTCGTACCAATCTCAGCTACAACTACAGAATCTTAATGACGGCAGGCAAAAGGTAGGTTTACCTTTATGTGATCATCAAGGTGCCATAGCCCACAGCTTCACAAATTTATTATTATCTGGCTGACTTATTTATCTGTATCTCTGTCTTTCTAGTGGCAAAATGACAATCATGCCCAAATTTGTATCTCATAAATGTGTCCAATAGGAACATTACTACCAACCTCACAAGTCAATATAACTACCACAAGTCAATATAACTACCGCAAGTCAATATAACTACTCCATTCAGAGACTGAGGCAACACAATTTATATATTAATGGGTTCAACTGGATCTTAATTATGAATAACGCAAAGATAGACACAACAGAGAAAGATGGTAGGCTTTTATTTATTTAATGAGATGTGGAGTCAAGGCATGAAAGAAAAGGACAACGCATCCTCATCCTTGACTATGTACAACTAGTCTATTTGCATGCTCTCATCCTGACCAACAACACATGTCACCAGAGCTTTTTGTTATCCTGGCAAACAGTTCATAACCTCTGTCAGCAGCTGAGGGCTTTATTAGAATCAGATTCTGCAGTGAGCATTACCCTGCTAGTGCCACTGGAAATGACAGCTGCACTTCCGTTCAGTGCTTCTGGTACAAGGATGGCTTACTGCAATTATAAAGGGCATTGGTGAGGCCACTCCTGGAATAGTGTGTGCAGGTTGGTCTCCTTATTTGAGGGAGGATATTCTTGCTTTAGAGGGAGGGCTGTGAAGGTTTCCCAAGTTGATTTCTGGGATGGCAGGACTGACATATGAGAAGAGATTGCATCAGTTAGGATTGTATTCACTGAAATTTAGAAAAATGAAGAAGAGGTCTCATGGAAACCTATTAAATTCTAACAGAACAGATAAAATGCTGGAAGAATGTTCCAACTGTGGGGGAGTGCAGAACCAGGGGATGGACTTTAAGGTTAAGGGATAAACCTTTTCGGACTGAGATGAGGAGAAAGGAGGTAAATATAGCTCTTGTGGCTAAAGGGATTTTGAGATATGGGGGAGAGGGTGGGACTAGGGTATTACGCTTGATGATCAGCCATGATCATATCATATTGAAGAGTGAAGTAGGCTTGAGGGGTTGAATGGCCTACTCCTGCCTCTATTCCTATCTTTCTATGTTTCTTGGACTCTGTCTGTGCTCTTGCTGGACATGACAGTTCTTTAATGTTTAATTACAAGTTAAATTACAGTACAAATCGTTCTGCTATAATGTGTGTTTCGTTAATCCACTATAATGCGATTGACGAATTGGGGACACTGTTTCTAAAGCGCAAGCTTTTAAAACATATTTTGGCTGTAACAGAATTACATCACCAACAGTTGAAGCACAGTTTCTAAAGAATGATTTTTCTCTAACATGGGGTTGCACAAGAAGCAACCATTGCATTATAGAAGAACTAATGATAGTAGCTTGGATTATGAATATAATGTGCCTCTGATCCCATCACAAAGTAATGACAGCAACAGTCATTTTGGATGCCATATCTGTTTCCTTAGAGCCTTGGATGTTTTGTCAACATTTGAACAGTTGTCAGTTTTCCACAGTTTTGGAATAATGCATTAATTCAGTGCCAGCAATCCCTTCATTGGGACTTTGAAAGAATTGACAACCATACTAGACTTTTTGAATTAACAAAGACATGTTAGTGGATATAAATGAACTGATAGCCCTTGTTTGCCTCACACACCTGCAGATGAAAAGCAGAATGCAACACCTGACCATTTAGAAGGGGCTTGCTGGCTCTGAGCCTGTGAAGAGTTGATGTTATAGAGGCTACCAGATTGGCTGTCAGCAAAGGCACAAGGAATGTGTTTGGGAACTTTTGGTGTGTTGGTAGTAGGAGAAAGGAACGTTATTGGGATATGTGTCCAAGCTTTCTTTCTTGAGCACTGATTCCCATTGACCTCTAGACGTATGTCTCTCTTAAGTTAGATAATTTTCATTATAATTGATTCTGTAACATATAAATGTTAATTTGATTGGGTAAGAATACTATCTTCTCAGGCTGATTTTATAAGCAGTGAGTCCTCATGTGCACTGTTTAAAATAGTTTTGGTTTAACATTGATCAATTGTTCAGTCTTTTGCCAACACTCCAACTTGCAACTTACCTCCTTCTCCCACTCTAAACATGTTTTTCCTGCTGCTTCTTGCACATTTCCCAAGCCCTCACAGTGAGGGTTCAGGAGACTAAACCAGCAAGTGGGAATGAGAGGATTGTCCAGTGCCTGAAAAGGTTAGTCAGCAGGAATATTGAAGAGCAAAACTTGAGTGAGGAGTTAAATGACCAGGAATGATGAGGCGCATATGAGGATAGGTGACCATGGGTGAGGCAATGGGAGTTAAATAGAAAGAGTTAGAATACTTCTTAATTTCTGTAAAATGTATTTTATTTTGAAGTTTATTTTACAACTCTGGTTATGTAGCAATGTACAGTACTTCAGCTTACGAGAAATAATATCCTAATGTTTATTTTTCTGAGGAGAAATGTCATCCAGAGCCCAACTACATCTTGTACATGAGTTGCTCTGCTGCAGTACCTCAGAAGCTACTGTGTGACCTATGGTAGCGTGCAGTGCAAGAAACATTTCCCAGATTACTGTATAGATGCAGCTGGTGGGCTCCTCTTATCCAAACCCTGCAGGGTATTTTAGACAATTTCAAGTGCCCCATGTATATAATCAAGTTCAGATTGGGAGCTCCATTTGTGTGCAGGGACAGAGAGATCAGAATCCCTGGGAACTGGGAACTGAGCAATGAGGCATCCTGTGCATCTCGTCAGCAAGTTTCTGCTCCTGTTAAGTAAACAATCTTCCTGATCCTCTCTACACATTGTCATTTACTTATTTTTCTTTGAAAGGAGTTGAAATGAAAAGAATGCATTCCTGTGAAGAAGTTGATGCTCCAATGGTATCTGAGTGATGGCATTCTCTCTGTTGGGGAAAAATGCTTCTAGCTCCACTCCATAGTCTCAGGAACAATATCTCGGTTGACAGTTCGATGTAGGACTGAGGGAATGCTGCAGTGTCAGGCGTGCTGGCTTTCAGATGTGACGTTAAACCAAGGTTTTGTCTTCCATTTCAGGTCAACATGAAAGTTCTCATGGGACTATCAAAGATGAGAAGGGGATTTTCCTGGTATCCAGGACAATATTTATCTCTCTATTACATTACAGAGAAAAGCATTTCGATTGGTTGTTTAGGTCATTGCTTTTGTGTGGATCTTGCTGTATGCAACTGAGCTGGCACATTTCTACATTGCAACAATGACTTCATTCATTGTGAAAGGTGCTGTAATAATGTAAATTCTTCTTATGCTCTTATCTTCTTCTTTCATGGTTTCCTTAAGAGATAATCATTTTCACAAAATGTGTTCCCCAACAGTTTCATTTGTTGTTATTTGATAGAATTGACTTGAATTTTTAAAAAAATGGCCTGAATTTTGTGATGGCTTTTTAAAATTCATTCATGGGATGAGGGCATAACTAGTTAGACCAGCACTTACTGCCATCCCTAATTGCCCAGAGGGCAGTAGAGAGTCAACCACATTGCTGTGGGTCTGGAGTCACATGTAGACCAGACTGGGTAGGGATGGCTGTTTCCTTCCCTAAAGGATATTCCTGAACCAAATGAATTTGCAATGAATTCATGACCATAAGAGTGTTAATTCCAGATTTGTATTGAATTTAAATTACACCATCTACCATTGTGGGATTTGAGCCCAGGTCCCCAGAACATTACCTGGGTCTCTGAACTAACAGTCCAATGGTAATACCACTAGGCTGTCACGTCCCCTAAAGATTGTTGTTATTCCAGTGATGATGGGATTGTTTATGGGGAGCTTGCCCCCATTCTCTCACCCTGGACCTGACCCTCCATCCCTTCCTCCTCATAATTCTTAATCTCATCCCTGAACTGCCACTGCACCATCTCCCACTAAACCAACTTCTCCCAATCACACCAGCCCCTGCCCTACACACTTACCCAGCCCCTTTGCCACCTTGCACTCTGGCACTGTATCCACATGATACTACACTCCCTGGCAACCTACCCCCTCCCCACTTGGCACCTTATCCATCTGGCACTCTACTGATGCCTAGCCAGCATTCTACTTACTTGGCATCCTATACCCAATTCACCTGGCAACCCACCCTCCCAGTATCCCAATCTCACACTTAACTGTGTACGTATCTTTTGATAGCAGCTGTCAAAGAGTCTGTCTCTGATGCTGGGCATTTACATTTCAGAATACAGCAGCTGACTGCTATGAAAAGGGAGACATGATTTGCCTGGCAATAATGCTGGGCTATGGGAGAACTGTCAGATTGGAAGTACACCCGCGTATTTCTAAAGGATCAGAATCCCCTTTTTGGAAATGTGGAGTTCTGTCCTTCCATGTAAAAGAAGGAGCAGAATGTGTTGCAACATCTGGCCCGATATTTTTCACTCTGAATTTTACCTCAGAGTTTACCTCCAATTTTCAATTGGACTTTTCAATTGCATTGGCTCCCTTTACAGTTTAATTTTCCTATTCAATGTTTCTTACTTCTAGTGTAATTTAATGTTTGAACAGACATTAATTAATGTGAAGTAACTGGAGTATTGTCATCACAAGGCTAACTGACTGAAGGCCTACACTAAAAGCCAACATGGCTGTACACTTGCGTGTGAGGTTTGCAAGATGTAAAGTAATCTCTTTAGAGCAAAAGGATGGCAAAGCTATCACTTTAAAGAATGCATTTTCAAAGTCACTGTAGAAGTAATCTATTTGCACAGACCACACCTGCCTCTCCAGTAATAAGCTTCATCTTTAATGGAGAATTATGGCATTCCACGTTTATCACGAGGGGACTGTTTATTTTCTTCCTTAATTGCTCACCCATTTAAAAAAATAGATAATGTTGTATGTGGGCGAAGGCTGGGTTGAAGCTACTCCCCATTGCCCAAGGCTATGATACGCTGCCCACCGAATGATGAATCACCTCCCATTTCCCTCAATACAGCTGCTATATCATTGGCTTACAACCACCCACACTGCACTGGGCCTTTAACAGTGACTGTGATCTTTCCAAATAATTAAACATGTCATATAAAGCTAGAAATAAAGAAAACTCATGGACACTTCTGAGTGAAATCTGTTGTGCAACCCTCAAGGGTGGACAAGAGTAAATGACTTGGTTAAAATCAAGTGTCTGGAAGTGAATCACAGACTTAATCGACGATCTGCAATGACCATTATAATTAAGCAGCCTGAGAGTGCATCTGCTTTCCTTTATTCCGTTATTGTCAGTCTTCCTTTCTTGTCGGTCAGCCTATTTTCGAGGCAAAACTCCACATTTTTTTTTTACCTTTGTCACTAATTGCACATGTGGAACCTTGAGAGTATATTCTCTCCCTCGGTGATAATAATATCTTTGGAAATTTTCAAATAATTAGCAAAACATGTCCTACTTTTCCTGAATCTATCCTGTTTTTTGCCTTCAAGCTATATTTTACTAAGGATTCCTAACTATATTTCTTTAAATCATTTTGAAGATTTTCCTGCAGTGCATATCAAATGACTAGGTTTAACTTCTACTGATGCTTCTTAATTTTTAAAAATAATTAATTTAGAAATACTGATTCATGTAAATGAGGATCTCTTTGGAGTCTAATGATATTATGAAAATATTAGTTAAAGACTTATCAACTCTATCCCTGCCATGGTTAATATTCAAGCGCATGTTTGATTATTGATCAATGAAGGACATGCTCTGTTTTAATAACCATTTCTATGTTTATGGTGCTTTTTGCAGAAGCATTTGAGAAAAATCATGGCTGATAATGAAATGCACTGCCAAAGTTGAAAGGAATGGGGAGAGAACAAGATAAATTATTAAGTCGTGGGTAGGCAACACCCACTTTCGCTCTTGCTTTTGTTCAGCAGACTGTGGAACTTAGTTGAATTTCTTACCCTCTTCTTCTGTAAGGGAAGTAACTATTTTGCTTTTTATGTTAATGTTAACATGATTTTGCCTTTGATATCAAAACATTACAAGTGATGGTTCAATGCACTGTAGAGATCAGGAAGATCCTCGTTAGAATCCCAAATGGCGGCACAGTGTCTCAGTGATTAGCACTGCTGCCTCACAGTGCTAGGGACCCAGGTTCGATTCCAGCCTTGGGCAACTGTCTGTGTGGAGTTTGCATGAGTGACTGCATGGGTTTCTTCCCCCACTCCAAAGATGTGCAAGTCAGGTAAATTGGCCGTGCTAAATTAGGTGCATCATTCAGAGGGAAATGGGTCTTAGTGGGTTACTCTTCAGAGGTTCGGTGTGGACTTGTTGGGCCAAATGACCTGTTTCCATGCTGTAGGTAATCTAATCTTAAAAAAAATTGTGTTCCATGAATAGGGTGAATGACATATGGGGTGCATCTGGTTCAGCCAGTTTAACATCCAGGCCTTTTGAAATACATTTGGTTGGGTGTAAAGAGTTAAAATTGAAGCTGAAGAGTTTAAAAAGCACTTTCCACTCATGTACAGTGACACGGAAATCTGGACCTAATTAAGGTCACCAAAAAATGGTAAACAAATTTAAATAAAAGTACAAAGCAAATAAACCTGCTTCCTGATCCAAACCACAATGTCTATTGCTGTTGCTTTTGGCTTCATCTGTGTGACCCAAAACAAAACAGTGCTTGCAGCTGCATATACAAACCTCAGGGACAGGAATGGACAAGACAGCCAACATGGGCTGGCAGTGGAGATTGGCATGGCACCAGATGTAGCCCAATAGGATATTTGCACAGCAAATGAGCTCAAGCAAATAATGCCAATGACAGAGGCACATTTGTGTTATGGTGCCAAGTTTGCGAGATATAATTTAAAAACAAAAATCCCAGAGAAGCCACTGCGGGTTTTGTTTGTACCATAAGATATGTATTTATAACTTATTTAAAAAGTGGACTGCATTCATGAACAACTACTTGGTAAGCTGGGAGTGGACAAAGTATAAATACTTTTGGCAAAAGGATGTACATGCAAGAGATTTGAAGACTTGCTTTGATGTATTTTTACGTCTTTTCAGTTGTGTGTTTATAAACAAGTAAAAACTAGATGGCTGAACAGTTCTATGTGAGGGTGGTGCCAACTCAAATTCTTTCATTACTAGACTCAGTGTGTTAGCAATTTAGTATTCACCGAACCTTATGGGAACTTATTTAGTGGGTTTAGGTACAATGGCCTTGGTGTAAAGCAGTGCTTCCAAAATGTTTGTCCTCTGTGAACCCATTTTGAGAATTGTGATTTGTCATAAACTCTCAGTGTGATCTCAGAGCAGAGGAGGGGACTTCCCTCCAGCTGTTATCATTTGGGCAAAGCAACCATTGCTGCCTCAGAGCTTGGGACTCCAAGCTTTCAGCTCGCAATCCCATTCAGCGCCCTGGCCCCCACTTTGGGAAGCCCTGATGGAAAGGCTTTTGGTATAAATGTATGAAATTATGCTGCTGTTTTCTCCCCCATGTCTCACACTCTCTAATTTGATGACTGTAATCAGATGGACTGAAGTTGAATTAAATTCAGTAATCCTTACCACAGAGCTGAAACTGCAGATATTTCCAAGGCACCTGTTTGGAGATGTTATTACCCTCCTCTGGAGCAGGTAGGACCTGAACCTGGGTCTCCAGGTCCAGAGGTAGGGACACTACTACTTACATCAGAAGATCTCTTCTGGCTAAGAACTGTTCTTGAGGGCATGGATTGGGGAATTGGTGAGACAGTGTTGTGTGTCTCTATTGCTGACCCACACCAACTCGACTCCTGGCTCCTCAGTCCGAGCTTGGGTTTGATGAACTGAGAGAAGGTGAGGACTGCAGATGCTGGAGGTCAGAGTCAAGAGTGTGGTGCTGGAAAAGCACAGCAGGTCAGGCAGCATCCGAAGAACAGGAGAATCGACATTTCAGGCAGAAGTCCTTCATCAATAATTGATTCAATATTGGAAAATACATAAAGATTATTCAGAATTTTGAAACTTGTGAAACAAGGTCATGTGCTTGCAGATGCAGGTTATGCTACAGTAATATAAAATTCTAGCTAGTCTCCAATTTGGGTCCTGCATTCAGTTCTGGACACTAGACCTTAGAAACAACGTATATTGGCCTTCAAAGGTGTGCAGCAACGATTTACTAGGGGTTAAAATGGAAAATTATTAGGAGAGCTAGACTTGTCTTCCATTCCTTTGAGTATAGAAGGTGATCTCATTGAGTTGTTTAAGATGATTACTCAAATCGATATGGTAGAAAGAAACAATTCCCTCTGGTGGGTGAGTCTAGAACAAGGGCCACAAGGTTAAAGTTAAAG
The DNA here is from genome assembly GCF_037043375.1 of Chiloscyllium plagiosum. Classification (NCBI taxonomy): domain Eukaryota; kingdom Metazoa; phylum Chordata; class Chondrichthyes; order Orectolobiformes; family Hemiscylliidae; genus Chiloscyllium; species Chiloscyllium plagiosum. The sequence goes on along the minus strand of NW_028270159.1, from coordinate 26,920,141 downwards.
CCAGGCCATTCAGGAGTGATGTCACAAAGGAAAGTAAAACTTTGGTTGCTTCTCTCTCAAAAAGATATTGACACCAAATTGAAACTATACATTACTAAGCTACAATTGCTTGCTTTTATTGAGCAAAGATACGACACAAAAAGAAAAAGACCACTCGTTAGTAGAAAATTAAGAATCCAAGTGGGCTATAGTGCTAAGGAAATGCAATGACACAAATGTATGTAAAGGGCAATGCTGGCTAACAAGACCATAAACAAACAAATCAGAGAGTAGGTGGATAGAGTAGAAAAGTAAAGAAGTCATGTTAAATTTGTATTTTTATCCTTGGCTATAACCCACAGAGTACAACATTTACAAGTGCCATATTCAAAGATGGATATAGAGGCATTGAAGGTACAGAAAAGATTTAGAAGGATAATCCCAGAATTGTAAGATGATTTTTTTCTTGAAATGAGATGCCCTAGCAGAGGTTGCAATAGAATAAACATCGAGATGTATCAGGCCAAATGGTATAAGTTTAAAACGCTGGGTCCTGGACCCAAATGAGTTTAATTGATGTGGGCCAAATGTTAGGCTGCCATAGTTGACAATATAACTGTTTTTGTGAGGTTGGGCTGCCTCTGATTTGGCCTGTTTTCATTATCATAAGGTGAGGATATCTCAGAAGAATAAGCGAGCCCTCTTTAGGAAGCTTGTCACATTTTCCCCTACTCCATGAACTGTGCCCCATTTACAAATCCTTGAATTGGGAATGAGATGGCCTTCAGTCGGTATGAGCCCACAGGATTGGAAACTGCCTGCTGGGTGACTAGATAGGACCCGGCCCCTTGCTGGAAGACAAACCTCTCAATTTGGCTGACTTTCAGGCCGAGATCCTTTCAGAGCTAACGGACAGACAGGGCAATGTTAAATTACCACAAAAAACTACCCAGACCTCCAGCATTCACACACCCGAAACTTTGTCTTCCGCATCACCTTCAGTCAAAATCCAGGCTGGTGGCGAAGGCCAAAACGAGAAGCCATCAATATAAGATAATCACTATGAAATCAAATAGGGAATTCAGAAACTGCAGGCAGAATCTCAAAGGGGATTCTGGATTAGTGGTGCTGGAAGAGCACAGCAGTTCAGGCAGCATCCAAGGAGCATTTTACTGCTCCTCGGATGCTGCCTGAACGGCTGTGCTCTTCCAGCACCACTAATCCAGAATCTGGTTTCCAGCATCTGCAGTCATTGTTTCTACCTAGAATCTCAAAGGGACCTGAACAATGTGAGCTTTGGTGAGATTAATGATGGAGTGAAAAGTTTTATCGTGAAGTCAGGAGCAACTTGCATCTTTTCTGCATCTGCCAAGTGTCAAGGTGATTTTCTCACTAGCCAGTGGCCACCTAGATTTCATCCCAGGGCGATTAGAGCTTGTTAAATGTCTAATAATGGCACAACTCACCTCATTAATGTTTAACTTATGACCTTAACAAACACACTGAACAAACTGGACGTTGAGAATTCTCAACATTGAGGTCTGAACAAGCAGTTGGGAATTTCAGCTTGCTGCTTGCTTCACATCTTCAGGTTGAATAAAGACAACATCTCATATTATGGTTCATGGGCACCAGCCTCATACACCATTCACCCATGGGACCTTGGCATCTGATATGTGCAAGCCTCCAAAATTCCTCATGGCATATCTCCAATCCACTTATAGTATGTTTCTGTACTTCAACACTGCACAATAGGCAGCAACCAGTAATTCTCATGGTAATGCTGCTGCAAGGACACAGTGTGCTCAGAAACACACACCCAGCTCACGGTCTGGACCATGCTGCAGCTCCATCTTGAACTCTATGTGTCCTGCTGAGGGCTGTCCTCCCCCCAAGAATGAAAGAGAGGCAAGTATAACAGGAGCTGAAGGTGGGCAGCACAGCTGCTACTGTTGGAACAGATAGGGGCGTGTGCTACGCAAGTGACCAGGCAGTGCAGAGGGCATGCAGGGTTAATGGTGTCAGGGGTTGGCCTGAGTGAGATCGAGTGGGCAAACTATTGCAGGCAATAGTGAGAATGTTAGAGCATGACCCTTGGTGAGAGGTGGGTATGGTAGCAGAGGTAGAGTGAGTGTGAGGTAACGGAGGAAAGATGATGGCACTTTCCCTGGTAGAGTGAAGAAGGACATTGACCTTCTCAATTGCTGAGCATTCCTCCAGGCAGATGAAACTAGATTGACCCAGGTGGCAACCTTTGACCAGGCTGGCATCCTCTGCTGGTCTTGGGGGAAGAGAACGTCCTACCTCTGCACCAGCCCGTCCAGGTCTCTGCCCACAAAGTGGGACACCGGGTTCCCCATGTCTGCAATATGTGGGGAAAATGTCAGCCCCTGCGCAGCGCAGCTGCAGACTGATAGCACTGGTGGGCTTTTAAAGATGTGCTAGGCATGCCAGTCAACTTGGCGACATCCCGGGGTGGTGAATTGTTTTGGAAGTGGTGAGTTGGGGCTGGTTTTGGATATAGGGATGACATGGGGTGGGGTAGGTAGGAAACGAGACGAGATTGGTAAGTTACGAGGAGAAATCTCTCTGGGCCTCATAGGGAAAAACCGTCCAGAAAACCTGATGCAACCCCTCCAAAAAACCTGATGCAATTCGCACTTTGCCAAAAGAAAGATTTATACCAACAACTTTACACAGAGAATGGTAAAAGTGTGAAGAGTAGTTGAGGTGAAACAATATTTAAGGGAAACTGAATAAAATGATGTGAGAGATGAAAATTACTTGGGGAACATGCTGATGGAGTTAGATGAGGAATGATGGAGGATGCTCAAGTGATAAACACTTAAAACGGGCTGGTTTGTGTCAAAGGGACCTTCTGCGCAGTATATCCCGTGACATTCAGTGTAATTAAGGTCGGCGGAAATCAGGACGGATAAATGATGTTTCGGTACCGGTTGGAGGCAAGACACTGTTAAGTGGCTGAGGACTGATATTCTTGCTGCTATGTTCTGATTATATGTGAAACAAAAGTGTTAGTAAATTTAAATTCTCTGCCTGGGCTGTATGTAGATTAAAGCAACTTTTACCTATTTTGTTGAGATGCCTTCCAGTTTGATTTATCAGTCTAATTTAAAGGATGGCATGTGGAATTCACTCAGCAGGTCCATAGAGTGTAATACAGTTAATAAAGAGTGAAGTGCAAGGTTATCTTTGTCAATTGGGTAACAGTCAAGCTGATTACAACCAGTTTAGGAGCTAAGCTCTGGAATGCAATCAGAGTACACTAAGCCCTATAAATAAAGTCTTGTGATCAAAACACAATGAAATAATGATCATTTATTCTGTTACACACACACACACAAATAGTCACTTGGATGAAGCTCTGCTGATGTCTATGGCTCTTTACTTGGACAGCAGTCAAACCTATCAGGTTAAGTTTCTGGGGTGGAGGTGGAACTGTCAGCAGTAATAAAACAATTGGACAAGTAAGAGGGTGGTTTAGTGTCCAATTTTAAGATTACAGAAATGGGAATGCTGTGCACATTCTGATGCACCAATGTAACATTGCCAGTTTCCTCAGTTTATCAGGATGATGCATCAAAGCTACAAAGACCCTAATAACATCAACATTTAAAAATAATGATGTGTAAATACACTAATTTAGCTAAATTGACATTGTTTTGCAAGGGTGTAATTTATATCAGGCACCTTTTTCAGGCTGTTGCTTGTGCTACCCAGCAGCGTGTGCGTGCACTACAACCATTAACCAGCAATTTCCTGCTGTGGAAATGTTGAACACTTATATAAACCAACCTGGAGCTAGGAAGGTCCTATTTTTCATGCCCGTTGCAAAATTTTGAAAAGTGTAATCCACAGAAGGACTGCAGGTTAGGAAGTTAAATTGTTACTGGTACTACAGGGACATCATGGGCATCCTGCAGCATCTGAACAAAATAGAGAGGCATTATTGATGACAGTTTGTATTGAATCACATACACACATGCAAATGCTAAATAGAGACAAGTTGACGTGTACAAGCAAATAAGAAAATTTGGGATATGATTTCAGTCAAAAGTAAGTCAGTGAATGTGAAAACACTTGATGAACTTAATTTGTGAACCGCTGTATGGACCCCAAATAGGGCAAATATGGACAATAGTTAATCAAAAATACCAATTTTATTTCTAAAAGCTCCCAGTATGGCTAGGAAGAAGGTTTCCCACCTGTACCCCCTTTCTAATATGCATACAGAGTAACTGAGAACTGATTAGACTCTCTTTATCAGTGTGTCTTCCTTAACAACATATGTTAACTATACTCGTGAACCTGTGATGAATGAATGCAACTCCATAGTGTGAAGGAGCTTGATTGATTCTTGATTGTAGAAATGGTTTATGATTTCTTGGAATGTCAATACAATCGTTGTGTTACATTTCTCCTTGTACATGTGGGTTGAACAAACTATCTGTGATAGAGGAGCAACTGGCAACCTACTGCAAAGTAAACAGTTGTATTGAATTCCTGTATGATTGTGTTTGATGAAGTTTGCATACAACAGATGCTATAATTATCTGAAACCACAGCTAAAAATAATAAATTTGTCGTAGTCCTACTCTCTCATTAGAGAGAGATGACTGGCGGGGGTATAACCTGTGGGTCACCACACCTCAGTCGAGGGGAGAGGTGTGAAAGAAGAACCTTCATGGTATTCTCAGTTGGAGTGGGAATTGAACTCTGTCAGTCTGCATTATTAACTAGCAGTCCAGCCATCTGAGTTAACCGATTCCCCTTACTTCCATAATGTCAAATTCCCAAGTCTTTGCTGGGATTAATGGACTACGCTGATAAACAGTACACATTTTGATAATTGATTGCTGTGCTCCTCTAATTCTGGCAGCTTGGACATCCCTGAATTTAATGGCAGTCAGGCCTTCATTCCTAATGCCCTAAATACTGTTGTTCTCTCTTCCCTCTACCCCTGCTTCCTCTCTGATCTATCTTAAAATCTGACCATTTAACAATCTTTTGTTAATCAGTAATGACACTGTTGTTGTGACTCTTTGTCAAAGTTTGACGAATAATGTTCTTGTGAAGTACTTCAGGATATTTTTATATTCCAAAGGCACTATATCAATGCAAGTTGTTGTCAGGAAGGAAGGAACATAGGAACCATCCAGCTGATTAAGCATCTTTCACCATTCAGTTAAATGAAAGCTGATCATCTCCACTTTCCTGCACCAACTCCATCTCCCTTGATATCGTTAGTCTCCATAAATCTATCAACTTCTGTGATTGAGCTTCTACAACCCTTTGGGATAAAGAATTCCACAGGTTCACTACACTCTCAGTGAAGAAATTCCTCCTCATCTGTTATATCGAGATCTCAGGCAAAGTAGGTAAGTCCCCCAGAGCCTGATGAGATCTCTCCCAGGATATCAAAGGAGGCAAAAGAGGAGATTCCCAGCAGGTTTGGCAGAATCCTTGGAGTGAAATAAAAGTGAACGTGTTTGACCCAGTGATACTTCCTTGGTCTCCAGTTCTGCAGAAAGGTCATCGGACCCGAAACATTAACTCTAATTTCTCTCCACAGATGCTGTCCAACCTGTTTAGCTTTTTCAGCAATTTGTTTCCAGTTTCCAGCATCTGAAGTTCTTTCAGTTTTTGTCAAGAGAGGAGATTGTTGGGACTTTGATGGAGATCTTTGTATCCTCTTTCACCCCAGGCAGGGTCCCAGAAGCCTGGAGAGTAGCCAATGTTGTTCCTTTGTTTAAGAAGAGCAACAGGGTTATAACAAAGAACAAAGAAAATTTATAGCCCAGGAACAGGGCCTGAGCCAATCCAAATGTACTGTCTAAACCTGTCGGTCAATTCCTAAGCATCTGCATCCCTCTGCTCCCCACCTACTCATGCATCTGTCCAGACGCATCTTAAATGAATCTACCGTGCCTGCCACTACCACCTCTGCTGGCAACGCATTCCAAACGCCACCACCCTCTGTGTGAAGTACTTTCTACGTGCATCCCCTTAAACTTTCCACCTCTCACCTTGAACGTGTGACCTCTCGTTATTGAATCCTTCACCCTGGGAAAAAGCTTGTCTCTGTCCACCCTGTCTATACCCTTCATGATTTTGTAAACCACAATCGGGTCCCTCTCTCAATCTCCTTTTTTCTAATGAAAACAAACCTAACCTACTCAACTTCTCTTCATAGCTAGCACCTATGTAAACCATCCTTGTAAACCTTCTCTGCACCCTCTCCAAAGCGTCCACATCCTTTTGGTAATGTGGTGACCAGAACTGTACACAGTATTCTAAATGTGGCCGAACCAATATCTTGTACAACTTTAACATGACTTGCCAGCTCTTATAATCAACACCCTGTCCAATTAAGGCAAGCATACTATATGCCTTCTTGCCCACTCTATCCACCTGTGCAGCAAACTTTAGGGTAAAATGGACCTGCACTCTCATCTCTCCGCCATCAACTTTTCCCAAGGCTCTTCTGTTCATTGTATAATTTGCTTTAGAATTAGACTTGCCTAAATGCATCACCTCACATTTGTCTGGATTGAAAACCATCTGCCACTTTTCTGCCCAACTCTCCAGTCTATCTATATCCTCCTGTATTCTTTGACAGTCCCTTATACTTTCTGCTACTCCACCAATCTTTGTGTTAATCCAGGAAATTATTGACCAGTGAGCTTTATATAAGTTATAGAGAAATTACTGGACACTTAGGGGCAGGATTTACTCACATTTGGAGAAAAATCAGCTTATTAGAGGTAGTTAGCATGGCTTTATGCAGGGGAGGTGTTGTCTCATAGACTTGATTGAGCTTTTGGGGAAGTGATGAAGTGGATTGATGAGGATATTACAGTAGATGTTTTATACATGGACTTTACTAAAGCATTTGACAAAATTCCTCATGGTAGGCTAATCCAGAATGTTAACTTGCTTGGAATCCATGGTGAGTTAACAAGCTGAATACAAAATTGGCTTGGTCATAGAAGACAGAGGATAGTTGTGGAGGCATGTTCTTCTGACTGGAGGTCTGTGATCACTGGTGTTCCATAAGGATCAGTTGTGGGACCTCTGTTGTTTTTAATATATATAAATGATTTGGATGAAAATGTAGGTGGTCTGATTAGTCAGTTTGCAATGACAAAAATGTTGGTTGGTTTGTGGATTGTCAGGAAGGTTCAAAGGATCTAGCAGGATATAATCAGTGAGGAAGTTGGGTTGAGAAGTGACAGATGAAATATAATCCAGGGAAGTGAAAGGCAGTGCAGTTTCGGAGGTCAAATGCCAGAGGAAAGTGTACAGTAAATGGCAAGACCCTTAGGATCAATGACATACCGAGAGATTTGGGGTTCAAGTTGATAGCTTTTGGAAAGTGATTACACAAGTGGATAAAAAAGCTAAAAGAAAAATGGCTACAGCAAACTTGTCTTCATTAGTTGGGGCATTGAGTGTAAAAATTGGCAAGTCATGTTGTAGCTGTATCGGTCTTTAGTTAGGCCATATTTGGAGTATTGTGTGTAGTTCTGCTTGTCATACTCTAGGAAAGGTGTGGAGGCTTTTGGAGAGGGTGCATAAATGGCGTACCAGGATGTTTCCTGGATTGGAGAATATTAGCTGTTGGGAGAGATTGGACCATTTTGGGTTGTTTTCTGTAGAACATCGGAAATTGAGGGGCAACCTAATAGAAGTATATCAAGTTATGAGAGGCATTGACAGGCTGCAGAGTCAGAGTCTTTTTCCCAGATTGGAAATGTCATATACTAGGGGGAATAGATTTAAAGGTGAGAGGGGGAAAGTATAAAGGAAATGGGGGAAGAAAGATTTGTGATGGAGGGTGGTAGGTGCCTGGAATGCGGTGCCAGGGAAAGTGGTAGAAGCAGATATAATAGCAACGTTGAAGAAGCATTTGGAGAGACACATGAACAGGCAGGGAATAGGGGGATGTGAACTATGTACAGGCAGATGGGATAGTTTAGATTGGTATCATGGTCGGCACAGACATAGTGAACAGAAGGGCCTGTTCCTGTGCTATGCTGTTCTATGTTCTTAAATTGTTATGGTTCTAGACCAGTGATGCCCCAAGTTGTTAAGCTCCCAAGTGAGAAAGAAGGAACTGGCTCCCCTTCTTTACTCACTTGCTCCCTTTGGTTGTTTGCTATTTGTTTAAAAAGGTCCATATCCTAGTGGATACATTTTTCCCAGAACCAAATGAACTTATGTTTTAAAAGAAGCTACATTATCCAGGCCCTCTTGAGTTCGTAAACAATGAATTTATTCATTATTAACTGTGAGAAGAATTAATCACACAAGACACATACACACAGATTAGAAGGAAGTGAGTCCACAGCTCTGTTTCTGCTTGTTGATGAAGAACGGACACCTAAACATTGTGTCATTGAAGTGGAGGTTACTGGTGACCAGCCTTGTTGACATTGGTGGTTGAACAGTTAATTTCATGACCTTTAGTTTTCCAGATTGGATGAGATTCTATAGTTCTGATTCCTTTTGACCATGATTGGGTCCTGTTTCTTGTCTTCTTGCTGCTAACTCACTGACTTATAGCATTTGGCGTACAGCTGAATCATTTACCTGCAGTGACAAGGGGATTGTTGATTTGACTATGAGCTTCACAGCATAGTAATGCTTCATTCCACTTGCACTGAACATTAGAGTTGAAACTGAATTTTTAATTTATATCCTTTTATATTCTACAAAGGGAAAAACATAATGTGGCTTGCTGTTGAGCAGGGAGTCATTATAATGGTATTGGCAGATAACTGTATAATGGTAAATAAATAGTGGGAAACAATTTTTAAAATGCAAAATTATGTTCCATGAAAACAAAAAAATGAAAAGATCCATCAATAACTGACATGGGAAATTAAGGATGAAATTAGACTACAGGAAGAGACTATGGTAAACCTAAAGATTGGGAGAGTCTAAGAAACCAGAAAATGGTGACTAAAAAGAGGGAAAAAATAGACTGTAAGAGTAAACTAGCCAGGACTAAAAAAAAGCTGTAAGAGCTTTCACAATTGAGACTAGTAGCCAAAGTATATGTCCCTGAGAAACAGAATCGGGAGAAATTATCCTGATGGAACATAGCAGATACATTAAGCAATTGCTTTGTATCTGCCTTCACGACAGAAAACTCAAATTATATGCAGAAATAAAGAGATTGATAACCATGAGGAACTTAAAGTAAGAATTGATAGCAGAGGAAAAGTATTAGAGAAATTTAAGAGATTAAAAGGTAGCAAATTCCCACAGAACCTTATTAACCAGACCATGGGGTTCTAAAAGAGGTAGCAGCAGAGACAATGGAGACACTGGCTGTGATGTTTCAAAATTTAATACAAAGTCAAATATCGCTGGAAAAGCTCAGCAGGTCTGGCAGCATCTGTACAGAGGAAGCAGAGTTAACATTTCAGGTCCAGCGACCCATCATTGTAACTAGAGTTCTTCATTTTTTTTAAAAAATTGGATGTCAGGCTGACTGGCCAGTAACGTCCTGTTTTCTCTTTCCCTCATTTCTTGCATACTGTTGTCACATTTGCTAACTTTCTATCTGCTGGGGCCATTTTAGAATCAAAGGAATTTTGAAGGATCACAACAAGCGTATCTTTGTCGTCACCTTGTTTAAAAGGTAAAGTTGAAGCCTAAGATTAGCTGGTTTGATTGGCTGCATGGACTACTCCTACACCTCAATTCTAAAATTCTTGTGATGCCAGTTGTCAGGAAAATTGTGGAACCTATCATTAAGGCAGTTCTAACAACTAACTTAGAAAATCAAAATATGATCAGGCAACATGGTTTTTCAAAAGGCGGGTTTTAAGAATCAATGAGGGTAGATAAAGCAGATCTTTTGTAGACATGGTACACTTGTATTTCCAAAAGACATTCAGTAAAGTGCCACACAAAACGTTACCACACACATGGAGATGGGAGTGGTATATTAATGTCATACCATGCTTTAATATGTTCCCATTAACTTATTGCAAAGCAGGGTGTTCTTAAATAAATAATGTTAGGGTTATAGCAAGCACCTTAGCTTGGAAATACCACCAGATGTTCTGGTGGCGATGGGGTAGAAACTCAAACAGAAACCCATTGAAATGCCAAGTGACAATTTTAGCATCTTTACTGAGTTTCTCATAGAAATGAAAGGGTTGCTGCTACTTGAGACACTTTTTTAGAGTAGGGTGGTGCTGGAAAAGCACAGCAGGCCAGGCAGCATCCGAGGAGCAGTAAAATCGACATTTCGGGCAAAAGCCCTTCATCAGGAATGCAGGAAGAGAGCCTGAAGGGTGGAGAGATAAATGAAAAGAGGGTGGGGGTGGGGAGAAAGTAGCATAGAGTACAATAGGTGAGTGGGGGAGGGGATGAAGGTGATAGGTCAGGGGGAGGGTGGAGTGGATAGGTGGAAAAGGAGCTAGGCAGGTAGGACAAGTCATGGGGACAGTGCTGAGCTGGAAGTTTGGAACTGGGGTGAAGTGGGGGAAGGGGCAATGAGGAAACTGTTGAAGTCCACATTGATGCCCTGGGGTTGAAGTGTTCCGAGGCAGAAGGTGAGGCGTTCTTCTTCCAGGCGTTGGGTGGTGAGGGAGCAGCAGTGAGACACAGAGAGACAAAAAAAGCTGCAGCTGTGGAGAAGACAAATGAACTGTATATTGGTTGCATGTTAATTAGTATTTGATCTCTGTTGATTTTTGTTTTGTTACAGTAACGTTTTAAAATATCAAATCTCATTTATTGATCTTTTCACTGATTGCTGAGAAATTCATCTTTTTTCAAAAATCAATTGCCTTAACAGAGATTGGTATTTATGAAGATTTTGTTAGCCAACAGGAAATGAAGTGTTGGAAAAAATGAGACATCTTCAAGTTAGAAGACTGTAACTGATGGAATGCCACGCTGATTAGTATTGGGTTGTGTGCTAATGCAGTGCTAGGAATAACAGCACTATTGAAAATCTATATTGATAACTTAGACAAAGAGACCAAGAGGAACATATTCAAATTTGGTGATAAAACAAAACAAATAGGAATGTAAATGTAAGGAGGATTAAAAAAAATTGTGAAAAAAAGACATTGTTAGATTTAGTGAATGGGCAACAAGGTGCTCAGTCTGGAGAAGGGTGAGGTTAATCAGTTTGCTAGGAAGAATCAATAAGTATATGTTTGAAAAGATTTGCAACTATTGGTATTTGGAGGTAGTTGAGTTTACTCAGACAGAATCCTGGGGTACAGCGATAGTCCAGAAGGCAATTGACAGATTGGCCTATATTACAGGAAGATTGGAGCACAGGAGTAGGAAACCTTACGCCAGTTCTTTAGATCTTTGATGAAAAGTATTTTTTTCAGTCAGACAGTTGTGAAGCTTTGGAATATCCTAGCCCCAAAAATTGGTGTACGTAAATCATTAAATGTATATGGAGGGCTGAGATGGATGGGTTTTTGATCTTCCAGGGAATCAAGGGATGTGGAGAATGGGCAGAAAAGTGGAACTGAGGCAGAAGATCAGCCATGACTGTGTTGAATGGCAAAGCACTCTCAATGTACATCATATTTTTCTGTTTGTTTTTTTGTGAAAGTTATACATTTTACAAGGTTTTGACTGAAGAGAAGAGATTACTTCACTTCTCTGAACCCTAGGCAAATTGCACGTATCAGAATTGAACTTTCCCACCTTTGATTTCTACTCCATTTTGTTATTTATTCATGGGATATGAACTAGGCCAAGCCAGAATGAAGTGGTCATCCCTAATTGCTTTGGATTTGAGTGGCTTGATAGGTCATTTCAGAGGGCAGTGCAGAGTCAATCACATTGCTGTAGGTCTGTAAGCACAGGTAGGCCAGACTTTGTCAGGATGGCAGATTTACTTCCCTGAAAGACATTAGTTAACCTGGTGAGATTTTTAACAACTGACAGTAACTACATGGTCACCATTAGGCTGGATTTTTATCCTAGATTTGGATTGAATTTAAATTTCACCATGCTCCATGATGGAATTCAAACTCATAACTCCAGAACATTAGCCTCTGGATTGCTAGTCCAGTGACATTACCACTACATCACTGCTTCTCTGTTTGAGTTTGGTATTTGAAATACGAACAAAGAAATATTCAAGTTGACATCATTCTTGGGAATTTCTTTCGATTGACCACTAGCTTCAGCACAAGATCTGCCAAAATCATTTTCATGCTGCTTTTAGTAACAGCAGCACCCTAAGGACATTCCGAGAGAATGTTTATAACATTCAACCTCCCATGACTATGTCAGTATTAAGTCGGAGCTTGAGAAAGGTTTATAAGAATTAACTTTCTTTCCTTGTAAGTACGATGCCAGGACTATCAGTAGCATTGATTTGTATTTGAACAAATTTAATTTGAATTGCATGGTATTCTTGAATTTTTCTAACTTTGCCTATTTCTCTGTAATAGGCAACATGTTTGCCTTTATATTTACTTGTACTGTTGCCTTTTACTTTTTTTCCAGTCACTGATGCAAAGGAAAATGATGAATAACATGAAGAAGATTAGAGTGAGTACGTAACATTAATGGGGAGCAAGGATATATTTAGAAGTGGTTTGAGGGATTGTGCCTTAATAGCAGTGGATGGTAGGTCCTATAGTATTGTGGAGGGGAGAGATGAGATTTAGTATCACTGGGGAAAAGAATGTGGGGATTCTGGAGTTTGGGGCTAGGCTGCTTTGGAACCTTACACCTCTATGAAGTAAGGTACAGATTTAGGATCTGGAAACACTTGGGAAGGTACAACAGTCTGTGAATACATCATGTATTAGTGTCTATAAAAATACTAAAAGGCAACAATGTAAATAAGTATATAGGGAAAGAAAATAATAATAATAGTATTTGTGGTTGTCACAAAACATGGATGAAGTTGGAGAAACCCATGCAACCAAAATGAAATTTGTTCAAATGCATCAATGCAAATCATTGGCACTGAAATATTCTGCAAAGACTGGGGCTGGAGGGTCCAAATGTGTGGCAGCATTAGTCCACGGGTTCAAGGGTTTTGCAACAATGGAATGATGTTTTACAGCTTACTAGCATTCAAAGAGTGCTTGGCTTATGGTAATTAATTTATTTCAAAATTCAATGTACAGTTTCCCAGTGTTGTCTAATTGTCAGAAATGTGTCAATCAGGAATGTGTCAATCTGTACTATTGTACAATATTGATATCACATAATTCACTCTTTGGTATCTTCTTGTAAGTGCATTTGGCAGTGGTTTAGAGGAAGCAAGCAGCCAAGTTAACTTCAAAGGTATACACATACACAAAGATATCTTGGAGAGCAGTCTTACTGGCAGCAAATGGTTGTTTTAGCTGAAAAACAGCTAAATGTTAACGGTAAACTGTTAACAGCATATGGCAGGCATGGATGGGTTCCCCAAATTATCCCTTTCAATACATACTAACAAAGAATGTCAAAGCTGGAAGTGATTGTTACAAGCTTTCAGTAAACTAGCTGAGGTATTTCAGGATACATTGACTTTTTCTACTCTATTCCGTGGTATTATTCCATACAAGAGTTAGATATAACAGCACACATACTGCTCAACATGCACTTCAGTTATTGATTGGGTTGTTACTTTTTCATCTTGAGTCTAACACACATTGGATCTACTTGTTTCTCCTTTGTCACTGACATTCCTATTCAACCCATCCAGATCAGCCAAGAAACATGGTATGTGAGCTTTAGAAGCTGGAAGGACTCTTCCTCTCGTCTAGCTATTATAAGAAGCACATTGCAGCAGTACAATGACAGGACCTCCCAGTGTTTGCAGCTGTGGATGACTCTGAATACACCAGGCCCTCTTGGAAATACGACTGAGCTGCTGTACTTGGGCCACTTGCTCTGATTCATCTGTCAGTCATCTGCAAAGGAAAGAGGCATTGAAACACACTGCTGGCTGAGAAGCAAACATTTCTTAAGCCTCTGAGGGTGAATGAGAAAAAAAATTCCCATTGTCCTCGTCATTTTTAATGGGCTTAGTCTGGTCTTTTGTAAACAAAGTCTTTGCAAACAATCAATAGCCCTGGTGAATGAACAAGGATGTACACGTCTGTGGAGTGAGGACACTTCAGTATTCATTCATAGTTCTCAGAAGAAAAGCATTGGGCAAATAAGAGGTTCCATTTTCATAAAATAGAGGTGAACTTGTTACAATACACACAGGTGGTTCTGGTTTAAAGTAAACAGGAAATTTGGACCCAATCTCAATAATTCTGTGAACTACTGGGGAATTTTTCCTTAATGAAAGGAAATTTGTCAATCCTGTATTTTAAAGCGAGTTGAGTATTATGGTAAAATAAAAATATGTGTATCTTGCTTAAATTTTGCAACTATAAGACAACTGTTTTTGAATTTTTTTTAAAGAAAATAAGCTCACATTTTAATTTGGCAATCCATTTAGACCAGTGCCAGTTAGATAATTATTTGTTAAAGATGTATACTTAACTAATAATTTAAAATAATATATTTTTATCCTTGTTATCCATTCAATTTGTGCAAACTTAGTTCCACTTGGGATAATGAGACAGCTGATGTTCCATTGCTTCCACCAATCAGCTGTTGAAATGCTAAGAAATTGATCCAGGCAGCTGATTGCTGGCACCATTTTAACTCTTTCAATTTCAGTGGTGATACATCTGACTAATTAACATCACCACCATGAGATTCCAAAAATCAATAGGATCTATTAATGTCAATTTAAAAAGAAGGCAAAATAATTCATGATTGAAGATAGGGGTATGTGAGAAAGTGCATGTGTCTACCACATTCTACCCCAATATATTTTTTGTTTCTTATTCCTGGTGTAATGTCTACAAAGGTAACAGATAATTCATTATGCTGCGGCCAAAGTGGCGAACCTCCCCAAAAGTTTGGACTTCTCTCTAATACTGTCATTTATGGAAATGACTTGAATTTGGATGTGAGTATAAGAAGAATGCTTCATAAGTTTGCAGATGACACCAAAATTAGTGGTGCAGTGGACAGTGAGGAAGGTTATCTCATGTGTAAAATGGGACCTTGATCAGATGGGCAGAGGATTAGGAGATGGAGTTTAATTTAGACAAATGTGAGGTGCTATATTTTGGCAAGGCAAATGACGACAGCACTTATACACTTATTGGGAAGGGGCGTGTTGCTGAATAAAGAGACCTTGGGATGCAGGTTTATAGTTCCTTGAAGGTGGAGTCCCAGGTAGACAGGGTAGTGAAGAAGACATTTGGTACACTTGCCTTTATTGGTCAGTGTATTGAGTATAGGAGTTGAGATGTTATATTGCGGCTGTACAGAACTTTGGTTAGACAACTTCTGGAATACTGCGTTCAGTTCTGGTCTCCTTCCTATCGGAAGGATGTTGTGAAACTTGAAAAGGTGCAGAAAAGATACAAGGATGTTGCTGAGGTTGGAGGGTTTGAGCTATAGGGAAGGGTTGTTTAGGCTGGGGCTGTTTTCCCTGGAGCTTCGGAGGCGGGGGGATGACCTTATAGAAATTCATAAAATCATGAGGAGCTGGGATAGGGTGAATAGACAAGGTCTTTTTCCCAGGGTGGGGAGTCCTAAACTAGAGGGCACAGGTTTAAGATGAAGGGGAGAGATTTAAAAGGGACTCAAAGGGCAACTTTTCACACAGAGGGTGATGCATGTACAGAATGAACTGCCAGAGGAAGTGGTGGAGGCTGGTACAATGACAACATTTAAAAAGCATCAGGATGGTAGATGAATAGGAAGGGTTTAGAAGTATATGGGCCAAATCCTGGTAAATGGGACTGGATTAATTTAGATTAGATTGCTTACAGTATGGAAACAGGCCCTTCGGCCTAATAAGTCCACACCGCCCTCCGAAGAGCAACCCACCCAGACCCATTCCCCTACATCTAACACTATGTGCAATTTAGCATGAGCAATTCTCCTAACCTGCACATTTTTGGACTGTGGGAGGAAACCAGAGCACCTGGAGGAAACCCACGCAGACACGGGGAGAATGTGCAAACTCTACACAGACAGTTGCCTGAGGTGGGAATTGAACCTGGGTCTCTGGCGCTGTGAGGCAGTAGTGCTAACCACTGTGCCACTGTGCAGAATATCTGGTTGGCATGGACAAGTTGGACTGAAAGGCCTGTTTCCATGATGTAAGGCTCTATGACTATGACTTTCTGATTGTTTAATTGGCAGAAGTCACAAACCTAAATGTTTACTTTTTCTGTATTGAGTTTGGCTCTAAAACTATTAGTTCAACTTGGTTGTGGTCAATTTTTTACAGGATAACACATAGGTTGCTTGTTACATTTCTACTTGAGATAACAGAACAATCTTGCGCATTGGAATATATTTTCAGGCTAAACTTCTGTACAGGAATGATTTATTTATATATGAAAGAGAGCTCAGAACCAAAGGGATGTTGCCAAAATACTAAACAGTCCAATGTTTCAATAAAACCTGGAATGCATTCCACAAGGAGTTAATATGTCCTTTTTTGAGAACTGCCTTCTTACAATCTCTAGAACTGTTCCTTTAGATGCATTCACTAAGCCTTCTGTCTCTTCAATAGAGAATCCACAGTCTTTTGGGATGTTATATAAAGTACAGGAGCTAGCAGCGCGTAATGAGCTTGGTTGCCTTTGCAGAGCTAAAGACTCGCAGCTAGAACTGCAATATTTATGCTGTGGCATTTCTTTGACACAAAGACATTTCCATTGAAGTACTCCAGCAAATAAAATGTTAATAATCTTCATACCTTGCTAGACAATAAGGTAACAGTTTGTAGCTTTCAGTTTCCCCATCACAATACCATGTCTATTTTTGCACCGAGGCTGTAATACAAAATTCTGTTTTTGTCACATCAAATTGCTGAATCTTTAATATTTTAAATATCCTGTCTGATTGGTTTTATCTAAACTGACACCTTCTAACAATCAAAAAGAGTTGCCATTTCAGAGTCATCCCCTGTCCTTCGTTTTGTATTTTACAATCCTCTAGTTTGTAAAACTGAGAAATCCCTGCAATCACATCCCAGTCTTACAGCTTAATGCACTAATGCAATTTAGCACAGGCAACTTGCAGATTAAATGATTAAAAGTTTGCTAACAGGTTGTATAATTTAGAAATTTAGACATTCCAAGTTATATTTTTGCCCATCAATTTAGTACAAAGTAAATATTTTGAAGTGTCTTTCTGGAATGGTATTTTTGATATGAGCTGATCCATTTTCCCAGATAATCAGGGCAACTGTCTGTGTGGAGTTTGCACATTCTCCCCGTGTCTGCGTGGGTTTCCTCCGGTTGCTCCCGTTTCCTCCCACAGTCACAAAGATGTGCAGGTCAGGTGAATTGGCCATGCTAAATTGCCCGTAGTGTTAGGTGCATTAGTCAGGGGTGAATGTAGGGGAATGGGTCTGGGTGGGTTGCTCTTCGGAGAATCGGTGTGGACTTGTTGGGCCGAAGGGCCTGTTTCCACACTATAGGGAATCTATTCTAATCTAATCTAATACAGAAATCTGTTGATTTATATTCTTAAAAGTATAACATTCACTATTAGAAGGTGGCAACAAAAAATACAAAGATGATATCTGGAGATTTTCTTTCCAATTTTGAACTGTAACAGGGAAGTGGAGGTTTGATTAATTCTATTCAGATTTATAAAGGTTAATGGGGTGGAGTGTAATAGGCTTCAGTGCACCACAAATGTATATAAACAGTTGGTTCAGTATGAAAAGACAGTTTAGGAAGGTTTTCAAAATCAAGTGAGAAATTTATTTGGATATTTGAATCTGGGCCATGGTAGTATGGTGCAGGGTATACAGGAATAATCTCCCCATTGTCCTACAGGAAAAACATTGCAGTATTAGATTAGATTAGATTAGATTACTTACAGTGTGGAAACAGGCCCTTCGGCCCAACAAGTCCACACCGCCCCGCCGAAGCGCAACCCAGCCATACCCCTGCATTTACCCCTTACCTAACACTACGGACAATTTAGCGTGGACAATTTGCCTGACCTGCACATCTTTGGACTCTGGGAGGAAACCGGAGCACCCGGAGGAAACCCACGGCGACTGTGGGAGGAAAAACATGCAAACTCCACACAGTCAGTCGCCTGAGTATCTTCCAGCTGCTTCACATTTGAATACAATAGAACGTGAAACTGCTGAACACATATTACCAGTGAAACAAGTTTGCGAACCAACTTTCTGAATAGTAAACAAAATTGTCCAATAAGGCAAACTGTTTTTGATAGTGAATTTAATGAGTCTCAAATTCCATCAAAATCTGCTTATCTTGGGAGAACTATTGTGTAATTATTATATTGACAACTTACAAGTAACTTGGGGCTTAATTTTGCCCTTTTGTGCTTGGGGCGAATGTTATTTGCCTGTTGGCAATGTGTTTGCCCAGAGGAGAACTGCAAAATGGCACGTGCAATTTTTAAAAAATTCCTTCACCTCATGCAAGACCTAGTGAGCTAGCTCCAGGGCTTATGGGAGGGAGCAGCTGGCAAAGGAGCAGGCTGGGGAAAAGTTGTAATCAGCTATTAGGACAATTTTTTTACAATTCTCACTCACCAGACACAGACTCTATGATTTGTGTGTAGACAAGTCCAACCCAGAGAAGGCCATATTTACATGCATTATCAAATCATTCTTTTAGTCAAAGGAATAGCAATCTAGCAAATGAGCATTTCTGTAACTTCCAAAGTTGACATTTGAATCATGGAATCACAGAATCGACAACATAGAACAAGGTCATTCCGTGTCTGAGGATAGACATTTGAAAGAGCTATCCAATTAGTCCCAATTCTTTGCTCTTTCCCCATAAGTCTGTATTTTTTTTCTCCTGCAGGTAGTTATTTAATTCCCTTATGAAATTTGTTATTGAATTTACTTCCACCACTCTTACAGCCAGTGCAATCCAAAATGTAGCAAGTCAAATTTCTTTTCTTCATGTTCCTCTGTTTCTTTTGCTACTTGACTGGAATCTGTGTCATCTATACACCCTCTTCCACTGAAGGGTTATCTTTATTTAATCTAACCCTTCATTATTTTGAATACTTAGACCAAATCTTCCCTTGCCTATGCTGTAATATTGAATGCCAATTGTGCCAATTAACAATTGGCTTCCAGATCATTTTTCTCATGGCAATAAAACAATAACGTTTGGCTGAAAATTTAGTATCTAAGTGAGCTTTATCCTGCAATGAATATCTATTTCACTAGAACTCATAGCTTCAGTTTGTTTTGATGGGAGTGGTGTTTATTGACAATCAGTTTGCTGATGGCTTCAGATACCCTTGTTCTCTTTGTCCTTGATGAATGGACTTGCAGGTCAAAAGTGTTACAGGATTATTACATTTTGAAACAGAGTGCTTAATGTAAGGTACGATAAAGTTTTGAGGTGGTTCTTGTGATCTCTCCCAATCTTGCTTGACAACAGCCTGAGTGCTTTGCTTGCTATGGGCACAGTGAGATCGATTCATTCACAAGATGGTGCAAAATGTTCCAACCTGTGGTAATGGCAAGGGCATCTATGAAAATTATGAATAAATTGAGAGTCTCCAAGTCTCACAGGAAGGTATTAGGAACATCAAATCTTATAAACAATTATATTTTAGAATATTGGTTGAATTTCAATATAGAATTCATTATGGGGCAATCCCAAGGACAGCTAATTAGCATTTCTACCTGAGTACATGGCCCCAATGATTCACATTGCCATTGAGATGAGGTTTGAGAGGGGCAAAGCGCATAGCAAGTCTTTGGTTTACGGGGTGTTCATTATGATTTCCTGACCCTTAAAGTGATGCCAGTCTGCAAAAAAGTGAAAGACAGAAAGTCAGTTCCTGTTGTGCAACAGGTGGAGTATAGGCTCATGCTCAGATCGAAGGGACCAAGTTTGCAAGGATGTAAATGAGGATAAATTATACATGGCAATGTTCAGATTCATTTGTTAATTGTTTTTGTATGTACAATGTAGTGACAAACTTGTATTGGAGATTTCAACTTGCTGCTAGTCAATGGTTCAAACCTGAAACTATATTTTAATAGTCTGGAAAGAGTCACCTATAAGGATAACAGATGCTACAGAAAGGTGTCCTACATTGTGGTGATAGGAAATAGAGTTTGTGGACAGTATATGAATTATCTACTCTAGATTATGTGGTGCAAATTACCACCAGATGAGAAGGGGGTGACAACTCTCATCTTTTTGTAATCCCTCTCAGTCAGCTGAAACTATTTTAATTCATCTTTTTCTTTAGCATGCAGCTTCAAGTAAGCTTAGTTAACCAGGTCAAAAATGAAGGACAGCCGATTCTAAGGTTTTCACTGGAGGAAGAGAGTAGAGTTTTATTACCTACCATCTTGAAAGAAATAAGAAAATGTAACATCATACTGACACAAACACTGATGATGAACTTACAAAGAAAATGGAAGCAGGGAAGAAGTTTACCTGATCCATACAGGAAGATAACATTAATTAGTTACAAACCTTAAAAGTCTCTTAAGCTGTGAAAATGAAAAGACCTGATTCCAATTATTTAGTTATTGTCCTGTCTCTTTAACAGTGGCAAAGTTTGCAGGTTTTGAGCTTCCAGTGAATGGTGATCTTTTTTCCCAAGTTGCTTTTTCATTGGCACTAGTTTCTGTCATTGGAACTGAAAGAGGGAGAAGAACATTTGTTTTGAGGCTTAATACGTAACGCAAGCTAATGCTATGGACATGGTCTTGTGGCCTGATTCTCTAAGCAATGCCAGAATCAACAGTTTCATTTTTGCGCGCTCTGGTTAACCACGGTGGAAGCATTTGTATTGGTTTCCCACCTGCCTCTCTTCTGACTTCTTCCTTTTAATGGGTGGGGACAGTTCTGCCTGGCCTCCCTTTTCTCTCCAGCTTGCATCAATTTACCTCACACTTGTCTCTCTCTGCCTTGTGAGAGCTTGCAGCTCACAGCTTCCCAGAGTTTATGGGTCTGTGTTAATTCATAATCATTAACCCGAATCAGTGCCAATCTGGGCCCTGATACCCTCTGTTCCTCAACGCAAACCTGAATTGGAAAGGTTTCGAACTCCTGGAGGGTAGTTACTTCACAAAAGGTTTAGTAAGCGGCTTCTATTTTGTGTGCCTATATCCGCTGACCAAAAGGAGAAAGTGAGGACTGGAGATCAGAGTCTGGAGATGCTGGAGATCAGAGTCAAAGTGTGTGGTGCTGGAAATCTCAGCCGGTCAGGCAGCATCTGAGGAGCAGGAGAGTCGACATTTTGAGCATAAGCCCTTCATCAGGAATGAGGGGGTGGCTCAAAGGGGCTGAGAGATAAATGGGAGAGGAGTGGGATTTGGGGGAAGGAAACTGGGAATGCGATAGGTCGATGGAGGTCGGGATGATGGTGATAGGTCAGAGCAGAGGGTGGAAGTGGATAGGTGGGAAGGAAGATGGACAGGTAGGACAGTTCAAGAGGGCTTGCCAAGTTGGAGGGTTGGTTGGAGGCTCCTAAGGTGGAAGGTGACGCACTCTTCCTCCAGGCGTCGGGTGGCTAGACTCTGGCAGAGGAGGTGGCCCAGGACTTTCATGTCCTTGGTGGAGTGGGAGGGAGAGTTGAAGTGTTTGGCCAAGGGGCAGTGACTCTTCGACTCCACTGGCCAAAAGCCAGCTTCTTAAATGGCTCATACTCTACAGCTATATGCTCAGGCCATTTCTTGAGAGCATAAAATCTTTGCCTATCCACTTTTGACACTAACTGAATTGGACACAAAATAGCCCATTTAGCTGATTCACAGTCAGTGGCAGTATCCCCAGGTACGAGGGAGTAAACTCCATAAGCTTTCCCTGTTAACCTGCTCCACAACAGCAGTGTCCAAGAATGCCCTGGCCACTTTAAATATTGGGTTAATCTTTTGAAAGAGATAAGAGATGTACACCTCTTTCTCACTAAATGTAGGAGTCAAATTGTTAAACTTGAACAGTTGAGACTTTCAGTGTGATTCCCTCACCAGAGCTGATTTTAGCCTTGTCTTCACAGCTCAAGCTATTTCTTTTGTCATTGGTTTCTTCTGCGTGAAATTCCCTCACTTTTTCCCCTTCCTGTCTCTCTCTTTTTTTCCTTCGTGTGATTCCTTGCCATCGTTTCTCTGGAATTTTTATTTTAATCTCTGCCATCCCAGTTTTAATTTGATGTGTTTCGTTCTCCTCAGTTTCTAGTGGTAGGTATTTTGCCACTTGTTCAGCAATTTCCTGCCTTTCGATATAACATACCTCTACATGAATTTAAGTTCTTCCAAGGCTATGGTTTTTTCTTAGATTTTCATAGTTTACTCCACCCACTCAATTAAAGCATTAATAGAAAACATTGACATTTTAGCAGCTTTAAATCGTGGTGACACAAGCAAACCTTAATATTGTTTATATTTAAATTTCAACTTTTGAAGGAATAATTTGTTTTCACCACCCCATTCCGTCATCCATTGTGGGAGCATCAGGGACTGAGCTTCTGAGTATGACATGACCAGGTGACGAGGGGTCACAGCTCTCCTCTATTTTAATGCCAGTTTGGTCACCGTGATTAATGTTCTTACATTTGATTTTAGCATGGAGGCATTAGCCTTCAATTGGACCTAGTTAACCTGATGTAAAACGATGATGTAAAACCCTTTCCAAGGTTTTCCAGAGAGGAAGTTAATGATGTGCTGCTCCGAAAGAAAAATAATAAAACACAACAGGCACTCAGATATGGGTGTCTGGTACAGAGAGGAAGATAAAGTCAATTGCAGTTGTAGGTTTTAAGAGTACTTTTAGGGTCATGTGAGAATGAAATGACCTGATTTCATTGCTTCACGATTGTCCTGTTTCTTTAACAGTGATAAAATATGCAGATCTCAAGTTCTCAATGAGTGGAACTTTTTTTTTCCCCAAGTAGCTTTGTCAATGGCCCTGGTTTCTGACATTGAGACTGCGAGAGAGGGTGCGAAGATCATTCAGTATCCTTGGTATTATCAATCCATATCTATATCTTTTTGTTCGAATGTTGTTGTTGATATAACCATTTCTTTTCAGATTCTGGTATTTATGTCACCACTCTACTCTAAGCTGGAAAGTCAGATGTAATCTTTCACCTCTCAATATGACAAGTCATTGTGCAAATGTGATTAAAACCAGAGATATACATTTCTTGATTCCTCATTAAGTTTCATTACCACTTGATTAAAATGATAATTCAGGTGCATCAACTTTCATATATTCCAAATGGGTAGACTGGGCCTGTCAAGATTTTAGGTCAATAGTGCCCATTGTAAAATGATTGTTGGTCGACAAACATCTCACAGGTATTAAAGTCAAATATGCAAATTGAATATCGTGAGACTATTTTCACTGCAGCTGTAATGTTATCATTTAGACCTGGACCATTGTTATACGTAATATCAGCAAATATGTGGCAATGTGATCATTGGGATGATCCAGAGTCACAGAATGGCAAGAGTGAAATAGTTCTAAAACTGCTTTCATCCGCTCTCTAGTTCTACATGTGCAATACAGCCTTGCATGCAAGTTGGAAATGCTTTAATTGCTGGTAGGATAAATAATCACTTCATTCAATCAGCAGGAACCTCTTGAAATTTTTTCAGAAAGAAACTCTAAATATAACATGAGTAAGTCAGCTGTAACTCCATCAGAATAACCCTGAACAATGGGTCACTAACTAGTTAGGTTTGTTTTCCTTTTTTCTGAACAAGAACAGAGCTGGCTATCATGACAGACGTGTATGAACATGCTCCTCGATTGCTCCTGTGCTTATCTCATTGCTGCAATACAAAGACGAGGAGGCCATGCTTCAGTTGTAAAGATCAATGGGTGGTCCATGTAGATTACAGCTTTCAGGTTGGGGCACGACACCCCAGGAAGGAACTGTTAATGGGGCGAGGGGTTGGACGCATGGGGGAGGGCAGTGGTGACAATGCAAATTCTGAGACTTGAGTTTGGAGGACAGGCTGCAGAAAGTTAGTGTTGACACAAGCATTTAATGGAGATTGTCAAAATATTTTTTAAAAAATTGATAGGAAACTATTTCTTTTAGTGAGAAAACAAGAACAAGGAAGTACGATGAGATCAGAGCTGTATCATTTAGAGTTGAAATCGGAAAGCATCTTAAGATGGTAGATATTTTGACCCCTTCCTAATCCTTCGCTCCCTCAGGTAAAGGTTGCCGATGCTAAAGGTTACGCTCTGTCTGGACTATGCTTGAAGGCCCTCCCACACCACTCCAAACAGCGAAGCCACATCTTCAGCAACACTATTGTCTGCTCCACCAGCGCCCTAGATGAAGCACAGACGGCTTTATCTCTGGAAGTTTCTCCCCCCACAACCCTGTGGGGAACAGCCCTCCTAATAACCGCCTTTGTAAGCCTGAGCAACATCTCAAAATCACAGTGATGGCATCCTTTACACTCTGGTTAAAGTGCCAATATGTTAACGGCATGGATAGTGCCAGTGTGCAGGTGGCACAAAGTGAATGAATTCTGAGAGAGCAAGTGAGCAGTCCTGAGATTCAGCCTGGCCCATTCCCTGAGCCGGCTGCCTGTCCCTGTACAAAGTACCCTTGCAACAACCTGTCTTTGCTTGTTAATGGTATGTCCTGCAATGGAAGTCTGTGTTTCCTAACCACCCCGGCAGTGTATCAGAGAAGTACCATGATGCTTGGGAGGGATTGACAGGTTGTAGAATCTGCCAAAGGATACAAGGATGAGGATTATGTAGGGCTGGTACATGTGGATTGCACCCTGAGTGTACGTATGGTCATGTACAATATAAACATTGTTCAGAGCAAGCAGTGAGCTGACTCCTCCAAGTGCCTGTTTTGATTTCCATGTGGAGTTTCCTCATTATCTAGTTTGTTTGGTAAGATGGAAAGCTGAATATGACAGGTTGTGCCATCCACAGAGCATTTACCATGGGATAAGCCCCATCAATTGGCAACTTACTGCTACCTAGTGAGCACACATCTTGTGAAAAGCACAAAAGATGGTGTGATATGGCCCAATGTTAAGATGGGACTCTCCCTTTTCTTGTCCAATTCTGTCACACATCTCACCATAGCCCTAATAATCAGGACTTTGATGTAGAGGTGCTGATGTTGGACTGGGGTGGACAAAGTCAGAAGTCACATGACACCAAGTTGTAGTCCAACAGATTTATGTCAGATCACAAGCTTTCAGAGCGCTGCTCCTTCATCAAGTGAAGTAACTTCATAAGGTGCAACCCGTTGTGCTTTTAGTATTTTCTTTGGACACTTTGTTGGCTATTAATTATAAAATACATTACAGAGTGTTGTAAATGTTGTGTTATTTTGTGGAGTTTGGATATCATGTGAAGCCTCCAAAAATGTATCGAAGCAGAGTTGGGAAACCTAGTTACAGGTCAGGTGGTTACATTAGTAAAACCAAATAAGATGTTGGAAAAGTAAACAAAGGATGTGACAGTATGTTGGTAACTGCAAGATTATATCAGTTTTCACTACACATGCAGATCAGTAAAACATGTTCATATTTTAGTCATAACTACATGACGTATAACTATGTATGTCTAAAAATGTATAACATCACTTGTGAGAACAGTTGTAAGTGTGTGCTTAAAATGCTTTCACACAGGCCGGATGAAGATCCACATCAGATAGCAGGTTGGTAATGGACATTGATTTTGTGGTCTCTCTCCCAGTGAATAGGAATGTTCAGAAGCTCTGTTCGGAATGTAGCAGGAAGCCTTTAAATTGACAGAAAGAGACCATTCCAGCCTAAAACTGAATCTGTGTGAGCGTGTGATTTGTTGACCCATTTAGCAGTCTAAAACTTAGTGATTTCCAGATACTGTCCCACTGACAAATAGTGAACTGCCCCATTTTTGGCCCCTGAGGTTTTAAACATCAGATATTACTACTATAGTCTAACTAACTTGATTAAACAGTTCTCCACAATGCTTACATTGTTCTCTGTTACCTAGCTTGGGTGGGGAGGAACATTCCCCTCTACACACACTTTCTCCTTAAAATGTTTATGCAACTGAGGTACACGATGGGAAAATGTGGAAACACTGATTCTATTTCACTGCTGATTTTATTTCACAACTCATTTGTGACTATGCTTGATGCTATCAATTGTAAGTAGAAAAAAAAACCTCTTTACATACCTTCCATAATACTTTATTAACAACTAGAAACTATAACTCACAATTTGTTGCAGTTTTGCTTATGTTGCAATATCTTGATCATTGTCTGACAAGTTTAACCCTCCCTTTCAGTCCACTGGAAACTTTATACATTCTTGTCTGTTGTTCATATAATTTTCTGATGAGTGAACAAATATTTTTCAACAGGCTGCTTCGTTAACAACATTGGACACTTTGGCCCTGTTCCACTTCCACAGGCTGCTCCATTTTCATTTATTTTCTCCTCTGTCAATGCTTGATTCGAAACAGTCACCACTTTCGGCTTCCTCTCCACTCAAGTACTCCTGTGAAACTGTGGAATAATTTAATGAGCTCTTTAACAGAAAATGATTATCTGCCACAGTTGTATAGCAGTACATGCAGAACAAAGGCTACTTGGCTTGAACGCTATACTTTTTATGTAAATTGATTGCTGGCCCTTAATAATCTTATTAGCTGAGGAAACAGGCTTATATCTGGTGATGTGCTGCATTCTGAAAACTGCCTCAATTATCTAACCTCCACAGTTACCTCTTTAAAAACCTGCTTATAATGGTACAATTAACATTCCAGCATATTTAAATTTGAAATATAAACCAAAAATAGTGCTTTACTATACTTTGAAAGGAAATACATTTACTAGAACATTCCTTAGAGTTTAGAGATAATTTGAGTGAAATTTTGCTGATCTACTGATCTCGTCCTTGTAGTTGGTAGAGGTCAGAGGTTTGATCTGTGCTGTTGAAGGAGCAGTGCTGAGTTACTGCAGTACATCCTGTCACTAATGCACACTACAGCCATTGGATATTGGTGGAGGCTTGTGAGGTCTTTCAATAGCAGCTCATCACTGCCTCTAGGAAATGATTGTTTTCATGTTCAACAGCTTCAACAACAATGTTCTCGACTGAACTGACCGTGACAATCTAGCAGAGAGGACCATTGGTTCTGGGGCCATCAATGAATTTCTCTCAGGTACTTGGATTCTTATGGCAATTGAAGCTATGAGGGACCAACTGTCATCAACAAGAATGACCAACTAGTCTGCCACTTGGCATATCCTGCAGATGGATGCCTACTTACCTGGGGCAGGCATGATGTACTTATTTCAACAGTTTATCTGCCCGTTCCACAGCTCTAGCATGTCTGTACCTTTGGGATGGTCTCTTGGGGATAGAAGACGTGGCTACTCACACTTGTGCTCTGCAATAGAAATAATATACAACATCAGGCACAGATCCAGAGTGAAGGTTGAGCAGATTATTGGGCTGCAAACATTATATTCCAGTGTCAAAATTCAACCAATGGAGCTCTTCCGTACTCCCCAGTCTTTCATTGTGGTGTCTTTAGTGCTCTAATCTAAAGCTAAAGCTTCAGAGGGTAAGGAGGATTTCCATCTGCTTTAGGAGTTCATTGAGGGATAAATGTTGGTCAGGGCATGGGGAGAACATGCCACTGAATAGTGCCATGGGTTATTTAAAAACCACCTGAGAAAGCAGACAAAACCTTGGTTTAACATTGCACACAAAATGCAGAGAATATGCACTCAAGTGGGACTTGAGGGATGAGAATGTTTCTCTGAGCTATGTTAAAAATCACACAACACCAGGTTATAGTCCAACAGGTTTATGTGGAAGCACTAGCTTTCGGAGTGTTGCTCCTTCATCAGGTGGTTGTGGAGTATAAGATCATAAGACACAGAATTTATAGCAAAAGATTACAGTGTCATACAGTGATATATTGAACAGCAGTGATATGTTTAACAATCAAGGTTTGTTCAGTATATCACTGTATGACACTAATCTTTTGCTATAAATTCTGTGTCTTATGATCTTATACTCCACAACCACCTGATGAAGGAGCAACACTCCGAAAGCTAGTGCTTCCAAATAAACCTGTTGGACTATAACCTGGTGATGTGTAATTTTTAACTTTGTCCACCCTTTGTCCAACACTGGCTCCTCTACATCATCTCTGATCTATAACTGACATGCTATTACCCAGCTGTTGAGTTGGAAATGAATTTGACAATGTGTTAATTTCCTTTCTAATCCTACAGTAGGATGGGGCTAGAATTAGGTGAGAGGGGCACAATGGGGGGGTCAGGGGTAGGTAATTAATGAGTTGAGTTTGGTAAGGTATGGTGAGAGACATCCCAGTCTCCCACCAATAAACCTCTGTGAAATTCAATGAAACTGACACGTAGCCAAAAAAATTTAAGATTCATCCCCGAGTATATTCTTCAGGTGAAGTGTACTTCAGGTCAAATTTTAAAGTCAGGTGTTCTGACTTTATTTTGATATATTTCATTTTATATTAATATTTATAGTCTAATTGCATGAAAATTTGAGAAGCAGAATAGAGAACTGATTGAAGCATCAGAGCGGAGTTGGGAGTTTCAGAGTTGATGCTGTATAGCATCTGACTCCGAGGATGTGTAACTATAACATAGCTCTCACATAGCTAAGATCATTTTGAAACTAGGGTCTTAGATTGGAAGAAAGAAAATTATAAAGGTATGAGTGGCGGGTGGCTATGGTGAATTGTGAAGTGCACTACAGAATTCGATTATTTACAGGCAATGGTTAGTACTTAACAAAATATTACATAGTCAATAATAGATATACCATCCTCTAAGGCACACCCAAAAGGGAAAGGTAAATCAATCAATTTGTCATTTTTAGTATGTAAGTAAACACCCTCAGTAGATAATCAGAGGCATATGTCAACAGCAGAGAGGAGAATATGCCAAAGAATATTGGGGCTGGAACACAATCCTATTTCACTCCACTGTGGATCTCAGAGGGTATTAACCTTGACCCTCACTGCTGACTGTACACAGTATTGCCAGATAGAGAAGGCATCCCTTTGAACAGCTTCAGCAGTTGAATATATTCTCCAGCAACTTAAACAGTTTGCCCCTGCTCACTAGAGTCAGACGCCTTGGTGAAATTGATGAAAGCAATACACTGTGGTTCCCCTTATTCATAGTATTTCTCTTGTAGCCGTGGAACTGAGCAGATAATGTCAAATGCAGATCTTCCAGTTCAGAAACCACTTTGGGATTTGGGTGAGATGGATTCAGACAAGATTTGAAGCTTGGCAAAGCTTACACAGACAGATACATTCCCTATGATATTCAGCAGGGAGATACTGTGATTCTTGTAACTAGTGCAGATAGCCTTGCTCCCCTGAGTTGGAGGAGGGAGTAATAATAGTTTTGGAAAAAAGATCCAACTTACCTGCATTTTCTTCAACTCCACCTTTTGGTTTCTCTTTGGGAAAGGCTTCTTTCTGTTCTGATCTGTTATTTATATGCTTTTATTAGGCTCCTCTGCTGCTGTTCAAAGGACATTGTCATGAAAATGCTACATATTTAATATTGTTTGGAGGAATTAAGTATCTGGAGGATTCTGGAAAATGAATCTATTTCAGGTTTTGTGAAAATACCTGGAGTCGTTTAAGTGGTAATTGATACGTCATTGTAGACATTGGAAATTCTTTTTCATAAGGCTTGATAGAATCACATGTCTGGCAATAACTGCTTACTTTGTTATAAATTCAAGTTGTGGCTGTTTTGAACAGTGACTGGCTTGGAGAAGTTCTTGTTTTTCATCTAGTTCAGTTGGAGGAAAGCTTGCTAAGAACAAACTGTGTCTCCCAATTCTGCAAAGAAAACCATCTTGTTGCATTCAGGGTGAAACCTTTTTGTTTTTCAGAGAGAGGTCGATGGAACTTTCCAAGGTTGTATTTCTTGAACAAGCTCTGTCTAAAAGACCACAGTCAACTTTGTGCAATTAATGAATTGGCCAGTGTTAGCCAGGATATCAGAGCAACCAATTCTGGACCTTTCTACACTTTATCATTTGCCTTCAAAAGTAACCAATTGTCCAGAGAGTTATTTTTCAGAAAGCTGCAGAGAAATAATGAAGAGTCACTGGACTCAAAGCCTTAGCTCTGCTTCCTCCTCACAGATGCTGCCAGACCTGCTGAGTTTCTCCAGCACTGTTTTTGTCTGCAGAGAAATTCACATTTTCCCTCTTTTTCCTGAAGCGAGAATATATGTGTGTGATATTTAAACTTCTTTATTAACAACTATGCAGTATTAAACAATTACTCCATCTTCACTGGATGAATTTTTGGATAATAAACCAATAATTATGTTTATTTAAAAACTTGCTGGGACATTTTGGCAGTTGGACAGCTTTATATTGGAAAGTAGCCACTTTATTTTCTGTTCTGTGGAGCAGTGAGACTCATGTGCCAGTGCATTCCACTTGCCTCAGTTTTAACAACACATGGAGCTGCTCGAGCTAACTGTAGCCAGGAAGTTGCATAAAACTAGAATAGTTTCCCTCACCACTGAAGATCCTGCTCTCACCTGAAAGAGGCACATTATGTCCACATTGTCCCTTTTTTCTTGGAAACTTGCCTGCTGTATGGTAATATGTAGATTTCTCCTATCCATCTAGTGGATGTGGTGAGACTACAGGGATTCTAATTCCTTCTGTACTTTAGTGGAAACATATACCCATGTTTCCCCTGATTATGGTGCTCACAGCTCATCATTCCATTCCTGCACTTTTCTAAAGCAGTGATTGAGTTCCATAGATAGATTCCCTGATCTTAATAACAGCATCAAACTCAGTTCTTCGAAACAAGACAATACAATTAGTGCTGGATGACAATGAAGCATTAAACATTGCAGTTCAGTTGTGGAAAATACTTCGGATAAAAATGAATGCTGCTGCCCCTGCTTTGTTAAGGATGGATGGTGTTCTAAATGGACCTTGTGAAACCAAAGTTGCTATTATTAGCAATTTGGAAACAAACATTTCAGCTTAATTCAGATGTGCCATATTTAATATATCTGAATGAAAATTTAAAAAAAAATCTTATTTTAACTTCAGTAGGTCCATTGTTTGGATTGCAAGGCTTGCATTACCTCATTGTGTCTAATATTAATCTGCTTTGCGTATCTCATCCCTTTTCATATTTTACATTACTGAGCAAAGCAAAACTCAAGCCAAATCAATAGATTAATTCTTTGTAAGGGACATGCTATAATCAAAATAAATCATCTTAAACAAAATAAATGCATGTCTCTGTTGTGAGTCAATCATACAGCCTTGTAGCTAGTGAATATCAGCAGATACTTATTTACCTTAGTGTTTTATTTAGCCAAGCTGGAAGGAAGTGCTCCTTTGAATTAATATGCAAAATACTGTTGAAATAATGATCTGATATTGTCTAATATATTACCATTTACCCGCTGATAGTTTGCATTCCAGTGTGTGATTGTGTAGAAAATATATTTTGAAATACTTTATTCTGATTATAAGTGTTAATGATTATTCTGAGATCTTTTAAGTCATTACAGAAGAAAATAATATTGAGCAAGAGAACAATTGTTGAATAGGGCAAGCTGCAAATCCACCATTGTAAAATTTATTCAGAAAATGTAAGAGTGCCAGGTGAAATATGTGTTCTGAAGCACTTTTGAAATTGGCAATGGCAGCTTTCTGTCTGATTTTAATTCTGTAAGCACTCCCAGAACATTTTTTTTCTCCATTCCTCCCAACAAATTAATGATTCATTGCACAGGACACTTTAGTGGCCCAGTTTGTTTGGTACAAATAGCAAGTCCCTCCAGATGGCTGGTTTTGACTTTGTGTTCTCCAAACTCCTTCTGAAGTCTTATCCTGACAGTAAGGCTTTCTGTGTGTTTGTGATGTGGTAAATGTTTAGGATAAGGGGCAAAGACATTACGGACCTCAAGGACAAAAATAGTCTCAAGTCTTCTGACCACCCTAACATCTTCTGAACTTGAATGCCTAACTTCAGGTCACCTCTAACTGTTATTAAATGATTTAGTTTCACTGTTACCACTTGAATCGCATTTTGTGTACCAAATAGAGACTTTGTAGCAGTATGATGAAGTTTGGATTTTTGTTAGATGTCCTTTTTGTTTGAGAACCAACTCAGACTGATAAGTGACACCTCCTACTTTACTACAATGGTTACACTTCAAAAATACTTGAGGGAATGCGCCGAGGTGACAAAACAGGATACATAATTTTTTTTCCACATCTTTTGGCTCCAAGGTTTTTAGTGATTGGTTCTTTGTGGAAAGAAAGTCCTTTAAATATTTGCCATAACATAAACTGGCATGGAAATGCCAATCTAATTCAGAAAGGAAAGGAGGACAGCACCTATTTTGGTTTGAACTATAAATATATAGATATAATGTAACACCATCAGGTTGCTGCTCTGATTATACTTTTCTGTGCCCCAGTGCTGCTGCCCATTTCTGGCCGGGTCTTCCAAGATTGACCTCTAGAGAAATGTAGAGCACACGGAGCTACAAAGAGCTCCGTCACAGTGCTGTAGTGGAAGACCAAGACGAGACATGCTCCTCTTTTATTGCACTAACTGCTGTAAGGTAAGGTCAAAGGTCCAGTGTGAATGTTACATAATGAGTGAGGGGATGAATGTTGTGAATGAGTGAATTAATCAATGGGCAGAGTGGTATGGTGGGCGATTAGATGAAGTCAGTGATGTAGGGAGATCAGGGGATGGTGAGAAAGGCAGTCAGATCAGGGGTTTTGTCAGGTCAGGGTAGGTATTTGGCTAGTAGGAGGATGTAAAGGTCAAGTTAGCGATTCAAGGGTGATGGGGTTTTGATAGGAGAGTGGGAGGATTTGTGCTATTGATTGGAGGTTTAATTCTATAACTACCCAATAATTAGACAACTTTATTTTCTGTGTAATATTTCCTGGGCAACCATTCAGGCAGTAATTCAGAATTGTCCAAATTCAGAGTTGGGCATTTTTGTGGACAGTCGCGGAGAGCAAGAAAATTTCCTGGTGGACTTTCATTCTTCCCATCACTTCCCACTATGGTCAGGGGAGGGACTTTCAGCAGATACCTGGTGTTGGAAGCCTAGCCTGATCCAGAGGCTGAAAGACTTGGGTCAACACCTCATCAGTAGCTACACATTTAAAATTAAAATCTAATAATTTCACATTAACTTTTAAGATTTTAGGTACATAATTAACGAAGATGCTCTAATACACAATGCCTCAATTGGTTCAAACCATTTTGTGTTATGAGGCTCCCTTCTTCCATAATACAGTGGTAAGCTGTACTCACACTTAGCCCATCCTGCTGAATAAACAAGAACTCCATATGGTGTAGAAGGATATATACATCATTCTTTTTAACACTCTAAAACAAACGTCTATCTCAATTTTTCTTCTTGTCACATGATGCTGTCACACTGAGTGCTTATATCGTAAATTACATTATAATTGCCATTCTGTCACATGACATCTCTGTAACTGGCATTACTGCCCCAGGGATTGCAGTGAGTAATTTTTATTTAAATACAACATTTTAACATGAAAAACAAGCATGTATATATCATGATTAATAGATGGATCTACTTACCTGATAGAAAGTTACAACATATCATGTTCTCAGTGTCATAAACTATTCAAGCTGAAATTTGAATGCATATGGCATCATTTGATTCTAGCCCCCAATTGAGTTTTAGTTGTGCAATGTACATCAATCCTACACGGTTTCACATATGTTTTCTGTATCGTATGTTAATTATCCACAATGACAAAGCATGTTTAATTTCAACTCACTCTCTGTCAAGTAGCATTCCAGCTGTCATATGACTATCCTGTAATTACCTGTGTACAATATTCACAAATTTTAAGAGTTAATCTCTTTTAGAATCAAAATGAAGCTACTCGTGACTGTGAATACTGTTACACATTTCAGAAGCTAAGTTGTGGATATTTTTGAGCTTTGAAGAAGTTGACAGTACTCGTGTGAAAATAATTGAATGAAATAGGGCAAGGGAGCTGTATTAACATTTTCCAAAGGACAGCTATTATAGCCATCCTTCCCTATTTTCTGTTCAATTGACTGTTCTTACTGGCAAGCTCCAAATTCGGCAAACCTTTTTCAAAGCTAGGGTATAATATTTTTTAAAAGTTTAATCCCCAGTCATTACAAAATGTGCAAGTGATATGGTGTATCCATGTCCTGGAATCCTTTTCTGAGAGACCAGTCAATTTCTTAAATCAGTTTTGTAGGCCTTTAAAACTATAGTGGTGTGTTCCTTGCTGAGATACACATTGTGTCTGACTTTGGCGATCTAATATTTATCTGCCTTATGGATTTGGTGAGAACTTTCTAGGATTTATCCAAAAATTTGATTCGGGTGTTATTTTGCCCTTCTTTTTGTCCCCAGGCAATACTTGTGATTGAGGAGAGTTGTGCCTGATGAATGGACTTGATGATCTTTTCTCATCGTTATAGCCCTATATTCCTAAAGTGGCCAGATTGTAACGTTGAAGTACTGCATTAACATTGCATGAGAATGGCTCACTTCAAGCAACCTGCTGCCTGTATTAGAGAGTATCTCTGCCCCATTTGAAAACATTCTGCAGTACTTTTTTGTTGCACTGTACATTGTTTGAGTTAAATGTCCTGATGGTTTATGACTGGATTGAGAATATTAACTCCTCTGTGATGCACTTACTGGCAAAGCCTATGTTAAGAGGGGAGGATAGTAATTTTAACCCAACAAGTACAAGGGTGAGAAGGGTTGGATCTCTGAAGTAAATGTTTTTAGAGCACAGTATTTCTCTGGGTCCAACGAGCTTGCACCAATCTCCATGATCTCTGTCCCTTCCCCTCCTGTCATCTGTGATCTCCTCCTACTTCCACACCTCTTCTCCACCTTGATAGCCACTCCCTAGCCCCCCACCAACCAGAATATGAAACCTGCTCTTTTGCTCCATCCTCCTCATTCAGGTTTTCCCACCAGTCCGGTCCATCAGACTGGGCCACACAGGGAAACCTTGAGGACATATTAAACTGTGCATTTGAGTTCCCTCTCTGTAATACGCAGCTCACCCAGTCAGATTATGTGCCTTCACTTAGGCTGATGCTTCTAATTTCTATGTTGTTTGTCAAGTAATTAAAAAAAAAATTAGTTCTTAAAATAATTTCAAATGGGGTGTTCTAAAAATGTAACTTGCAGGTTTTGTGGTGTTAAAGTCTTTTGAAGCAAATGGAATGAACTGGTACAGTCATTGGCAATAGTGATAGTTACTGATTGCTAACCACTGATCGTGACCCATTGACTGTGTGAAATTGCTTCCTGACGTTAAAAGGGAGGTGAATTATAAAGTGAACAAAAAGGATCAAATGCATCTTTCAAATGAAGCCTGAAATATAAGGAAATTAGACTTAGAATTAGACGTAATGAGTCTCATTAGTTGAAGAGCTTCATTTCTCCAACAGTCTTATATAAAATCATGACCTGCATTGACATAGCACCTTTCATGATCACAGCATACCTCAAAGAGCTTTACAGCCAATGACATGCATTTTTGAAATGTAGACTTTATCTTAATGTAAGGAATGTGGTAGCTAATTTATACACGGCAACCTTCCACAACCAACAATGTGATAATGATTAAATGGCTTGTTCCTTTTTATGATGTTGATTTGAAGGATAAACATTGACCAGCTCACCTGCGATACCCTGCTCTCTCTCTCAAGAATTAACTTCCTTCAGCAATACCCTTGCTCTCTCAGCTGGTGGTGAGTCAGACTCAACGGGCTGAGTTGAAGTGGTAAGAATAGATGTAATACATGGGCAGATCTCCACTTCTGGCTGGTGAATGTTTGACATCTTGAGGTTTTAGTTGAGAACATCTCCTTGTTCGTTACATGAAAAAAAATGTAGCTCAATCCGTAGAAAGCCAGAAGTTCCAAGGGACAATGTTTTAATACCATGCTGTAGGGGATCAGGGACATATGTCTAATGTGGAAAAATCAGACTGTTGTTATGAAGTCAGATCAGGACCTGGTGATGACGATATATTTCAAACCTTGATGTTATCCACAATGAAAATCACTTTTTATCAATCTAAAATAACAATATAACCACTCAAAATACCAGTACGAACACAATTTACAAGTACGAGAACAATTCATACTCAATTGTTAAAAATAAAAATAAGTGTTAAAAATAAGATGACTTGCAGGCATCTTCTGTGCACAATTAATTATCTCAGTGTTAGTCAGCACGGACGAGTTGGACCGAAGGGTCTGTTTCCGTGCTGTACATCTCTATGACTCTAACTTCATTTATAATAGGTCAGAAAGAAAATAGCTGCATGTGAACAACTCAGTCTGTTATTCATATACAAATCCAAGGGATTAAGACATAATGATGTGAGTTACATTCCTCCAAATCTTGCTGGCCAATTTACACTTCCACCATTACTTTGCATACAAAGGGCAACTTGCTAATATCCTCTGTTAGTTTTAAGCACTCGCTGGATTTCCAGATTAATTGCCCATTAAACTTGCCATAGAAAATTTATGTCTGGAATCCCTTTCAGCAATGTGATAATTGTTAATGCAAAACCATTCAACCCCACTGGCTCAAGAAGACTACAATTTAAAGTTTTTAATCCCATTCCTGCATCTCTTAAATTGTTGCTAACGATTTTAAAAATTAAATAAAGGTGAAAATATAGAGCTGAAGGCTGTGTGAAATTATTTTATGAACAGCCCATAATGTCCTTTTCAGTAGGGTCTCATTCAGAAATATATATTTACTGAAATACTGTGGAACAGATGGGAAGTATGACAGTGGCATAACAAATGTGACAATGTTGGTCTTACTCTACTGGTAAAAATGCTAAAAAATAACACAACACCAGGTTATAATCCAACAGGTTTAATTGGAAGCACACTAGCTTCACCTTCATCAGGTGATAGGTAAAAATGTTGGCACTTCCATTGGATATTCACATGGGGACTGGTTGAAAATGACAACTCCCAAATTGCAATTTTGAACATATCTATAAACAAATTTTGATCATTACCAAAGTAATTAGTAACAAATCTCAAAGTGATGAGATTTGAAATCCCCAAAGAAAACAGAAATGTAGATGGAATTCCTGATCCGATTAATTCCCGTCTACACCTGAGAAATTGCATGGAGCTGCTCTGCTTCAGTCAGATTTGTGAGGCCCAAAGTAGGGCAGAGGTATTGTTTATGGATATTAAAGCCTTTCCCATTGAACCTTGGGTAAATTATTGGCAGCATGGATTTGGTTATGCTCAGGAATTACCCAGCAGATGATTCTCATAAATAAATGAATAAACATTCTGTGATAAAATAACTTACTTATTGTTTGGAAACACTTCATTACCTGATAATTCAGCAAAGATGATGGCCTTAATGTTATCAAATTGTTAGAATTTATAGAGCTCATGTGGTGCAGTCTGTGGAGTCCATACCTCTGAGGCAGAAGCTCTGGGTTCAAGTCTCACTCCAGGACTTGATGTTTGTGGAAGATGCATTCGTGATGCAGCCAAAGAGGTTGGTTGTTAACATGGAGATCCTTACAACATGCCTATGGCAGGTGGAAGAGACTCCAGCTTAATTGTATATTATATGGAGTGTGTCCCTCCAGCTACAGCTTCAGGCTAATGTTCGGTTCCAGGAAAATCAAGCCATGAATGTAAGATTTAAGCATCTACTTTGTCAGCATCATGCACTTCAATGAACAGGAAGCTACCTAAGTGGTAAATTACCTGTTGTTCAGATCATTGTGAAATGTTAAGTGTACATAATATTCCCCATGGTTCTTACAAAAGGAAACCAGATTGGAATGGTACAATAAATTGGTCCTCATTTAATTCTTCTTCTAGTGATCTTCCCTTATTTCTTAAAGTCAGTAATTTCATGCTGAGCTTTTATTCTACTGATGCTTACCACCCACCAGTGCATCATTGCTGCCCTGTTGTACGCACAGTTTAAACAGTGAATGCCAGCACTCTGTTAATCCTGAGGGTTATCACCAACATGCTTCATATTCTGACCAATTACAGACATGGGCGCAATTCACAGATTTATAGAATAACTCTGTCTCACTTTCCCATCCCTGGCCGGGTTTAATGACAGCTTCTTTTCTGAAAAGGAGGATGTAGTGATTGGAATGAGGTCAGCCAGGTGAACCTCACAGAATATGAGTTTCCTGATTGGGGCTGTTAATCTGGTCTAACCAGGGTGCCCTAGCCAACAGTTATAAACAGGAGTGTCAGAGATTCGGTTTACTCTGAGAGCTGGCTCCGAGGGAGCTGGACCAAGGTCGAGGACTCTCCTTGGATAAGTAAAGGGTAACTTGGTGATGGGATACTGGCCTCTGTGGAGTTATTTCAGAGATACTACCAGGTTGAAAAGTTGCCTGCTTCTCCTTCCTGATGTAGTCTGGAATAAAATGTTCTGAAATTTCTTGGAAAGCGACCACATAAATGAAACTTGAAGCAATAATATTTTGAAATTATTTTATTAAGATTTTAAAACTCACCGTTTAAATTGTTGAGTGACATGATGATTTCAAATCTGTGGCAGTGGTATTCCTTTTAATGTTGGCCTTAACTGGAACTTGAGATTACCTACCTCAGAGTTGAATTTAATAGACATACACCAATTTACAAAAACAAGTTTATTATTTTTCAGAACAATTATGTGTTTTTATATCTGATGAGCAGACTGCAGATGATGTTACTGCATACCTAGTTCAAACAAATGTATTCATTAATCCCATTGAATGGGAGTATTTCTAACAGAGAGGGCACTGTGAGGTATGAATAACATTGGATGGAATCTTGTAGGAGCCTAACTAATGTGGGCTATGTTGGGAAATCTGGGAGAATTGTATGGCAAGTCAAGAGAGACCGATCCCAATGTCAGGAGCAACTTGCTGCATTTTCCAACAAAGTTCTGGATGTCAGGGTGAGACTCTCGCTAGGCACTGATGAGTTGCCAATTAAGGGATATTGTTGCTTTTTGGTAGCTCTGCAGATCCCACTTCATCATTAGAAGGCCTCCTACCCTACCACTGGCCAAGAACAAGCTAAATTCTGAGAAATCCTGACATGGAAGTCTGAGCAGGTACTTGGCAACTCCAGATTTCCACCTAAGCATCTCCATCTTGGATATCCAGTACCAAGATCTCAGGGTATGCTGCATGGGCAGGGACAGTATATGCCACACATCCATGGGTCTTGGCATCAGACACATCAGCTCATCGCATGATCCCAGCTGATCCATTTACAGGACATTTCTGCACTTTAAAGCAGCACCTCAAGGTACACTGGTCACTTGCATTTCAAGGCTACAATAAGGACATTTTAATGCAGAGTCAAGTATCCAGCTCACAATTGGACCAGGCTGCAACTCAGTGCTGTTTGTTTCCTCTCTTACCTTGAGGCTGCCTAGATGTTTGCAGCATCCCTACCTTTCCTTGCCATTTTGTGCAGACAGAAAGTTTGTCATGGTTGTCAGCAGTCAGTAGTCCTCAGTCAAGTCAAGGAAGAAACTTTTGATTAGGGGGTTCTGGCACAACGAGTCAGAACCAGCCTCCAGTATTACCATAGTCACTCAGCCACGTGGAATAGTCAGAGTCCGGTTCCTCTCCATGTGAGGGCTGAGAAGGCGAACGTTTGGTAGTTATGAGAGAATAGGCGGTATTAAGAGAGATAGGAGAGGACGGCACAGTGGTTAGCGCAGCTGGGGGAGAGGTGGTACCCTGAGAATGTGAGTAGGTAGGATTGAGAGCCAGCAATATTGTTGAGGGTTGGACTGGGTGAGAGTGACTGGGGAAAGATGTTGCAGGAAATAATGACGGTGTGGAACAGGAGCCTTACTGTGAAGTAGATATTAGTAGCAGTGAGTGTATAGCAGGTAGCAGAGAACAGATAGTGGCACTTACCCTGGTTGACGGGGAAGATCGTTGGCTGTCTGTTTACACTGCTGGGCATTCTTCCAGACTGCTGAGGTAGCAGCCTTGTACCAAACTGGCAGAATCTGGGGGTGTCGTGGTCTTCTCTGGAAGTGCTGGGAGAATAGCACGGCCTTCCTCTACACTACCCCATGCATCAGGAACTCCAGGTTCACAAAGCAGCATGCCAACTTCATTTCTCTATCATGTCTGGGGCAAATGCCACAACCCATGCAGAGCGGCTCCAGATTGA
This sequence comes from Chiloscyllium plagiosum, assembly GCF_037043375.1. NCBI lineage: Eukaryota > Metazoa > Chordata > Chondrichthyes > Orectolobiformes > Hemiscylliidae > Chiloscyllium > Chiloscyllium plagiosum. Next base: position 26,879,840 of record NW_028270159.1, on the reverse strand, counting down.
CACTGCTTGCCTGGGTGTGCCATGGTCTTTTAAAGGTAACCCATCAACTGGGGTACTGGTCCAGTCTGGAATATGTGTGCTGTGGCAAGTTCTTCCAGCTGTGATTTGTGGTAGAATCCAGTTGGCATCGGACGAGGGTTTGGGGATTGACTGCACTTTTGGGGATTGTTCCTACAACTCCAAAGTCTTTAAAGTTACACTCTGGGCTATTGAACCTGAGCATGCCAATAACTGTGAACCAAACTAGCAAAAGTGAGGCTAAAATTCCACGGTTTTAGTTTCGGGTAATTGTAACCTAGTTCCAATAGAAGTGACTAGGATTTAGATTTTAAAATTTGAAATGCCAGAATTTGATAGCTGTAAAATACATTGATGAATTCAGGTCGAAGGGTTGCTACAGAGGCACACTTTCTCCCAAAGTAATGCAACTATAACATGTTATGTAATGTGTATAATTTACCCGACAACTTTTAGTTTTCGTCCATTTTAAGGGTATGCATGAGATTGCACAGAGTGAACATTTAGGTATGTGCTCCATTACAGGATGGTTAGAAGAAAAAGATTTCCTTAATGAAACCACGGATAGGAAGTGTGTAGAATCCTTCAATAGTACCAAAGCTGAAGAAATGATTTCTAATTATTCCAGTCAAAATTAATATTTCAGAGAAAGTTCACAGATATTTGAGTGGGTGAGTTCTAGACCCCAGGCCCTACATAGTAGGGCCTCCCTCCCATCCTCCTCCTCTAACCTAATTTTAAAGTCCACAGGTAAGCTACTTAGTGTTCTTGTTTTGGAGGCGAGCTGTAGAGTAAGGCAGCGGAATGTTCCTCCTGCAGGATGTTCGAGGTAGGGGTGACCACCCATACTCCTGCCGACCTCATCTGCAGGAAATGCAGTCAGATCCTGCTCCTCACAGAACGAGTTAGGGAACTGGAGCTGGAGTTGGATGAACTGAGGATTACTCGAGAGGCTGAGAGGGTGATAGATAGAAGCTACAGGGACATAGCTACACCAGAGAACAGAGGTAGCTGGGTAACAGTTGGAAGTGGGAAGGGGAGGAAGCAGGCATTGCAGGGATCCCCTGTGGTCGTTCCCCTAAACAATAAGTATACTGCTTTGGATACTGTTGGGGGGGACAGCCTAGCAGGGGTAAGCTGCAGTGACCGGGTCTGTGGCGCGAGGTCTGGCTCTGAGACTCAGAAGGGAAAGGGGAGAGGAGGAGAGCGCTAGTTATAGGAGACTCTCTAGTTAGAGGGACGGACAGGCGGTTCTGTGGACATGGGCGAGACTCTCGGATGGTTTGTTGCCTCCCGGGTGCCAGGGTCTGAGACGTATCGGACCGTGTCTTCAGAATCCTTAAGAGGGAGGGTGTGCAGCCAGAAGTCGTGGTGCACGTTGGCACCAACGACATAGGTAGGAAGAGGGGTGGGGAGGTCATTCAAGAGCTCAGGGAGTTAGGCTGGAAGCTAAACGCTAGGACAGACAGAGTCGTCATCTCTGGGTTGTTGCCGGTGCCACGTGACAGTGAGGCTAGGAATAGGGAGAGAGTGCAGTTGAACAGGTGGCTGCAAGGATGGTGTAGGAGGGAGGGCTTCAGGTATTTGGACAATTGGACTGCATTCTGGGGAAGGTGGGACCTGTACAAGCAGGACGGGTTGCACCTGAACCAGAAGGGCACCAATATCCTGGGGGATAGGTTTGCGAGCACTCTTCGAGGGGGTTTAAACTAATTTGGCAGGGGGATGGGATCCGGACTTGGAGTCCAGCAAGTAGGCTAGCTGTTTGTCAGGATGTCCAAGAATGTAGGGAGGCTGTGAAGAAGGTAGCACTGACATGGAATACTTGCGGAAACAGAGATGGGTTCAAGTGCGTATACTTCAACGCAAGGAGTATCAGAAATAAGGTGGGTGAACTTAAGGCGTGGATCGGTGCCTGGGACTACGATGTTGTGGCCATCACGGAAACGTGGATAGAAGAGGGACAGGAATGGTTGTTGGAGGTTCCTGGTTACAGATGTTTCAGTAAGATTAGGGAGGGTGGTAAAAAAGGAGGGGGGGGTGGCGTTGCTAATTAGAAATGGTATAACGGCTGCAGAAAGGCAGTTCGAGGGGGATCTGCCTTTGGAGGTAGTATGGGCTGAAGTCAGAAATAGGAAAGGTGCAGTCACCTTGTTGGGTGTTTACTATAGGCCCCCCAATAGCAGCAGAGATGTGGAGAAACAGATTGGGAAACAGATTTTGGAAAGGTGCAGAAGCCACAGGGTAGTAGTCATGGGTGATTTCAACTTCCCAAATATTGATTGGAAGCTCTTTAGATCAAGTAGATTGGATGGGGCGGTGTTTGCACAGTGTGTCCAGGAAGCTTTTCTAACTCAGTATGTAGATCATCCGACCAGAGGGGAGGCCATATTGGATTTGGTAGTCGGAAATGAACCGGGACAAGTGATGGGCTTGTTAGTGGGTGAACATTTTGGTGATGGTGACCACAATTCTGTGACTTTCACCTTGGTTATGGAGAGAGATAGGTGCGTGCAACAGGGTAGGTTTTACAATTGGGGGAAGGGTAATTACGACGCTGTAAGACAGGATCTGAGGAGCATAAGTTGGGAGCATAGGCTGTCAGGGAAGGATGTCGTGGAAATGTGGAGCTTTTTCAAGGAACAGATACGACGTGTCCTTGATATGTATGTACCTGTCAGACAGGAAAGAAATGGTCGTGTGAGGGAACCTTGGTTGACGAGGGAGGTTGAATGTCTTGTAAGGAGGAAGAAGGAGGCTTACATCAGGTTGAGGAAACAGGGTTCAGACAGAGCAGAGGAGGGATACAGGATAGCCAGAAGGGACCTGAAGAAAGGGATTAGGAGAGCTAAGAGAGGGCATGAAAAATCTTTGGCGGATAGGATCAAGGATAACCCAAAGGCATTTTATGCGTATGTGAGAAACATGAGAATGACGAGAACGAGGGTAGGTCCGATCAAGGACAGTAGTGGGAGACTGTGTATTGAGCTGGAAGAGATAGGAGAGGTCTTGAATGAGTACCTTTCTTCAGTATTTACGAACGAGAGGGACCGTATTGTTGAAGAGGAGAGTGTGAAACGGACTGGTAAGCTAGAGGAGATACTTGTTAGGAAGGAAGATGTGTTGGACATTTTGAACAACTTGAGGATAGACAAGTCCCCCGGGTCTGACGGGATATTGTGGGATTATGTGGGAAGCAAGAGAGGAAATTGCAGTACCGTTGGCAATGATCTTTTCGTCTTCACTGTCAACGGGGGTGGTACCAGGAGACTGGAGAGTGGCGAATGTTGTGCCCCTGTTCAAAAAAGGGAATAGGGATAACCCCAGGAATTACAGGCCAGTTAGTCTTACTTCGGTGGTAGGCAAAGTAATGAAAAGGGTACTGAGGGATAGGATTTATGAGTATCTGGAAAGACACTGCTTGATTAGGGACAGGCAGCACGGATTTGTGAAGGGTAGGTCTTGCCTTACAAGTCTTATTTAATTCTTTGAGGAGTTGACCAAGCATGTGGATGAGGGTAGAGCAGTGGATGTAGTGTACATGGATTTTAGTAAGGCATTTGATAAGGTTCCCCATGGTAGGCTTATGCGGAAAGTCAGGAGGCATGGGAAAGTGGGAAATTTGGCCAGTCGGATAGAGAACTGGCTAAACGGTCAAAGTCAGAAAGTGGTGGTAGATGGTAAATATTCAGCCTGGAGCCCAGTTACAAGTGGAGTTCCGCAGGGATCAGTTCTGAGTCCTCTGCTGTTTGTAATTTTTATTAATGACTTGGAAGAGGGAGTCGAAGGGTGGGTCAGTAAATTTGCAGACGATACGAAGATTGGTGGAGTTGTGGATAGTGAGGAGGGCTGTTGTTGGCTGCAAAGGGACTCAGATATGATGCAGAGCTGGGCTGAGGAGTGGCAGATGGAGCTCAACCCTGCCAAGTGTGAGGTTGTCCATTTTGGAAAGACAAATAAGAATGCGGAATACAGGGTTAACGGTAGGGTTCTTAGTGAGGTGGAGGAACAGAGGGATCTTGGGGTCTATGTTCATAGATCTTTGAAAGTTGCCACTCAGGTGGATAGAGCTTATAAGAAGGTCTATGGTGTATTAGCGTTCATTAGCAGAGGGATTGAATTCAAGAGTCGTGAAGTGATGTTGCAACTGTACAGGACTTTGGTTAGGCCACATTTGGAGTACTGTGTGCAGTTCTGGTCGCCTCACTTTAGGAAAGATGTGGAAGCTTTGGAGAGGGTGCAGAGAAGATTTTTACCAGGATGTTGCCTGGAATGGAGAATAGATCGTACGAGGGTAGGCTGAGAGTGCTCGGCCTTTTCTCGTTGGAACAGCGAAGGATGAGGGGTGACTTGATAGAGGTTTATAAGATGATCAGAGGAATAGATAGAGTAGACAGTCAGAAACTTTTTCCCCGGGTACAACAGAGTGTTACAAGGGGACATAAATTTAAGGTGAAGGGTGGAAGGTATAGGGGAGATGTCAGGGGTGGGTTCTTTACCCAGAGAGTGGTGGGGGCATGAAATGCGCTGCCTGTGGCAGTGGTAGAGTCAGAATCTTTGGTGACCTTTAAGCGGCAATTGGATAGGTACATGGATGGGTGCTTAAGCTAGGACAAATGTTCGGCACAACATCGTGGGCCGAAGGGCCTGTTCTGTGCTGTATTGTTCTATGTTCTATCTATGTTCTCAGATGAAATTAGAGAGGCATGTAGAATTAAGTCACCTGAAAGGAGAAGACTAAGTCAAAAATCTACTGACCAAAGCTATTTCCTCAAGTATGTTTTCGAAGAGAAAGGAATGGTTGCTTCAGAAAGAAAGGATAGCACTAACTGTCTCACTGCAAACAGTTCTCCAAAGACAAAAGCTACACAACAAATAGGATACATTGGAACATTGGGCTTCGATCAGAGAATGGTTTTGTAATGCATGTATATACCTTCAATAAGCATTTCTTTGCACCTTTGTGCCAATTCTTTCTCTTCCTGTATGCTGTTCTTAAATTAGCCTATGCTCTACAATGATGAGATTTATATGCCAAGGGTGCCATGGTACTTGTTTCTGCATTGCCAACCTTTTCAAGTGTTTAAAATGGCCCTTGTCTTAGTTTCTCAGTCTCAAGAGAGTGGCATTGTCACGGTAGTAGACCTATATATCTTGCCATCTACATGAACAGGCACCAGAAGGGGTTGGCTGGAAAAGCCACATAAGCTGTTATCAGGATGGAGGACATCACCATGATGAAGAACATTAACTGTTTCACTTGTGTTGGGTGCTGGATCTAAGAATCCAATAATTACTATAAGGCAGATTAACTATCAGTGAAATCTTGCAGATTCTGAAAAATGACAGTTTAAATCTCTCGGATACTAGTTTCCATTTCTCTAAAATGGTCAACCAAAGGCTGGTGTTTATGGCATCCATTTTGGATGAATGAATTATCTGAAGACCTCTCTCTCTTAAAGGGCCATTTGTAAATGGTTTTGGTATGGTCAGCTGATCCACATGACCTTTACCCAGCATTGGATATTTTTTAAGCAGGACTCTGGAGATCTGAATCTCAGAGACTGATCTCTGCAGAGTTTGTGCTCTCCACTGCCAGATCCCTTCTTTCATCACCAATATTTCTGACACCATAAAAGTACTGATGGTGAAAATAAAGTTGATGCAAGGATGAATCAAGGGTAGCCTGTAGGTGATCCTAGCTCTTTTTGATAAGGTTTTTTTTTTCCAATTCTGCTCTGCAAAGGAATAGCAGGGGCAGTGGAGATGGGACATAGTCTCACAGTCACTTCCTCTCTCCCCTCACCCACAGACTACTGCTTGTGCCATACAGCTCTGGTTCCTGTGGAGATGCTCTATGTCTCCATTAGAAGGATTTCCAAATCCAGGTCTGTGAAGCTTGCCTTTCATTTCTTACATCCTGTTGCTATTATTCTTATCTGACATTTCCTCCAGTGACTTTAGTTTCCCTTTCAAACTACAGTCATAGATATCCAGTTGCTGAGATACATCTCTGCCTTTATTTCCAGTTTTCCAGACCTGCTATTGTGTGTTGCTCTGTTCCTTCTAACCTCGAAAGACAAGAGGGCAAGGATTGTTTCAAAACTTATCTCAGAGAAAGATCTTGAAACAATCCTTGCATTACAATATACTGTGCTTGGCATCATGTGCTTGCCTATATATCTAGACTAAAAGGGCCATAAGTGCATGAAAGTACTCATTCCAAGTTTGATCAAGATCCCATGCTTCACTGGTTCCATGATGCATCATTGCATGATGACACCTCTGCTTTCTCAGCATAAAGCCCTGTGGTATTCAATTTCCTTCCCGGTTATGGTCTGTTTACTCCTATTTTCTGACATCTCATCCTATATGCAGATAAGGATCTTTAGATTTTGCAGATTTAGATAGCTGAAGTGATGAAATATTGCAATCTGTTCTCCAGGCTATTCAAGCAGCCAAAAATGTACAAGCATCGTTGCAACTCTGTTGTCAAATCAAGATGTCTTGTATCAAGCCCTTTTTTGACATTTCTGGTTGTTGGCCATATTTCTTCCATGTTGCACTGTGTCCCTAATTGGTAATGGCTGTGAAAAAGTTAAGTTGTACACCACATTAAGCTCCACACAGTCTGGTGAAGTCACATGTATTTAGGTGGAGATGAAATTGTATAGCATGGGGTCACAATGGGAACAGACATATCATCTCTGTCTCCTGATAGTCTTTACAATAATGTCAAACCAGTTAAGGTATTAGCTATACAATATTCCATACCTAATGCTGTCATGCTATCTTGTTCTAAGGAAAAGAGTCTTTTCTTGCTCTGACTCAATAGTAGTTTCTCCTCTACCAGTACCATATAAGTATGTTCTTAGGTCCAGCATAGAAGGAAGGATTAGTTGCAACATTTTACCCCAATCAAAAGCCACCAATGGTTGGTATTACAACATCGGACAGGTAACCCACATTATATTGAGGCAGTACTGCATAAGATAACCTCCAGTTACTAGATTACTAGTAACTCCTGTTACAGGTCAAAAATATAAAGGAGGATAGTAAAAGCTTTGTTAGGTATGTGAAAGGCAAAAAAATGTTTCAGACTAAAATTGGGCCCTTGAAGACAGAAACAGGGGAATATATTACGGGGAACAAAGAAATGGCAGAAGAATTGAATTAGTACTTCAGATCTGTGTTCACTGGGGAAGACTAAAGCAATCCCCCCGAGGTAACAGTGGCTGAAGGACCTGAACTTAAGGGAATTTATATTTGCCAGGAATTGGTGTTGGAGAGACTGTTAGGTCTGAAGGTTGGTAGGTCCCCGGGGCCTGATGATCTACATCCCAGGGTACTGAAGGAGGTGGCTCGAGAAATCGTGGATGCATTGGTGATTATTTTCCAGAGTTCGATAGATTCTGGATCAGTTCCTGTGGATTGGAGGGTGGCTAATGTTGTACCACTTTTTAAGAAAGGTGGGAGAGAGAAAGCAGGAAATTATAGACCAGTTAGTCTGATCTCAGTGGTGGGAAAGATGCTGGAGTCTATTATAAAGGATGAAATTATGACACATCTGGATAGTAGTAACAGGATAGGTCAGAGTCAGCATGGATTTATGAAGGGGAAATCATGCTTGACTAATCTTCTGGAATTTTTTGAGGATCTAACTCTGAAGATGGACAAGGGAGATCCAGTAGTAGTAGTGTACCTGGATTTTCAGAAAGCTTTTGATAAAGTCCCACAGAGGAGGTTAGTGAGCAAAATTAGGGCGCATGGTATTGGGGGCAAAGTACTAACTTGGATTGAAAGTTGGTTGGCTAATAGGAAACAAAAAATAGTGATAAACGGCTCCATTTCGGAATGGCAGGCAGTGACCAGTGGGGTACCGCAGGGATCAGTGCAGGGACTGCAGCTTTTTACAATATATGTTAATGATATAGAACATGGTATTAGTAATAAAATTAGCAAATTTGCTGACGATACTAAGCTGGGTGGCAAGGTGAAATGTGATGAGGATGTTAGAAGATTACAGGGTGACCTGGACAGGTTGGGTGAGTGGTCAGGTGCATGGCAGATGCAGTTTAATGTGGATAAATGTATGGTTATCCACTTTGGTGGCAAGAACAGGAAGGCAGATTACTACTAAATGGAATCAATTTAGGTAAAGGGGCAGTACAAAGAGATCTGGGTGTTCTTGTACACCAGTCAATGAAGGTAAGCATGCAGGTACAACAGGTAGTGAAGAAGGCTAATAGCATGCTGGCCTTCATAACAATAGAAGCAAAGAGGTTCTTCTGCAGCTGTTTCGGGCCCTGGTGAGATCACACCTGGAGTACTGTGTGCAGTTCTGGTCTCCAAATTTGAGGAAAGATATTCTGGCTATTGAGGGAGTGCAGCGTAGGTTCACGAGGTCAATTCCTGGAATGGCGGGACTACCTTACGCTGAAAGACTGGAGTGACTGGGCTTGTATTCCCTTGAGTTTAGAAGACTGAGAGGGGATCTGATTGAGACATATAAGATTATTAAAGGATTGGTCACTCTGGAGGCGGGAAACATGTTTCCGTGGATGGGTGAGTGCCGAACCAGAGGACACAGCTTAAAAATACGGGATAGACCATTTAGGACAGAGATGAGGAGAAACGTCTTCACCCAGAGAGTGGTGGCTGTGTGGAATGCTCTGCCCCAGAGGGCAGTGGAGGCCCAGTCTCTGGATTCATTTAAGAAAGAGTTGGACAGAGCTCTCAAGGATAGTGGAATCAAGGGTTATGGAGATAAGGCAGGAACAGGATACTGATTAAAGATGATCAGCCATGATCATATTGAATCGTGGTGTTGGCTTGAAGGGCAGAATGGCCTACTCCTACACTTATTGTCTATTATGATCAACTGTTGATCAGGATACAGCTTGGTACATCTATTTGATGTACCAATCTAAAATGCAGACAAGCCTAACCTGAACTTCTTTATTCACTTACATCTCCTCCACGCTCTTAGGTTCTGGAGAACACATTCATCCTGCTTGCTACTTGTTCCCATGCCTTTTATACTAAGCATTTAAATTGTCGTAAGGTTCAGCCATCTTCCTGTCCCTTATTACCTACATGACTGGTTGAGTGTCTACTTGCCAAAGTAGTCCTCGTGAACCCAAAGCAGCAGCAATTTTGAGTTATGTTGTTGACTGAACCCTTGGCCTACTCTTCTTTGTGTAAGTGCAACCATGAAAATGCCTCTTTAATGAGCTTAACAGATTCCTTTACCACTGAACTGGCCAGCCTGCTGTGCAACTGCTACCACAAGTTTATTTTTGCTACAAAAACCAAGCAATGTTGGAGCTAAGGACCTGGCATTCATTTTGTCAGAAAGTTAAAAAAAATTAACCCCAGAAGAGTTGCAACAATTTTTATTCTGAAGGCTGTCTTCATTTTCCATTTTGCTTCTCCAATTTGTTCCCCTCTCTGGCTCACTCTCTACTTCTTATATCGCCTCTTTCCTCTTTCTTCCACCTGTTTCATTTAGTGATTTTAATTCAGCACTCAAATTCTATGTGAAAATTCATGATAATGTATCACCAGTTTTATAGACACAGTTAGATGACAAGAAACATTTGAAAATTATCAAGATTTCCTGGAAAGGTCCAAGAATCCAGATCCAAGCACGCTCATTGAGAGATTAATTTGTAGTTTGGATTGGAAACACTGTGAAGTGATTACCACACTATCGAAAATGTACGCAGAAATCTCATCCTGAAGTTCACTGAAAATTGGACTTCACTTGCATGAAGCCAGTGATCTCCCGAGTTCTAATGGCCACCTTGATACAGATTGCTAGTCAGGGCCTTTAAAACTGTACTAAAAAGAAGTTTGGCTAGGTAGAGGGAGGTTTGTAGTGAGCTGTCAGCCATTTGCCTCGTATCTAATGAAGGATGCGCTGGTGGTGGAGGGGTCCCGAGGAGGTTTACAGGAATGATCCCAGCTATGAAGGGCTCATCATATCAGGAGTGAATTGATTTGAATTGAATTTATTGTCTCGTGTACCGAGGGTCAGTGAAAAGCTTTGTCTTACGAGCAATACAGGCAGATCACATAGTTAAGTAGCATAGGTAGTAAATAATAGGTAAACAGCAGCAAAACCAAAAACACCGGTACAGGTGAATGTTAAGAGTTTATGAGTCCATTCAGTATTCTAACAACAGTAGGGTAGAAACTGTTGCAAAACCGGCTGGTGCATGTGTTCAGGCTTCTGTACCTTCTCCCCAATGGTAAGGTTGTGGAAAAACATTGCCAGGGTGGGATGGATCTTTAAGAATGCTGGCGGCCTTTCCTTGACAGTGGGCCTGGTAGATGGATTCTATAGATGGGAGGTTGGCCTTTCTGATTGTCTGAGCCAAGTTCACCACTCTCTGTAACCGTCCCCGATCTTGAATGGTACAGTTGCCATACCAGGTAGTGATACATCCAGACAGAATGCCCTCGATAGCACACCTATAAAGGTTGGCAAGGGTATTCGCCGTCATACCAAATTTCCTCAGCTGCCTGAGGAAGAAGAGACATTGTTGGGCCTTTATAACCAGTGCGTCCACATGAAGCGTCCAAGAAAGCTTGTTGTGGATGACCACTCCCAAGAGCTTGACACTCTGTACTCGTTCCACCTCTGTGCTGTTAATGTTTAGGGGGGGCATGAGTAATATCCTGCTGAAAGTCAATAATGGGTTCTTTGGTTTTGCTGGCATTGAGAGCTAGGTTGTTCTCAGTGCACCATTTTTCCAGGACTTTCGCCTCTCGTCTGCAGTGTATTTTGTCACCATCTGAAATTCGACCAACTATGGTGGTGTCATTAGCGAACTTATAAATGGCATTAGTCTGGTATATGGCAACGCAGTCATGGGTATAGAGTGATTACAGAAGGGGCTGAGTACGGACCCCTCAGGGGGCTCCAGTGTTGAGTGTTAGTGGGGATGAAATATGGTGCCCAATCTTCTCTGATTGTGGCCTGTGGTTCAGGAAACTGAGGATCCAGTTACAGAGAGTGGGGCTTTGCTTAGTAATCAGTCTCGAGGGGATAATAGTGTTGAAGGCTGAACTGTAGTCAATGAGTAGGATTCTTACATAGCTGTTCTTGGTATCAAGATGTTCTAGGGAGGAGTGAAGGGCAAGTGATATGGCATTAGACGTGGATCTGTTGGTCTGATAGGCAAATTGGAGTGGGTCAAGAGTAGTGGGGAGGCTGGAGTTCATTAATGCCTTGATCAGCCTTTCAAAGCACTTCATGACCACCAAGGTTAGGGCCAGTGGGAGGTAGTCATTGAGACATGTTGGTTGAGGAATCTAGGTCTGTACTCAATGGAGTTTCAAAGGATGAGGGGGGGTCTGATTGAAACGGACAGAAGACTGAGAGACCTGGATAGAGTGAATGTGGAAAAGATGTTTCCACTAGCAGAAGAGACTGGGACCCAAAGTCGCAGCCTCAAAGTGAAGGGATGCCTTTCAGAGCTAGATTGAGGAGAAATTTGTTCAGCCAGAAGGTGGTTAATCTACAGAACTTTTGTCACAGAGGGCAGTGGAGGCTAAGTCATTGAGGGTATTTTAAGATAGTGATAGGTTCTTGATTTGTGAAGGGATCAAGGGTTGTGAGGAGAAGGCGGAATCTGGTTGAGAAACATATCAGCCATGATCAATTGGCGGAGCAGACTTGATGGGCCAAATGACCTAAATCTGTCCCTGTGTTTTGTGGTCTTATGGCCTTAAGGTCCTCCTTACTGAAAAAGTAAGTGTAAAAATAAATTACTTACCATGCCTTCAGCAGCTTTCGGGCACTTCTTTAGAGGTCCTATCTTTGGATTGCAGTGGATATGGCAAAACTGACCAGAATCTTTTTTTATGCCAAATTTGGGAGTCGAGTTCAAAATCAGGCAGAAGGCCAACTGACTAATACCAACTTTTAATTATTGGGAACTGGCAGAGGGGATGAGGGCAGTGAAAGGTTTGGAGATGATCAGGTATTCCCCAAAACTTAATGGTCAAAAATATCAGGCATCACCTGAGCCAGTTCTTCCATCTGATGTCCGCCCAGTTCAGAGTGCTGAACGTTACAGCTCATTCGATGGAGAGTGCTGTTGTCAATTTAACTGATCATAATTATAATAAGAATTCCAGCAGTGTTTAGGCATTTATGGAATCTTTGAAGGTGACATCGAATGTTAGCAGCAGTAAATTTATTTTGTAGTCCAACCTGGCGCACCATTCCCCGTGACTGAACCGTGACTACAAGTTGTGAGGAAGGATTTTGGCACACTGTGAATAGAAATGACAGCTTGCTCTTTGTCTTGGAAACGATGCTTTAATTTGTGAAGTGCTGCAAAAAAGAATCCTGGTGGCCCACGAGTTAACAGTTTGGTTCAGTGCCATAGTTTAACTGATGGAATTTTCAAAAAGAAAACAGACTGCCAAAGCTGTATTTGTAAATGGATGCACAATTGCTTTTGTTCAGAGCTCCCTGAAGTCCTGACTCTTGTGAAAATACAGCTCCCCATAGAGCTGACTGTGCACAAATGCTGCATTTTAACATCCAAAATGTATTTCTACAAGGACGACTCTTCTGTTTTATGATCCAGCCACTTATGTGTGGATGATAAATTACTGTAATAAAGGCTCATCTCGTCGCAAAAAAAAATGTTCAAAGAAGTAATTTTGGCAAAAGAACTTGAAAAAAGGCCTCTGGAGGCAAAATGAAACATCAGGACCAGCACGATGTTAACCTGTAGTTGTATCATTGTCACTCCTGTAATTATTTTAATACAACAGTTCATTTGATTTCAGTCCAGAATCCTCCCTTTTAAAACTAATAGGACAAGATTAATAACCATCAAATTTAGGAGACCTTATCATAACCATATTACCCTTGGAAAGGTGTGCTTTATAATGGCTGCTATAAGAATTAATGTACCTATGTTGAAGCTGTTTTTTTGGTCCAAAACAAATGTCTCTCTGGTTTTACTCTGCAAGGTTTTTATGAGTAGAACATTATATTTTAAACCGAACTGTTTCTTAAATCAACATTGTTCTCCATTTATCTTTTTTTTGTTTCAGCATGGCCTAATATATCATAGTTCAAATAAAAATCAAATTAAAATGTGGGGTTTACCTATGTGTAATGGCTGTATGACACGGTAATAGGAGTAATTGTTAAAATTTCTCTATTATTGTGTAAAAAATAACATTGTCAAGATTCATTACGTCATTCTCCTTTCTTCAGTACTTCATTACTCAAACACTTACTATTCTGTACCTTACATATTGCAGATGTTTGTGGTTTATCATATAAATATCTAAAAACTGGATTGATGACTTTTACTCATTTAAAAAAAATGGAACTAATGTTTCAGGGGAAGTGGTAGTCAATTCAAGGCAATTCACAAGAAATGTTAACGTAAAGGGAAAATAATTTTATATACCAGATGGGAAGAGAGTCTGGTTGGGTGGAAAGTAAACTGTGATTGGTTGAGGTATTACCATGAGAACATACCAGTTAGATGATGACTGATAGTTAACTGCCAAGCTTTGTTAAGATTTAAACTAGGCAGATTGTAAAGTATTGCCTGAGAAATGAACCAAATAATGACTTCAATCCATTGTCCCTAAATTAGTTGTCAGCATAGTTCTTAGCATACTCAAGATCATTTCATTGGATCATGAAAGTGATACGATCCATTAGGAGGCTATTCAATCCATTGTATCAGTATTGACTCTCCATTCTCCTGTGTGTTCACGTGTGTGTGTGTGTGTCAGTCATGGAAATTGAGATGGGTCTTTCCCCTTTTAGTACTTCTTATACATTACTTGAGAGAACTTACAATAAACTTACTCTTAATTTTCATTGCATAAACAGATCCGGTTGGCTTGGCATCTTCACACTTTTACAGATAGTTAAATTACATATTAAATGGAAAAGCACTTCCTTTTAAACATTTAAACTCTGTTATACCAGTTTCAGGAATGAAAAGAGGAACATTTCTGTGCCCCTCTGGATTGTTGGTAAAGGTTGCCCTCAGGTCAATTCTATTTCTCCGTGCCAGCTGTGAACGGACTGGCACTGAAGGATTGGTTTCTCCAATCACAACAGATGATGTTCAATCCCCAAGTGTCATACACAGTCCTGAGTCTTCTGAGACAAATTGATACCAAACGAAAGAACGACTACATTGTATCCAGCTGGCTGATTGGATTATCAACTTTGGGTTATCAAAAGCAACATGCTGTTCTAAGGCTGGGATTATTTGACAGTAGAAGTTGACACTAGCTTGTGGCCTCATTACCCACATTAGTGTTGTGGAGTAGGTTGCAATGTACACTGAGTGAGTCTTATGTTATGAGAGCTTGTTTGCTGGTTGCAGGTGAGAAAGGGACCTCAACCTCCAGGTGGGACTTTGAAATAACATTTTCTATACAACTCTTGGGGCAGATAGCAAGCACATTTTTTTTACTATATAAGATCCTCACTGGCTAATTCTTCTGAATGTTCTGTTTTAAGGTCATTGTATACAGCTGGCTGATTGGATTATCAACTTTGGGTTATCGAAAGCAACATGCTATTCTAAGGCTGGGATTATTTGACAGTAGCACAACCAGCACAAACACAGGGAACTCCCCACTCACTCACCAGTACACTTGAGTCAGGCTAAACCAGCAGTGTTTATGTCAATTCTAGATCAGTGAGACATTTGGAAACATTTAGATCTCAGAATGGTTGCAAATAACGTTTGGGTGACTGAACTCTCATGTGGAACAATTATGTTATGTTTGCAAGCTGGGAACACTTGGATATGATTGTGAGGGGACTGTAAGACCATAAGACATAGGAGTGGAAGAAAGGCCAAATGGATACATAAAACTGTAAGTGTTTTAGGAATGATTAGTCCAGAGCATTGCTTCATATTCAGCTTTGATGGAGTTTTTGATTTGCACCATCAAAACATCAATTCAGGACTGAAATCAGGAGGTTCTTCATATGTGGACTTATTTTTTATATTCACTCGTGGGACCTGGGCATCATTGTTTCCTAGCCAGCATTTATTACCCATTCCTAGTTACCCACGTGTCGGTGGTGAAGATTTGCCTTCTTGACCTGCTGCAGTCCACATGCTGTGATTAACCCACAATGCCCTTAGGGAGGGAATTCCAGGATTTTAACCCAGTGACAGTGTAGGAATGGCAGTATATTTCCAAGTTAGGATGGTGAGTGGCTTGGAGAGGAACTTGCAGGTGGTTGTGTTCCCATGTGTCCACTGCATTTGTGCTTCTAGATGGAAGTGGTCGTGGGTTTGGAAGGTGCTGTCTAAGGACCTGGTGAATTTTTGTAGTGCATCTTGTTGATAGTGCACACTGCTGCTACTGAGCATTCGTGGTAAAGGGAGTGGATGCTTGTGGATGTGGTGCCAATCAAGCGGGCTGCTTTGTCCTGTTTGGTGTCAAGCTTCTTGAGTATTATTAGAGCTGAATTCATCAAGGCAAGTGGGAATATTCCTTTACACTCCCGACTTGTGCCATCTGAATGACGCCTTGTAGACTAATAATAGAATAAATACATGCATGATGGAAAGTCAAGAGATTTATTTGGAGGGGTATGCTGAATCCCATCCTCTTTCCCATTCATCTTGTGGTACCTTTGGCCAATATCATCTGCTCTGCTGTTTCTGTTCCTTTTGTTTGTATTGAGCCTTCCCAAGAAGTTCAGTATGTTACAGGTTCATGGAATACCTAGCTTGTCTTTATTAGAATTTCTGTAAGATGGATACCTCCACTGGCAGAAGTCATGTGACTGTGACAAACTAGGAAGCACAATTTCCATTCAAGTATCTCATTTTCATACAAAAAAACAATCAAATTTACATGGACCGTGAGTTACCCAACTTACTCACTATACAACAACTGACCACATCCATTAGCAAACTTGTTTGTTGTTCTGATAAGTCCCTCATCTCAGTTTCTTTAGACACATGGCATGCATGCATGCAGGATGTCAGCATCTTCAACAAAGTCTACTGGTTGGAATGATGTGCTCTGTGGTTCCATTTCAAAATCTTCTCAGCTGATACTGTAGGTTTCCACTGTTGCCGTGTACACCTCTTTCCTTTATATGTTGCAGTTATGTCCTGTAAGGCAATCCTTTCAGTTTTTGACTTCAGCATCAAGTCTCCTTTATGGTCCGACTGTCAGACCCTCTCTGTTGTGTGTTGCTTGTTTGTCAGACAATGTGACCTGTGAAACACTATCAATCTCTCCTGGTACATTTAGGTTTCCTAGTCCATGCTTTTGACTTGCTTCTGTTGAGTTGAGTGACTTTAGAGGTGTGTCCATTGCCTGGAATTCCAGACCTTCAGTTGTATCATTACCTTGAGCTCTCAGGTTAATTTGTCCTCTTGGACAAAACTTCAACTTTATATACAAGAATTTCCCTTTTGGATTACTATCTTCTGTAACTTTACACAATTCTGTGAAGTTCTTAATGTTGCAGGAAGCACCAGTATCTATCTATCTATCATTTTTATTTGATGCTCATGTTGTGCTATCTTCATTGCAATAGTTACAAACAATCTTTTTCCTTTAAGTTTGATGTTGCCAACTTGCTGTGAAGTGTAGATTGAGTTGTCTGAATCTTAGTCTAAGATCTCCCTCATACCCATAACTGAGTTGTCAGAATCATCATCCAACATCTCTGTAGCTTCCCACACATTGTCGATAACCTCCTCTCTTCTCCCATATATGTGCAGCAGTTGTTGATTTACAAACTCAGAACTTCTGTACAAGTCTCAAAGTAAGATCTCCTTCTTTTAGCAGTTATGCTGTCAGAATAGATGTCTTATGATTAAGATAATTATCTTTGAGATCATTTCAGATGCCAAAATTGACAGGATTCTATGAGCTGTGTTATTACAGTCACATGCTAGTGCACGGTCTCTTTATCACCCAAAACCCTAATTTTGAACACATAAGGGCTCAAAGTGTGCCTTCAAAGCATTCAAAGTTTCCGCAATCTGTTTTCTTTCCATTCTTCAGAGAGATTTAGGATGGAATATACTTTGTAACAGTCTCTCACCAACAATGATAGAAGTGTCGAAAAGCATGGAGCTGGGAAAGCACAGCAGGTCAAGAGCTTATGACTGAAATGTCGATTCTCCTCCTCCTCCTCCTCGGATGTTGCCTGATCGGCTGTGCTTTTTCAGCGCCACACTTTTTGACTCTGATCTCCAGCATCTGCAGTCCTCACTTTCTCTCAATGAAATAAATGTATCTATTCATAACTACGCTAGCTTGTTAATTAAAGCTGTCACAATCTCATAGTTTTGCCTTTGTGAGTGTAAAAACTGGCGGTTCTCATCTTTCATTTTGACCAGGAACCGAAGTAGAAAGTTTACAGCCACTGCGAGACTCACTTTTTATTTCAATTACAGCCTTTGTTTTCCATTTCAGTAGTTTCCAGTGCCTTTTAGCAGCAATCGAATTTGAACATTTGTGTTCTTTTTCAGTAGCTGCATTTCAGACCTTCAAAACAATCTCTGTTCCACCTCTGACACAGTGTTACATGTTCATGGGGCTACAATGCTATATTATGTCTTTGTAAGAACCACCTGTAAAATGGTTACCTATAGTGAGTGTGTAGTGAGACTGTAACAAGATCAACCAGCTCGACCTCATAGAATTTGAGTTCCCTGATTGGAGCTGTTTATATGGTCTAATCAGGGAGCCCTGGCTGATGTAAAAAGCTTGAGAGTCAGTGATACTGATACTCTGGTGCTTGATTCTGTATGAGGCAGTACTATAGTGCATGGCTGTTCATGTGTAAACAAAGGGTAACCTAGTGATGGGATACTGGCTTCTCTGAAGTTACTTCAGACTGTCTTGTATAAAAGTCACATGACTGACAAGCCAGGAAGCACGTTTGTACAATTTCCATGAAAACAAACCACGTGAGTAGAGGTCACGAACCATTGACATTTGACATTTTTTCTGCATCTTCGTCTGCACCTTTCATACATAGCTTCAACTGTAAAGCCAGGTAATTGGATATATCAAAAAAATTTCTTCAAAAATATCTCCAGATAACCAGCTAATGAGTAGTGTTAGGGACCACTTGAAACATAACATTCATTACGGTGGATATTGGGACTCCCAGCTCCTATTTCATTCCAGCCTCTTTCAATCTCCATCACATTGCCTACCTCCTACACTGGCACTGGAAGACTTTACAGTCAAGCAGAGTAGCAGAATGATTCATTTACTATGCAAGATCCTGAATAGATATGCAAGCCTGTGAATCTCTGTTCATTTCACTGAGTGGTCGTTCACCCAATCCAGGTGTGACTTGCAAGTTTCAAAGACTGATAAGCTTTGGTCACTGGCTTCACCATTCCCAATTGGTTACTACGCTCACTGCAGCCTATTGTCATTATGTTTTCAGCCTATTCTGATGTGAATTTGTCACAGGTGGTTCAAGTACACTCTGGTTTAACTTATGGCACTCATCACCAATATGACAATAGCAGAATACAGGCTATTATTTCATCATCTTTCCTCAAAAGAATTCTTTTGAACAGTCTTGATGGAACCTGTTTCAATTTAATAAAGCTGAACGTAATTCAAGAAAAGGGGTAATGAGGCTTAGGGATTAGTATCTGAACAAAAGGGTGAACCACCCCCTCACTCTATTTGTCTGCAAAGTTGGCAGTCAAAGGTATTATCATCTTTCAAAAGGATCCGACAAGCCAGGAGCTGCATGGGCTCACTTTGTGTGTGTCTGGAATAATGCTGGCTGTAGAGTTGCTGTGAATTTCAGAATAGCCATTTGTTTGATCAGTTTTAAAGATGCTCTCTAAAGTGTGTTTTTAAACCTGCTCAAAAATATAATTTCCAAAGAAGCTGCTTGATTTTAATGACTAACACGCTATTCAATATGCTGCTGAGATTTGTCTTTGAAGGCACATGACATCTTCACATCCTCCACCTCCAAATCACACTCCTTAGATTAGATTAGATTACAGTGTGGAAACAGGCCCTTCGGCCCAACAAGTCCACACCGACCTGCCAAAGCACAACCCACTCATACCCCTACATTTACCCCTTAACTAACACTAGGGGCAATTTAGCATGGCCAATTCACCTGACCTGCACATCTTTGGAATGTGGGAGGAAACCGGAGCACCCGGAGGAAACCCACGCAGACACGGGGAGAACGTGCAAACTCCAGACAGTCAGTCGCCTGAGGTGGGAATTGAACCCGGGTCTCAGGCGCTGTGAGGCAGCAGTGCTAACCACTGTGCCACCGTGCCGCCCACCTTCTTTTTCAACAGGCCCAACTCAGTCCAAGGTTTAAGTTCTTGGTGATATTTTATCCTCTGATACCTCAATCAAGGAGTCATTCAATTTTACATGAACCAGGTATTTGTGTATCAGGAGAGAAATTCCGTAACGTGCATTATCCTGCTGTGATCCAAACATCCTCCCATCCCGACATTTTTGCAGTGAGTCCAGGGGAGCAATTTGAAACAAGTTTTCTGAAGAAAGGTCACTGGATTTGAAACATTGGCTCTGCTTTCTTTACATGGATGCGGCTAGACCTGAGGTTCTTCTGTTTCTGTTTCAGATCTTCGGCGTCCACAATTCAAGAGCATTGCCACAATTTCCCCCTCCATTACTCAGGTTGCTGAGATTAATTGCAAATATCTCTCTTGCCACACAGTTGAGATCAGCTACCTCAGCGTAGTCTACAGAGCGATCTGAATCTGCACAGTTCAAGTGGATCCGTATGGGAAAATAAATCTGAAATAAACAAATAGAAAGGGATAGACTTATTTCTTCAGTGTGTCGTCCTTTATAACCTCGGGGCAGAGCACCGAGTGCAAAATCTCTGTGAGCATCTCATGTCCTTAAGATCAGCCTGGCCTGTGTAAGTGTTCATATGTAAGTTAGTACACTCTGATTTCTTGTGACTTTTTTCCTCTCTATTCAGGTAAAGTTTAACATCCAGGTGGCAAAGACAAATATCAACTCGAGGGCTACATGGATTATTGAAGAAAGGACTTGTTAAGGTACACCTGGATCATTAAATATAGAACACCATTACCCATTGTGAGTAACAGTTCACTCTTTGTGTCCTGCTTCAGATCATGTAACACTACTTCATAGTTTATTGACATTTCCCAAACTTGGTCACCCTCTTAAAACCATATAAATGCTATGACAAGGAACTACCTTGTCTAACAGAGACACTACCTGAAACATAGCCTCAGAAAATCAATTACTAACTACATTGATCATTTTCCCTTTTAATTAAATGGTTATAAACTGAAAAAAGAGATGAAGAAATAAATTGACTTGGCAAGTATTTCATTTTGTACCTGGAGCTAATTTATTGTGTGCTAATGAACAGCAGCACTCCCCCCTCTCCTGTTGGACGGTAGACTGATGCTCAAGAGTGGTTAGTTGTAAATGCATTTTGGCAACAACAGCTTCACAGCTCTGCACCATTCTGACTTCTTATTGTGTTCCATTCTAATTGTGTTTGCTCACACATTTGCACATATACTGGGGATTAGCACAGACTTGTTTGGAGACTTCATGTAAGTTTTAAAATAGTCATGGTTTGGAGGAGCTGGTATTGGACTGGGGTGGGCAAAGTTAAAAATCACACAACACCAAGTCATAGTCCAACAGTCCAATGTGGGGCAGCATGGTGGTTCAGTGGTTAGCACTGCTGCCTCACAGTGCCAGGGACCTTGGTTTGATCCCAGCCTTGGGTAACTGTGTGCAGTTTGTATGTTCTCCCCCTGGCTGCGTGGATTTCCTCCAGGTGCTCTGGTTTCCTCCCTCAATCCAAAGATGTGCAGGTTAGGTGAATTGAGCATGCTAAATTTCCCACAGTGTTCAGGGATGTGTGAGTTGGGTGAATTAGTCAAGAGGAAATGTAGAATAATAGGTGCGATGTTCTTTGGAGGGTCAGTATGGAGTTAGGGCCGAAGGACTTGTTTCCATACTGTAGGGATTCTATGATGAGGTTTATTTGGAAGCACTAACTTTCGAAGCATTGCTTCTTCATCAGGTGGTATAACCTGGTGCTGTGTGATTTTAAACTTTTAAAACAGTGAAATACACACATCTCAATAAAGCAAGATTAGGACTAAAGCAAATGGTACAAAATTCCCAGGGCACCAACAACTTTAAAGTTTAGAAAACAAAGTTATTTCCCATGTATTAATGACATCTGACCAGCCCTCAGTGAGGTTCCTCCATCAGAACTCTGTACTGACAGGACAGTCTGCACCCTTACTGTCAACTGACTTTCTCTTTCTCCTGTCCTGAGGCTGTTACTCTGTTTAGTCAGTAATTTTCACTTTGATCTATTTATTCCTTACCACCACTTCAGCTACTTAATAATGTTGTGAAGTAACTGCACTGATATGGATAATGAACTTATCTGCAATCACGAGACTTCAAGAGTTCTTACCACACCTTCCAGCAACTTGATGACACCAAGTGCTCAAGAGCCATCTTTGTTTTTAAGTCAACATTCCATAGTTGCAGAAAGAAGATACTCTGGTCAGCAAATTCCTGGTCCTCATCGGCATCTACCGCCGCCTCCTGATCACCTGTGCACTAAATTCAGCATGGTGCAACCACCTCTGAATGCCTATCTGAACCTCCTTGAGTGAATATAGTTGAGCTGGTCATTTACACTGTGTATAGAAATATATTTTAATGGATTCAATACCACTGAGGCCAGAATTTCATGCCCTTTTGAGAGCAGCGAAGCATATCAGAGTCGGGAGGTGGTGGAGAGCAGGCTGGAGATGATGGGACAATGGGGGGGGGGGGGGGGGGGTCAGACTATAGATATTGTTACCAGCCACAGCATTGAATGGCCACATTTTGTTGTTCCTATTAAGCAGGCAGGGAACACAACATGTAAACCCATGAGGTGTGTTCGCTTATGGGCTCCCAGAGATTCCTTGTACAAAGGGATTGGGAGTAGGTGGGGGTAGCTGAACTTAGTGCCCCCATGGTCTTGCAGCCAACCTCACTTACCCACAACCCACATCCTGTGACCCCCTCCCCTGCCATCTCTTGCCTGTACCTGTAACTGTCCTTGATTAAAGGCCTTGTATGTGTAGTAGTGGCAACAGCCACCACCTCCATAAGTGGTGCTGCCAGTCAATGGAGAGTTGGTTGACTAGCAGTTCTTGGCTTATGCCCCATGATAGTTGAACCCAAGGGAATGACCCACCATATGCCGATATGACATGAGATATGGCAGTCCTCCCTAACAGGGGGAAATGTGACTCGCCAGTCAGCAACCAAGAATCCCATCACCTCAACAAGATTGCTCTGTGTAGCTAAGGTTCTTCAAGTGTCACTTGGAACACCCATAGAAACAGATAAGGAACAGTTATCAGAACATTCATGGCTGTGTAGTTTTCTGTTGTGTTTAAATGAATGACTGAGTAAATTAATCAATGGATAAAGGTAGGAAGAATGAAACCAGAAGATTGGCAATAGCCCTCAGCTTTGGACAGTCAACCAACTCCCCTTGTGGTCAATCCCTTGTGTAGGTGTCACTTTATCCCAGGCAACCTGTTTTATTATATCGTCTTTAGATCTGCTTCTCACCTATTGTGCAGCAAGAAGACAAGCAATGCAAGGAGGCTGGAGATTCAAAACCAATGTAAGTCAGTGTTAGCTAGCTGACCACATAGCTCATCTGTGAGCAGATGATTCAATGTCATGCTGGTTTCTTTTTGTCGGGTGTTTGTTTAAAGGGATACCTCTCCCGATGGAAAGGTGGAATGGTTGGAATCTTATGTGGTAGCAATAGCCAGAGCTTTATTTTGAGAAGGTGTTGCAAAGCCTTTAGGTTGTGGACAATCCATTTTTGTTGATGACCTTCTCCTGTCAGGCAGTCAGTGTGCTTGTTGTCTCACACCAGAGTGCCCCAGGATTGCCAAAGAGGACAGTCCTGTATTACTATGCTGCACTGAGAACCTCCAGACTGGATCATGACAGGCACCTGGAGTAGGTCTGCTCTTTCTCGCAAACAACCACCTTTGCCTCGCTAGCAGCAATTAATATTTCCATTCAATCCTAGGTGTGATTCCATACTGTTTTTATCACCTTCCTATAGAGAGGTGTCGCAATTTGACAGGCCCCATCTGGAAATTGAAAAAGACTAGTATTTGTATAATGTCTTAAAGGGCCTTAAGACTTTCCAAAGCACTTTATACTTAATGAAGTAATTTTGAACTGTTGCCACTGTTACAACATAGCAAATGCAGCAGGTGATCTGTGGTGAGCAAGCTCCCACAAAGAGCAATGAGATAAAGGTCTAGGTAATCTGGTTTTAGTGGCATTGTTTAACGTATGTATATTGGCCAGGAAAAGATCACATTATGAGCTTGTAATCAGACAGATCTTGAACTGCGCAGCATATTGAGCAATACACTGAGTCCACAGTCTGAGGTCTTAGCAGTAAAACTGTGCTTACTCTATGACCCTCACAGATTGCATGACCCACTTTCCATTTGCGTTGTGTTGAATCACATTCTGATGCTGGAGTTTAGGGTATTTTTTATTTTTAAATTTATCAGGTTAAATTTGTGGAAACACTGGAGATCTTTCAATAGCTCATTCTGAAGAAGGGCCTGTGCCCGAAACGTCGAATCTCCTGTTCCCTGGATGCTGCCTGACCTGCAGTGCTGTTCCAGCAATAAAGTTTCAACTTTGATCTCCAGCATCTGCAGACCTCACTTTCTCCCCAATAGCTCATTCAGCCTACTTTATAAATGGTCTAGCTTAAGTGAGAGTGGATTTGTTCTGTGAATTCTACGCATTTTATAATCTAAAATTTTAATTGTCAGGTTATCTATAAGAGAAGGAGAAGTCTTTTGTCCCTGAACATATAGAATTATGCTAGCCAGTACTCTACCTAATTTGACCAGAAACAGGAATGACATGGTAGATCTGACTGCTAAGACCCAATGCAAAAAGAATGAAGCAAACAGGCTACTTGCCCATTTATTTGCAACACAACAAAAGGTATGCACTGAATGGTCAGGCTTTTATATCTCTGTTTACACAGAAACATCTGTTTCAGCAAAGAGTTTCGGAGATAAATTAGGCTACATCCTTCACAAATATATTCTTCATCACAATTTCTAAGATAGTGTCATTCCATGTTAACCATTATCCTGCTGAATAAACAAAAATCCATATGGTTAATGCAGCAAATGCTGTAACTGACACTTTGCTGCTGAGTTATCTATTGTGCTCTATGCAAGAAGTTAAAAGTCAGTGTAGTGTGCACATACGCTTTGAGAATTGTTATGTTTTTTGATGGGATATGCAAGGAGATTACACTGGGTAATTCCCTGGTGTCTCAGTTAATAATTATACTTCTGAATGTATGACTGAGTCATTTAAAGTATCTAAAGTGCACTATCTGCTTTGGGATTGAGTTAACTGATTTGCAAGATGGTGGGGTCACAATTTGTTATTGGGACTGAAATTCTACCATAGTTCAAACTCCAGATGATTCCATAATAATTCCAAATATGGATTACTTGATGACTTTATTGGTACTGTTTCTTGATTTTGTCCCAAACTGTACGATTTCGTCAACTTTGTTTACAATTTCCCTGACTTCACATTATCCATCTTGGATTCCTGAACTTGGCCTCCTAAATTTCTTTGTGCTTCAGATTTCTGAAGGCTTTCCCCATTTAAAAAATAGTTGACACTACCAAAGTGCATAACCTCACACATTGTACTCCATGTGTCACTTCTTTGCCCACTCTCCTACTCTGTCCAACTCCTTCTGCAGCAGCGTCACCTTCTGAACGCTACCTGTTTCACCACCTATCATTGTGTTATCTGTAAACCTAGTAACAGTGTGCTCAGTTCCTTTGCACAGACTGTTCATGCATAACATGAATAGAAAACCCAAGTTCTCTTCCGATGCACTTACCAAAACCTGTTATAATCATAATGTTTTCTGGTTCTGATGAAATATTATCCACTTGACCACATCTGGAGTACTACATACAGTTTTGTCCCTTGCTTGAGGAAGGATGTAATTACATTGGGGGTAGAGAAGGTTCAGTCTTATGAGGAGAGATTGACAGAGGATTGACAAAGTAGGCACAGAATGGATGTTTCCCCTTGGAGGGCAATGTAGAACAAGAAGTCCTAGTTTTAGGATAAGCGGCAAGGATAATGGATGAATCTGTAGAATTCACTACTTGTAGCATGCAGTGGATGCCAGGATGCTGAAAAAATTTGAGGAGACTGAAGGATTTTTTAATCAGAAAAGTGTTGAATTGTTATGGGTTAGCGGGTAGGAAAGAGGAGTTGAAACCAAAATGAGATCAGCCATGATTGTTATAAAATGGTGAAGTAGGGTCAAGGGGCAGAATTGCTTACCCCTGCTCCTTATTTTTATGCTGTTATGTTCATTTGTTCTTATTAACACCGTTTCTCTCTCAAACGATCTGCTGAGCTATTCCAAAATTTTCTGTTTTTGTCGTTACAAGTGTAGATATTTTGTGGTCAAGTCAGCATCCACTTGTTGCTTCTTGGCCACCAACACCACCTCATAGATAAACTGTGAAGGGCAGTTCCCGTTGCCTTGTTCCTAAAGCCAAAAGCCAATTTTCCTCATTTATAGTCCGATCTGATGGTGACTGCCTTGACTAAGCAGCCTTCCACACATTTGGAATCTGTACTCTTACCAGAGAGTGGCCTACGTCTTTGAGAGGATCATGACATTAAGATGGATCTCCTGAAGCATGGTTGTTAAATTTTCAGCATCAAAAGTAGCAGTGCTGCATATTTGCACTCTCTCACTGGGAACAGTTAGCTAGCCTTTCAGTCATCATGACAATTTCCCTTTCATGGTGAGCTGCTATCCTTTAACAGCTGCTACTTCCTGAGATTTATAGTCAATAGTCAAGAACAGGTAGTTCTCCTAGAACACATGTTTATTAAATGAGATTTGGCTGTAACATGATTAGTGAATTGTGGACCTTTTTTTCATAAAGCGAACTCCCGTTCGCTGTTACATGATTCCATTCCCGGCATTAGCTGAACAGCAAAACCCAGCCTCAGGATCCTTTGTCTGCAAAATGCAAATTCAGTGTGTTCAATTAAAACAGGAATGCAATCAGCTCTGTAAGCCTTGAAATTTAGCTTGAAACTGGGAATTGTCGTCTCCATTTAGAAGAAACTTTACTTCAAACTGGGGGACTGGACTTGAAGGGGACTGGACTTCCACATCGGCACCACATGGTTAGTCAACTCGCGAGCTTTCTGGTGAAGTACTTCGTGGAAGGTGCAGTGCTGTTGTCAATGATTTTTGTGTTAAAGTGTTAAATTTACTGTTTTATTTCATTTAAAAAATGATCTAAAGATTTACTTAGACAGTGCTATCATTTGTGTTAGGCTAACTATTATTTTGGTTTTGATTTTTACTGGTATTTTTGGCGGTTCACCCCAACTCTGTCATTCCCAAAGGCCCCATTATTTATATTGCGCGATTTTCTATAACATGATGTTACGCGGGAACACGACTATCGTGCTATAGGAGAACTACTTGTACTGAACGGAAAAAAAATTCTGGGGTAGCTTCCACTGTGTCAGGTACATAGCCAAAGTCAGGGTTAGGAATCCTTTTGGATAACTTTGTTCAGTCTGCCATGTAAGATATACAGTGTACATAACTGGTCTTGTGCTCTTGCCTACCCAACCACTTCAGATCCCCCTCCCACTTCCCCAAGGATATGCAAATCCTGGCCCCCCCCTTCCACCGCCAAATCCAAGCCACCCGCTAACTGGAGGAAGAATGCCTCATCTTCTGTCTCGGCACACTACAACCACACAGGATTAACATCAGGTTCCAAATCTTTTCCCCCCACCCCCGTCCACCCCTCACTTCCCACCTCATCCCAGATCCAACCCTCCAACTCAACACCTCCCTCTTGACCTGTCCTACCTGTCCATCTTCCTTTCCACCTATCCACTCCATCCTCCCCACCGACCTATCACAATTACCCCCCACTTGTATCGACCTATTGCCTTCCCAGCTACCTTCTCCCAACCTTAGCCCCACCCCCTATTTATCTCTCAGCCCACCTCTTCCTCCCCTTCCACATTCCTGATGAAGGGCTTAAGTTCAAAACGTCGATTCTCCTGCTCCTCTAATGCTGCCTGACCTGCTATGCTTTTCCAGCACCACACTTTATTGATTCTGACTTCTCCAGCATCTGCAGTCCTCACTGTTTCCTTTAATGTATGCTTGCTATTTACAAAATTCAGGAGACTATAACTCCTCCAGGGGAGGGAAATCTAAGTCTGAGTGGCTTTAGAGTTAAAACAAATGGCTTCTTTCTTTTGGTGGGATAAAATTGCATCACGTTCCTATCAGAAAACAAATCATGTATCTCTTCATTATACTATATTTACTTCTGATATTCACATTCTTAAAGTTGGTACTGTACCCTTAAAGGTGACAGCAGAGATAGTGGGGGAGGAAAAGCAACAGGATAGAAATATTCTATATTATCCACAAAATGGTTAACTACACAAAATGGTTGTAAATGGTTGACAGGCATTGAAAGGAATTAGGAGGAAGTGAGGACCGCAGATGATGGAAATCAGAGTCGTGAGTGTGGTGCTGGAAAAGCACAGCAGGTCAGGCAGCATCTGAGGAGCAGGAGAATCAACATTACGGGCAAGAGCCCATCATCAGGAATTAGGAAGGAATTAGAGAGATGTCAGAAGTTATGTGGAAAATTGTGATAAATAATTACATTTTAATCCACAAAAAAATGAGATGCTTACATTTTCATAAGAAAATAAATTGGGTGGAACATATCCTAGAGTATTGAAGGAAATGAGATTATAAAAGAGAGCAGAGGTTGGAATTTATAATAATTCACTAATTATACATGTAATACAAGAAGACTTGGCAATAGTTAAGTTTAAAAAGATCAGAGACATGGGAGACACAGGAGGGAGGAATCAATCAGTCTGTTAACTTAATATCATGGTAGGAAGTTATTGGAGTTCATTACTAAGAGATAAAATCATTTAAAGAAGGCTGGTACAATTACAACATTTAAGAGACATCTGAATGGGTGTATGAATAGGAAGTGTTTCAAGGGATATGGACTAATTGTTGGCAAATGGGACCAGATTTATTTAGGATATCTGGTCGGCATGGACAAGTTGAACCGAAGGGTCTATTTCTGTGCTGTATATCTCTATGACTCTATGACTCTAAAAGAGGCAAAGGCATTCATTTTTACTTAAAGATGGGAAGATAATATGAAAGAATTGATTGGAATTATTTGAAGATGTGACAGAATGATTAGCTACTGGTGATGTGGCTGAGTTATATACCATGACTTTCAGACCACATTTGATAAAGTGTATCATAACAGACTAGTGGCTAAAGTTAAATCTCTTGGGACAGAAGGAGGAAATAATAGATTGGATAAAGAATTAATGAAATAACAGGGAACAAACAGCAGTGATCAATGACAAGAGTTCTAATTGGACTGCTTTCAACAGTCACTATATTTATAGATGACCTTGATGAAACTATTAAAATAGAATGCCTAATCTTCATGGGTGATTACCATGTTTTCTGCAAAATCAGGATGCTCAGAGGAGAGACATAAATCTATAGCTATTACCAACAAAAATGTAGTTAAAAAGTTCCTTCATCTTGAATCATATGTGAATCTGTCTGGAATAATGGATAAAAATACTTTTCCTGTACTAGCTGAAAAATGTCTGAATGCTGTGAGTTTACAATTATTTCCACCTGGTTCCCTGGAGGTCCAAGCCCACAATGTAAAACTGCCCAAGTCAGGATTCATTGGCATCATGATTCAGAGGTCAGCAGGATTGTCTCTTGTGAAGCTCAGGTTTAAGGAGAACTGGGGAGTTGTTGAGAGATCTTCCCTCCGCATCTGACCCATGTTAAGCTCTGTTATTAACAGAGATGCCAAAACCAGGAAAAAGCTGCAATTCCCAACACTGACTTCCTTCAGCTTGATGAACTTGAGGGGAATTCTGTTATAACAGTCCTGGCTGGATTTAAATGAAAGTCTCAGGGTGAGCTAACACACTCCATCGCCCAATTTCCCCTGAAATAGTTTAAACCCATGCTGATTTGCTATTCTCAAATCAGGTATTGCCTTGCATAAGTTTCAATTGAAATAGGATCAATGCTTTCCTTTTTGCCTCAGTGCTTTCAGTTTTGGATGACTTTTAAATTTATTTTGGTTTCCAGCCAATCAATACATATGCTAACAGAAACCTGCTTCGAAAATGATGCTTCAGTTGTAATATAAACACTTAGTTCCTGCAAATGTCTGAAAGCCTGTGGAAAGTCTATGAATGCATTGTTTAAGGCTTGACTGCAGGTTAGAGATGTGCTAATAGCAATGTGCCTGGGTTACAAAATATGCAGTGGATTTGATATAGTTTTTAGCAGTGTGGTATTAATGTACCCATTTCTATTTGTGGAAAATTAGAAATACAATGACTTCACATTTTTCTCAGTAAACCCATTGTTGTGCAGGACTTAGAATTTATTTACATATATCTGAACAAAAGCTGGTGATGAGTATATAAAAATCTTGGCATATTTGAAGCTCGCAGTTTACAATCACAAGAAAACCTCTAGCTCCTGGCTGTAGTTAAACAAAATTGGAATACTGAGCAAAAACTATTTCTTTCCATCTTGGTGACTTTACAAGTTGCTGTTAACTTTAGAAAGCAGTGCAGTTCTGCATTCCCAATGGCTTTGTAAGTATAAATGTTGTCCAGCATAGAATCCCTACAGTGTGAAGCCCATGTATTCCACACCAACCCTCCAAAGAACATCCTGCCAGATCCACCCCACCTGCATCCCCTATGGCCAATTCACCTGACTTGCACATCTTTGGACTGTGGGAGGAAACTGGAGCACCCGGAGGAAATCCATGCAGACACAGGGAGAATGTGCAAGCTCCACAGAGATGGTTGCTCAAGGGTGGAATCGAGTCCATGTCCCTGGCGCTGTGAGGTAGCAGTGCTAACCACTGTGCCGCCCCCATGTTGTTGAGCCACGATGGTTCATGTTGAATCTCAACCTGTGCTGGTCTCAGGTCTGAGTGCCGCTATTAGCCCTGTCCCTCAAGTGAACGAGATGTTATAACAGACCTCTGGAGCAGGCAGACCTTTAAAACAAGCTTTAAAGTTGCCACCAGTTGTTGTTATTGTGGATATATAGTGAATGCTAGAAATTCTGGTCTAAGAATGAAAACAGAATTTGCTGGTGAAACTCAACAAGTCTTGCAGCATCTGTGAGAAGAAAGCAAAGTTAACGTTTTGAGTCTAGTGACTCTTCATCAGAGTCCTTTCATATCTCCAGCATTTGCTATTCTCTGTTTTATTCTGTTTTAAGAAGTAAGATTAAGTTTCTTCCTTCAGTCAGTTGACCGAATGGTGAAAAAAAGATTGCATCAGCTCTGAAGAAGAGTCATCTAGACTCGAAACGTTGGCTTGCTCTCTCTCCATGGATGCTGCCTGACCAGCTGTGATCTCCAGTATTTATTGTTTTCAGTGAAAGAAAGCTCTCTAATGCTAAACTAAAGATTTAGTGACTACCAAATTCCAACACACAAATATCTCTTGAGTATAATACAGCAGTAACATACAGGAAATTCCCTGTGTTCCACATAACTCAACCAACACAATTGTGAAACTGTCTATAGCAAAATAGTTACGCCCAAAACAAAATCACGTGTGCCCCTACAAGAGGTGGGAAACCAGATAAATTGCAGGTCAATTTTAGGGAACAAAATCTGTGAAATGATTTTCTAAGTCTCCTTAGCGACTGAAATATATTTACGAGGGCTCTCTGATCCTGATGATTCCTCACAATATCAATCTTTTTTTAAATGAGGCAATCTCTGTTAAGAAAGAAACAGATCTAATTTGAAGTTATTTAGTGAGTTGGTATCCACCACATGAACATGGTTTCATTTCAATGCATCCATCAATTTAGTTATAAGGTTGTCTATTCTATTTGCCTCTGACAAATGTTTCTTGGTCCATTCCATCAGATTGTTGTGATTGAATGTAATTTTGATTGTTCCTAAGGATGTACCTTTATTCAAAGGTAAAGTGAAAAATAAAAATCAAAGTATCATTACAGACCATTGAGTTTGTAATAAGAGTTTTCATGTAACTTTATTCATATCAAAACATGTAAGTTAATCTTAAGATTAGCTTATTCACAGTGTCAAAAACCTGGTACAATCATGTTTAAAACTCAACATAGCACAGTATGATATCAGTAATCAATTCCAGATATTCCCTGATGTGGAAGATGCTATTTATTTCTGTAAAAAATGCCACTCCTATCTTGGAGATGACATGATACTAAATTTCAAAAGCTTTCAAAGATTATGATATTTACTGTTAAATTTACCTACAAATAATAATGAGGTGCAAAGGAATATGCTTTATTTTAGACAAATAACAACTATCTCTAATGTAAAGATTCATCAGTAAAAAATGTTTTTTTTTGCAAATCAGCTAAAGATTTGAAGATTATTGTTTTTTGCTCATGGGATGTGGGCTCACTGGCTGGGTCAGAATTTATTCCCTGTACCTAGTTGTCCTTGAGAAGATGGGGGTGACCTTGAATCCAGGCTTGAATGTTGCCACCAATTGTAACTAATGTTTGATAAACTTTGTTTCTTTCAGTTAGTTAATTGCAGGTTGAAAGAAAGATTGTTTCCCAATATTTCAAAGCTCTCTAATGCTAAACTAAGTGTTTATTGACAAATAACCTCCAACGCTCACAAATATTTCTTGAGTATAATACAAACATACAAGATTGATGGACAGGAAATTCCCCTTGGTCCACACAACCCATTCAACACTTCTCAAAGTAAACTTAACCAGTCAATTTGTTGTGGGCAACCCAAAATTGGTAAGGGAAGGAGTTTTGGGATTTTGAGCTACCTGTACTACCTAGAAACAAATGGCAGCACAGGAATATCACCACCTGCAAGTTTCCCTACACACCAGATGCCATCCTCATGTGGAAATTTATGACTGTTCCTTCATTGACACTGAATCAAACTCCTAAACTCTCTCCCTAGTGGCATTGTGGAGGTACCTATGCCAAATGGAATGCAGCAATTCAAGTGGCAGCTCACCACCACCTTCTCAAGGATAACAAGGAATAGGTGATAAATATTGGCCCAGCTAATGATGCCCACATCCCATGAACGAATAAAATAAACTTCTTGATCTTTCCTTTTTGTACTAGACATTCTTCCATTTTAAACTTTATACCTGTTCCTGAATGCCTCTTTAATGTTACATTTCTTTTTTTTCAGGGTTAGTCAGTAAGTTCGTCAAAGAAAGCCATGTAATTAGCTCCTTCATTTTTGAACCAGTGACCTGTATCTTAGATGAAGTGTTAAATAGATGCATCCTAAAAACATTAAAAATCTTTGTTGCAGCCAATCACAAGGGTGCATAAGAAGGGGATCTCCTTCATCCCTTCTCATCTGATTAGACATTGATGAAAATTGTAAGTTAAAATAAAATGAACTGGATAACAAATTCTCAAATTTTCCAGTGGGAAACCTGGACAATTTGGTTCTGCTTCAGTATAATTTTGCCATATATGATTTTTAAAAATCCAATCCATCTGCTGGGAAATCAGATGGTCATTGTTAGTCCTCTTCCTGATAGCCCGACTCTTGCTATTAGACATTTAAAACAAATTTCCAATAGAATTGTGATGTGAATCCACAACTGGAGGTTTGAAGTGTGTAACAGGTTAATTTGTGATGTCCAATATCAGGATTGGCGATGTAGAAAGATCTAATGTCCAGAGTCAGGAGAACTTTTAATGCCTCTACTAATTTGAATCACCAACCACAAAGGAGAGAAAGTGAGCTAGTTAAACCTATCTCATCTCAAACCCTCCACCCTAGTCTATGCCCAGACCTTAAAGGAAGCTTTCTATCACGGAAGTATCGGAAAACAGGATGATTGGTTGGACATCAGACAATCCCAGAATGTAGATTATCTGATCACCATTGGCAGAAGCACTGTTTTCAGTTATCACAAAGAAGGGAATCAATTCAAATGTCTAGAAATCTTGTTACTGTTAACATTCATCTATTTTTCCTACACACAAGTAGAAGTTGTTTGTGGTGAAAGTGATGACAGTTAAGGGCTGTTGGAAGTCATAAAAGAAAGATAATGTTGACCATTAATTAACCAGCATTATGAGATATATCATATTTTGCCTTTATTAGAGATTTTACAAGCACTAGTTACATGTTGTTCCTGGGTTATTTGAAGGTCAAGGTGCCCTCATAGAAATGCTATACAAAATGGATTACTGTGAGAGTGATGAGATCATGGCACTAACATGCCAAAGAAAACAAATCTCCAGTTTTATTTAGATAGAAAACATCACACATATAGAGTAGAATTCAGAGTCTTACTCAATTATAAAAACAAATGCCACAGATTATGAGGTTACTGTATTTAATTATTGAAAAGTATACAGACTATTATAATGTGACCATGTAACTAAGTCTTAATTAAAAGCAATGGCATGGCAACAAACCAATGAACATTGCATATGAGCTAGGCCAGAGATTGTGAGCTTTCAAAAAGTCATATTCAAAGATAGCAAGCCATAGATTCATGAAATAAGAGGTCTGTTTCAGTAGACAATTCAGAGATTCCAAACAACTTCCATTTTGGTGCTGGACATTCCTGTTCTGAAGGAGGAATGGGGTTGCTGGCTTGCTGGCCTGCTGCCTGTTCACAGCTATAATGGTTTTCCTGAGGATGTGGGGAGGAGGGCTTGGTGCCAATGACCTTGTTCACCTTCTTGATTGGATGGCTCATGGTTGGTAGGAACTCATAAAGACCTCACTTTCTTACCTTGTGAGATTTTTGTGAGAGTGGTGACCATTAGGAGCTTGTTGAAACTGACCAGCTGTAGCCTGGTGGTAACAGGATTAGCACCAATAGAACTATTTCATTTAATGTAAAAAAAGGTGAAAGTACTGCACGGGAATAAAGTTTTAGAATCAGAAAGCATTGATTTCTATCAGTGGCCACTTTAAACTTGAAGCTCCTTTCATTTTTCTTAAACATCAGACAGAGACAGCAGCCAAACAAATTACCAGAATGTGACCCACGTCACTAGAGTCCTGCCTCCATTTCCACTCTTAACCCCTGCCACTAATTGGGTGACAGATTCACCTTTAGGTTCTTTGCGCCCCAGGCCTGCTGGAGATGGAGATAGGTTCAAGACCAGGAATCAAACCCACCTTCCGATTCCTACATTCAATGAGAAAATTTGATCAATGGTCTTTAACCATTTTCCCAGCGAAAACTATCAATTAGAAGTCAGATAAAAGTAAAATTGTTTCAAACAATTGAGTCAATTGAATCACTTTCTCTTTCAGAGTCTCAGAGAATAAGGAAAATATTTCATGTGTATCTCACTTTACACATGGCCAGCTGTTGGTGACTTTATTATGAGAACATATATTTGACTGAAAACAGTATGTGGCAGGAACTAAACATGATGGCTAGTAATGGATGACAAATTATTACACCTCTCATGAGTAGAATTAGATATTTAAAAATGTAGGAGAATAAAAGCAACAGACTGTCTGAGCAATTGAAATTGTTGGAGTAGATCCTGGAAATACTGCATGGAGAAATGAAAAAATATTGGAATAGGTATGTTTTAAAACATTATTAAACACATGGAGCTTGTAAGCTACAGCATGCTATTGCATTTGACATTTCAGTCCAGACTTCAGAGAGCTCCATTATTGCTGTTTCCTTTCGAAAATGGTCAAGTTGACCAATCAGCACATGCCTGAGTGAAGGTGAATTGTATGTCAGATACCCACATCTAAACACCAATTTCAGCGAAAAGCTGAGAAAGCAGCTCAAGGGCAATTAGGGATGGGCAATAAAAGCAGGAAAAGCTAGACAATGACATCCCTGAACTGAACTGCTCCAATTTTCCGTATCTCTATTCTCATATCACTAAGTGTAAAAAAAGTCAAAAACACAAAGCAGATGAACTGATATTGAGAGAAGATGCTGGCCCCTTCCTGTGCTGCATATGTTATTCTCATCGATGGATAGCTGACTGGGAATGAACATTCACTGAAATTAAAGGCAGAAGAAGATAAATCCATTCATTGTGCCAACACTCCATATTTTATTATTCCAATTCCATTTCAAAAGTTGCTGAAATCTGTCTTTATTTGTATTTTATATTGTAACAACAAAAA
This sequence comes from Chiloscyllium plagiosum, assembly GCF_037043375.1. Taxonomy (NCBI): domain Eukaryota; kingdom Metazoa; phylum Chordata; class Chondrichthyes; order Orectolobiformes; family Hemiscylliidae; genus Chiloscyllium; species Chiloscyllium plagiosum. The sequence continues at coordinate 26,844,438 of NW_028270159.1, read as the reverse complement.
TTTGAACGTCCCTTTTATTTGTCAATTTTTTGTTTTATGTCCCCTGCCCATCTTTACAACCCTGTAACTGCATCCTTTATCCAAACGCTAGGTAATTTAATCTTTCTTATGTACTATGTTTCTTATGCTGCGCCTTATCAAGTGTCTCTGAAAATAGAATTAATAAGCAATGGGTGAAACATACCGATTTAAGTTTTGATGAGTATCAGAACCATCCAGACCGGCAAACCAGTCCAACCAGTGTTGAGCCTCCAAGCTGAACTTTTCAGAGAACAGCGCAATCAGACGCAGCTTGGGTTAGGTGCAGCTGTCAGGAAGAGGACTCAGAAACCCAAATGCAGGTGGATTACTTAAAGGGCCACAGACAGCATGCCCAGTGGTAAAGGAAGAAGGTGGATGCCACATTGGGAAAGGCATACCCATTGTTGTTGAAACAATAACGTCCAGCTTTCATTAGAGAATAGCAGTAAGCCAGTCAGCCTCAGAAAACATGGAGCCCATATCACAGCCTTGAGGTCAATGCAGCCCTTCATCTCATTAGCTGGGCTTGTAGAATGACACTAAATTTGTCTTACTTCAAAGATTGTTCCCATCAGCCTTGGCATATTCAATCCAGGCTTCCCCCTTTATAGTATTGGACAAGCGGTGAGCAGAACCCTCATTGACGCACACTCATCTTCCTTCCTGAGATGGTGACTAAAATATGTTCTGTTGGAAAAGAGCCAACTCCCACATTAAATGGGGCTTTTATCGGGTAAATGGCCCTAACTGGCTGCACATTTCATCCATTGGACGTTCCCAACCTCATTGGTGATCAAGTTTGGGATATCAAGACAACGCAGAATATTGGATTACTGTTCCAACATTTCTTGACGCCCCCACCCAAACTCACTTTGCTGCCACATCCCTTGCTTCTAATAGCTGGAAAAATTCTCCAATTTTTTTTTAGAAAAAAGAAAAGTGATTATGAATTGTTGAATGAGCTTCCTGTCTGTCATTTGTTCTGCTTTGGATTATATATTTTCATAGATCAATATACTTATCTTTTTAAAACATTATTGTGCGTAGTGTGCTGATCACCACAAGCTAATACAGATATTGGGGGAAGGAACAATCAGGTGGCTGTTGCTATAAATTGTCTTAACCAACAGATACAAGAATTATAATAAAAATAATAAGTCAGTTGTCTGTGACTTTACCAAACATCATTTGATGAATATCTCCTTTTCCTTTTTACAAATAAACAATGGATACTGTGCTGAAACAGGGACAGTGAAAACTTGCTGCAGAGATTCTTAGTGGTCAGAACTATATTACATTGTGACAGTTGACATAGTAATAATATATTGAAAAAGGAACATGTGACCAAAATAGTAACAACTGAAAGTACAGTTTTTGGATAAATTATATGTACCTTAAGCTAGACTTTTAATAATACAGTATACAAATAGGTTTTCCAAACATTACTTTCAACATCTTTCATTAATTTTCATCTGATGCTTTGTTTAACTGAGAACAGGTTAATGCCTCTACACTGCCAGGCAATGGTTATGTTACTTTGCAGCTTTGGCAGCCTAACAAACCAAAGTGAATCTCTTACTTCTAAGTAACTTCATTATGCTTGCCTCACCATTTTGAATGCCTCAATGTTTATGTTTTAAAATTCCTGGCTCAATGTATCGGGTGACTTGGAGACCTTCCCGGGTTGAAGAGGTTTTTGCCTTCCATCTGATGGGGAGGGGAAGGTTCTTTGTTTTTATATAGGATTTCTTTTCCCCGTTGAAATACACCTCTTAGGCTTTGAAGGGTGAAAAGTTTATTGACACTGTAAAAACAGCTTACTCACCAGAAACAGATAACCTCTCAAATATCGTACTGATGTGTATTTCATTAATTCATTGAAAATGTAATTATAAGTGTCTGTTCGTGCAGTGTCATAATTATCAGTTTTGATGCAAATGACAAGTAAACATTTCCTTTCGATGTAATACATGTGAAGTGACTGTATTTTTAACTTCATGTGTGTTTTATGGGGTCATTGTCTTTCCTGTTCCAACATAAAATTCTTCAACGCTCAGAGCCTGAAACTTGTAGGGCTAAACTGGACAAATTACAAACCCCACAGAGTTTTAATAATGTTTATCTGGACCTCTAGATAAGTTTTGGTTCTGGTTTGTCCCAATATTTTTGCTGAGTTTACTTTTATAATCCAAAGATTTTGAGGCAACCATGCAAACGCATTGCAATGATTTTGCCCCACAACCATCAAAAGATTCAAACTAATTATGATTACCCATATTTATTGTCTCTACAACCTTTCACCTCCCCATAGCAATTTCAACACAGTACACCCTCTCATTTTGTATGTCGGTATTTAAGCCTTTTATCACAATTGGTTTGTTGAATTCCAGTCCCCACCCTGTAGGCCACGTCAGTCAGGTACTGTGGGAGTGAATTCATCAAACACCAATAGAAATCAGTACAAGGGAAGAGAGAGAGCTACATTAAAGTGCACACATTGCACAAGCCTACTGCTAGTTCTGATTACTTTCATGTTTGACCCGGTAACTGTTTGCCACAAGACACGCATTTCAAGGTAAGTGCAAAGTCTTTTTTTGATTAAAACAAATATTAGAATATTGCTTGCTATAAGTGAAAGAGGAGACCTGTAATGTGGAAAGTTTGCACCATGCTTTACTAAGGTTTTGTATCTGCACAAAAAAAGTGATCTTATTGTCAGCAAAATGTAAACAAACTGCTGCATACCCTTATGTTAGTAGATTCGAGAAGTGTTCTTAGGATCTGAACAACAGATTGAATTTGAACTCTTGCATCAAAAACTTGTAGGCAAACAAATCTCACTGAGAATGCAATACTAATGTGGTTTATGGTGTGGAAAATCCACTTTCTCAAGTTACCATTATAATAAGCATTGCACCTTTTCATTAGATGGTGTATGACGATTTTGTTGGACTAATGTTCATAAGTTGATGTAAATTGGAATAATGCTGTACAACTGGAAATGTAAAGCATTTTTAAGGTTCACTTGGTAAATATATTCCAGAAGCTTAGCAGTAAATAAGTTTGCATTTATGTTTCCCTTGTCATTTCTGTTAGGAATATTTAATCAGAGAAGCTTCTGCAGTACAGTTGCACTTTTCCCCATATTTATTTTGTAATAATGTACTTGGTGGTAATATAGCACATATTAATTATATAAGATATTATCATGATTTATGAAATGAGCAGGGACATAACTTCAATGTTGATTTTATCTTTACAAATTAAACTGGTGCAGCAGTTTCATGCAAATTCCAAGGAATGGTAAAAGTATCATACAACACCGTTTCCCATAGAAAATTATGGACTGTTATGACTAATGAGGCCCAGTGACAGAGGAATTCGAGAATAAAAATAACATGTAGGAAGATTATTTAATCAAAATGTTGTTTCTCAAACTGTACTGAAAAGAAACAGCGTCAGGCAATCAGGTACAAAATAATCAAAAAGGAATGTTGGAGGTCAACCAGGGTTTTTTTTAGTACATGTAGAATTAATGCATTAGGTTGTATAAAATACCAGTTGGAACTTAAATATTACTTCACTGTCAGCTATAAGAAGCTCCAAAACCACAGCATGTTGGTACCGCACAATATAATCCAACTGCATGGCAGGATGGAGTTGTGTAGATCTTATTTCCTTCCCTAATTTACTTAAAACAGGTAGGTTATTTATTGAAATACAAAAGAGGTGAGGAACTTCACCCAAAGGAGAAGCTAGGTGGTGAAAGACATAGCCCAGGACTTTCCTGTCAGCCGGGGTCTTCCCTTCTCCAAAGTGAATGAGCCTGCACACAATCTGGTGTTTTGCCCAATAAGCACTTAACGAACAGTGCGTCATTAAATGGCTTGAGGTGACATTTTCATCCCCAGCTAAATAACCAGACGATTACGGGGTGGTTCATTGTTGGAGTCTCCAAAGGGCTGTGTTGGCCCTAAAGGAGGTACCCGCTTCTCCTTGGCCCAACCACTATCCCGAGCAGTAGAAGTCATCAGACTCCATTCTTGACTTTGCCTGAACCCACTGCAGGACAATGGCCTTCAGTGACCATTGATTGAGTCTCAATTGATGCACAGGAGGGCTGGCCTAGTAGCTACCTGTCTCTGTGTGTATCATTGCTGTAGGAGCAGGTAGGTAGGTGCCAGGAATAGGTCCTGGGGCATTGCACTCAGCTTTACACTCTACAGAGTGTTACAAGGGGACATAAATTTAAGGCAGAGTGTTACAAGGGGACATAAATTTAAGGTGAAGGGTGGAAGGTATAGGGGAGATGTCAGGGGTGGGTTCTTTACCCAGAGAGTGGTGGGGGCATGGAATGCGCTGCCCATGGGAGTGGTAGAGTCGGAATCATTGGCGACCTTTAAGCGGCATTTGGATAGGTACATGGATGGGTACTTAATCTAGGTTAGAAGTTCGGCACAACATCGTGGGCCGAAGGGCCTGTTCTGTGCTGTATTGTTCTATGTTCTATGTTCTATGTTCTATGTTCTACCCCCTACCCCACTAAACAATCTGCTACAGGGAACAGTAAACCTCAGCAGAAAGCTGCACAAACTGACTATGAAGCAATATTTGGATACACAAAACTCTCAGTCAACAGGCCTAATTATACTTTCACTGTGTGTCACACATAGCTCTGCTTCCCGGGTAATTACTTTTTAATATTGTACAGGCTGTGCCAAAGGTTTGCTCTTGCCCCACACATTGCAAACATTAGAGTTTGTTCCGTTCCAGATAGCCAAGAGGAGAAGGATCAAACTGGAGCCCAATCCTTAGGCACTTTGCGAGTTTTTGTTTAGAGAAATGCACATTACTAACATGTACATCCAAAACCAACACACTCAGATTCAGTCTGCTCACATACATTGACACGCAAATAAGTTTGAATGCCCCAACTACTTGAACACAATGAGTGTCTGCAGTCCCCACTTTCTCTTACTCATTGTAACCTTACTGCCAAGCCTCTTCTAAGATGCCCACCTTGAAGACATTCTCCTCCTCCCTCAACAAAGATCTCAGCGAATCTCTCTCTCACTGCAGGCCCCAGATCGTCTCCTCTACCCTGAAGCTCTTCCCCCTAGCTCTGCCCCCACACTCTCTTATTTATCTCTCAGCGCCCTCCCCTCCCACCAAATTCCTGATGAAAGGCTTACGCCTGGAACGTTGATTTTCCTGCTCCTCGGATGCTACCTGACCTGATGTGCTTTTCCAGTGCCATACTTTTCATCTCTGACTCTCCTGCATCTGCAGCCCTCACTTTCTCCGCAATGAAGTAGCCTATTGTTATCTCGTACAATTGGTGATGTTTATCCATAAAGTTCTAATCAGAGATGGGACGTTTTACTAATACGGTTTGATGATGCTATCTCTTGTGTGAATTAGAAGTGCTGCAAGATTACCAACTGGACAGAGTGTCATATTTCTTGTTTTGGTACACTCAGATGGCTCTGGCTTGACTCCTGGGTTATTTTGAATGAATGCATAAACAATATGCTATCCTCAGAATGAGAGTAAATGCTGACTTTCTTTACCTTTTTCTTATGCAGCTGAGCACTAAAAGAAGCCCATAAACAGGACACCTCATCTCTCTCCATCAGTACACCAGCAGTCATGTGTGTTTAATTGAACAGCTAAATAGTTCAAAGTGTGACTATTTTGAATACAAATGCAAATACTCAATTTAGGTCAATTTGGGGTTAAATTTGTACAACCTTTTTAAAAAAACTGATAGTGCATACACTCAAGAATAGAGCATTCCTTCAATATGTAACTCCATTCTTGCTAGATAGGTGGTCAGGCTGAATGGAAAATGATACATTCCATACTCCTTGCCAAACTAATTTGTTGAATAGGATAAAAGTGTTTGTCACTTCTTTCTGGAACAAAGGTGGTCGTGGACCTTGTGGATTTGTTGGGAATGGAGAGCAGTATTTGTATTATCTTGCTTTGTCAAAAGAGAGAATCAGAACTTTGTATTCAGCTTGTGAAGAACCAAATTCCAATATTGCAATATTAATTGTATGTCAGTTATGAGATTTTAGTTGCAGATGGGTTTCACTTGAGTGCATGTCTTCATGCCTGAATATCCCTGGAGAGGGAGCATGTGGTGTCCACTGGCATGTGGCTGATGGGCACCATAGGAGTGGCATGCATCACCTCTCTCTCCCATGATTACATTTTAATTTAAATTTTGTAAGTTTTATTTGAATATTTGCTTTTCATTACAAATCTATTTAAGTGGCTATCATCTTTTAGAATCATAGAATTCCGACAGTGTGGAAACAGGACATTTGGCCCAACACATCCACACTGACCCTCCGAAAAGTAACCAACGCAGACCCATTCCCCTTACCCTAATAGTCGACATTTACCCTTAACTAATACACCAAGCCTACACATCCCTGAACATTATGGGTAATTTAGCACGGCCAATTCACCTAACCTGCATATCTTTAGATTTTGGGACGAAACTGGAGCACCTGGAGGATACCCATGCACTCATAGGGAGAATGTGCAAACTCCACACACACAGTAGCCCAAGGCTGAAATTGAACCTGGGTTCCTGGTGCTGTGAGGCAGCAGTGTTAAACACCGAGCCATCATGGTTTAATTTTCTTCTATGGTTTTGAGAAGTATATAAGGAGTCACTTACTGAACTGTGTGATGGTGGATCTGGAGGTATATATTTTTTACTCTAATTGAATGCAAGACTGTACAAAGATTTGCTTCAGCGTCACCTTTCACTATCTGGCTTTCTGTAGTCAAACTCAAGTCAAATGTGAAGGCAAAATTCACAGGAGCACAAATTCTCATTCCCTATCAGCAATAAATTAGCCCAAAAACGACGTGGCGAAATACCTTAATTATTTTTATGGATTACAAAACCAATTTCAGGTGGAATATTGTTGCTACAGGAATGAATTAAAGATCTTTAATTTTTAAATGCTAAACTTTTGCACTACGGATCTGGGTTTTAATCCTCTAGCTTTAATATTCATCAGCGTCTGATTATTCCAAAGAGCCAAGTGTTGCCAATTTGTATTAAGCATTTTGAAAGCAGCTAGAATGCAGGTAAAAGAAGGGAAGAGAGAAATTGGTGGAATAATTTCAGAACAAAAAAATTTGTTCTGAAATTAATTGACGCGAGCTGAATGATCTTTAATGAAAGGCCAAAACTCATGTTCAAAGAGTTGCACTACCAGGAGCAATGCCAAGCCCAAGAAAAAGAAAGTGAAACTAAATATAATTTAACTTCAGAAAAACTGATGATTATCAAAGGGAGTGAGTTTGTCCTAAAGAATTAAGTGTATTCTGTATTGGCCCAGCCACTCTCAGGGCAGCTTGTGCATAAAAATTCGATTCACAATAAAGCTTCCTCTATTTAGAGTCATAGAGATATACAGCATGGAAACAGACTCTTCGGTCCAACCCGTCCATGCCGACCAGATATCCCAACCCAATCCAGTCCCACCTACCAGCGCCCGGCCCATATCCCTCCAAACCCTTCCTATTCATATACCCATCCAAATGCCTCTTAAATGTTGCAATTGTACCGGCCTCCACCACATCCTCTGGCAGCTCGTTCCACACACGTGTCACCCTCTGCGTGAAAAAGTTGCCCCTTAGGTCCCTTTTATATCTTCCCCTCTCACCCTAAACCTATGCCCTCTAGTTCTGGAGTCCCCGATCCCAGGGAAAAGACTTTGTTTATTTACCCTATCCATGCCCCTCATAATTTTGTAAACCTCTATAAGGTCACCCCTCAGCCTCCGATGCTCCAAGGAAAACAGCCTCAGCCTGTTCAGCCTCTCCCCATAGCTCAAATCCTCCAACCCTGGCAACATCCTTGTAAATCTTTTCTGAACCCTTTCAAGTTTCACAACATCTTTCCGATAGGAAGCATACCAAAATTGCATGCCCAACATCTCCCAAAAAGAACAACAGTTTCAACTGTACACTAGTAAAGAATCCAGTGCTCCTGTAAACAACAATTCTCTATGTCCAACGCCAGATATCAGGCAGCCCCACTGAATGAAATCTCAATTTGGGACAATTTTGTACCTTGTGTTAACTGGGAACTGCATTTATCCAAGTGTTTTACTTAAAAGACTCTGACAACTCACTGACTGATGAGATTTTAGTTTCAACAATTTGGCGGGATTTGAATGCGTGTCCCAGAGTAAAAGAGGCAATGTCTAATGCATTCAATCCTGCATCGTGATAAAATATATCTTGTAACAAATCAATTTTCATATCTTCTTTTAAAATAATATGATGGGAACGTTTTTTTCAGCTTGCAATGGTAAAGCATGTAACAGAGGTTTTTTTTTCAAAAGCTGTAGATCTTTATTGGTTTTAAATAGGATCATAAATGAAACCATACAGTAAGAGGTCAAATATTTCCAGACAGTTTGCCAAATTGGGAGAGACAAGTGAAAATGTTTGTCAAGCCCCAGCGAGTGCGTGAGTTCCATGCAGTTATAATACATCTGTACTCACTAGCTTTTACTCAGCAATTGTTTCAATACATCTGCATCCTCATCAACTGGCTTTGTGTATTGGGTACGTGAGTTTTTTGGCAACTGGTTTCCAGAACTGTAAACTGGGACCATATTGCTTCAGGAACTAAAGAATCATAGAATCCATACAGTGTAGAAAGAAGCCATTCGGCCCATTGAGACCATACCAATCCTCCGAAGAGCATCCTATCCAAACCCAGCGCCCCCCACCCTGTTGCTGTAACACTTCATTTACCGTGGCTACTCCACCTAGCCTGCAAATCCCTACACACTTTGGGCAATTTAGTATGGCCAATCAATCTAACTTTGGACTGTGGGAGGAAACCCATGCAGACACAGGGAAAATGTGCAAATTCCACACAGTCGCCCAAAGCTGAAATTGAACTGAGGTCCCTGGCGCTGTGAGGTAGCAGTGCTAACAACTGAGCCACCATGCTGCCCAAAGCCACAACAAATATTTGGGAAATTTTGTAAGGGAATAGTTGCAATTCAGTTTTCATACCGATGCAAAGTAGTTTTATGTCATCTTTGATTCAGATGTATAAATATCGCTTGGGAATTGCCCTCAAGTGCACAATGAGGCCATCTCCTGGAAACCATCTCCCAGTTCCCATCAGGTGTAATGTTTTGGAAAGTGGACCTCCAAATAAGATAGAGGCAGTGAAAATGACAGAACACTTGGTTAACAGTTCCGCAGTGAGATAGCAAATGGCTCATTTACTTACAAAAGAGATGTCTTTGAGAGCAAACTGCAATAAACCCATGGCAATCTGCTCAGAATGTCTACACATATAGCTATGAGATTCCTTGGAACAGGGATCCCTGAGCTCTCTGGGTGCCTGCTATACTTGTATATTTACAATTGTTTCTATGATGTTTGCATCAGAACTCTTTATTAACTGCTTGTAAACAGGTTTTTTATTGCAAAAGTATACTTTATCCTTAAAAATCTTTATGTACGTGCACAGGTAATAGAGCAGTTCTGTGCCAGTCCTTGCATATAAAGAGCAAACAAGCATTGTTTGTTCTTCATGTACCAGAGATCCTTGATAGGATCCACCCTCTCCATTTCCCACAGGTTCTCAAGAATGCCACATGCTGATCGCTTCCTGGTGGACTTGTGGTTAAAGATGTTTTCCTTGATAAAATTTTCACATGGAACAGGTAATACAGAATGGTCCAACTACTTGGAGTATTCTGTGGCAACAAGGACAGATCCGTCATCTGCAGCATAGTGGACAGATAGAACCAAGTAGAGCATTTTACTGGAAGGAAGTAGAGCATTTGACTGGAACCAAGTAGAGCATTTCACGTGCTGGTACAGGACCTTCCCTGATAGGAAGCTCTATCTTTCTGTATCCTTTTGAACTCAGCACCAGTTTTTGAAACTTGGCCGTGGATTGACCCTTCTTGAGAAACTGCTTACTCTCAACTGCAATCAAACAAAGGAAAGCTCAAAGTCTTTGTGTTCTTGATGCACCCTCTGATAAGAAGATATGTTATGTTAAAATATTACCTTTCATTATGTAAGTTGTGATAAACTTAACTTATGTCTTGTATGTGCTTTAACTTCAAGAAAACTAATTCATCTAACTTCTTAATAACAACCAGATCTTGAAAGAAACAGGGTTGAACCTTGTAACTATATTTAGGTGTTTTTAGAAAATATAGAAAACTTTCACAGAACACAGTTATGGGCCCAGAATATAATTCCTGAGATTATTAAGAGACATTGGTTCAAACTGCTTTCGAAATTCTATTATAAAAGCAAATTCTTGCAGATCCTGGAAGTCTGAAACATAAGCAGAAAATTCTAGAAAGACACAGCAGGAATAGGAGCATCTGTGGAGAGAAAAACAGAGTCGAAACGCAACATAGTTTGTTCAGAATTTCAACACTTTCTTTATCTTCAGTTGGAAATGTGCTTGAGGGTTCCGTCGAGATTTATTCAACAAGGAGAAAAAAACAGTATAATCTATTTTGTTGACCACCTGAGTTTTCAACTGGAGGCCATGATGCAGACGGGCACCCACCTTCCTTCCCAATGCTGACTCTGTCCTGAGTTGTTGTAGTGTGATCTGCCCAAGGGCAGGATGTCTGCTCATTTTTCCTCTTTACTGCTATTTGAGAGTTTTCCATTTCAATCAGTAATATAACCCAGGAAAATAATACATAAGGTGATTTGCTATTGCCTTTCTCAAATGTGCTTGGAAGACACTTTTCCCGAAGGATCCTCCACTAATAAGCAATGAGTAGCTCTTTTGGTGTCACCACTAACAATACACTGGTTCCACTGTTGGCCATGGCTTGTACCCCTGTGCATTAGACCCTTACTTTGGCCTAGAGTAACTTAGAGTCATAGAGATGTACAGCATGGAAACAGACCCTCTGGTCCAACTCATCTATGCTGACCAGATATCCTAACCTAATCTAGCCCCATTTGCCAGCACTTGGCCCATATCCCTCTACCCATCCAGATGCCTTTTAAATGCTGCAATTGTACCAGCCTCCACCACTTACCCCAGCAGCTCATTCCATACAACTATCACCCCTTAGGTGCCTTTTATATCTTTCCCCTCTCACCTAAACCTATGCCCTCTAGCTCTGGAGTCCTCCACCTCAGGGAAAAGGCTTTGTCTATTCAGCCTATTCATGCTCCTCATGATTTTATAAATCTCTATAAGGTCACTCCTCAGCCTCCGACACTCCAGGGAAAATAACCTCAATCTATTCAGCCTCTCCCTGTAGCTCAAATCCTCCAACCCTGGCAACATCTTTGTAAATCCTTTCTGAACCCTTTCAAGTTTCACAACATAGGATAGGAAGAGACCAGAATTGCGTGCAATATTCCAACAGTGGCCTAACCAACATCCTGTACAGCCACAACATGACATCCCAACTCCTGTACTCAATGCTCTGACCAATAAAGTATAAAAGGGCAGGGCTGGCTGACCCCTTATGGTCTCAAATGGCCCTTATCAGTACCAAGCGTGCAGCCATTTACATTTTGGCAAGTTCTTCACCTGGAAAAGTGTACAAAGTTAAAGTTACGCTTACACTTCAGTGACGTTTAGAACATTTCACTTGTGACAAACATGCTGCTGAGGGAGGACTTGTATCATGTTGATTATTCCCTTCATTAGTGTAATGTGCTGAATGTTTAAATAAATTAAAATGTAATTAAAAAGCTTACAATGCAATTTTTGTTCATGAATGTTTTCAATCATCTAATGATTATACCAAACATTATTTCAAGTTTTATTGTACTATAGTGTACAGTTGTGTCAATGTGGCATTTGGCATCTGGAACTAACATTTCCTGGGAAGGAATTGCAGTCGTACATTGCAACATGTTATTTATCCACTGGCTTAACTGCAAGCAGCTGGACTTCTCTCATGTTCATCTTCGGCATTAATCTTCAGCGATTACAGCTGTTTGACTCCAGTGTTACCTTAAACCTCTTGATGGCCAAGTTCCACAGAGATACTGCACAGTTCAGGTCCTGCTGAACCAAACTGAATTAGATCTTTCTCCAGGGTTTACACTGAGCACTGCCTGATTCTGCAGTACTGGTGGGAGGTTTTAAATTACCTGCACAACCCCAAAGTTGACATTTGATTAATAACTGAAATGTGGAGGGGATTCGCAGCAGGTCAACCTTATACCAAGCTGATGCAAATCTCCTGCGTTGTGTTTCCAGACAGAGCACTGGTGTCAGAGGAAGTATTAAACTACATCAGAGTTACCAGCACACAACAGCTGAAAACACACACCCATGTGAATTTATATTACACTCTAAGTTGGACAATAATTCATCATTATGTTTATAGAAGATGAAAATTTGTCTTTGGTATTCATTAATTATGACTGTCATAGTGACACAAGACAAATACATTTCCAGCGTAATCTCTTGACAAATTAAGGGATCACAAACTAAAATGCTTACATGTGTTACAACTGTAATTCTTGTGCAAAGTTTTGTGTCCCTCAGTTCATAATGTAGATCCAAATTGTGTGACACGTCACACAGACAAAATGTGAGATGAAATTATTCAATTTGGAAATGCAGTGCAACTGAAGAATTCTTGAAAATATCAATTTTAGAACAAGGACATCTTGGTAGAGCTGACATTTATTGCCTAACACCAGTTGCTCTTGAGTAACTGGTAGTGGTGAACATTCTCAAACCATTATGTCTGTGTGATGAAGGTACTGCCACAGCGTTAAGTAAACCATTCTATGACTGGGATCTAGTGATGAGAGATTTAAATCTGTAACGATGGTCAAAATTTAAATTCAAAGTTCTGAGAATATTTTGCTTCCACATGCCATCATATAAACATTCTGGAGATCAATTCCTTGTGGAAAATTAACCATTTGAGTTCTATTAATGGAGCAGAAAGTATCTGCTGCTTGTTTTGCCAGTAGGATTATGTTGTTGCTTTTGTCTCATCAAAGTGGGAGCTCAGGGTCACATTAAAGAGTGTTTCAATACAAATGGTTCTGGGATGGTGTATCCCTACCACCCGTCTTTGACTTATTTGATCGTTTTAATTTGATACACCATTTGTGATTGGACAACTGAATCTCAGTGAGCAGTGCTGCCCTGTAACTGATTTGTTATTTCACCCTGAGATATAAGCATGTCGTCTTCATATATCCAATATGGATCAAGAGTTCACCTTGTCTAAAGTTGAAAAACTGTTTCTCACTCCAAAGACATACTTTACAACTAATTATCCAAAATTATGATGCTCCCACATGAGGAGGAAGGTATTGGCTCCTTTCTTTATTCATTCCATCCACCTCTTCATTGGCTGCAACAAGGTTAATTTAAAAGTTCAGCTTCTTTCCAGTTACTAGTGGCGTACCGCAAGGGTCGGTGTTGGGTCCACTGGTGTTCGTCATTTTTATAAACAACCTGGATGAGGACTTAGAAGGGTGGGTTAGTAAATTTGCAGACGGCACTAAGGGGTCAATGGAGTTGTGGATAGTGATGAAGGATATAGTAGGTTGCAGAGAGACATAGATAGGATGCAGAGCTGGGCTGAGTGGTGGCAAATGGAGTTTAATGTGGACAAGTGTGAGTGATACACTTTGGCAGGAGTAATCGGAATGCAAAGTACTGAGCTAATGGTAGGATTCTTGGGAGTGCAGATGAGCAGAGAGATCTTGGTGTCCATGTACACAGATCCCTGAAAGTTTCCCTCAGATTGACAGGGTTGTTAAGAAGGCATACAGTGTTTTGGCCTTTATTAATAGAGGGATTGAGTTCTGGAACCAGGAGGTTATGCTGCAGCTGTACAAAGCTCTGGTAATGCCACACTTGGAGTATTGTGTACAGTTCTGGTCACTGCATTATAAGAAGGATGTGGAAGCTTTGGAAAGGGTGCAGAGGAGATTTACTAGGATGTTGCTTGGTATGGAGGGAAGGTCTTAATAGGAAAGGCAAGGGCCTTGAGGCTGTTCTCGTTAGAGAGAAGAAGGTTGAGAGGTGACTTAATAGAGACATAGATAATCAGAGGGTTAGATAGGGTGGACAGGGAGAGCCTTTTTCCAAGTATGGGGACGGCAAACACGAGGGGGCACAACTTTAAAGTGAGGAGGGATAGGTATAAGACAGATGTCAGAGGTAGTTTCTTTACTCAGAGAGTAGTAAGGGTATGGAATGCTTTGCTTGCATCGGTAGTAGATTCGCCAAGTTTAAGTGCATTTAAGTCATTATTGGACAAGCAAATGGACGTACATGGAATAGTGTAGGTGGGATGGACTTCAGATTAGCATGACAGGGCAGCGCAACATCGAGGGCCGAAGGGCCTCTACTGCGCTGTAATGTTCTATGTTTGTGAATACAATCTTCTCTGATTAAATGAATTTACGTTTTAAAAGGAACTAATTTAAACTTGAAATTGTGGGTTTATGAGTTGCTAAGTATGAGAAGAAATAAAAATACAACACACATACTCACTGATTATAAATGACAAATTTTTTAACAAGCTAAAATTATATTGATCAGTCCGTGGGTTATTCATGAATATCTAAAGCCATTACGTTGGTTGACACCTGGTCGTGTTGGTAGTTGGTAGTTGAGCATTTGGTTCTGAGATTCTTGTCTTTGCAGGTTTGTTGAAATTAATTTCTCTTGTTTCCTTCCATGCTGACGGCTTCTAAAACTCAGAATGAGAGAGTTTCTTTGCTTCTTACCTGCAGGCTGGTCCACACCAGCACATCAGCCCACTAATACACACTGACTAAAGATTGCAGTTGGTTATAACTACATTTTTGTATAGCCATGGAAAGTTACTGCATAATCGTGTATTTTGTCTCAAGTCCACAGTCTGGAATAGAACCTGGAGGAGATATTTTCCTGCTGAGGGGGTAATTGATTCACCTTGATCTCAGGATTCATTCCCCCTGTACGTCTGTATAGGCACCTCTGCCTTTTGAAGTCTCCATCTTTGAAGCTTCCTTGGCATCCTATAATATTTGACATTCTAGGAGTTTACACAGAATCTTTAATCATTCAGTTAATTCCATTTTTAGAAGTTAGACTATCAGTGAGACTTGGCTTGCTGTCTTTGTTTTTTTTTAAAGAAACACCTCTCTTGTCCAAACGTTGAGTACGTCCATCAGTAATTTGTAGTTCTGAACCATCTTCATGACTCCTGTTTATTAATCTCAGCAGCACACTTTCTTGAGCTGTCTATATTGATGATAAAACACATGCAAGAATTCCAAATTAGTCCAGGAATGAAGAGGAGTACCTCTGCAGACCAAAAACAAAGGGAATAGAGGACTCAGCCTGTTCAATGGATGTGAGATGTAGATTGGGTGCCAGCATCATATGAAGAAACAAAGTGTTGCCACTCAAGGTCAACACATTGCCTATTACTCATTGCCCTTGAAAAGGTGGTATTAAGACGCTTTCTTGAATTACTTCAGTAATTTAGTGTGGTGAATAAACTTGCATTGAGCTGTTAGGTCGTATTTTGACTCTGCAACAGGAATGACAACAAATTTCTAAGTCAGGATAATGTGTCTTGAAAGTGTTGATGTTCCCATGTTTCTGCTGTCTTTGTCCTTCTAGATACTGGAAGTCATTTATTTGACAGGTTCTGCCAAAGAGACCCTGCAGTGAATCCTCTAGAGCAAATAGTGCATTCTATATGTATGTTGCACTAGTGGAGAAAGCTTTTTTTTATGTTGGTGAATGTAATGTTGGTTAAGTGGGTTCCTCTGTCTTGGTTAATGTCAATCTTCCTGAGTACTGTTGAAAATGCACTTATAGATGGTGGACAGGCTTTGGAGTATCAGGAGAGGAATCACTTGCTCTTGAATATCTGGCCCATTTGACCACAGTAGTTAAGTGGCTGGTCCAATTATGTTTCTCATCAATAGTGATGCCAGTATGTTAGCAGTGGGTTATTACGCAATGGCAATGCTGTCAGATGTCAAGGGGAGATGGTTAGATTCCCTTTGGTTGGAGATGGTCATTGCTTGGCAGTTGAGTGACATGAATGTTTCTTTTTATCACTTAACAGTCCTGTAATGATAACTGGTTTAATATTTGGGTTTGATTGAGAAATGAATAGAATACACTGAACTTAAAAAAAAAATTAAAGGAAAAGAGTAGGATTTGACCATGAAAAACACCACCATTGTAGCTTGAAGAAAAATTATATACCTAAAAGGTGACATTTTGTTCAAATGATCATTAGATATTCCATGGTAATATTCAGAAGTCTGTTCTGTGTCTTGACCAACCCTCTTTGCTCAAATAATCTTCCAAAAGTCAATGAATTGACTTTTCATTTCACTGCATTTTATGAGACATGCAATGTACTGACTCTTTATTTTCCCTTACAAAACAACAATAATATATGAAATGCGTTCAGATGTTCTCAGAAACATAAATAATATATAAATGGAAGTTCTTTCTTTTGTTGTACATTGTTACACAGTGGGAATATGGGAGCAAATAAATCATATCAGAGCTGATGTACTGAAATAATTAACTGCTAGTAGTTCTCCTATGGCACTATTGATGGGTGGGCTGGAGAGTGAAGCACCCTGGAGATGTTTTAAAGTTAAAACTGAATTGTGTATAAAATTGCCTGTTCTTTACACGCCCTGCAAAAGTCTTGTGCTGAAGTGATTTAAATGGACAAATTTGTAATTGTGGATATACCCCTGAGGTAAGTAAGAAGGCAATTGTAGCTCCTTGTAAATTTATGTCTCCACAGCAAAAGACCCCAGTATGAAAAGACAGTCCTTGTCCTAACTCAAAGAACTGTGTACATCTATTTGATGTATGGCATTTTGAAATGGGTATGGGACCACTTTCTCCTTCACCCTTTGTATCATAAATTGACATAGGGGCTTACCTATATCTTATAGAACCTGCCAGAGGAAAGTAAATGTCAGGAAATGAGGCATTTTGTGGAATGTGTGGCAGGTGCCTTCCATTATTTTACTATCCAAGCACTGAAAGGTGAAAATGACGTACTGTGACAAAACCTTTGGATGAATGTCAGACTATAAACATTTTATAATTGGTTGACTCAAGGATGACACATGATGGTGTTTATCGTAATTCCAGTGATGTACCAGAGTATTAAATTATGGAATGCACAGTACAAACATATGATAGATGGCTTTATGGCTAAAGTGGAGCTGTATTTATGAATAACATTTTTAAAACCAGTTGTAAGCTACGATCTGAAACAGTTCAGAATTGTTGTCTAGGTAGGAAACTTTGTGGATTGGAATGTGTTTTGTTGCTTTCAATTCAAAACTGAAGATTGGTTTGCTTGTGTTACAAAGTATGAAAACTCTGCATCATTTAAAATTATATTTTATATGTATGTATATTAACTGGAACAAAATATAATTTACCTGCATTTCAAAGAAACTGAAAATTAACATAAATATGGTGAAAATAGGTTTGTAAAGAAAAGGGTTATGGAACAGATTCATGTAAATAAGTAATGAAAGAGAGAGCCATTACATTCTGAGTAAAGGATGAGCGAGTTTTATTATTAGGCAGCACTGCAGTTTAATTCAATAAGAATAAACTGTTCTGTGTTTTTTTTTAATGGAGCCTGCAGGTCATGAGAAAATATTTGATTTAACTGTTACATTCTACTATACTGTTTTACTTTTGCCAGTGTAGAATTTGTAAATTGTTGTTTCAAGTTTTGTCTGAGGCTCATCCTCAGAGGCTGACTCCTCCCCTTCAAACCCCTCCCCTTCAGAACTGCTGCCATTAAATACCACCTCTCAAAAAAAAACCCACCCTTGGTCCCTCTGGCCTCCCAAAGTGTCATTTCAGATTCCATCTCTGTTTCCTCACTAAAGTCCTTCAATGTACTTTCACCTTCAAAATTGTGCCTATCTATCCTACAACTCCAAACTTGAACTACTCCAGCATAACACTGAAACTGTGTCTGAATTATAAACAACATTATATAAAACTGTGACTCTTTTAAATTTTCCCTCCTCTTTCATCCCAATCTCTTTACTGCCTTATCAATGTCAGCTTCCTCGAATGGAACTGCTCCATTTTTTTACAATTGAGTTTAACTGCATTTGTTTGATTCCAATCTGATGTTACCTACTTGTAGTCATAAAAGCTCCTGTAATAGTGTCTTTTCTGAACCCTACAGCATCATTCTGAATCAGCCAAAAATCTATTTCTTGACTTGTAATTCTGAGCTACATGTTGATCTTGACATCAGTTAAGATTAAATCAGGTTTGATATGTACACTGATATTGCACAGCTACATCTCAAGACCTTGCCTACCTTGTTGTCAGATTGCTTGCATTGTAGCCAAACCTGAAGGAGGCACAGTTTGTCACCTCAGGTTGAACTAGAGTATTTGCAACATTGGATTATTACCTGGAGAGGAAGAATTTTCAGTGCTATAGTTATAAGGCAAGGGTATGGTACTAACTGAATTACTTTTGTACTGGGTTAGAGTGGTCCTGGAAAAGCACAGCAGGTCAGGCAGCATCTGAGGAGCAGGAAAATCGATGTTTCAGCAAAAGCCCTTCATCAGGAATAGAGTGGAGAGATAAATGAGAGGGAGGTGGGGGTGGGAAGAAAGTAGCATAGAGTACAATAGGTGAATGGGGGTGGGGTTGGAGGTGATAGGTCAGAGAGGAGGGTGGAGTGGATAGGTGGAAAGGAAGATAGGCAGGTAGGACAGGTCATGAGGGCGGTGCTGAGCTGGAAGGTTGGAACTGGGGTGAGGTGGGGGAAGGGGAAATGAGGAAACTGGTGAAATCTACATTGATGCCCTGGGGTTGAAAAAGTGTTCCGAGGCAGAAGATGAGGCGTTCTTCCTCCAGGCGTCGGGTGGTGAGGGGGCGGGGGTGGAGGAGGCCCAGGACCTGCATGTCCTCGGCAGAGTGGGAGGGGGAGTTGAAATGTTGGGCCACAGGGCGGTGGTGTTGATTGGTGCGGGTGTCCCGGAGATGTTCCCTAAAGCGCTCTCCTCGGAGGCCTCCAGTCTCCCTAATGTAGAGGAGACTGCATCGGGAGCAACGGATACAATAAATGATATTGGTGGATGTGCAGGTAAAACTCTGATGGATGTGGAAGGCTCCTTTGGGGCCTTGGATGGAGGTGAGGGAGGAGGCGTGGGCACAGGTTTTGCAATTCCTGCGGTGGCAGGGGAAGGTGCCAGGAAGGGAGGGTGGGTTGTTGGGGGGCGTGGACCTGACCAGGTAGTCACGGAGGGAACAGTCTTTGCGGAAAGCGGAAATGGGTGGGGAGGGAAATATATCCCTGGTGGTGGGGTCCATTTGGATGTGGTGGAAATGTCGTCGGATTATATGATTTATGCAAAGATTGGTGGGGTGGAAGGTGAGCACCAGGGGGGGTTCTGTCCTTGTTACGGTTGGAAGGGTGGGGTTTGAGGGCGGAGGGGCGGGATGTGGACGAGATGCATTGGAGGGCATCTTTAACCACATGGGAAGGGAAATTGCGGTCTCTAAAGAAGGAGGCCATCTGGTGAGTTCTGTGGTGGAACTGGTCCTCCTGGGAGCAGATGCGGCAGAGGCGGAGGAATTGGGAATACGGGATGGCATTTTTACAAGAGGTAGGGTCGGAAGAGGTGTAATCCAGGTAGCTGTGGGGGTCGGTGGGTTTGTAAAAAATGTCAGTGACAAGTGGGTCATCATTAATAGAGATAGAGAAGTCCAGGAAAGGGAGGGAGGTGTCAGAGATGGTCCGGGTGAATGTAAGGTTGGGCTGGAATGTGTTGGTGAAGTTGTTGAATTGCTCAATCTCCTCGGGGGAGCACGAGGTGGTGCCAATGCAGTTATCAACGTAGCGGAGGAAGAGGTGGGAAGTGGTAACTACAGAAGATGGACTGTTCTACGTAGCCGACAGAGACAGGCATAGCTGGGGCCCATATGGGTGCCCATGGCTACTCCTTTGGTCTGGAGGAAGTGGGAGGATTCGAAGGAGAAATCGTTAAGGGTGAAGACCAATTCAGCCAAACGAATGAGCGTGCCGGTGGAAGGGTACCTTTGGGGATGTCGGGAGAGGAAGAAATGGAGGGCTTGGAGGCCCTAGTCATGGCAGATGGAGGTGTAGAGGGATTGGATATCCATGGTGACCTTTTGTACTGACCTAGCACAGACATAATGGGTTGAAAGGTCTCTTTAATGTGCTTTAACCTTTCTGTAATTCTATGTTTCCATTACCAATTTGACCCTGAGGTGAGCTTCAGACCCTTTCCTTTCTCTCATGGAGATTGCCTAGTTTCAATCTCTGCAACATTGACTCAGTTCTATCCATAGATGACTGAAACACTTGTTGATAACTTTCTTACCTGTAGACTCAACCACTACAACTCTTCCCAGACAAATCTCCCATCTTCCTTCTTTCAAAAAGTAAACAAATCTCATTTTGTAACAAAGTCAAAATCCTGCTCCCTGTCATTGACCCACAAATGCTCCGAATCCACCAAAGCCTTGAATTTTAAAATTTTCATTTTCCTTTTCATAACTCTCCATATTCCCATCCCTCATTGCTTTTGTAACATTGTCAGCTCTTTAAGTAATTTGTGTTCCTCCAACTCAGGCCTTCTATTATCTGACTCGAGATTGGCAGCTGTGCCTTCATTCAGGGGTCAGTTAGCTCAGTTGACTGGACGGTTGGTTTTCGATGCACAACAACACCACCAGCACCTCTCCAGTTCCTGCATTGACCGGATTCTCATGAATTCCCTACGATCTTGACTTCACCTCTTGCCTGAGGCATGGTGACCCTCAGGTTAAACCACCACTAGTCCTCTCTCTCTCTTTTTCTTTCTCTCTCTGAGAGTGCAGCCCTGTGGTCCCCTGAGACTATGGTGACTTCACCTTTCCATCTTCACCATCACAACTGAACTCAAAGGCCAGAGAGGTGGACTGACTTAAGACCAAAGCGGAGAAATTCCTTCAAAATTTCAAACAGCCAATCATCGGAAAGCAGTCTCCATAACCAAGGAGAGCTTTACATGAGTGGTTTGAAAAATGTCCCCATGATACCAAACACAAGCCAGTCATAACATACTAGAAGGTAAAATGTATTTGATTTGAAACTGTAAGTCTGATGCCCCAGTCCTAAAGAAGGGTTACACTTTACCTCCTGATGCTGCCTGGCCTGCTGCGTTCTTCCAATCTCCTGCTTGTCTATTTAGGCTCTACTATTTGAGCAATTACACTAGCCCTCAGTACTCTTAATTCTAAGCATACTTTACATTCTAATTGCATTTTATTTTACTTATTATGATATATAATTGTTTTTATGTGTCTAGCTGTTGAACATATCAATCAATGTGTCTTACAAATGTAGCTGCATTGCTGAAAATGGTGTGAAACAGGAAAATATTCCCGATGTTGAAATGAGAAGAAGATTTTGTTTTTAATGTGGTGAGTTTTTGTGATTTTCACAGCACAGCTTGAATGTGCACTGGAAATGGACTCAATGTAACTTCCAGAAAGGACTTGGATAAAAACTGGAAGAAGAAACATTTGTGGGGCAATGGAGAATGGAAAGTGAACCTAATTGTGTAGCTTGTTCAAGGAGCCGGCACAGGAGCAATTGATCACATGGGCTGCTTCTTCTGCACAGTATCATTTTAGCTCCTGTCTTTATTTTCTTTATTGCCCCTTTAAACAGCACCCATCCCCAGCAATTCTTCCTTTGGCTGGGAAGCACTGATTCCTCACCTATGGTGATGGACATCCTGCCAAGCTGAGATACTTCAGAAAAGCTGCAGGTAAGCTGAGACAATTCATCGGTCTGAGGGCTGTAATTGGAACATATAAGATTCCGTTTGCAGAAGGCAGGCATTTTACTGTATGCGCAACCAGACTATTTAACACTGTCAGTAATGTTTCAAAATACCCTGTGTGACAGCACAATCAATCCTGCAGAAATGCTCACCGGAGCTGATTACTTACTGAAGCCTATCTATCACCCATTGTTAAAGCTTAAAAATCACACAACACCACACAACTTTGTATACCCCAGTCCAACACCAGCATCTCCAAATCATGTTAAAGCTTAGTTTACCTTCCCGCATATTATACAGTGAACTGAGATAGGCCCAAGGCTTAAGAATATACCATTGTATATTCAACAGTTGTATTTTGTCTTGTGTTTCGACGTTTGTAACGCAACAGTTTTGTAAATGATAATTAAAAGCTTCTCTGTGAACAACTGGTTCTCTAAAGAGCAGTATGTCCACTATTCATTTACCATGCTGTATAGCTCCACTTCAACAATTCCTGATTCAGATTAACATTCATTCTGGGGAAATAAGGATTGTTTGGATATGGAACAAGTCATTAAAATTCCTTGACAGCCAAGTTGGTGATAAATACAAGAAGCATTCCTGCTGAGATCTGACTTTCAACACAGAAGTTTCTCGAGAGGAGTACAATTTGAGAAGAATAATGGAGCCATTCATTCCTTGCCAGGCTAAATTTCTGGCCTTCTGCATTTTTCAATAAATGTCACCGATACGATTTAGGAGCATTGAGACATGGCTGCTGTAGTTTCCAAAAATAATTTAAATGTTCATTAAAGGTAAAGATTCATGCCACAGTGTTTAAGGGAAGATATTATGCCTTTTGTTTGTCTCTCAGCTTAGTGAGGATTTGAAGAAACAGAAATACTGATTATTACCAAAGAGAATTACATAAATTAAGATGTAGAAAGGTGATAAGACTATAGCTGGTAACAAAGAGAAACTATTTTTCAGTGTTGAGAGAATGTGGAACTTACTGTCACAGGGTTTTGTTAGGAGCAAATGCATTGAAGAGGAAGTTAGTAAGTGCAGAATGGGAAATATAAAGATTGTAGAAACCTAGACATACAGAAAATAGTGAGGAGGGCTAAGCTGTTTGGCCCTTTGAACTTGTTCTACCTTTTGATTATGACCATGACTGATCATCCAACTCAAGAACCTATCTGCTTTTTCAACCATATCCTTTGCTCCCTTTAGCTCCAAGTGCTGTATCCACCCCTTTCTTGAAATCAAATGTTTTGGCCTTGTCTACTTTCTGTGGTAGTGAACTCCGCAGGCTCACCACTCTCTGGGTGAAGACATTTCTCCTCATCTCAATCCTAAACGTTTTAGCCCATATCCTTGGATGGTGAGTGCTGATTCTAGACTCCTCTCCACCATCAGGAACATCTTTCCTGCATCTCCTGTGTTTAGTCCTGTTGGAAACTTTCAGGTTTAAGGTGCTGATTGGATGAAATGAAGTAAGGTAGGATGACACTAAATTCTGGTCTAAACCTGTTGTGGTTTAAGAACTATATAATTCAACTGTCATTTACTACCATGTGAAGACTTTAGTATGACTTCACTGTATAGTTATGCTTTTTTTCCTGTAGTTAACTGCATTTATCAACACAAACATTTAAAAGTATTCTGTCATGGGACATGGTTGTCACTGGCAAAACCTACATTTGTTGTCTATCTACCTGTGGCCATTTCAGAGGGCAGTAAAAAAATCAATCACCATTGCTGTGAGTCTGGAGTTACACGATAGGTCTGGACAAGGCATGGATGGCAGATTTCCTTCCCTAAAGCACATTAGTGAACCAGGTTAGAGCAGTCTCAGCTGTCTGAAAGAACACACAATGCTCTAGGAAGAAGACCAATGCCCTTCTCCACTTCACCAGTGCCACTATGTTCTGTCCAATACCTCGCAGTCACTCACTCTACCTCTGCTACTGGCTCCATCTCTCGCCAAGGCTCATGCTCTACCACTCTCTCACTATTACTCACAACATCTTCTCCACTCATCCTCACTGACCCCAACCCTGGCACCACTAACTCTGCATGTTATCTGTGCTGCATACTCATTTTGAGTACTTCCCACCAATAGTAAAAGCCATACTACCTACTTTTTATCTCCCACAATATCTGCCTCTCTCTCATTCCAGGAGCAAAACAGCCCACAATAGGGTCAAAGTGTGTGGTGTGCTGCTGTCACTCCACTCCTCCACCCTTACATTGAGCAGATCCTGAATCGGTCTGCCTTAAGAGGGGTCTGGGCTTGCATAGGAGACGGTTCTTGACTTACTGTCCCAGAATTCCCAGAATGTCCCAGAGCAAAAGCTATCCCCTCAAATTGACTGAGGCTTGTTGGCAACTAGGGCAAGCTTTGTGGCTTTATCTCGGTGCTAAATGGCACAGCAAGACAGTAGTAATATGTCCCTGATATCACTGGCTGAGGGAGCACTGCGCAAAAAAGCAAGGCTGTGCTGTGAACTCAGCCGGTGAAGAGCACAGAGTTGCAGCCTGGTCCAGGCCATGAGCTGGGTGCATTTCCCCGAGTGCACTGTGTCTTGCTGCAGCATTATGCTGAGAGCTGCCTGTGCAGCCTGAGGTGCAGATGTGCACGATAAGTGGATTGGAGATATGCTGTAAGAGCTCATAGAGACTGGTACATTTTGGCAGCCAATATTGGTGGATTTGTGTTGTGCACAGTTTGTGCCCATGGAGTGTGAGCAAAATGTTCATGAAGTTCAAAATGGAGGTCTTTTGGAGCAAGTGAAGTGTTGAACCCATCAAGAACTCACTCTGGTTTCCATGTTGAGTTTTCCAAATAAGTAGTTTGTTTGGCAAATTTGGTAAGATCACAACCCACCATGAGTTTGGTTGTGATCAAAGCATTTAACAAGTAATAGTAAATGTCCATCACTGGAACTCACTGCTACCTGGCAAGACCCTTGCCACTGAGAAAAGCGCACAAGATGCAATGAGATGGCCTTGATGATGAGCTGGGGCTCACCAGGCATCTCGCCCAACTCTATCACTCACCTTGCCATAATCCATGGGAACCAGGACCATAGATTGTTCCTCTGCAGTAGAATCATTGATTTTTCTGCCAGAGTGGTTTAATCTTGTGCCTTTCATGTCTATTTTTCAAAAGGCCAAGTTACCATCAGAATATTAAAAGTTTTAGAGCATCTTATTCCATTAAAATCATAACATCTCTACTAATATGTCTGAAATGTGTGTACTTTTTTTTAGGTTAAGTGTATTGTGATCTGTGTGAAAATTGTTCTTGTTCGTTCTGAACTGTGGGATCTAGCAAAGGTATCTTCCCAAGTCAACAAAAGCATCAAATGAGTTTAATTTATTTATGATTTTTGATTTGCTGGTTATTATCTGTGTGTAAACTCCACCCTGTCCTTTGCTGATAGGGAAGACGTGCTGCAGTGAATTCTGTCCCTCTATCAGAGGCAGGAATTTCAGGTTTGAGTCAGGACTTGATGGTTCATAACACAGTCAAACAGCCTTCACATTCTTCCAACACACGACAATGGAAGGTGTGAAGAGAAAGAGAGAGTCTTGGTCAATCACATGTTGGAAAGAACATTGGTGATTCTACCATCAACATCTTTCTTCTATAAAGAGCAACTGGTTCCCAGTGTTGTGACCAATATTTATCTCTTAATCACCATCGCCAAAATGGACTATCCCCGGTTTTTTATCAATTTGCTATTTGTGGGAGTGACTGTATGCAAATTGATGGTCACATTTTTGCATTCCAACAGTGATCCCACACTTGTAAATACTTAATTGGCTGGAAAGTTCTTTGGGATACCTGGTGGATGTGAAAGGTGCTATATAAATGCAAGTCCTTCTTTTCCTGTTTCAAAGACTCTGTTTAAATCCAGATTACAGCTTTAAGGTTATCAAAAACCCTGTTATTACACCCTCATGTGCATGCTGTTGAACTACTGGGTGATCACAGAGAAGCTTGATCCACATAGGGCTACATTTTCGAAAGAGATAATCCAGTGCTAATGACACTCCCGCTGGAACAGCTGCCTGTGGTCAGCTAACCCAGTGTCACTACTTTTCTCAGAAGATTCTTTTCATAGCCATGATATGGAGGTATCAGTGTTGAACAGAGGTGGACAAGGTCAGAAGTCACATGATACCAGGTTATAATTCAACAGGTTTATTTGAAATCACAGGCTTTTGGAGCGTAGTCCCTTAATCAGGTGAAGTCAAGGAGCAGTGCTCTGAAAGCTTGTGATTTCAAATAAACTTGTTGGATTCTTACCTGGTGTTGTGTGACCTCTGACCATTCTTTTAGTAGATACAGAACTAAGCTAAGCATTCTGTCACAAAATGCCAAATTGTGGTAAAGTGAATGTTTGGTCTGCTACAATACCACTCAGAGCAGATCTTGCATTTGATCTTCGGAGTTAGCTAATGACAGCCAGGCCAATTGTGAGAAGGCAAAATTGACCCCCAGTGCCCTTTGTCTCATATAGAAAGTTAACATGCCTTATACTATTTTCTTTACTTAAGCCTTTCAACTGCTTTAATTCCCTGCAAAGCTCAAATCCAACCAAAATCTGAATGTTGTCCCATGCCCAACCAGGAAACAATACAAGGCAATTCTAGTCTCACCTGCAGTCCTACACTCATTATATTTTCAGTTGCAAAGATAATCCCTTTCTCATTTTTTACTTTTTATACCTGTTCGGCTGCTTAAGTGTAAAAGTTCAGATCAGGAAGTGAAAAAAACTGGGTTATTTCGAGATGTCCTGTGATATGGTGAACATCGGCAAGGGGAATTAAATAATATTATTCAGAAGCTGGTGAATGGTTTTGCTTGCCAATACGTATCGTAATAATTAGCTGTTCATCCTAACTATGCAGACCCGAGAGTGAAGATTTCTGTGTGTTTATTTTTGCTATGCTTTTTCAATTTCTGAAACTTAGAAACTTCTCCCTCAGAGAAGTTGAGCAGTTTCACCAGCTCCATAAATAAAGAGACTTGAAACAATATATTGGTTAGTATCCAATCAATCCTTTCACAGTTAGGTAAGGCATTGTGGGACGACACATATTTCTTTTCCTTTGCTTACCCTTCAACAAACCTGCTTCAGCTTTTAAAATTTTTATGACTGTTATCAGGCAAGATTTCCATTTCTGTATAAAATGTACATCATTATTCGTTGCAGGATGGCAAATACTGACAGAGCTTTTATTGCAGCTTAACTGTTTTCTGCATGTAGTTCTTCAGCTAAGATGAGCTCCAACATGTTTTACCTTCTCAACTTACTGCTACCAGAGGGGAGGAATTTTAACATGAAATATGTAACTGGGTTCTCCCTGGTTTTTGATACCTTATTCTTGCCTGAGTGACTGCAATGGAGACACAACATTGCTTATGTATGTGCACAAAAAACGCCAAGTTTTAGTCGAAGTCTTGACCCTTCCACCTTTGGGCTCCAACTTTGAGTCACCATATTTAAATGGTACCTGGATAACATTTCAATCTCTGCAACTTGGGATATCACTCAATCTCTGTTCATCATCTGTTCATCATCTACACCCACCCCAAGTGGGCGGCACGGTTGCACAGTGGTTAGCGCTGCTGCCTCACAGCGCCAGAGACCTGGGTTCAAATCCTGCCTCGGGCGACTGACTGTGTGGAGTTTGCACATTCTCCCCGTGTCTGCGTGGGTTTCCTCCGGATGCTCCGGTTTCCTCCCACAGTCACAAAGATGTGCAGGTCAGGTGAATTGGCCATGCTAAATTACCCGTAGTGTTAGGTAATGGGTAAATGTAGGGGTATGGGTGGGCTACGCTTCGGCGGGTCGGTGTGGACTTGTTGGGCCGAAGGGCCTGTTTCCACACTGTAAGTAATCTAATCTAATCTAATCTAAAAACATGGCAGTAAAATCAACACATATGTTTATTAGAGCACTGAGTATAGGAAATTGGGAGGTCATGTTGTGGCTGTAATGAATATTGGTTAGGCCACTTGTGGAATACTGTGTTCAGTTCTGGTCTCCCTGCTATAGGAAGGATATTGTGAAACCTGAAAGTGTTCAGAAAAGATTTACAAAGATGTTACCAAGGTTGGAGAGTTTGACCGATAGGGAGAGGCTGAATAGGCTGGGGCTATTCTCCCTGGACTGTCAGAGGCTGAGTGGTGACCTTATAGAGTCATAGAGTTAGAGAGATATACAGCATGGAAACAGACCCTTTCGTCTAGCTTGTCCATGCCAACCAGATAGCCTTAATTAATCTGGTCCCATTTGCCAGCACTTGGCCCATACCCCTCCAGACTCTTCCTATTCATATATCCATCCAGATGCCTTTTAAATGTTGTAATTACACCAGCCTTCACCACTTGTGTTGGGTACGTTTTGGCGCTGCGCTTTTGGCGCCGATCATTTGGCCCCGTCATTTTGGCTGTAAACTGTTTTGGCGCTCATTACTTTGGCGTGGAGCTGTTTTGGCGCTAATTCAGAATAACAAAAAAGTCTGGTTTGGTTAAAGAAGACAGGATGACTAACGACCCGATGTAATTTTCTCAACTAGCAAGAGTTGATAGTCAAAGCTGTAGATTCAAATCTCGTTTTGTAATCATTTTCTCATTTAACAATTGTTAATAGTCATCTACTGTTTAAGCCCTTCTGTCTTCACATTGGAAAGCTATAATACAATTTTATTTCTATTTTCTTGTAGAGCCCATACCAGAAATGGCTGAAAACATTCTAAGCAAGAGACACAAAGCAAAATTTTCACACGATGGTTATCTATATGTGTTTGATAAATGTAGCAAAATGTAGAAATTCGTTTTTATAATGAATAGGTTAAAAATAATGAATAAAAAATAATTAGATTTATTTCTTACAATGCAATAAAAATGAATTTCTTACAGGCTCTACAAGACTTTTTAAAATTCTGAATTGGTGCCAAAACAGCTCAGCGCCAAAGTAATGAACGCCAAAACAGTTTAGAGTCAAAACGGCGGGGCCAAATGATCAGCGCCAAAAGGGCAGTGCCAAATAGCCCCATTCCGCACCACTTCCATACATTCACCACCCTCTGTGTGAAAAAGTTGCCTCTTAGGTCCCTTTTAAATCTTTCCCCTCTCACCCTATACCTATGCCCTCTAATTCTGGACTCCCCCAACCCAGGGAAAATACCTTATCTATTTATCCTATCCATGCCTCTCATGATTTTATAAACTTGTACAAGTTCAGCCTCCGACGCTCCAGTGAAAATAGCCCCAGCCTTTTCAGCCTCTCCCTATAGCTCAAATCCTCCAACCCTGGCAACATTCTTGTAAATATTTTCAGAACCCTTTCAAGTTTCACAACATCCTTCCTGTAGGAGGGAGACCAGATTTGCTCACGGTATTCCAAAAGTAGCCAAGCCAATGTCCTATACAGCCGCAATATGACCCCCCAATTCCTATACACAATCTCTGACCAATAAAGGAAAGCATACCAAACATCTTCTTCACTATCCTATCTACCTGGGATTCCACTTTCAGTGAACTATGAACCTGCATTTCAAAGTCTCTTTGTTCAGCAACACTCCCCAGGACCTTATCATAAAGTGTATAAATCTTGCCCTGATTTGCCTTTCCAAAATGCAGCACCTCACATTTATCTAAATTAAACTGCATTTGTCACTCCTCGGTCCATTGGCCCATCTGATCAATATCCCGTTGTACTCTGAGGTAACCTTATTCACTGTCCACTACACCTCCAATTTTGGTGTGATCTGCAAACTTACTAACTGTACCTCCTATGTTCACATCAAAATCATTTATGTAAATGACAAATACAGAGGTTTTTAAAATCATGAGAGGCATGGATAGGGTAAATAGACAAGGTATTTTCCCAAGGGTAGTCCAAAACTAGAGAGTATAGGTTTAAGATGAGAGGGGAAAGATTAAAAAGGAGCCAAGGGGCAACTTTTTCACCCAGTGGGGAGTGCATGTATGGGATGAGCTGCCAGAAGTAGTGATGGAGTATGGTACAATTACAACATATAAAAAGCATCTGGATGGGTATATGAATAGGAAGGGTTTAGAGGGATATGAGACAAATGCTGGAAAATGGGACTAGATTAATTTAGAGTATCTGGTCAGCATGAACGATTGGACCGAAGGGTCTGTTGCCACACTGTACTGCTCTATGACTCTACAAATGGTAAGACTCTGGAAAGAACTGAAAATCAGCAGGACTTCAGTGTACCTATCCACACAGAATAAAGGTATCACAATGAGTAGATAAAGATGGTTTTGAAGGCATATGGGATGCTTATTTTCCTTTATGAATTGTGATATAAGAGCAGAGAGAGTATTCTGGAACTACATAAAATGCCAGTTAGTCTACAACTGGAGTTTGTGTGTAGTTCTGGTCACCACAATACACAAAGGATTTGATTACAGTAGAGAGGTTGCAGAGGATATTTACCTGGATGCTGCCTGGGCTGGAGGATCTGAGCAATAAGGAAAGTTTGGATAGGCTGCCATTGTTTTCCTTGGAACAGTGAAGCTTGGGAGGGGACCTGATAAACGTATATAAGATTATGCTGTACATCAAACAGAATTGTCTTCAAACATGAGCTGTACACCATAAGCTGTAAGGTGGCTGGGAAGGCACTTTTTCCATTTGTAGAGGGGTCAATTATCAGGGACATATACTCCAGGGAAGAAATAGAAGGCTAAGTCTAAAGAAGGGGAGGGGAGGAGAATTTCCTCTTACACAGATGTTGGTGGGAGCCTGAAACACACTACCTGAAGGGATGGTTGAGGCCAGAAAATCCCATATCATTTAAACAGTTATTTAGATTTTACTCAGTTAATATAGTATCCAGAGCTACGGGTCGAATGCTGGAAAATGGGATTAGTATATTCAGATCTTTGTTAACCAGTGTGGAAATGATAGGCCAAATGGTTATATTCTGGGCTGTAAAAGTTTCTGAGTCTATGAGTTTAAGTTGCCTAAACAGAATATCTCTTCTGGAGGATAAGACCTGTAAGCAATGTTTTTCACATTCCAGTACACCCTACAATCAGATTCCATTGATTAAAGAATGCCCTGAGTTAGTGAACAATGCAATATAAAATGTAATTCCTTCTTTCTTTCACAGTCCTGATGAGGGCTTGAGCCCATGACGATTTGATCCAGAGATTTCAATGTTACTAATTAAGGCAAGCTGACATGTGGAAGACATACTTTGAATGTTAAATCCCATATAAAAGTTGGCCCAGCGTCTGTCATGTAGATCTGAAGCTCCTTACTGGACATCAATAGATCAGCTTCCATAATCAATAAGATGACAGACTGTACATCAAACGGAATTGTCTTCAAACATGAGCTGTACACCATGAGCTGTAAAATTGCTCAGGGAGATCCGTTGGATGAAATGTCCTAAGATTAGCGTTTCTTGCTTGTAGAGAAAAAAACCCTTTACACTGTGCCTTTCTTAACCTCAGGACATCCCGAGTACTTCACAGCTGATGAGGTTTTGAAGTTAGTCGCTGTCACAATGCAGGAAAATGTACGCCCTATTGTAATATTGAGTGTCATAGAATTGTGCCTAGTAATTTTAACTTTGCAGTGCTGTAGTTAATCCCGTTTAATGTAACTGAACATTCAAACCTATGTTACAAATTATGCATTATAGTTTCAATTCAAAGTTTTATCCACAACCTTCCACTTCTTGGTAAAAGTAATAACCAGGATCTGATTGGTTTTAATTACTCTAATTTAGTAATGCACACTTCAGCTTACTATCTTGGTTCACTTGTAAAACTAATACCAATCGACTTTGATTATTTTTTGTTGTCACATGTACCAAGATACAGTGAAAAGTGTTATTTTGCGTGCTATACAGGCAGATCAAACCTTACAAGGTAGCAGAATACAGTGCAGAATATAGTGGTACAGCTACAGAAAAGGTGCAGAGAGAGAAAGAGATCAGAATGAACATTTGTGAGCTCTGTTCAAGAGCCTGATAACAGCGGGGAAGACGTTGTTCTTGAATCTATTTGTACATATATACAAACTCCTATATCTTCTGCCTGATGGAAGAAGATGGAAGAGAGTATAATTGGGTGGGAGGGGTTTTTGATTGTGTATTTTATTTATTATCAATCAAATGCTTAGGCGTGGTTTGGCTGACAGTCTGTTTTCAAAAAGTCTGACATGGAAGATTCACACCAGGAATGCTTCAATTTATGGTAATATATCTCCAAATCTGCAGCTATAAATTGATGTCAATCCACCTGTAGCAGTGTTTTTAGAAGTTTGCACTTTATCTGTTTTTGAACTGCCTTCCATTGTTTGATCTTGCTGATCCATGGTTTACTTCTTCATCAAGCAGGTCCAAACTGGTTTTTTTGGTTTAACTTGAAAATAATGGAAATTCCTAAAATGTTTGACCCAAAGAACATAGAAGTACACTGTTTAGAGAAATATATCATCTCCAGGGGAAGTGAATCCCATTTGACAGTCTAACTATATATTGGAAAGTAGGAGTTAGAATACGATTAACATCTTAATTTGAGTGAACAACACGCAGCCTGTTCTACCACCTACAGTGACAAAGCAGCACAATTAAATGAATCTTCCTTCTCTTGCTTTATTTTGTTACATATTTTCTTTTTTCTGATACAAAGGAAAGGCAGGTGGGTGGCATGCTTCCAAGTCTATATTCATAGTATTTTTTTAACTAACCACCAAAGAGCATCCTACCATTACACCATTGCTGAGATTGTGTGCACATTTTATGATGTATCAACACAGTCATGTAAATATCAGCGAGATCAGTTCTTCCCTCTAAGAGGTATGTTGAAGAGATGTGAGTTGACTTCTTCCCTATTTAGATGATCTCTCATCTCGATACCTCTATGATTGCTGAAAAGAGCCTAAATTAACCCTCATCTTATCAAATAGTCATAACGCTCCAGCTCACGACTTCACGTGAAGAATCCTCTTGGTGAATATTAATGGATCAGACCAGGTGATGTGTGTTTATTTTGGATTTCAGTCATGGATAAACACCAGGGAACTTTATCATTTGATTCCCGGTCTGTGCTCAGTTCAGTTCTTACAGAGGGGTGAGTGGCAGATGTGGCCTTTCAGTTAAACACTCGGCAGAATCTTGTTTTCTTTTTGAAACGGTGGAGGTGGGCATTAAAGAATGAGGTACTTCCTCTCAGAGGTCGGGTGCATTTTCTCATGCAGTTGCATTCTTTAAAGCTCATTGCTTATGTATGTGCACAAAAAACGCCAAGTTTTAGTCGAAGTCTTGACCCTTCCACCTTTGGGCTCCAACTTTGAGTCACCATATTTAAACGGTACCTGGATAACATTTCAATCTCTGCAACTTGGGATATCACTCAATCTCTGTTCATCATCTGTTCATCATCTACACCCACCCCAAGTGGGCGGCATGGTGGCACAGTGGTTAGCACTGCTGCCTCACAGAGACCTGGGTTCAATTCCCGCCTCAGGCGACTGACTGTGTGGAGTTTGCACATTCTCCCCATGTCTGCGTGGGTTTCCTCCGGGTGCTCTGGTTTCCTCCCACAGTCACAAAGATGTGCAGGTCAGGTGAATTGGCCATGCTAAATTGCCCGTAGTGTTAGGTAATGGGTAAATGTAGGGGTATGGGTGGGCTACGCTTCGGCGGGTCGGTGTGGACTTGTTGGGCCGAAGGGCCTGTTTCCACACTGTAATGTAATGTAAAATGTCCATAACCAGAAAAAAGGTGCTGCAAGAGGAGTAATGAGCTGCTCTGCTCTGTCAGGGTAAGTGTCACTATTCATTCAATGCTTCCCATCCTTACGTGAGTGTGAGTTAGCATTGTAAGGTTGCCACGACACAAAACTGTTGGATGTCAAGCATCCCTGTTAGATGCCCCAAGTGCAATCAATATCTGTCACATCATTGTAACTACGAAGACAGCACTATCGGCACCACATAGTCCTGCCTGTCATATATCTGCTTGGGTTCACACTTAAAACACGAAGAGAGCTAACACACTAAGCAGCTCATGCACCATTAGGTCACTGACCTCTCATCACAACTTGGAGAACGTACACATCACCAAAAGGCTACATAGGGCAAGATGGCCTTAGGCTGAACACCTCACAGTACCTCAGTTACACAAGTCAAATAATACATTGTTAATTTTCATCAACTGTAGGTCTTTGACAGGATTGAACCGTTATTTATTCAGAACCCTTCAACACCTAACTTCCCCCATACTATGTTCTTCTTTCTGGTAACACACCAAATCGCAGCTCTGGGGATTGACAGCTTTATCTGCATCAATCAATATACAAGTCAAGTTTTCATGTTCCCACCTCAGTGTCTCTTAATGCTTCTCTCCTTGCGTGGTAGAAGAATGTGTACAATAAGCATGACCATGCACAGACAGAATGGGAGGGGAATGTCTGACATATGGTTCCTGTCCCTCTTTGAGGAACAGGTTGCTGA
This sequence comes from Chiloscyllium plagiosum, assembly GCF_037043375.1. Classification (NCBI taxonomy): domain Eukaryota; kingdom Metazoa; phylum Chordata; class Chondrichthyes; order Orectolobiformes; family Hemiscylliidae; genus Chiloscyllium; species Chiloscyllium plagiosum. The sequence continues at coordinate 26,810,062 of NW_028270159.1, read as the reverse complement.
GCTAGCAAGAGAGCAGGGTAAAGCTGTCTGTGCTGAAGAGCAGATTGGATCGTGACAGCCACTGAGTGGGAAAATCTCCAAACAGCTACTCTCAGCTGCATATCAAACACCAACATCTTAATGAAACCCTGGCTATGGATAGCAGCTCACAATACTCTCAAAGCTTTCGGTTTGTCTCTGCAGCCTCTGGATCTCACACCCAAGCCAGGATTTTAAAAAATGAAGAGAGCCAGGCCCCTATCTATCAGCCCCACAAACAACTCTTCTGAGGGAGGAACAGCCCCAAGCCCCATAGGATGGACTGTCATGGCCTACTCCCCACCCTGCACCAGCTCAGAGACACCCATCTCCGTGAATAGCCTGTCTAGGGCTGGATGTGTGCAAGGCCCTTTTCTCCATTACCTGAGCCATGGATGCATTCATTCACTGATTAACTGGGAGTCATTGGGGACCCTAATCTCCCTTTGAGTCCCAGGCGTACAAAGGGTGAGGGAGGTGTTATTGCTCTGGCCGGAAGACAGAACAGAAGGTTATTGGTACAAAGGGAGCAAATTAACTTACAAATCATGCCAAACAAATTTGCTTAACACTTTTAAGATTATAAACAAAGCATTCCAGTAAGGGCAGGAACAGCTCTGCACCATAACTGGCTCATTGTTCTGATTAAAAGCAGAGTACTGCAGATGCTGGAAATTTGAAATAAAACCAAAAGTGCTACAGAGATTCAGCATCTTTGGAGAGGGAAACAGTTTCTGCTTTTATTCTTTTAGTTCCAATTGTCCGTGTGTGTGAATGCAAAGCATTTGTCTTCAAGTATAGCTGTGATCATGATCATATGGGCCTATCTGCCCCATCTCAGCAGCTCCCCTGGACCTTCAGCAGCCTTATCATTAACATTGCAACCCCCCCCCCCCCAAAAAAACCTCCCACAGCATCTCATCAGACTCCTCTTTATCCTCATCTCATGAAACGAGTGGCTGGAACATCTCCCCCTCTTCTAAGTGCTCACTGTAGAGTTGTGCAAGGTGTAGCAAAGTCAGGAGACCCTTTCCAGTGAGTACTAGACTGCTGCTCCTGAGTGCTCTCGACAAAGGAAACACATCTTCAAAAGACCACTTGCCTGTTTGCTGACAGCCATAGTGAATACCATGGGCAGCATCCTAGTGCTGTTTGGCATCAGTCTGAGGGTTGCCCTCTGGTGTCACTAGCTATACCTTGCCTGGAGTTGCCCCTTGCCATCCACGACCCAGCTCTGGAGATGATGCGAGGGAGCAAATGTTTGAGGAGCCTGGGAGTTGTGCAGGATGTAAATGTCACGAGAACCCCCTGGATAGGGGACTGCAGATGCTGCCTGTGGTCGCAAACAAGTTGGGCATTGAGGAAGTAAAATCCCTTCCTGTCCAAGAATTTAACTGGATGTGCAAGAGAGCTCTGTGCACCCACCATGCGGGTGCAATCATTTACCCCTTATACATGAGGGAACTCAGCAATGGCTGACGATTCGATGGCTCAGGCAAATATCTCCCTGTGTCCCTGGTGACTTGGACAAATTGCATTGTTTTCCTCGTCAGAACATCACTCAAAGTACAAACTCACTCGTTTGCTGTCAATTGTGAGATTTCACCAGTTGAGGTGTAAAAGAAGTTTGTGATGAGGAAGTTCAATGTTCTGGTCACCCTGCTATAAGAAGATATTATTAAATTGGAGAGGATACAGAAAAGATCTACCAAGATGTTACTGGAACTGGACGGTTTAAGTTATAAGGAGAGGCTGGATAGGTGGGGATTGTTTCGCTGGAGAGTAGGAGGTTGAGGGGTGACTTTATAGAAGTTTATAAAATTATTTGGGCATGGATAAGGTGAAGAGCAAAGGTCTTTTCCTTTGGATATGGGAGTCCAAGACTAGAGAGCATAGGTTTAAGGTGAGATGAAAAAGATTTAAAAGGGACCTAAGGAGAAACTTTTTCATGCAGAGGGTGGTGCGTATGTGGAATGAACTGTCAAAGGAAGTGGTCGGTGCAGGTATGGTTACAACATTTAATAACATTGAAACAGATGCCTGTACATGTATAGGAAATTTTAGAGGGATATGTGCCAAACGCAGGCAAATGGGACTAGTTTAGTTTGGGAGCATAGTCAGCATGAACAAGTTGGACTGAAGGGTCTGTTTCCGTCTGCATGACTCTATGCCAAGCTGTCCAGCTACAGAATTGTCAGAGATGGCTTCATTAGTCATGATTCCCTTTAGTGCAAAGCCCTTATCTCTGTTCTTAGGCAGTGACATTTTTCTGTTTCTGTTTCGGTTTCGATTCTCTCAGTTGGAATGTAGTGCTGGGCAGGAACACATGCAAATTGATTTCAGGTCTCACCTATTTATCCTGCGTATCCTCTACAAGGCCTGCTTTGGTGAGTCCATTGAGGAAAAACGTGTTGCCTTTGAAGTTTTCAGTCTGTCCATCTAAACTCCATTTCCTTCTCCCTTGTAATGACCTCCTCCTTTCCTCTGACATACCCAGTTGTCCTGTTTCAAACACCTCTGTGACTAACAGTTCATTCACTATCCTCCTTTGATATTCCAGCTCTGATTCCAAATGCCATCCGGAACCCTTTGCCCAGCCTTTGGTTTACACTGCCCCTTATTTCATTCACCTGCTCTGTCTGTCCCAGCACACACACGATTTCCCCATTATATTTGCCACCCTAAACAGGCAGATCCCATGTTTTCTTGATCTCTTGTCCTCATCACTCTGATTCTCCCCTCTGTGTTTCAGTGTGCCCCCTTCATTCTCCGGTATTTCTCCATTACTTCTTTAATTTAACTCCCTCCCATTCCTTTCTAACTAACATCTCTGCTTTTTTTTTGTCCGCATTTTGTGTTGAGTCCACTAGTCTGCTGGCTCAGGTTTGATGTCCTTAGCCAGTGGGGCTGCCGTTACATTGCTAGAAACCTGGAAACATAGATGCTCAGAACTGGCGTGGGTCATTCAGCCCTTTGAACCTTCATGGCTAATCATCCAACTCACTTCCCTGTCTCCACTTTCACCCCATACCCTTCGATTCCTTTAGCCCTAATAACTGTCAAATTCCTACTTAACACCATACAAAATTTTTGGCTTGATGATTTTCTGGAGCAGAGAATTCCACAGGCTCACCACTCACTCTGGGAGAAGACATTTCTCCTCATAGAATCCCAACAGTGTGGAAACAGACCATTCAGCTCATTAAGGAGGAAGTGAGGACTGCAACTGCTGAAGATCAGAATCGAGAGTGTGGTGCTGGAAAAGCACAGCATCCGAGGAGCAGGAAAATCGACGTTTCGGGCGTAAGCCCTGATGAAGAGCTTATGCCTGAAACATTGACTCTCCTGCTCCTCGGATGCTGCCTGACCTGCTGTGCTTTTCCAGCACCATACTATTTGACTCATTGAGTCCACACCAATCCCCCGAAGGACATCACACCCAATCTCTGTAATCCTACGTTTCCCACGTTCAATTCACCTTGCCTGCACATCTTTGGACTGTGGGAGGAAATCGGAGCACCCAGAGGACCCATGCAGACACGGGGAGGATGTAAAAACTCTACACAGACAGTCGTCTGAGGCTGAAATCAAACCCAGGTCACTGGTGCTGTGAGGCAGCAGTGCTAACCACTGTGCCATTCCATATCCTTAAGCTGCACCCCCTGGTTCTGGACTCCCCTGTCATTGGAAACCTCTGCACATGAAAATTACCACCTGAATGAGGTATTGAAGGATGGGCAGTACCCCTGGAACCATCAGTTGGAATCAGTCAGTGCTGTCAGAAAAGAACAAGTTTGAAAAACTAAAGTCTTTGGTTGTTAACATCATTGCAACAAACGAGATGAAACGAATATAACAAAGAGGACATCCTGACATTCTTCACCTCCTCCACAGTCAGTCTCCGTGCAAATATCCATCTTGGGAGTGAACTCAGTTACTGAAGAATGACTGACTATACAGGTACATAACATGCTAATAAATGCAGAAGAGGGTCCTGATTACCAAAGGCTCGGAGAACTCAGTAACCTTTACCCAACGCCATACAACGGAATGTTTGTCTCGATCCTGCCCCAATGAATTTACCCCCCCCCCCCCCGTTCTTCTGAAACCTCTCATGTCATTGGGCGGGAGGGGGAAGGATTCTGCCCTCTGTTTTTACAGAAGCAAGTCAACCAGGAATCCTGTTCCGGATCACTCGCTAGTTTGGCCGCTTACCACAGCGTTCACAGTCAACTCACTCATCAAGGTCCTTTTATAAATTGCTCAGTAACGCTTTAACCCTGAGAAGCCGAGGATGGGAGCGGAGTGGACGGTCTGGTACAGATGTATGTACAGTCGGTTCACACCCACTTGTCATAACGTACAGAGAAGGCCCCATGAAAAGTGGTCCGTGACCCTGGAATCAGTCCGTGCTGTCAGCAAAGAGCAAGTTTGAGAAAATATTGAGACAAACACAATCTATTTCGGAAGTATGAGGTTCTATAACACTGAAAATGTTTCAGTCTAACATTTTACTTCATTCTGATACACGTTTGGATATTTATTAGCCTGATTCGAGGCAAATTTGACTTGTTTAGTTGAATTGGAATCATACTGCGTGTAGTTTGTTGTACTGAGGAAGCTAATTCCAAGCTTACAGAGAACTGAGATGACTGTTCCCCGTTGCTTTGTTAACTTCACTGCACCTTCGCTGAAATGTAATAGGCTGGGCTTTAGCTCAGTTTAAACCGACCCAGGAATCTGCACCAAAGCTGCATTATATTGATCAACTCCTCCTTGATAAATGCATATAATGGAAAATAATAGTTATCAGTCAAAAGTTTCTTTCTAATTCTGTTGAATGAAATGGGCACTGAGAACATCAAAACATCCCTAAAATCATCACTGGTTTTAAAATGTGTTGCAAACTGCTCTTTAATTTTCACTTGCATCTTTGCCAGCAGCAGCATTTAAGTTTTTTTGTTTGCAAACCTCCCAAGTTCTGCAAAGTTATATTTAACCGGCAGCGCGGGAAGTTGCTGTGGAAACCCTCCAGGGCTGGGGTGCAGCTGGTGCCTGGGGGAGCAGGCGGCCTGTGGCTGACAGAGTGGCCAGTGTCTCACATCTGGCCTTGGGAAAGCTGAGGGTCTCTTTAGCTGAGCTCCTGATAGATTGAAAGGATTTGTGCATTCCAGTTAAATTCAGCAGCATTCTGGGACAGTGGGAAGGAGAATGGCAGAAAGAAAGAAAGAGAGAGAGAGAGGAAGCTCAAATATTTTGTTGTTCTCACAAAACTCCGAAATCTGGCTTCAATTAAAAGACTAGGCAGCCGAGCATGAAATTTTCAAGACAGCAAAGCCTCAGCTACCTTTGACAGTACAAGTTTGCGTTTATCAGCCGGAGGTGGCTATTGCTTATAACCCACCGCTCACAGCCCAGCCCCTCCCTCAGTATGGCAAGCATCTGGTTTCTCAGAGACTGTGCCTTTTCAATCAGCCCTCTGCCCTTCTCCTCGTGCGGTGTCTGCCTAAGGCCAAAAGGCCAGGTTTAGGCAAAAAGGGAAGGTTTCAGTCATTTTTTTTCACGCGAAGTCAATGTCCCCTCCCCTTCGTCAAAAAAAAAAGCCCAAACGTTCCTACTGGGAGGCCTGCGTGGCATGTAAACTGAAACAGGCTTAGAAAGAGAGTCGGTTTTTCAAGGAACGCAAACACAAAAAGCTTACCAAGGACGACTCCTTCCAGAATGCTTTGGTTTGTTTAATCAGTTTTCCATAATCTACCGTTTTTGTGCCACTTCACAAGCTACAGGTCCCGGTAGGTCTGCTGTTTTCTTCCTAACATTTTATTATTGCCTTTTATAATCAATTAGAATAAAAGATGTTTATGTAAGTGGTCTTTTTACAGTTCATCTTCGCTTGTCAAACGTCTTAACTGCCTGTACATCTATAGTAAGTATAGAATTCCATGATTGGTAAGAAGCCTCTTTTATCACTGTGAGGCTGAGGAATTGCAGCACTTCTCCTCTGATGTGAATAAATCACAGTAGTTTCCATCTGCCATAGACTCACAAAAAACGAGATTTTAAATGTTAGAAACACACACTCGTTCCTTGGCATTTTAAAAGAAATTTTACAAAAAGTTTTGCTGCAAGTTTTAACATTGCATGTTTTGCTTATCAGTTATGATTTATAAGTGCAATCTGTTTTGCACTGTAACTTATGACCTGGTTAAGTTTTTTTAAATACTAATATAAATCTTTTTCTAATGGACCCTGGTCTCCAAAAGCTGTTTTGTCCTATCTTTACTTCCTAAAGGTGGAGGATCATATCCTAATGAACTGAGTGCCCTGGGCTCAGTAACTTATCTATGTGAGCAATCTATATTTGTTAGCTTTGGCTCAGTTGGTGACTGTCACCCCTGTGTTTGAAAGTCAAGGGTTCAAATCCTACTTAGAGATTTGAGCACAAAAATCTAGGCTGATAGTCCAGTGCTGTACTGAGGGGTTGCAGCATTGTTGGTGATACTACTGTCTATTGGCTGAATTGTTAAATCATTGGAATAAACATAGCAGACTCCACAGTCCTGTTTCAGAAAATGACTAACTGAGTTACTCCTGGTGTCATGGTCAACGTTTATTCCTCAATCAACTTCAAAAGAACACGTTGTGCGAGCTTGCTGTGTGCAAATTGGTTGCCACCTTTCCTAGAATTGAACATTTTGAAAATACTTCACTGGCTATCATATAGTTTGGACTATATTGGTTATGAATTGTGCCTCATAAATGCAGATCTTTTGTACATCTTATCCTGGGTAATGAATGTTGATGAGCCATCAATAGGCAGGTCCTAAGCCAACTGCAATGCTTCCAAAGTTTTATAACTGCCCAGCTTCCCTGATGTGGCACAGGGAATAAGTATTATGTTGGGACCAGTGCCTCTATCATATTTAACAACGTTTACACTGGATATTGTTTTAATGTGGAAAAGTTTGCGACTTTTATGAATTGAAAGCAAAATCTAAGCATTTGATAAGCAGCTGTATTTAAATCCAGACAGAAAAGTAGTCAGCAAACACTTTGAAAATCTGAATCTGTAGCAGGTCTAGATTGATAGATAAGCAAAGTCTTGAGGGATGCAAAATATCAATCTCATGTTAAGTATCCAAGCAAAAATATCCATCTCTTCAGAAAATATCCTCTGCTACATTATGAAAAATTGAAACTGTTGGTTCTGGGTTTTAAAAAGATGGATTGTTATTTTACTTATTTTGGAATAAAAGTTGCAAACTAAATTTCTGCAGTTATAGGAATTGACTGGAACCTAGTCTGATTTTTCTTCTCCTTCCCTCAAGGATTTCTTTCTTGGTACAATAACCTCACTATCTCTGCAAAGCCACAGGAGCTTGTAGTCACAATGTGGGACATTTAACTGATGAATGTGTTTTTAATATTGCCATAAAATAAAGATCCCAGAGATGAACAAAAACTTGAGCAGAAGAATGCTGTTGAGAAACATATTAGCCATGATTGAATGGCAGAGCAGACTCAATGGGCTGAATGGCCTAATTTTCTTCTATGTCTTATCATCTTAGGATGTTTAAATTGTAAACTGAAGCATAATTATATGTTTTGTACATACACAAGCAAATTTTACTTATACACAGATACCATGAGACCACTCTCAGAATATACAATAACACAATAAGAATAATGCATAATGTCCATCTGCACCCACCCTCACTAGAAAGCTCTTTATGATAATAGTTTTGTTCAAGTGCAATGAGTTACATATGTCAGATAATAGCACTTTAGCAGATCTATGCATAACTCCAGCAGACCATGATTACCATGGATCTAGTCACTCTGCTGGCATCAATTCTATGTAATGAAGGAATCCCATGTAACATCTGAGGTAGGGGATATGATCGAAAAGTTTGTGGATGATAAGAAAATTGATGGGGTAGTAAGTAGTGAGGAGGAATCAATGGGTTGTTCAAGTAGGCGGAGAAGTGGCAAGTGGATTCACCCTGGGAAAGTATGAGGGTAATGCACTTTGGACGGGCTAACAAGGCAAAGGATTGCACTGTGAATGGTAAGACCCTGGAAAATACTGAAGATCAGAGGGACCTCTGTGTGCATATTCACAGAGCCAGAAGAAGCAGCATGGATAGATAAAGGTGATTTAGAAAGTTCATGGGATACTTACTTGCCTTTATTAGCTGAGGTACAAAAGACAAGATCAGAGAGGCGATGCCAGAAATCTCTCAAATTTTGGTCAAGCCACAACTGGAGGACTGTGCAAGGAGAATATTTTTTGACTCCGAGAGTGATGGGACACTACCCGAAATGGTAGCTGAGTCTTGTAACATTTAAGCAGTATTTCGATATTCACTTTTGTTGCCATAGCTTCTTGGGCTATTGGCCAAAAGGTGGAAATTAAGGATTAGTATAGGCAGATCTTTGTTGACTGACGTGGACCATGATGAGCCGAATGGCCTTATTCTGTGCTGTAAACATCTGAGTCTATGTTCTGGTTCAAATTACTTTTATTTTCTAAAGAAGTCTGTTGTACTGTCATGGCCAGAAAATCCATTCTCGAAATTCTGCTGATATTACACCCTCAGTCACTACCATCTGTCTTCTCAGTTCACTGGATCATGCCACTTCTATGCAACATTTTATGCTCGTCTAGGGAAATGTTCCAGAAATGAGAGACTTCAGTTATAAGTACAGATTTGAAAAGTTGGTACTGTTCTCCTTGGAGTGGAGAAGGCTAAGAGGACGTGGAACTTATCAAAATGAGGTAGCTGGACAGAGAAACTGGTCCCTCTTAAAATGATTGAGAACAAGAGGGCACAAATATAAGATAATTTACAAAATAGGCAAATGTGATATAAGAGTGAACTTTTTTCAGCAGTGTGTATTTATGATCTGGAATATGCTGCCTGGAAGTGTTCTTTTAATCTACTCATGGGACTTGGACATCACTGGCTGGGCCAGCATGTATTGCCATCTTTAGTTGCCCTTGAGAACATAGTGGAGGTAGGATCTATTACGATATTCATGAGGACATTAGATGGTTACTTAGATAGAAATGACATTCAAGGTTATGGGGAAAAGCCAGGAGACTGACGCTAACTGATAATGCTGCTCATTCATGAGCCGGTGCAGTCACAATAGCCTGTCCAGCCTCCTTCTGTACTGTAACAATCCTGTGGTTCTATCTCACTGGAACACACATCACAAAACATGAAATGATTGACTTGCAGATCACACTGTTGTACAAATTTTCCATTTCTTTCAGATGACAGATATTTTGCAACTTGTTCAGGTATAAATACTTGGGTCCAAATCAGAATTTTCTGGATTATATGAGGACATTGTAATGCCTAACCACACATATGAACTGGGAAAATAAATAGTAGATATAAATATTAACTTTAAACATGTAATAGCAATAAAACAGTAGTAAAAAATGTTTTGTTTAACATATTCAATGATTGTATATTCAGTATTTCCATAATTGCTCAGCTAAACATCTGCTGATGATGCTGAGTTGTTTGGGTTCTACTCAAAAAATTTCAGACAGCTGTTTATTCCGACAATGGGTTTCTGGACTGGAGAGGTTATAACGTAAAGCAGAATTGTAATATGAGATGGTGGCAAATAAATTAAATCTTACTTTTTTAATTTGTGTGGAGTGTTTTTTTGTTTATAAATGTCCCCTTCGCTTAACTGCATCTCGTGATTGAGAATTTTTGTTCCACTCCAGTGACAAGTCAGCACAGTCCAAAAGGAGCACTTTATTGATGTTGGTATGAGACCTTGGATAAATTATTTTTTATTCATTCATAGACTGTTAGTGTCAGTAGTAATCATTCTTAAGAATATGGTTTAACTGCTGCAGTCTGTGTGGTGAAGGTACTTCCATAAAGAGTGCCAGGATTTTGACTGAGAATTGTGATCTAATTCCCTTCAAGTCAGCATAGTGTATGACTTGGAGGGAAATTAAGAGGTGATGGTACTCCTATACACCTGCTATGCTTATTATTCTCATGGATAGAGGTTGCATTTTCAGGAGATCCTGTTGAAGAAGACTTTGTAAGTTGCTGCATTGCATCTTGTATGTAGTATAAGCTACAGTGCACTGAGGTTGTGGTGAAAGCAGTAAATCATAGAATCACTACAGTCTGGAAACAGGCCCTTCGACCCAACAAGTCCATACTGACCCTCTAAAGAGTAACCAACCCAGACCCATTCCCCTACCCTATATTTACCACCAACTAATGCACCTAACCTGCACATCCCTGAACACTATGGTCAAGTTAACATGGCCAATTCACCTAAGCTTTGGGAGGAAACCCACGCAAACACGGGGAGAACGTGCAAACTCCACACAAACAGTCACTTGATGCTGGAATCGAACCCGGGTCGTTGGTGCTGTGAGGCAGCAGTACTGAGCCACCATACTACCCCTTCTTGAAGGAAGTGTGAAACTAAGCTTTTGGATATCATTTGGGTAAATATAGAAGACACTAAAACAATACTTGAAGAAGCATACTGAAGACTCATGGTGAACTCGTCCATATTCTTCCCTGATTTATAAGATTCAAGATATATATGTGGATAAAAAGTGGCTCATTCCATCCCTAACAGCGGTTTCTTCATTTAGTCATATGCCAAATTTGTGAAAAATTAACCTGATCACATGGATGAAAGTAGGCTAATCACTCCTCTATAAAAATGTGTCAATACAGAAAGGACATTGGTGGCACAGTGGCTTAGTGGTTAGCACTGCTGTCTCACAGCACCAGGGTCCCAGGTTCTTCAGGCAACTGTCTGGAGTTTGCACGTTCTCCCCGTGTCTGCGTGGGTTTCCTCAGGATGCTCCAGTTTCCTCCCACAGTCCAAAGATGTGCAGGTTAGGTGAATTGGCCATGCTAAATTGCCCATAGTGTTAGGTGCATTAGTCCAGGATAAATGTAGGGTCTGGGTGGATTACTGTTCGGTGGGTCGGTTGTGGATTTGTTGGGCTGAAGGGCCTGTTTCCTTATTGTAGAGAATCTAATCAAAGACATATGTCAGATGAGTAAAAGATATTAATAGTCACAGTTCGTTCAAAGAGCCAGTACAGGTATGATGGGCCTGTTGACCTCTCTTCATGCTCTGGTTATAACCTGATGGCAGCCAACTTTTTAGCACATTATTTCAGATTTCAGTTCAACTTATGCTGTATGAGTTTTGAACCACATAGAGTACAAAGGTAAAGAATATTACAAAATAAACCAGATGTGGTTGTCAAACGTTTATAATAGCATATGGGTGTATGCAAGTGAATGGCCTTAACATTTTAAATATTGCATATTGTTCCAGAAGTAGCCAATAAAGTTTATAACTTAGTAAATAATCAAATTAAAATGACAGTTGAATGATTAACTTGTAATTGATTTTAAAAGGCCTCTCTACAGGGCTGTGTCAATAATTGAAGAAAGCTAATCTTTCTCTCACCAGATTACTCCAGTTTTTTTAGGAAATTGCAATGTTCTTAAATATGGACCAAATCTCCTCCAAAAACTAAAATCTGACTGTTTGCCAGTGCCTAATAAATAGTTGCTGAACACAGCATAAGAATAGAGAAAGGGTAAATATAATGGGCCCCAATAATTAATCAACTAAAAATTAAGACTACCCAACGATAAATCAATGACAGAAAAATTAATCATAACCACTGCACCCCAATTATTCACTGGTACATACATGCCAAGTATGCTTCAGTACTTCTTATAAAAGTTTAACCCAATATGTATATGGTTGTATTTGCAATACGTTGAAGTGCTATCTGGAATCCGTAAGGCAAATCCATGCTGGAGCTGTTATACATACAATCCAATTCTCTGTAACAAGCCACACGCTTTTTCAGTCTCATTGGAAATGATCCGACTACTTTCACTTCATGTCCAATTACTTCTGCTTTGAATGTAATGCGGAAAGTTGCATCAGTTGTAACATGTCTACGTTGTCTTTTTTAAAAACTCCACTCTCTGACGTCATGTAGCATTTATTTCAGCTGACTGTCCAGCCCTGATTTCTAGCTGGGTATCAAGTTGAACAGCCCCAGTAAATGCTACATTCCTTCTCACCCAGTTTGAAGGCAATCTTGAAGCTCCAGTGTGCAGGTTAGGTTTATACATTCATTATTTATCATAAACAGAAGCCAGATGTGATTTGACAACTAATATTTAACTATCTCCTCATCTGTGAAAAAGCAACTAGCCCAGTGTTGTTAGTATTTTAATAACTTGTATTGAGTGTAAGAACAGTCCAATATGTTGCTCTTCCTATGTGTCTAAGAGGAACATTTTGAACTATGTGAACTTGTGAGTGGTGTCTTGATGGTAAAAATCTAGTATTGCTAATAGTATTGGCCGGAAGATTTGGATGTGATAGATTGAGTATCTTTAATACGCTTCAGAAATAGTACAACATTTGCAGCATTTAAATAAACCCAACGATAGCATTGGATACGGCATTTAACATCTTCCTATAGGAAGCTGGAGAAGCAGAATAGATGACAAAGCATTGTATGCCATGCTGACTGAATTTGGAAGGAGGCTCAGGATGATCATAAACATCAGCACAGACCAGTTGGGCTGAGTGGACTGTTTCTCTTTTGTACTCTCTGTAATTCTATAATGTCAGGCCAATCATATTACAGTAACTGCAAGTAGAACGATCCTTTCTGTAGTTGGTATGAGACTAGCTCCAATCTCTTTTAACTTCTTGACTCATTGTTTTTCAGAGTTTAATAAAACTTTTTCCCAGAACATCTGAGGCAGCCCCTCCACTCCGAGACTAAGCTGCAGTTGGAATATTTGCAAATGCTATAAAAGAGAGATGGAAGTGAGCTACAGGCACCTGAGTTCAGGTTCCTTGTAAATAATTGACTTTGCCAACTTTTAATGCTTTCAGTGCAGTGTAAATATCAACATGCCTTGTTTAACCTCATGTCTTTGCAACTTCCTTCAGTTATTTGTTCTGTGACCACAAAGACAGATATAAGTGAAAGTACTGTCAATAATAAAAGCTTATAGTGCTGGAAATGCAGAGCCATTTGATCAACTTCCCACTCAAAGATTAACTTTTTTTTTATGGTGCTGATTGATCTGTTGTGCCCTTCCTGTTTTAATTTCAGGTACACCTGGTATTTGCATTTTTCTCTCTTTATCTCTTACAATATTTAATCCCTGTCAATCTAAATGGCAACCAAACACCTAATAAGATATGAATTTTACACAAAATATGAATACATTTCCTTTCTGAAAAGATCTTTGACATGAATATTTTAGTACTGGATTCAGCTTGTGCAGTGCAACGGGAAGGATAGTTGTCTTAATTTGAATAAAATATTCTTTTTCTATTTTGATTCTTATCCTCTCACATACATCGTATTTGTTGACAGAGCAGGTAAGTAGATCTAAGCCTCTTCTATGTTCATCACTTCTAATCTTACTCTGGTTTGATGGAGAGGAGATTTGTCTACAGTAAGATGTCTGTAGGAAATGAGTCAATTTCTACTTAAAATATTCTCAGAATATGAACATGCAGGCAAGGCTAGTATTTATTATGTATCCCTAACTGCCTTTGAAAAAATTGGAGGGAGTGGGGAGAGAGGGGGTGGTTGAGTTGCCTTCTTCAACTGTTGCCTGTCTGCATGGTGTAGGTGAACCCACGATACTTATAGGAAGTACAGGATTTTGACCTAACCAGAGTGAAGGGAGGGCAGTAATATTGCCATTTAGGATAATGCATGTCTGGGAGGGAAATTTGCAGGTGACCGTATCCCCATATGTATGCACCCCTCATCTTTATGCTTGCCGCAAATTACCAATTTGGCAACTTGCTGCAATGTGTTTATGGGTCATATCCATGGGATGCTGATGGTGAAGGGAGTGAATGTTTACGGTGATGGTTGGACATCAAATCAAATGGACTATATTGACTTGAATGGTGTTGCTTTTGGTCAGTGTTTTTGCAGCTGCACTCATCCAGTGAAATAGAGAGTATTCAGAGCATGCTTGACCTGTACCTTGTAGATGATGGAGATACTCCATGGAGTCTAGAAGGATGCCACAATATAACCAACCTCTCGGCTGCTCTAGTACTCACAGTATTTCTGTGGCTACTGCAGTTGAACTCACCATTTTGGTGCATCCACCATTGTTGAGTTTTATTAAGAACTTAATGGCAGTCATAAACATTGAGAGGTTTTGAGTGCCTGTGACTCCCCTTAAACGTGTGTTTGAAATATCACCACCTTTTAGCTCCCATCTTACCAACTGCTGGAAAGACATCTAACAACTATGACACGGCTATATGGAGGATCTGTGATGGAAGAACAGATGAAATGAATCAGGGCACCACAACAGAGGAGAGAAGAGAAGCATTTGTTGAGAAATTCATTATTTGGTTGAGAATTTTCCAATCTGGAGACATGAGAGTTTGCTACTTAGTGAAAAAGCTTTGTTGTAGTAAATGGCTGACTTTCAATTTCACACTGGCTATTGGATGCATTTATTTTTCATAAAATTCCAGGATAAATTGGAAGCTTGGTTATTACATTAACAGTGAACATTTATTTTCATTTGAAGTTTATAAAACAGATAGAAAATACTGTACTGGGTATGCATAGTAATCCAGTCAGTGTGGATGATGTTTAATATTAATGTGCTTTTCCCTTTTAGATACTCACTGGTCTACACATTTCCAGCATTTTTGTTTCTAATTTGGGAGCTGCAGCTGTCCACATATGTTTTTAATCTCAATTTGTGAAGAGAATCTGGCTTCTGAATGAAACAAAGTAAAACGACCCATATACCACAAGAAAGTGTTTGTATACTGTATACTACAGTACAGCTGCTTCGAATTAATAAAAAAAATGACTTAATAATTTGCAGTCCTGCATCCCCAATATACTACAAACTTATCAGCAATGACCCATAAACTAAACAAAATGTTAAAACTGCCGTTGTGCTTTGATTTTTGAGATACTGATCTTCAGGCTGATTAATCCTGAACTCTCAGTGAGTCTCCAGTACTTTATGGAGACTATTGGTGAAATCGTGCAATCCTGCTCCAACTCAATTACTCAAGATGAATGCAAAGAATTCCACCCCCATTTTAAAATCCTAACATACTGTTACACTGTAGGCATCGTGAGTTGTCAGTTTGCCTGTGATCAACAGTGCCAACGGAAGTCTGCTTTTCACTTTTGAAACATGGGAAGGGAAGAAAGGTAGAACTGAACCTCCTAATGAAGAAATATTGTCTTATTCTTTGCAATGCTAAGATTACCAACTCTGGTTGGACGTATTGCTGGAGAACTCATTGCATCATCTTCTATCTCTGAACATGCTGCTGCCACTCTGCCCTCGTGTGTTACACGTGTTGACAAATCTCCTTCCTTTAGTGCAGTGTACGGAGTTTCTTCATTATTTAATTAAATGATTCTTCACTGTCAGTCAAACAACAATTTCCTTGTTTCTAATACAGTTATAGGAAATGGAAGTGCTTCTAGAGCATGAAATCAATTATATACAGTTGTTATAAAAACTTTGGTGATTTTTCTCTTGGTTCTCTCAGGAAGGCAGCCTGGAGGTTAACCTTTAATTTCTCAACACTCGAGGCCATTCCTGGAACATCAGCAGCCTCAAGGCTGTGCTTTTAGATGTAGAGCCCTACCCTCTGAGGCCTCCTCTGTACAACTCGCTACCTCTCATTCTCTTGCAATCTACCACGTTGATCAAGCACTTGAGAAGCAAATGCACAGGAGGGATTTAATAGTCAAAACACTATTTTCAAAAGAGAGAAAGAAAATGATAGCTAACCTGTAACAAAATTTATTTTTTAAAATTTAAAAGCCAAGGTGAAAAGTTAAAGGTAAAAACTGGAGTACAAAGCTGCAGCGATGTTGTAATAAGTTAAAGAAGACCAGATTGATAAATCCGCTTGCAGTAATTGAATAATGTTGAGCCTGCCTTGTAAAGGCTGACAGATTGTGCATGATAGAAGTAAGTGAGATGTGATAAAGGCTCATAATACGTTCTTGTTGCTTGGAAACTTGGGTTCCATAGTGGAGGAAAATGCATAGCTTTAATTTGTATTTGTGGATTGTTTGTATGAAGAAGAGTTTTTAGTTTCATTTTATATTTGCTGTGTGAGTGGCTTGGATGTCTGAAGATTTGTTTACATGCAATTAAATATGTCTTTAAAAGACTTGGGGTGAAGAGTTCAGTGTATTAGAACAAAAGATAGAAGAGGAAAAATAAACTACTGTTGCCTAATGACAGATGTTCAGCAACACAAAGTCAAAACCATCCAGAAGCAGTTAAGCAGTATGCAGGTCTATTCAGAGAGAAAAGGTCTATACCAGCAAAAGTGCCGTTAATAGCAGTCTTCAAAGCAGTGAGTGATGAAGAAAACTACTCCGAGCTGCTTAGAGAAAAAAACCCTCCAGAAACAGGATATTGTGAAAGGCATGAATGTAATGAATCCAAGTTAAATGTTAGAGGGTTTCAGTAAGAGACATTAACTAACAAAAATAGCATAGAGTGAATGTGTAAATAGAGTCCGAGAGATGTACAGCATAGAAACAGACCCTTCAGTCCAACTCACCAATCCAACCAAATATCCTAAATTAATCTAGTCCCATTTGCCAGCACTTGCCTTTATCCCTCTAAACCCTTCCTATTCATGTACCAATCCAGATGCCTTTTAAATGTAATTGTACCAGCCGCCATGATTTCCTCTGACAGCTCATTCCATACATGCACCACCCTCTGCATGAAAACATTGTTCCTTAGGTCCCTTTTAAATCTTTCCCCTCTTACCCTAAACCTATGCCCTCTAGTTCTGCACTCCCACATCCCAGAGAAATGACCTTGTCTTGTTACCCTATCCATGCCCTTCATGATTTTATAAACCTCTATAAGGTCATCCCTCAGCCTCTGATGCTCCAGGGAATACAGTCCCAGCCTGTTCAGCCTCTCCCTATAGCTCAAATCCTCCAACGCTGGCAACATCCTTGTAAAGCTTTTCAGAACCCTTTCAATCTTCTAAAAATAAACCAACAACAACGATACCAAGTGAACAAGCAGTATTGGAGTGGAGACGGTTGTGGGCACCTCAAATGTAACATACAGAAAATAAACAGAAACCACACAGTAACAGAAGCAACAATGATCAGTCTTTGTCCAAAGTGACTCCGACAGTGATCCTCTTAGCAGTGATGTCCTTCAGTCAGGTCTGATTGGCCACCATGGTTTCTGCAATGGATTTTGTGTGGAAAGTAGAAATATGGCAAATAAGTGTTCAATGTTAAGATTGGTGCATTAGATGGTGAACAGTCCATTGATGGTAAACTAAGCTATTATCTTTATCTTTCTCAGTTAACAAAAGATGCGGGGTTCTTTTAAGAATTTCTGTTAATCTGTGATACTTCCAGTTTTTCCTGAACTTTCCAGTTGCAGTGTTCATTTTCCTAATTCCATGTCTTAAACCATTACTGTTCACCTTGATCGTTATCTTGCAACAGCATGCTAACATACCTCCCGGTCATTTGTAGAAAGTAAAAGATTATTCTGTGATTGGTTTTCCAGGTTAAAAAAGAGGAGTGAAACATAGTTTGCTTGGGATGGAGATCCATTTTGGAGACATATCAAAGAAAACTGTCGTTAGAGGTTCTGATTTGTGAAACTGTTGCTTTAGGAGTCTGGGGACCTCCTGCATAATAGTGTAATGACATTGTTGAGGTGGAAATATCCACAATCTGAGGAAGAGGTAACAGTTGCTTGGGAAGGAGTATCTAGGAATAAAATGGTGACTTAGCTCAGACAGAGGTAATGGCAGTTGGGAAGGAAAAGCCTGCAAAAGGGGCCTGCAAAAATGCCAGTGAAGGATTTCTCCGTCTGGTCTGAATGAAATCAGCTTCTTTCTTAATTTCTTGCCTTCTGCGCATTGCGTGGCAGTGCAAAACCCTGGAACATTCAAGGAAAATTCAAGCCCTCCTCATTTACAGTGGGCTAGGAAATAAAGAGCCATACATTCAAGAAAATTTCATATAATCATGTGAACAACCAAAACTGCTGGAATGGGAAGTGGTTGACACATTGCGTTTTATCATTCCCCCCACCCCCCCACCTTCGGCCATGCCTTTTGGTCTAATTACTCACAGGATGTGGTTGTCACTAGTTGAATCAACATTCATTGCTCATCCCTAGTTAGCCTTGGGAAGGTGGTGGTGAGCTGCCTTCTTAAAATGCTGCAGTCCATTTGGTATAGGAGCACCTACGATGACACTAGGGCGGTGTTCCTGGATTTTGACACAGCGACAGTGAAGTAATGGCAATATATTTCCAAGTCAGTTCAGTGACAGACTTGGAGGGGCACTTCAAGGTGGTGGTGTTGCTATTACCTGCCGAATGCTTTCTTCCAGATGTATAATAGTGTCAACTATGGGTCAGGTGGTACCACATTCGACCATTGAGCTAAAGGGAGAGACTGAACAGGCTAGGGCTGTTTTACCTGGAGCGTTGGAGGCAGAGGGGTGATCTTATAGAGGTTTATAAAATCATGAGGGGCATAGATAGGGTAAATAGACAAAGTCTTTTCCCTGGGGTGGTGAAGTACAAAACTAGAGGGCACAGGTTTAGGATGAGAGGGGAAAGGTATAAAAGAGACCTAAGAGGCAAAGTTTTCATGCAGAGGGTGGTGCTTGTGTGGAATGGGCTGCCAGAGAAAGTGGTGGAGGCTAGTACAATTGCAACATTTAAAAGTCATCTGTATGAGTATATGAATAGGAAGGGTTTGGAGAGATATGGGCCGGGTGCTGGCAGGTGGGACTAGATTGGGTTGGGATATCTAGTCGGCATGGACGGTTTGGACTGAAGGGTCTGTTTCCATGCTGTACATCTCTAGGACTCTACGACTCCATGATTCAATAAATTGTGGATCCAGGGAGCAAGCCAGGAATTAAACACAAGAATCTAGGCTGACACTGCAATGTTGCATTGTCAGAGGTGCTGCAGTTTACACGGCACACTAAAATCTCTGAAGGTCCTGTCTGCCAGATCATGTGCCATGGAATCTTTTAAAAGAGGAATAGAGAACGTCTTCCATGTTTAAACAAGATCACTTCAAGCATTCTGAATGCTGTTTAAATGTTTATGTAATTGGAATGCTCAGTAATAAAGAATGCATCAGCTCCAGTGCTTTAATTAGGCCATATAGCTTGTTATTGCCAAGATTCTCACACACACTTTGGTTTTGAAACTGATCAGGTGATCATTTTGAATTAAATGATGGAATTAGCAATGTGCTATGACACTGACTGCACCCTATCAGATGGACATAAAGGATCCCACGCACAATTTGAAGAGGAAGGAAGTTCTGCAACATTTATCTCCCATCCAGTTATCAGATTGTCTGGTCATTGCTGTTTCTGGGAGCTAGCTGGGTTCAGTTTAGTTGCAGTGTTTTCTATTACAAAGCACTTGATTGGCTACAAAGTATTTGGATTGTCTGAAGGTGGTGAAAGATGCCACCCCAATTGGCCAGAGTTGAACGGTGGTTCAGGTGGTTCTATCATGGTGTTAATAATGCCAAAGCTGCGGGTCCAAAATCCTATACACGCACTCACACACACACAGTTTGTGTTGAGCCCCAGTGTGGGGGTGTTTACCATGGAAGGCTTGTTTAGACAGATTTTTAGTCTTACAAGGAAGTCGGTATGAGGGTTATTGCTGGGATGGGAGGTGTGCACGTTGACACAGTGATGACAAGGAAAGTAAGTTTAAAGTGAACGTCAAGACAAAATAGGGATACAAATAGGTTAAGTGAATGGCAAAATTTTGGAAGATGGAGAATACTGTGGGAGAACTTGAAGTTTTCCATTTTGGCAGGAAGAATAGAAAAACTGTACATTATTTAAATGGTGAGAGACTACAGAGCTCTGCAGTGTGAGGGGAATCTGGGTGTCCTAGTACATGAGTCAAAAAATTGGAGTATGCAGACTCAACAAGTGATTTAAGAAGGTGAATAGAATGTTGCCATTCATTACAGGAAATCAAATATAAAAGTAGGAACGGTTTTTTCAACAACTATAAATGAGCCTGTATTTGGGGCACTCTGTCCAGTTTTGGTCTCTTTACTTGAGAAAAGTTACAAGTGCATTAGAGACAATTCCAAGAATGTTCACGTGACTGAATCCTGGCACAAAAGGGTTAACCTATGTGGAAAGGTTGGACAGGTCTGACCTTCTATCTGTTGGATTTTACAAGAATGAGAGGTGATCTTATTGCAAAACCTAAGATCCTGTGACAGTTCGACACGCTGAATATAGAGTTGATGTTTGCCCTTGTGGGAACATATTTTTCTCTCAGAGGCTCATCATCGTGTTCCCCTGACCTGAAACATTAATTCTCTTTCTTTACACAAACGTTATCTAGCCTATTGAGCTTTTCCAGCTTTTTTGTTTCTTTATAATGTCATTTTAGAGAAATGTAGAATACCTATTGTTGTCCACGTACAGCAGCTATTTCCTCCCTAACACGTTCCATCTCTGTAAGAATACACAAGTGTTCAATGAGAAAGGGACAAATACAGTCCACAAATGAGTTGACATCATCTTTCCCCAAACTCAAGATACTTCTCAAACTTATATTCAGACAAAGTGAGTTGTTCGCAAATATAAACATGTCAGAAATGCTTGACAAGTCAATTAACATCTGGTATAAAAGCTAGGCTAACATCTCATTAGAATAGTCTCACTCAAAGTGTTTATTAGTCTTCCTCTTTCACTTTCTGGGTAATCTTCAGCATTGTTGGAGCAGTGCCAGTATTTGTTGCTTAGTTATATATCTCTGGGCTAGTTTCTACTTCGCTTGTTCAACCAAATTCAGGTTTGTTAGATTCTTTCCGTAAGCTCATGTAACTTGGTTAAATTACTGCTTCATAATGTTAGGTTCTGTTGTTATTTCCCACCAGTATTGCTGACGAAGTGATGAGTGTTTTATTTCTATTAATTAGGTTTAATTTTTTTTATTAGGAAAAATGAATTCATTATAATTCTTTGCATCTGCATTATGTTAAAGAAGATTTCTGATGGGCATACTCTTTTTCTTAATCTTGTTCAAAATATTCTTTAAAAATTTGAGGATATTCATTGTTGTGAGCATTTTCTGTGCTGCAAGTATTTCACAAGTTAGATCTTTTTAGAAACAGCAGATTCCATAAGATTATTCATGCATTCCTGTAGCAGCCTTGTTGCAGATGAAATATTGATAACAGCTTGATCTTCATTCTGATCCGCTGTTAATGAAGGTTTGATTTTTAATAGTTTTGTAAGGAGGATGAGCCTTCAAGAGATGAGCAGTAATTTGAATTGAACATTTACATTATTCTGGCTTCCTGATTAAAAAAGCAAATTCATCACTTCGCCAGTGAACCCAGAGAGTGACTTCCACAAAACATTTTTAACAGCAGCTGCTAGAATGGGTCCTTGCTGACTGTAACATGTAACAGTCTGTGATGGCGATGAAGTGGATGAATTGTAAACACTTTCTTTGTATATTTGAGTGTTCAAGGCTGTAGGTCACATGGTGGGGGGTAGGGGGGAGTCATGGGTGTGCTGAAAGTGCGCAGCTGAAAAGCATCATATTAAGTCCAAGCAGAAAGATGTGGAAGGGTTGAAGTGATAATATTAGCCTCTGTACTGGTGCTTGGAAATTATTTCTGTGTTTGATTTGCCTCCAGATGGACCTGATGGAATCCCTTTGGTTTAGGTGGCACATGTGAGAGTTTGAGGTAAGAGGTCAGCTTCTATTGGTACTTTGGGAGACTACTAAGGTGTATTTACGAGCCCTGATCATTTTGTATTCAACAAGTAGAAGGAGGCAGAGAGGGGAGCAACAATGAAGGCTGGAGGCCCAGCTGAAGGTAGCTGAAGAAGCACATTATATTAGGCCTTCAGTGGTGAAACTGTAGCAGGTCATGGCTGTCCGGGCTGCTCTTGAGTCATTGCTCATACAGGTGGCAAAAAAAGACGTCTCCTTTGCTAGTCAAAGATTGTTTGTTTGAATTTGGAAATAAGCCAGTTAGATATCTGGCATATCTGGCTAGAAAGAAAAATGCTTCTCAGTCCATTTTCTCTATCAGAGAGTGAGCTGGTACAATGACCTGTGAGTTGAGGAAGATCAATACTAGATTTAGGGAATACTTTGCAGTGTTATACCGGTCGGAGGGCGGTGAAGATGGTGCAGTGAGAATGCAGTACTTTTGTGAGAACATGGATCTCCCCAGTATAAACACAGAACAAGCCTCTTATTAAGTGAGCATGTGACGATACAAGAGGTGCAGGAAGCAATAAAGCATCTCCAGGGTGGCAAAGCACTGGGACCAGGTGGATTCCCGAGTGAAGTTTGTAAGGAGTTCATAAATGTGTTGGTAGACCCACTTTTGGGGATGTACAGCCATTCACCTACACAGGATTGTCTTCTGTCCTCTCTCAGGGAGGCTAACATCTCCCTCATTTTAACAAAGGGGAAAGACACCGAAGATTGTGCTTCTTACAGACCAATTTCACTGTTGAATGTGGACTTTAAATTTCTGTCAAGTTTGCCGGCCCTGAGGTTGGAAAAGGTCCTATATTATGAAAGAAGGTAAGACTGGTTTTATCAAGGGCCGCAGCTCTTCCAGCAATATCAGGAGAGTACTGAACATAGTGTAGGCATGCCAGCGAAGATTGATCCCTGGTTTGGTCGTCTCCTTAGGCGTGTAGAATGGCCGTACGTGTTTGGGGTCCTAGAACGTTTGGTCTGGGAGGAGCCTTTGATAGATGGCTGGCGGTGTTGTGCAATGATCCTGAGGTGGCAGTCGTTACAAATGGTACTAATCGGATAACTTTAGTATTGGGAGAGACAGTCGACAGGGATGTCCTCTTTCACCACTGTTATTTATCTTGGTAATTGACCTATTAGCCGATGCCATCAGGAGGGACCCGGAAATAGTGGCGCCAAGGGTAAGAATGGGGGAGCATAAGATCGCTCTCTACGCTGACGATGTCATTTTGTTCTTGGCCAATCCGGAGAAATCTCTACCCCAATTGATTCAAAAAATTAATTTATTTGGCACTTTCTCTGGATACAGGATTAACTTCACAAAATCAGAAACCATGCTGGTGGGGCGATTAGTGGAGGTGCCTGATCTGAAGGATGGAGTGCAGTTCCTGTTTAGATGTTCGTCAGAAAGGTTTTCATATTTGGGAATTTCTATTACCCCTACCTTCCACCAGCTGTACAAAGCTAACAATGCACAATTACTGGAGAGGATAAAACAGGATTTGCAGTGGTGGGAGGGACTATCGTTATCATGGTTAGGCCGAATAGCCCTGATTAAAACTAATGTTCTTCCTTGCCTGTTGTACTCCATGAGAATGCTCCCCTTGTTGCTACCCAGACGAGAGTTACGGAGGCTCAGTGGTTGGCTTGGGTCCTTCATTTGGTGTCGTAGGTGCCCCCTAATTAAATTTACTAAATTGCAATTCCCGCAGGGTGAGGGGGTAGGGGTGGACCTTCTGGACTTGAAGAGATATCAAATAAGCACCCTGTTAGTATATGTGGGTGACTGGAAATGGGGGATTTGGGGTCAATTTGGCTTGACGTTGAAGCCTCACAGTCAAGATGCCCCCTCAGTTAATCTATTATTCATGAATAAGATGAAATCCGTGACCGAGCAGTGTAAAAGCACAATCATTTTGAATATGGTGGAGGCTTGGAGGATAATGAGGTAAGACGAGGGCAATTGGCTTAAGACCTCACCATTTACCCCATTGGACTCCGGCTTTAAGGCATGGGAGAATAAGGGAATCTCCTGTCAGGGAGATTTATTCTTGG
Organism: Chiloscyllium plagiosum; assembly: GCF_037043375.1. NCBI lineage: Eukaryota > Metazoa > Chordata > Chondrichthyes > Orectolobiformes > Hemiscylliidae > Chiloscyllium > Chiloscyllium plagiosum. The sequence continues at coordinate 26,786,123 of NW_028270159.1, read as the reverse complement.
ACCTTGTAGTTGCACTGCTATAGGCTGTAGATAATTTTTCTTTATTTATGTTATGCTCTGGAAAACTAACTGGTATATTAACACTCACCCGGTATCAAGCTTGATGAGGTGGCAGAAACCTGCTGGGAATTGCTGGAAAAATGCAGAGGATCTGGAGCATTTGCGAAGGGAAATCAGAGTTACAATGCAGCCTCTGAAATGTCCAACTTTTTCTTCGATTGAGGATTCCTCACTGTCGTGCTTGACAGGGCCCTTGGCTGCCACACTTCGGCCCTCATGCCCTCTCTTCCCTCCCACAACAGTGAGAGGGTCCCCATTGACCACACCTATCATTCCACCAGCATCCACATCCAGAGGATCATTAGCTGTCATTTCCGCCACTTCCAGCAGGATGGCACCACCAGCACATTCCCCTCCCCCCACCTCCCCTGTCAGCCTTCTGCAGGGACCATTCCCTCTGGGACACCTTGGTCCATTCCCAACACTTCCCCATATCCCCACGGTACTTTTCTGTGCAATGCCCATTTACATTCTCCCTCCTCAGCATCCAAGGTCCAGGTGAAGCAGCGATCCACCTGTCCCACTGTATTCACTGCTCACAAAATGGTCTTCTCTACATTGGGGAGACAAAGTACAGACTGGGCAGCTGTTTTGCAGAACACTTATGTTTTGTCCACAAAAATGATCCTGAGCTTCCAGTTGCATGCCACTTCAACACCCCACCCTGTTCCCTGGCCAACATCTCTGTCTCGGGCTTGCTGCAGTGCTCCAGCAAAGTTCAAAGCAAGCTGGAAGAACTGCATCTCATTCTTCTATTTGGGGACTCTGCAGCCTTCAGGACTCTGTATTAAGTTTAACAATCTTGGGGCTTGAGCACCTTTTCCCATATCCTTCCACGACCTCCCCCACACCAATCCCCACACACCAGGCCTACTCATCACATGGGATGCTATCACAACCGCCCAATACAAATACAAAATGGCACTCATTAGAAGCTATTGATTCTCCCAGGCTGATTATTGCCTGTGTTTTGCCCGACTGTTGGGTCTGTCTCTCTGGGCTCCATTTCCACCTATTGTTTACTCCCCCCTTCTGCTCCCCACTTTATCTTCAGCATATATACAAACCTTTTCTTAGCTATCTTCAGTTCTGAAGAAGGGTCACTGGACTTGAAATGGTAAGTCAGCTTTCTCTCCACAGATGCTCTCGACCTGCTGAGTTTCACCAGCTATTTCTGTTCTTGTTTCAGATTTCCAGAATCCATCGTTCTTTGGCCATCTCGTGAAAAAAAACCCAATGATTTAAATATCTTGTCAGAAGTCTGGATGACATTTCTTTTGGAGGTCTGTCTTCCGTTGTAGGCTGTTCAGCGTCATTAACCCATTGTGCTGTGTGAGGTACTATTTAACCTGGTCTTGCTCTGTATTCCAACGCATTTTCTGGAAGTGACTTACTGACTCACAAATAAGGCTTTTTTAATAGGTGTTCCCCACTTGTGCTTGTGAGATTTTCATGCTCCACATATTGTATCGGTGATTGCTCGGGTTGAGTATGATTGTCCTCCATAAGGGACGCCTACCTGTGGGCCTTTAGATGGCGAAGAGGCCAGTTCTGGGATCCACAGTTTCTATTGCAGTGTGGGTATTACTGGATGATAATGGAGATTGGAAATGATGGTGGGTGGGCCTTCTTGATGCTCTGTCTCTCCTTGCGCAAGAGTCAGTGGCACAGTGGAGAGAGTTTTGGTAGTGTATCGTTCCCTGCTGGATGATGTCTCTCCAGTGATTCCGGTTTGTGGCCATGATCTTGCAGTTTTTGATGTTGAGATGAAATTTTTTGAGGTTGGTCCAGATGTTATCTTTGAAGCATTTCTTTTGGCCCCTGGAGCACGCTGGCCTTCCTTCAGCTGGGAGTACATGATCTGTTTTGGGAGGCATGTGTTGGGCATTCAGATAACATGACTGGTCCATCAGAGTTGCTGGTGAATTATGGTGGTGATGCTGGCTCTGCTGGCCTCCTCTCCGACGCTGGTTTTAGTGCACTTGTCTTTCCAGGTGGTTCACAGGAATGTTTGGAGAGATCTCTAGCGTTGTTCCAGTGTTGTAAGGCACCAACTGTAGGAGGTCCACGTTTCAGCTCCATATAGCAGTGTGGGAAGGATAGTGAATTTAGTTTGAGCCTAGGTCATGGTCTTCAAACACCATTCTTCTGAGTCAGGCATGGGCTCCACTAGCATTGGTGTTGCATTTCTGCAGTGAAGTTGGCCATGGAGGAGAGAAGGCTGCCATGTTATGGGAAGTAGCCCATGTTTTCAAGGGGATGGTTGTTGACCCATATTGTAGGAGGCAAGGAGGATTATTGGGTGGAGGTTGATGGAGTACGAGAGTCTTTTTTTATATATTAAGGGTATCGCAAGATGGGTGGCATGGTGGCTCAGTGGTTAACGCAGCTGCCTCACAGCACCAGGGACCCAGGTTCAATTCCAGCCTCAGGCTACTGGGTGTGTGGAATTTGCACGTTCTCCCATGTCTGCATGGGTTTCCTCTGAGTGCTCTGGTTTCCTCCCACAATTCACACTGTAGGCATTCTATGATTCTATGAAAGGTAAGGCCTAGGAGCTTATATGCCTTCGCAAAGCCATCCAAGATACACTGCAGGTCTATGGCGGAGCGTGCTGCGATGGTGTTGTCAGCATATTGAAGCTCCGAGATGGAAGTAGTGGAGACCTTGCCCTTGGCCTTGAACCTATTAAGGTTGAGTAGCCTGCCGTCCAGATGGTAAATGATTTGTATTCCCGTGGGCCGGTTTTGGCCAGTGAGATGGAAGATGGCAGTAATGAAGATGATGAACAGAATGGTTATGATAATGCAGTCCTGCTTTACCCCGTCTCCACGGTGAAAGGCTCCGACTCCAACCCATGGTTGCTAAGCACTGTCTGAGACATGTCATCATGCAGCAGCCTTGGTAGCTGCCCGAGAGCCTGGTGGTTATGTTAAAAGGCCCTAGTTAGGTCGATGAAGGCCATGTAAAGCAATTGTTTCTGTGCGTGACATTTTTCCTACAGTTGATGTGCTGTAAAGAACATTCTTCTCCCCCTCCAACTCTATTTTGATTTAGTCCCTACCCTCCCCTTCACTGTTTTGATCACACAGCACTGCCCTTTGATGTGAAGGGCAGTGCTTGTCACTGGCCACTCGGGTGTTTTCCTATCTTCCTGGAGGTGGAAATTGAATAAAGATTTGTACACCTTGTGTCTCTCACTTTGTCTCACACCTGCACACACACACCATGGGTGCTGGGGAAAAAAAAAACAAAAAGAAAGAACATTCTTCTGGATGGATGGAAGCCATTCTGCTTTTCAGGGAGTATTTCCTCAGATAATGGCAGCAGTCTATTGACAAGGACACATACAAGTACTTTGCCAGTGGTTGAAGGAGATGCCTCTGCAATTCCCACAGTCAGCCTTGCCACTCTTCTTAAATATGGTGCCAATCTGATCATGCGTGAGCTCCGTGGGGAGTTTTTCTTTGAGCCATATCTTCAAGGGCAAAGCTTGCATGTGTTCATGGAATTGTGGGCCACCCTCCTTTAGGATCTCTGCAGGAATCCCATCAGGCCCTGCATCCTGGTTGTTTCTTAGGCTCCTTATGGCATCTTGTACTTTCGTTACACTGGGAAACTCTCCCATATCATTTTGCTGGATCTCTGGAGAATTTGGTTGATGATTTCCAAGGTAACACTGGTAGTACAATTCAGGAGTTCTTGTAAATGCTCTCTCCAGCGGGTGTTTATTGCCTCATTGTCCTTAAGCAGATTTTGTCCATCTTTAGAGCCTGTGGGTGGAGGGGGGTGTTTGAGCACAAGTAGCTTAGAACAAGTACTACCTTGGTGGTGCTGAAGACGTCTCTTGTGTCACCGGCATCTGCTGCTGCTGCTGGATTTCCAAGGCCTTATCAGTCCAACAGTCAGTTTTGAGCTCCCTTACCCTTTTCAAGATGTCAGCCTCAGCTTTGGCATCATTGTCATTCTGCCAGTCACAGACGGCTGTCCTTTTCTTGGTGATGAGTTGTTCAATTTCCATCAAGAGTGTGGTGTTGGAAAAGCACAGCAGGTCAAGCAGCATCTGAGGAGCAGGAGAATCGAATTTTCAGGCAAAAGCCCTTCCTCAGGATTTTGCCCAAAATGTTGATTCTGCTTCTCCTTGGATGCTGCCTGACCTGCTCTGCTTTTCCAGCACCACACGTTCGACTCTGATCTCTGACATCTGCAGTCCTCATTTTTCCTGTTCAATTTCCATGTCATTCTCCTCAAACCAGTCCATATTTTACTGAGAATGGTCAATTTAAGCAGACTCCAATATTTTCTTAGTTCCTCTGGGTATTTCCAGGGTAGGTTCCTTTTAGCAAGTGAGACCTGTAGTTGTTGAATAGTGACTGTGTAACCCAGACTCTCAAGGTTGAATCTTGGCCAGGCCTGCTTCTTCTGACCTTTCTTCTTTCTCTGTAGTCTGATGGACATTGTGGAACAGATAAGGTGGTGATCAGTCTGGCTGATCATAGCCCTGGTGACATTCACGTCCCAATGGTCCCTGGAGTGAACAATGACATAATCTATGAGATGCCGTTGTTTTGAGTGTGGGTGCCTCCAAGATGCTTTGAATTTGTTTATCTGATGGAAGAGTGTGCCTGAGATTGTGAGATTGTACTCCGTGTATTTTGTGAGAAGGACTCCATTGGAGTTGTTGTTGCCAATACCTTCCCTTCCCTTCCCGTGGTGCCATTCCAAAGGATGTAGTCTCAACCAACCCTCGCATTGAAAGTCTCCAAGAAGAATTATCTTCCCCTCCTTGGGGAATTACTTGATTACAGAGTGTGTCAAGGTTGGCATAGAAAGCATCCTTTGCTTCCTCCTTGAAGTCAAGGGGCAAAAGTGATCACACTTGTGGCTATCTGGTTGTTGGTGAGCATTAGGCGGCTTGTCACGAGTCAGTCGTTGATCCCCATGGGAGGTACAATAGACAATAGGTGCAGGAGTAGGCCATTCTGCCCTTCGAGCCAGCACCACCATTCATTATGATCATGGTTGATCATCCTCAATGAGTATCCTGTTCCTGTCTTATCCCTATAATCCTTGATTCCACTATCCTTAAGAGCTCTATCCAACTCTTTCTTGAAAGTATCCAGAGACTTGGCCTCCACAGCCTTCTGGGGCAGAGCATTCCATACACCCACCACTCTCTGGGTGAAGAAGAGGTAACTGATGAGTTAGTTCTGAATTGCTAATCCAACACCGTCAATTGTTGGCTCATGAGCAACCTGCCCTTTCCAGAAGAAGGTGTAACTACCTTTCACCTCCTTCAGTTGCCCTTCATCTGTAAGGTGGGTTTCCGAAAGAGCAGCGAGGTTAATTTGACATCTCTTCAGTTCTCTGGCTATAATCGCACTTCTCTCGAGTCAGTCACTGTTAGCTGGGTCCTTCAGGGTTCTTACATTCCAGGTTCCCCAGTTGATTATTCTTCTTTTCTGACTGCATGTGGGCGATCCCTCTGGACGCGGTAACCCAGTCAGGGGTTTTGAGGCAGGCTACATTGGGGAGACAGGCCGCCTACTTGCGGAACGTTTCAGAGAACACCTCTGGGACACCCGCACCAACCAACCCAACCGCCCTGTGGCTGAACACTTTAACTCCCCCTCCCACTCTGCCAAGGACATGCAGACCATGGCAACACGACACCTGGAGGAAGAGCGCCTCATCTTCTGCCTAGGAACTCTCCAACCACAAGAGATGAATGTAGATTTCTCCAGTTTCCTCATTTCCCCTCTCCCCACCTTATCTCAGTCTCAACCCTCAGACTCAGCACTGCCTTCTTGACCTGCAATCTTCTTCCTGACCTCTCCGCCCCCACCCCCTCTTCGGTCTATCACCCTCACCTTAACCTCCTTCCACCTATTGCACTCCCAATGCCCCTCCCCCAAGTCCCTCCTCCCTACCTTTTATCTTAGCCTGCTTGGCACACCCTCCTCATTCCTGAAGAAGGGCTTATGTCCGAAACTTTGATTCCCCTGCTCCTTGGATGCTGCCTGACCTGCTGCGCTTTTTCAGCAACACATTTTTCAGGCTATCTTTAGGGCAGCCTTTCCAGTTCCGCTCACCGCAGTGATCCTAAACAGGGCTGCCCAGTGGTGAGCGGAGCTGCTGAAACGCTCTATCCGCCTCATCCAGGAGCAAGACATTGGGATCTGACACCCTCACCCAATGTGTCCATTTGTGACTAGGGGCTTCCCGCTACCCCAGTCCTGCCCTCTCTGCCACTAGTTGATCACCATAGGACTTGTGTCCAGGATGTAAGTAGGACCGGTGCCTTGGGAGGGTGACTCTGTGTGACATGTTTTGATGTGGGGAAGCTGGTGCACAGACAGCCACTACATGGACCTTGGCCGACAGGGGTCAAAGCCCAGTGGCATGGAGACCAAGACAACTGGTGGCTCTTCCCTCTTGCAGCCCTTTGCAACTGTTGCGATGCTCTGATGTAAGCTCCGCTTTCATCCTCTGCCTGCTCCTCCATTGAAGTCTTAGATTAGATTAGATTAGATTCGATTGCCTACAGCGTGGAAACAGGCCCTTCGGCCCAAACAGTCCACACCGACCCTCCGAAGAGTAACCCACCCCTCTCTGACTAATGCACCTAACACTATATGGGGCAATTTAGCATGGCCAATTCACCTGACCTTCACATCTTTGGACTGTGGGAAGAAACCGGAGCACCACAGAGGCTCCCTGCCTCATTCCTGATGAAGGGCTTTTTTCCGAAATGTTGATTTTCCTGCTCCTCGTGTGCTGCCTGACCTGTGGTGCTTTTCCAACACCACTCTAATCTTGACTGCTAATGTGTACTATTGTACTGTGGTATATCAATGCTGCTTATGTGTGCTGTTATACTGGAAGCCTTTCCTGCTCTTTTGCAGTCAAAATGGAGAATTCTCACCTTTTTTACAGGTAGAATAGAGGGTTCCTGCCAACTGTGAGCAGCTTTTTTGCTGTTTTTGTGGATGAATCCCATTCATGCCTTAAAGAAGAATCACAGAATCCCTACAGTGAGGAAACAGGCCATTAGGCCGAACAAGTCCACACCGACCCTCTGAACAATAACCCATCCAGACCCATTCCCCTACCCTATGACTCTGCGTTTACCCCTGACTAGCGCAACTAGCCTACATCCATGATCATTGTGGGCAATTTAGCATGGCCAATTCACCTAACCTGCACATCTTTGGAGTGTGGGAGGAAACTGGAGCACCCGGAGGAAACCCACGCAGACCCAGGGTGGATGTGCACACTCTACACACAGTTGCCCAAGGCTAGAATCAAACTCTGGTCTCTGCCGCTGTGAGGCAGCAGTGCTATCCACTAAGCCACCATGCTGACCAGAAGAGAAAGGAACAGGAGGTCGTCATTTGATCCCTCGGGCCTGCTGTGCCATTCAATAGGATCATGGCTGATCTGACATTCCTCACATCCACACTCCGACCTGCTCCCAGTAATCCTTGATTCTCTTACTGATTGAGAATCTACCTACCTCAGCCTTAAACGTACACAAGGATCCTGCCCCCAGAGCACTCTGCGGCAAGGAGTTTGAAAGAGAAGTGCATGATTCCTGTTCCTGTTGGCTTCACTAAATGAATCTTGATGCGTTATGGTTACCTGTTCTCTTCACGGCTTTAATAAATCAATCCTGCCCTTTGTGGCTCCATAGAAGAATCCTGATCCTTTACCTGATTTCCCTAGACAATTTGCATTGTTTGTGCATGACTAATAATCCTTATTCATTCACTGTTTTTCCCTGGAAGAATCCAGCCATCTGTGTGGCTGAAATAATGGAAATCATGCCTTTTCTGTGGCTTCAGTTGTCTCCTGACTTTCTTCTTCCAGGAGAATTTTGTCTGTTTAAGCTTCTAATTTGCCCCTCTATCCCTTTAGTTCTGGCTTTTTAACATTCCCAGATCAATGGTCTCATTGTAAGTTGCTTCTGTGGTCTTTTATGTCTCTTACGGTTGCCATGTCTTGTGGTGTGTGTTGCTGTGGTGGTGACGCTCAGTCTGAACTCCAAGTACTTTACTCATTTCTAGCTTCCCAGCTTGTAAACTGCACCTTGTTGTTTTGGAAATTTCCTCTTGCCCATGAGAGATTTCAACTTTATACATGGAGCCTCCGAATTCCATGCACTCTCTGGACTTGACTAAAAAGATTCAGTTTCTTGGCACCCAATGCAATCTTGAGCCATTATTAAGGTTTGACACCTGTTCCAGCTCCATGGGGTTGCTAGCTCACTGCTGTGCCTGTCTTACTGTGTGGGAAATGCTTTTTATTTTTTGGCTGAGATTCTGTTTTATAGAGCCTTGCCACGTGGTTCTCTTCTGCAGGATTTCTGAACGTTCATCTCTTTCCCCCGCTGGCTCTGTGCACGAGCAGTCATCTCGAAGTTGTGTCTGAAGAACCTTCAGATATCCAGCATTCTGTGGGATGCGGATAAATGGGATCGCCACCATTTGGCCCCATGTTGTAAGATGAATCCTCACCACAGTGTAAGGTCCATCTGATAGATTTATCATCTTTACTCCTGTGTGCTACTATCTAATTTTATTGATAGACTGCTAAATACTGACACGTTAAAGGTAACAAAGTGAGCTAGTGTTTTCAATTGGTTATTTTAAAATGCACATGGAACATAATTGCATCTAAAAGGCTCTTGTGGCACAGCGGTAGTGTCTGGTAATGAACGAGGAGGCCCATGCTCACGTCCTCCTCACTCCTGGAGTGTGCAAGGACACATCTGAATTGGTTGACTAAAAATATCTATCAAATAGTTCTTTCTACTAGAAAATAAGTAGAAAAATGGGGACTGAATAATAATAATATAGGACCTGTTAGGGCCTATACTCAGCATGAAAATTGAGACAATCTATGATAAATAACTGGATTACATCTTATGTTAAAAAGATACATATAAAGAGTTCTTGTGGTGCTCTGAGACAGGAGCACTGGATTCAAGTCTGACATGCTTCAAAGCTATGTTAGAATATCTCTTGGAAAATATCTAAAAATACAGGTCAAGAAAAGCCAGCCAAGAGAAGAAGTATACTTGAGTGGAGTGGCAAGCTCTGTGTAAAGGAAGAAGCAAGCTTGTACAAAGTACGTTGGGTTTTCCTGTGTGTTTCATAAATAGGCTCAAGTCATCTTTAATGAAGCGTGTGAAGATACCCTCCTTGACCCAACAAGAATAGCTGATGTGCCTGTTGCTTACATTGCATGTGTGTATTGTCCATTTGTATGTACCATTGTATCTAAATGCTTTTATATGCCATTGTTCCTTACCTTGTTGAGAGAGAGAGAAACTTCTGCATTCCATTCTCTCACACACAGATTTGCAGGCAGCCTTAGGCCTCAGCTTTTTGCTATTGTAAGGAGCAAGCTTGACATAAATCCCAGAATACCTCTCCCTTGGTGTCTTTCTATACTTTGCCTTATTCCTAAGATTTCTCATTTTACTTGCCTACAAAAAAGTTTATCTAATAAAGTCACAGTATTTGTGAATTACAAGATTCAATGTTAATTTCTTAGAATGAAGTTAGATTCTAACCGTTAGGTTGCTAACCAGAATGCTAATGGTTAAAATCTAACAACCTTAGGTTTAATCTGATTTTATGCAGGTTTCTATCCTAGAATATACATGCATAATCATAAGAAATAGGAACAAGGTAGGTTTGGCTCAATGAATGGATAAGCCCTTCCTGAAGAAGGGCTTATGCCCGAAACGTTGATTCTCCTGCTCCTTGGATGCTGCCTGACCTGCTGCGCTTTTCCAGCAACACATTTTTCAGTTCTGATCTCCAGCATCTGCAGTCCTCACTTTCTCCTCCTCAATGAATGGATATGTTTTATGTTTATAAAAATTTCTGTGTGATGCTGGATATCTGCTTGCATTTGCTAAACAGACATTCATTTGTTGATAATTGAAAACAGCAGCCATTGGCACTAAGGAAATAAATACATAAAACTGTTTGTTATGTGATGTATCCTTGTCCATCCTAATACATGTACTCCCAATCAGTGTTAGATGTGTTTGTGTAGGAGTTTAATAAAGATTCTTTGAAGTCCAATGTGTAATTACTAGTTTGTTAGAAAGAGGCAGAATCTTTTCAGGAATACAGTGCATTTTGGTAGAAAGAGTGAGGACAGCATATAGACAATAATGGATAGAAGGTCAGAGAGATGTCAAAAGATTTTTCAGTGTTTGCAGGTATCAAGAAATGGATCAAAGGTGAGTAAATAGAGTTATGGTACTGATCACTCATGATCTGAAAGACCAGAAAGAGCCAGAGGTCTCCTTAACAATTCAAATACACCAATCTCTAAACATAGGAAAAGAAAATAGGGAAGCTGTAGAAAGAGACACACAATACTAGATTTTTTTTGAATAGCAGTAAAAATACAAAAGCAAAGAGCATTGCCAAATCATTGTCTCGTCCACAGTTCCTGTCTAATCAGATGAAAGGAAAAAGGCTGTAATGTTGTGTCCAGTTTGGAGATTCCTTATCACAAAAATGTCAAGGACATTGAGAAGGTGCAGGAGGGATTCAAGGATGAAAAAGTTTAATTAGGAGGGGTTATTGTGTATTCTGGGATGTTTTCATATGAATAGAGGGTGTTAAGAGGAAGTACAATGGAGCTGTTCAAATTTGAAATGTTTTGATGAAGTACCTTGGATAATGGACTTATGCTTGTAGTTGGTGACTCAGGAACAGAGGGCACAATTCCAGACTGTCACTGAAATGTTAGACTTGGACTGAAATTTATAGCTTACCAGAATACTGATGGCAGCAGAATGTGTTTGTACAATAATATTTTAAGAAGTAAAGAAACAAAAAGGGAGCTGGGAAATAGTATAACAGACTGAGGCAGATATCTATTCCAGAGAACTGGTATAGGGTGATGGATGGAGTAGCCTCATTTAGTTCTGTCAAAGTCCGTGCCATTTGTTCCTGAAATTCTGATCTTGAATTATCTACATACTCGACTCTGCCTTAATCAGCCCTGTCCTCAATTTCAGCATAACAAATACTGAAATGTTAATTGCTAACAAAATAACATGACTGGCAAGGGAGCAAGTGGCATCATTAAATTGGAAATATAAACTCTGCATGCTCTGGATATACATATTAAATAAGACCAAATATTAGCAAAAGCATTCTTGCTGCAAAGTTTTGCTTGTTGTGATCTTGATTACGACTTTGTTTGCTATGTTGCTGGATCATTTGTTTTATAATTTTGCTGACGTTTTGTTAAAAAGAAGCCCTTTTCAACAATATTCTTATTAACTTGAGGTCAGTTTAATATATTCCGAAGAAGCCAACCAGAGCTCCTGGTGTTTGCAGGCTAATTAAGAGGCAGATCATCAATAACTAGGCTGCAGCAATAAATTTAAAATAACATGAGAAAGAGAAAAATGATCTAAATAAAATACTTCCCAGTCTTTCAACAATTTTTTTATTACACTAACAAAACTCCTAATACACGTGGGAGAGAGCTGCATGTTTCAATCTGCATCACAGTGATCGCTCAAAGACAGATGAACAGATCCCGACCTGTATCGCACCAGGCAGTAAAAGTAGTAACACAGTCTAACGCAGAGATTTCCCCTTCCTGTGAGATCTTTTCTTTAACCTTCTGGGATTTTTCTGATGAAAGCTAAGTGGAGACAATGAGTAAGAGTTTCCACTTTGTCAAAACCGAGTGCAGATTAATGACAGACAATTTTCGCACATACTTTGAGTGAAATGAAATCACCTTGTCATGCTTTTTGGGGTCATCTGGATTTCAGTTCTCGAGATGAGTTGGAGAAAAAAATACTGCCTCTGATCAGGAGCTCACTATTTGGGGTAGTGGGACAGGAAATTCCATGCCACTGCAGCAATTGCAAGACGTGGTTTGCTGAGAAATATTGCCCTGGATTTTGTGGTTAGAATTGAAACAATAATTGTCTCTATTAATTAAACTTCTAGCTGCCCACAGACTTGTAATTGATTTTTGTTAGTAACTTCCAGTTAACAGTGATTCTTTCAAGTATGGTGCGGATGTGTGTGTGTGTGTGTGTGTGTGTGTGTGTGTGAGAGAGAGAGAGAGAGAGAGAGAGAGAGAGAGAGAAATAATCCGGCCAGTAAATTAATCAGTTTGTGCATGCCTTAGTAAGGATTTTTTCAATCTAAAGCAGCAGGCATGAGTACGAACATTTAATTTATTGTAAGATGACAGTCAGAAGATGGAACAAGTGAGAGGAAGTGAGTTTAGGAGAAATCCAGAAACGACAGGAAGAAAAAAAACAGAAGAATAATTTCTAAAAATAAATTTTCAACCAATGACATTGAACTTGGAAAGAGTAAATTTTCAGCACCAGAGAGTTGTTAGCCAATGATTACACCGATGTTTAAATGGGCAAGTCAAACTTTTCCTATTTTATGGGTAACTTGTGGGTAAGTACTATACTTCATGCCCTGACATGTGGTTTGATACCAAGTCTCTCAATGAGATGTTGACAGACCACAGTTTGTGGGAGAGCAGAACAACTCTGACAACAACTTGCTGATTTCCATTTTTAGCTGTGTGTGTGTGTGTGTCTGTCTGTCTGTCTGTCTTTGAGAGTGTGTATTTGTGTATGTGTGCATTTCTGCATGATGTATGCCTTTGTGTCAGTGTGTGGGAATACTGGACATTTCTGTCCAATTTCGACCTAAACACTGAGCACTGATAGCTTCAATATTATTCTTAATCTAAACTCTATGCCCATGGGTCACTTTGACATCACACAGCAGCTACTTAGAAGTAAGGTTTGAACTTGTAATTATGTTTCTGAATGAAAGAACTGGCAGATTAATGTTTCCCTTTTTTCACTTCTGTTTAAGTATAATCTGTGTCGCTATCCTCTGTACCACAAATACTTTTCAAATATCTACAGGAGAGTTGTGAGTCTTCAGTTCAGTCTAGAAGCGAGTGGCATCCTTCATTATAAAGTTAGACAGTAAAGGACCACACTGTTTGTTTTAAATTTCACATACAGTCCCAAAAGAAGAACAGCATTGAAGCAATTATTGGAATCCAGTGATTGTAGCTGAGCTCTAAGAGCCAGCAAACCACCCTGCTTGGCAACACAGCCTCAGAATCATTACCATGACCTTCCCAGGGTAACAGTGATAAGCAGAACTCAGTAAAAACCTTACATTGACTCAAATAATCAATGCTTCTGTTCTGGGCTGTTTGCTGTTGTTTGGCTGGTACAGATTTTCTTGATTCACGAGGCAACTCTGACCTTTTACATCCCAAAACATGGTCAGAGTTTGAGAAAATCCCAAAAGATGGAGAAAATCAGCACCTGGAATATCTGCTGTGGTTCTCTGAAAGCGATCTATGGATTGGAGTTTTCCAGTTGCCATGTCTCCTCCCCCAGAGCAGATGGAGGATGTTAAAGTGGGTTGGATTGGTATGGAGATGCTGTGGTCATTGACTGGCATTTTACCAGTGACAGAATATAGGGTAGGCTGTCTGCTCACCCATGGGACATTCTGAAGCTCTTAAATGACTGAAGCTTGAAGACCTCTTCCCACTGCCAGTGGCTACCAGCAATGGATGGGCACTATGCCATCTGGGGATAAAGGCTGCCTGGTAATAGCTGGCAGGCTTGGATTAATGGTACTGGACTGAAGAGCTGCCAGGTCTCCAACTGTCTGTCAATTTAAAGGTAAAGATAAAGTAGTCTTCCAAACTGTAGGGCTGCTCTCTCATTTGAGTGCTTGTTTAGCATGTGGGTCACCATGCCTCAGGCAAGGGGAAGAGGTTGAGAAGAAGAGTCCTTCATGGTAACCTGCAGGAATTGAACCCAGACTGTTGGCATCACTCTCCATCACAAATCAGCCGTCTAGCTAACTGACGCCACGTCATGAAGGGGGACCTTGGAAGCCAGAGTTGCAGACATTTAGCTCCGTTGGGACCTTAAAATCTGAGGCCACTGGAGGTGGGTTTGCCCCAAATGTTCCACCCCCAATTACCACCCTGTAGAAGCTTGGCCATAGTTTTTTTTTGTCACTGGCTAGCTACCCTGTTCACTTGTGAGGTTTGGCCTGTGTACCAAGGCAACAATTTCACTCCCAGAGGAAAAGTGCCAGGATGTCAACTCAGTACATTAATCAAGTTTTTCCACCATAACCAAACATCAAGGAGTAAAATATTAAATCTCTTGGCTGATATGTTATAGACGTTGTATAATCAAAATACTCAGAGATGTCATTACGCACCTCTGCAGCAGATGGGACTTTAAATCTTGGCCTCCTAGTGTAGAGGTAGGGAAACTACTACTGATATAGTTAAAAATCACACAACACCAGCTTATAGTCCAATGGGTTTATTTGAAAGCACTAGCTTTCAGAGTGCTGCTCCTTCAGGTGGTTATGATATGTTACTGATATGTTATATTCTTATTGACGTGCCTCCATTCATCTTGTGAATTTGTCAAATAATTTAATTAAATTATTAAAGTGAATGCTTAATGTATGTACTCCTTCAAGAAGAAAATCAGATTAAAAATAAATTGAGATTAAAACAAAACTATTATCTGTATCGTTGAGTTATGTGACAAAAGGATGGCATTCATATTCAATGTATCCAAACCTTGCCCAGTATTATACCTTTCATCACAACTGTGGGAGTGTGGAGAGGTTGGGCTGTCGATGCACGATGTAAACAATAAGGCAATATTTCAAACCTGGTCTTGTACTTTGTTGTCTGAAATGGCTGAGTAATTTTTGAGTCACAGAGATGATAACTGCACCTTTATCTTTTTAATGATGTCTGACTGGGAGTTTGGAACAATGGGATGAATTCAGTATTTGTGAAGGTGGAACAGTGAAGTCTTCTATTACAATCATCCAATTCTGTGGCTGTGTTCATACCAGGCGAGGGCTTGGAAAGGGCTGGCATTCATGTTTTGAAATGCTGAACCCAATGTATGATTAAATTGATGCTATTTAGCAATATCATTTATCCTTGTTACCCGTAATCATTTTGAATTAACCCTCCTTCAACACCTTCAGCAGGATTTCAGTTGCATTTTCTAATATTTGTTTTTCCTTGTGTACAAATTAGTATATATGGAACATGTTGTTCGCCACATTTCTCTACTTAGCTTTTACAAAATTGTCAGAAATTTGCCATTCATCATTGAAAGAATGTCAGCATTTCCTAATCTCCAGCCCCTTCCCCAGTGCTCCCCCAAACACACATTCAGCCTCTTCCCCCATGTTGCCCCCATCTCCTTGAAAACAAAAGGGACGTTTTGGGAAACCGTATTGAATATGAAATAATTCATAATAAATGCTCCATTCTGATGTTTTCTTATTTATTTTCTGCTGGCTGTGCTGAAATTGCAGATTTTGTTTGCCAGGATATTGTTCTGCTGGTATTGGTTACTCTCAGAATCTTCGTCAGCTGCCAATAGTGTGAACTGACCAGTAAGTGTAGCAAGCGAAATTACTGTGGGGTGTCAGAATGGAGCTTCACAATCTCGCAGCTTTATGTGATATGACTCTATAGATTCTATAGCAGGAGCTGTCCTGCCATTGAGGTCAATGCTTACTCTTTTTTTTAGCAGGTTGGAAAAACTTCAAGATAAGATCATTAGCCTTAACGTCCTTTCAGTGCAGGCAATAAACGGGGTCCTGTCTTGTGCATCCAAGTCAGTTTCAGGTGATGGGGCTCTAGAAATCTGGTTCCATTGGAATAAAGGGGACCCAATTGCTAATTTAGGTGGTAACTGACTGTACCCTACATAGTGCAGCCTTTAGCCACATGGGATTGTTAAAGCCACTATCTTCTTAAGGGTTACTAGGGACGGGTAACAAACGCTGGTCCAGTCAGTGATGCTTATGTCCCACAAGTGAAGGAGAAATGACGCAACTAATATTGTTACATTTTATGGGAAGCTGGGTTAGAATTGGGGAGGGTGGGGGGAAGGAAAAATGGGAAGAGGCTTAAGTGGACCATAAGCACCACATGGACTGGGTGTATTGAATAGCCTGTTCTATGCCATTTCTCCTACATAACTCGATACAAGTAAGTATGCACACAGAGTGATCCAGACTGCCACTACTGTGGCATCCCCACATTTCATGATTATGACCCGACATCTAATGCCTCACTTTCCTAGCGGGTAACTGCAGCCCACTTCGCTCTGACAAATCTGCTAATATGTTCTGACATTTCTCTCTTACACCCAACTTCCCCGGAACTTTGGATTCTCAAATTCCCGGGCAGCTGAGGCTGGGATGGCCACATCACTGGTCAGGAACCAAAATGTCAAAATATGCCGGAGGGAGTGGTGGAGGAGAGGCCATTACATCTTTGAAGGGAAAGTTAGATAAATACATGGAGTTGAGGATGCAGCAAGATGATGGAAGAAAGCAGGATTAGAATCCAAGAGTCATCGAGATGTACAGCATGGAAACAGACCCTTCGGTCCAACCCGTCCATGCTGACCAGATATCCCAACCCAATCTAGTTCCACCTGCCAGCACCTGGTCCATATCCCTCCTAATCCTTCATATTCATGAACCCATCCAGATGCCTTTTAAATGTTGCAATTCTACTAGCCTCTACTACTTCCTCCGGCAGCTCATTCCATACACGTACCACCTTCTGTGTGGAAAACATTGCCCCTTAGGTCTCTTTTATATCTTTCCCCTCTCACCCTAAACCTATGCCCTCTAGGTCTGCACTCCCGCACCCCAGGGAAAAGACTTTGTCTATTTACCCTATCCATGCCCCTCATGATTTTATAAATCTCTATAAGGTCACCCCTCAGCCTCTGATGCTCCAGGGAAAACAGCCCCAGCCTATTCAACCTCTTCCTTTAGCTCAAATCCTCCGATGCTGGCAACATCCTTGTAAATCTTTTCTGAACCCTTTCAAGTTTTCCAAACTAACCCCTGCCGGACTGAATGGTCCATCGCTTGTTCTAAATTGCTGACTTCAAGCTGATATTTTCCTGCAACAGTCATTAGACACTGGTCAAGTGTATAGGCTGAAGACTCTTCTCCATCCCACCCACCCACCCAATGAAGGGCAATGCTCTGCCAACTTGCTGTCCTGTATAAAACACTGTATGCCTAGAGGTAAAGCCTTCTCCATCATGTCTGTTTAAAACCACTATCAGTCAGAAAGTATATTTATTGAGGAAGCTGAGCCACTACTCTCTGACTAGTTATCAGCCTTGGTTTGTTTGAGGGCGACTGGGGATGGCAGTGATGGGTACATCTGATGAGAACTTAATCCCACTTCCTAGAAGGAGAACATTGGAAGTGTGTCCACTTTGAAATGGAAGGCTTATTTTATTGTTGTTATGCTTACTTCATGTCTGGAAAAACTTTTACCCTGTGGACTTATCCATTCATGGAATAAATATTCACCAACCAGTTCACTACTGCTATTCTATAGTGTCCTGCCTGAAATGACCAGACTGGAAATACAGCAGCGTGATCTGATGTGTTTCGTAAACTGTGGGAACCATTTTGGAAGATTGAACAAATTGCTATTCCACATCAAGCAGTGCCAACGAATGCCTCCAGCTCCAGATGGCAACCCTGCTCCCAACACATTATCCCAACAAATTATCTTCATTTCATCCATTTCATTTGTGCCAGAGAATGGTTTACTTTCCTTCAACTCTTCCATTTTGGTGTCTTTGAGGAAACATTAACATCTGTAGAATGTGCTAATACATTTGAAGGCAGTTTTGTAGCAGGAGCCTGTTGCAAGTGACACGATTCTGCTTCAGGGTTTCAGAATGCATTTGGACATTGCTACAGTTAATAACCAGAGTCATTCATCACCCTGCTCCCATTAGAGGCACAGTCTAAGGGGACTGTTGCCCTTCCATTTGAGTGCATCTGTCCAGGTAAAAGGGCAGCGATCTGTTACAAATGTCAGCAAAGCCATCTGAAATCAGGGCACACATTGCTATTGTGGTCAATCTGACTGTGAGTTACTTATTCCTTTTTGAACTGGTTGTAAACCTAAAATAAATTGATAACGAATAACACTAAACACACAAAGGAGAGGGGAAGGTATAATAGTGAAAAGTAATACCCACTCATCACATCAATTCCAGAATTTATTTTTTATTAATTGTAGAATATCGAGAACATTGAAATATTAATGGTTCCTTCATGATATTCTTTCACTTGTGTGAACGACATGACACCTGTGGTCTTTGTAAGTTAAGGACCTTTGCACTCTTTATATAATTACATTTAATGGTTTGTAATTTACAATGGTTTGTGCAAATTGGTTGGGTGACATGTAGTGTTTTCAGTCAAAATCTTGGCACATTACTGGATGTCTAAATTATCCTTAAAAGTGCCACTGAAACTGTTATGCTGGGTGACATGAGCTGTGTTAATTGCTTCAGGTTTTGTCTGCTTGTAAAATAATCTGTGATGGAGCAGACTGCTCTTGACTGTATGAATAAATATTTACTGCTTTAAGAAGCGTGGGCATCGTGCCAGTAACTGGAGATGGGTGAATTTTAATTGTAACTTTTTGCAGTCATGTACTGCCAGCCACCCTTGGGCATACTGTTCAAAGTTGCTTTTATTAATATTTATACTTTATATTCATGTTGTTGCCTCAAGCTGTTGAGCTCTACTTCAGTGGGACACAGTTATTAGGTGATGGATCAAATACAGAGGAAGACAATATGTTTGTCTTTGAAATAGTGTTTCTCAAAATTGAAGCGAGAAAAGCAGACTAGACAAAAATGACAATTGTAATAGGGTTCAGCCATTGAGCAACTGTAAAAGCTTTCACAAAATTACTAACATTTAGCCAGTTATGAATGTGCTTTTCTTTTTCATATTGTTTTCTTATGACTATTTTGGTGGATTTTTAAAAAATAATTTACATTTCTAATATGTTTTTCTACATTGGATGGAAAGCAAAATGAGCTTTAGCTGCCTGGGCTAAACTAGTTAGGACAGTGAACACTTGTATGGATCTGTACTATTCAAGGAGGTCTTTTGTTCAAATTTAAAATGGGTTTCTAGCAGTGGAGTAAGTAACAACTGTTTTTACAATGCAACATTGTGAGTTGGCAGTTCTTTTTGTTAACCTGAAGCCTGACACTTGTACACCTGTAGATGTAGGTCATGCTGTTGTATGTTACAATAGCACTCCTTCATGTAAGCTAGTCCATGAGTGAACCTCCAAGCATTTTTTCAATAATGCAAATCGCTGTTTTATATTATTGAATAAAGCAAATGAAATGGTGCTTTGGAGAGTTTGATATAAATAGCAAACCGTGCAAAGACATCGCAGTGACATATGAGGAACATAAGAAATAGGAGCAGGAGTCAGCCCTTTGGAACTGCTCTGTCATTCAGTATGATTGTGGGGACCAACATTGACACCTCCAATTGAGGAAATGTACTCCTCCCTCTCTGTTGATGTACAGTAACTAAATATTTACAGTCAACCCCCCACCCGGGTTGTGAACATGTTCCAATCTTGAGTCCATTCGCAAGTCGATTTGTACACATCAATGCAGGACAATATAAAGCAACCATTCATAAATACAGAAAATGTTTATCTGTCAGGTATTTAAAATTCATCCTTGTATGAGATTGCATTCATAAGTTGGATGTTTGTATTCAGGGACCCCCTCTATTTGTGAACGTTGCGGATTGCCAGAATTATCCTGTTTTTATTTCATTTTTGAGTTCCCTCTTACGCTGTAAGAGTCACAAAAGGGAAAAAACCAAGGTCCCTGTTCCAGAGACTGATCTTATTTACAAGCTCCTTTTTGTTTACATCAGTGAGACATTCCACCAGCCCCAACTCCCCCACCGCTCAAAAAAATCCTTTTATGTATTATGTTCTTTGAATGGGAAAACATTATGTTTAAAACTAATTCCTCCCTGTAATAATGTGAGGGTGTTAAATACCATGAACTAGAATGAAGTTGGAACTGCCTAGCTATACAATGGGTGCCTTAGAATCTAAAATTGCAAGCAGAGTGCATGCATGTATTCCTAGCCAGAAATGCAGCACTGCCATATTGGGAAAAGCTCAAATCTGAACATCTAGGGTCCTGAAATAGTGTTATTTTGAAATATTAAATATTTAAAAATATACTTAATTCATAAAAACCCTTTAGGAACACACATCATTACTGAATCCATGCTGCCTTTATACCTGAAGCACAAGCAGACATGGGAATTTGGCAATCCCTGCAGTTGAAGAAGAACCCAAGGTACTTATCAGTTATACAAGACTATGTTTCATACTTATGAGACATCGAGAGGGTCTGATAACTGAATGGACTGCCATTGTATTTTGGCAGAAAGACCTTAGATGAATTTTCCCACTATACCTTGGTGGCAGCTGCCCCAGACTTTAGTGTGACCCTCAGGTACTCCTGGACCATAGAATGTGCCAGTCTGCAACACACTGTTGAAGTCAATGCTTTGCACTGTAAGACCAACAAGTTTCGTTAAACCAAAGAGTGTCTTTCCCAAAGCTGACTGCCTGAAATAGTGCTAACTCTTTAACACGTATACAGGGACAACTTATAGAGTCATTGTCATAGTTATCCTTGCTGTATAATTCTATGATTATCTTCTTGAAACTGGACTGTCCTGAATGAGAGAATCAGATGTACTGGTGAATAACTCTGCCTTACTGCAGTCTCCTTCCAAAATGGTGCATCTTATGTTCTTCGCCACTCCCCAGCACCACCCAAGGATATTGCTGGCCCCCGTTATCTCCCTCAGAATCGCCTCTTCCCACCTCCCTCCCAACATGTCAGTTCTATACAATTCACTAGCTTAACTTCACTGAGGCTTGAGTAGGTCAGCTGACTGATTTTATGTCTGACTGCCTGATTTTTCACTGCCCTAGCCACTGGGGTCAGGTGGCTTTTTATCTGACATTTTGTGTCTTAACTCCGTGAAGTACCAGCAGAGACCTCTGCATGTTCTTTTCCATGTTTGGAAGAGCCTCAAACTAACCGGGACACAGAACAAAGGTACATTTATATTTTTGTTTCCCCCGACCTCATCATTACTCATTTGTAACTGGCCCTTTTTATCTCAGACAGTGATGGATAGCTACATAGGCTGGTACATTTTCCAGTTGTGATGGCACCATGTCTGCACATTGCCAAGCTATCCAGTACCATTGGCCTCTGACGCAGTGACCACCCCAGGTCCTGTTTCAGTCAGGCCCTTCTGACCTGTCCAATCTGGCACTTGGATCATTCTCTCAGCCAGTTGGTGCCAGTAGGTTTGCATGAGCCAATTTCTTCCCTCCTGACTGGTCAATAAGCTTTCTGTTGCATAGCACCGTTCACAAAGTAAAGGCCTGTTTTATCCATGGCAGGATAAATGGTGCGATACTCATTGTAAGTCATGGTGGATGTATCAGAAAATGCTTGCTTCAGAGAGTTGCAGCTCCAAGATTCTGTGGAATGGTTCAGACATGGGAAAATCCTGAACTGCTATGAATTGGCCTTGAGCAGAGGCAATGCACTTCCTCATACGGAAGGAAGAGGCACTGAAAGAAAATTCCTAAGTGCTGTGAAGCACTTCCTCGCTCTTGGTTGGAAGGCAATGGCAGAGAGCTGAGAGCAGGCAGGCTTGTTGCATATGGCTGCAGTGGGCTAAAGGGCGAGCAGAAGATAAAACAAATACTTTGCAAAAAAAAACCCATTAAGTTCAATGTTTCATTCATTACTTACAAAAGGTTAATACATGCATTATTCAACAGGTTTTGCTGATTTTCTTTGCTACTCTGCTGCCTTTGAATTAATATCTGTGCACAGCATTGCAAGCTGTGTAGGAGGCATTAATTTTCAGACGTTGGGGGAGGAGCAGAAAAGAATAGTTCACTGAGCTACAGAAATCTGATTTAATGGAGAAAATGACAAGAAAAGATGTCTCGTTGCTGATTATTATGCAGCTGAATTAAATAACATTATTAAAAAAAACTGAAACATTGAAGGAAATCTAGTGCTGAGCTTGGGCTAAAACTGTGCTTAAGAGTCTCCAGGTCTCCCCAAGTGTATCTTGTTCATGTAGCCATACATGAAGGCTAGTCGCTGTGGTAAACCAGTGGGGGGGGGGGGGGGTCTCGTGCTGGCCCAGAGCACCACCTCAGGCATCACAGATGTACAGACTGAGAATATTGAATCAGTTGCTTTCCACTGTGTACTTAGACCAATTTAGAAATGAAACCTTCAGTGAATTACTAAAGCAAAAAGAAATTAAATAACTTTTACAAGCTCAGCGTTATCCTGCCAGCCATATGGGAAGATCCCAGCATGGCTTGCCTCTTCTCAATGTAAGGCTGACAGAAATAGCATCATTCTGATATTACCCACAGTGCTAGAAGGCAAGTGCATGCCCATAATAGGTGGTGTAGTCAGATTCCGTGTCAGTGCTATCATGTCAACCTGAACCTTAACTCAATTTCTTCCCATACGTAGGTTAAATTGGTTAAAATTGAATTAATGAGAATTTCAGAAATTCTGAGCACTTTTCACACATTTTGATTAACTTACTTCTCATCAATGGCCTTTTGGTTTTGCCTTCACTACAGTTCCATTGCCAGTTAGAATATAGATACAAATTACTTCTGTCGACATTCAGGGACAAGTATTTCATGGCCTGCCATCTGTTAACTAAAGGCTGTACTTAGCTTGTTTATTCTATATACTTTGATACCTCCATTCGAATAGCAGGATGTCTGCAACCAGAATAAACAGTCGTCTGCTAATATCTTCACGGAGAGGCAATGGCTGAGTGGTATTATTGTTGGCCTCTTATCCAGAGATCCATGTTCTGGGGACTGGATTTAAATTCTGCCACAACAAGTGGTGGAGATTCAAATCCAACACAAATCTGGAATTAAGAGTCTAATGTTGGCCATGAATCCATTGTCAATTGTCAGAAAAACCCATCTGGTTCACGAGTGTTCTTTCCAGAAGGAAACTGCCATTCTTGCCTGGTTTGGCCTACATGTGACTCCAGACCCACAGCAATAGAGTTAACTCTTAACTGCCCTCTGGGCAATTAGGGATGGGCAGTAAGTGCTGCCTTGCCAGTTATGCCCACATCCCATGAATGAATAAAAAGAAAACAGCTTCCAGGCTACATTCTCCATTCGAATCATGAAGGCAATGCAAGTTGCATTGCACACCATGAGAGGACGATCAGCTCTCTCCCCAGGATTTCAATGGCCCTTTCTACCTAGTTCTCCCTGGACAGTCTACCACAACTGAGTGCACATATGTTCCCATCCATAACCTCAAACTGATTCAAATTTCTCCTCCATGTGCTGCAGAGCTCCCTTGTTGAGGCCGCGGCATCCTTTCTGCCTCCTATGACATCCCATGGCAAATCTTGGACAACCCGCTCTCTCCCTTTTATATTGAGTTTCCCTTCTCACCTGTAACAGTCCTTGCCTCCTCCACATCTCCGGCTTCTCCCCACGAGACACACACACACACACACACACACACACAATCTCTCTCTCTCTCTCTCTCTCTCTCTCTCTCTCTCTCTCTCTCTCTCTCTCTCTCTCTCTCTCTCTCTCTCTCTCTCTCTCTCTCTCTGTCTATTTGACGCACACAGACACACTCACACTCACTCATTCCACTGACACACAGGACTGACTGTAGCCCACTTTTTGGACTGTATTGAGACAGTTCTCCTGAACATAGCCACCCCACACAGACGACTGACTCAAGTCCCTGGACTGTGAATGACCATTTACCTGGATTGACTTTACTGAGAGTGCTTGGCTAACAGCAGTCCCCCTTAACTCACTGGAGAACTTTGCTGTGGCCCCTCCGAGAGATCCCTTGCCATTTGGTTGCAGCACACGCAGTGTATTTCCCACGGACAGCTGAAGGTTGCTGTCCTTTTCTGGGAGAATCGAGAATCATAGTTTAATAATAACAGATCACTCATTTAAGACCGAGATGAGGAAATTTATTTTTCTCTTAGAGAGTTGCAATTTTCATTGGATTCCCTTCCTTAAAAGGCAGTGAACGCAAAACCTTTAAATGTTTTTAAGGCAGGAAGTAGGTGGATTCTTGATTACTGAGAGGATGAAAGATTATCAGGGAGATGCAGGGATGTGGAGCTGATGTTAAAATCAGAGCAGCCATGATCTTCTTGGAAGATGGCGCAGGCTGGAAGTGCTGAGTGGCCGCCTCCTGAATTCTGTTGGACTTTTTACTCCTTTCATTGAGAAAAGCCTCAATCAACAACCAGCGTGTTATCACAGATTTCTCGCTATAACCCACGGTGGCACAGTGGTTAGCACTGATGCCTCACAGTGCCAGAGACCCGGGTTCAATTCCCGCCTCAGTCACACTGACTGTGTGGAGTTTGCACGTTCTCCCCGTGTCTGCGTGGGTTTCCTCCGGGTGCTCCAGTTGCCTCCCACAGTCACAAAGATGTGCAGGTCAGGTGAATTGGCCGTGCTAAATTGCCCGTAGTGTTAGGTAATGGGTAAATGTAGGGGTATGGGTGGGTTACGCTTCGGCGGGTCGGTGTGGACTTGTTGGGCCGAAGGGCCTGTTTCC
The DNA here is from genome assembly GCF_037043375.1 of Chiloscyllium plagiosum. Taxonomy (NCBI): domain Eukaryota; kingdom Metazoa; phylum Chordata; class Chondrichthyes; order Orectolobiformes; family Hemiscylliidae; genus Chiloscyllium; species Chiloscyllium plagiosum. The sequence goes on along the minus strand of NW_028270159.1, from coordinate 26,761,438 downwards.
ACACTGTAATGTAATCTAATCTAAAAACCCATGCCATTTGGAGCCTGGGAAGGTTCTGTCCAGTATTTGTATTTTGCTTTTATATATTTTGCTGGATATTATAATAGAATCATAGAGATGTATAGCATAGAAACAGACACTTCGGTCCAACTTGTCCATGCCGACCAGATATCCCAACCCAATCTAGTCCCACCTGCCAGCACCTGGCCCATATCCCTCTAAATTCTTCCTATTCATATACCTTTTAAATGCCTTTTAAATGTTGCAATTGTACCAGCCTCCACCACTTCCTCTGGCAACTCATTCCGTACACGTACCACCCTCTGCGTGAAAAAGTTGCCCCTTAGGTCTCTTTTATATCTTTCCCCTCTCACCCTAAACCTATGCCCACTAGTGCTGGACTGCCCCACCCCAGGGATAAGACTGTGTCTATTTATCCTATCCATTCCTCTCATGATTTTATAAACCTCTATAAAGTCACCCCTCAGCATCCGACATTCCAGGGAAAACAGCCCTAGCCTGTTCAGCCTCTCCCTATAGCTTAAATCCTCCAACTCTGGCAACATCCTTGTAAATCTTTTCTGAACCCTTTCAAGTTCGCAACCTCTTTCTGTAAGATGGAGACCAGAATTGCACGCAATATTCCAACAATGTCCTGTACAGCCGCAACATGACCTCCCAACTCCTGTACTCAATACTCTGACCAATAGAGAAAAGAATACCAAACACCTTCTTCACTATTCTATCTACCTGCGACTCCACTTTCAAGGAGCTATGAACCTGCACTCAGCCATATCTACTGCTCTGCCCTCATCAATGTTCTTTGTTACTTCTTCAAAAATCTCAATTAAGTTTGTGAGAATAGGTCTGTGTGTGTGCACATATTTCTCATTCAAGTCTCTGTTTTGATTTCATTATCAATTTTAAGTTTAAACTGCTTACGCAACTGATTAGATAGAAATCCAGCAAGTAAACAATTACCTATAACTGTTCAAGTAAAAGTCAGAAAGTGCCACTGTAGGACCTGTGTCTTACCTCTCTCTAAGCCAGTTCTAGCTCTATCTTGAATAGGGAGGAACTTCAAGTTTGGAACTGACTATACCTCATGCCACAGGCAATTTAAAATGTATTTTGGTTTTGAATATTTCTCTTGTTGAGGAGCTGGCACAGGGATATTGGACTGGATGGCTTGCACTTGCACTGAATTATTGTGCAGTTCTGTGGTTCTTGTACTCTACTGTATGGTGTTGTCATTAAAGATGTTATCATCATCGTTTTCAGAGAGATTAAATGTGAATAAAACTAACAAAACCTTGATATACTCAAAAGGGTTAAGGACTTGGCAATGAAAGGCAACGTCAACAGCCAATGGGACATTTGTGGGACACAAAGTGAATAGTAAAACTGACTCACTTCATGAACATTTAGATCTGAGAACAATCACTTACTTTGTTCTCAGATGCAGAAATAAATAAATAAAAGCTAACTCAAGGGCACATTCATCCTTTCAGCACATTTTGAGTGAAGGCAAACAACAGAATCATTAAAGAACTTTGTCAAGGGGAATAAAAAATAACTACGCATATCTTGTTGCGGCAATGGGTATAAAGATTATCAGGAAGGGTAAATATCAGTTATGAATGGGTCGAGTCAGGGAGGTTTGAGTAAGATACTAGAAAAAGAATTCATGCTTCAGAATGCCTTTCAGTTCCTCTGACTGACTCACTGCCCATGTGTACTCTACTATAGGTCACTACAAACGGAAAGGCTGTGGTGAGCATACAGTGACTGACTGTCCCGTAATAAGATCTTATTGTGAGGGAAGCCTTTCTGGAATGTGAGTAGAGAATAGTAACACACCACATGCTAAAAGGGTTAAAAGGTAAAGTCTGCTTGATTTATCCCGTAAAATCTGGTCTAATGATCCATATATTTGCATGTGGGCGGGAGGTTTCACAAGACCTTCTGAGTAATCATTTAATGGTTCATTTACAGCATTGCACTAATGATTTGTAGAAGCGTTTGTCAATGTCCAGCTTTGTAGCATTGCGAAAGCAGGAAGTGGAGCTCATTCTGATGTTGAGCAATGACTGTTTCATGTGGAGTCAAGACACTTGTACTAAGTTACTCAGAGATGCAGAATTCTACTAGAAGCCTACTTTAATTTTTCACAGCTACCCAGCTTTCTCTTCGAAAAGAAAACTGCAGATTGTTTGGAATTGTACTTTGTCACAGTTTTGAAGGAAGAATAGTTTCAGGGTTAGTATTACCACAGTTAATGTGATATGTGGATAATTAATCAGGAATAAAATCCTGGCTGAGCATGAGAACTATTGTCCCAGTGATTGTTTTGGAATGGAAAGGAAATGTGAAATAGCTGATAAAAAATATGACCTTGGAAATGGATATCCAGTCAATGTGTTGTGGAAGAAACTGAAGCTGAATGAATCTATTGATTCAAAATGTAATGTAACTCTGCCTTTTTGAATTAGCATTCAGTGGAGCTGGGAAGAAAACAAGTTGGGAAATTAATATGTGGTTACAGAGCTGTTTGGCAAAGATTTAACTGGCTGGTGTCTTCACAGGATTAACAAAAAAAGCCTCACGGTGACATGCTACAATGGAACAGCAACAGAACCATAACCCACATGCTCTAGGAATTCAGAACAACCTCCTTTATAAACCAGGCACGGGCTATCAGCAAGAAGCTCAGGTCAGTTCAGCTGCCTTGCTACCTTAAGAGCTTGACTGGTGTTTAAGATTTTAACATGTGCGCTTCATAAATATTCTTTTCAAATAGTTACAAAAGTTTGACATAGTTTTGGGCAAAGTGTTCAACCAGACAGTGGTTGGTAACACAGTAAGAGCAAGTTAAAATTATGTACGATATAGGCGTAATTTGTGCTGAGATTAAATTAGCGTCTTGCAGCTAACAATGCTCCTACCTGAAAGACATTGCATTCTTTGGTTACTGCCAGCTCAGTACAGGAATTCCCCTGAACTGCCTGCATGTAAAATAAAGCAAGTTGTAGTTACTAATAGGAAGCTTCTGATCCGTGACTCTGTGAAAAATTATGGAATAATTACTAAGCACAGAGTTGGAACATTTATTGCAAGTTGAATTGCAAATGGGTTTGGATTATTGCGAAGGATTTTAGATGATCTTAAACTGGAAATAACTTGCTCGAAATACTGAAAAATTACTGCTCAGCATCTACCACAGAATGTAAGATTAAGTTTGGAATAAAATTTTTATCTGACCGTAGCTGAGAAAGTGTCAAACCTAAAATATTTTCTTCTTCTTCCCTTTCAGACACCAAATAATTTCCTGTGCATTTTTTTAGCACTTTTCTGTCTTTGTACTGGGGAGCGGGTTGGGGGGTGGTGGGGTGGTTTCCCGGTGTTCATTGCCCTGATACTTTTAGTTTTGTGAATGTGTTCCTGTTTTGTTGGGGAACAAGTTTTGGTATTCATTCAGCTGGTTTACATTGGGGTGTTGACGAAAATGAATTTCTTTTTTGTGAGAAGTAAAGCCCCCTTTATGGTCCTTTCAGGATGCATTAGATTTTTTGAAACATAACTCCTTTGAATAGCAAGGAACCTCTGTATGTTAGAAATATTGGTGATGGTTTACATGCATGCATGCATGTGTCCCAAGATGAGACATTTTTTTTAATTTAGAGTGTAGGAGGTTGAGGGTAACCTTACAAAGGTTTATTAAATCATGAGAGGTATAAATAAAGTCAATGGCAGGTGTCTTTTCCCTAGTTTGGGGGATTTCAAGACCTTGGGGCATATTTTTAAGGTGAGAGGAAAAAGATTTTAAAAATGGCAGGGGAGCAATTTCCTTTACACAGGGTGGTTTGGGCGTGGAATGAACTTCCAGAAGTGGTGGATGTAGGTACAGTTACAATGTTTAAAAGACACTTAGGTAAGTACATGAATAAGAAATGTTTGGAGGGATATCGGTCAAGAGCAGGCAGGTGGGACTACTTTAGCTTGGGACTATGGTTGGCAGGGACTGGCATGCCAACCAAAAGTGTCCATTTCCGTGCTGTATGACACTATTGTATTGAGGGTGCAGCAGGTTAAGGGTGGGAATAATGACCAACATTTTCCACTAATTTTGGATTGAGGCCCTGACTGTACACTCTTCCAAAAGCTGGGACCTTCTGTTAAGGAGCCAAATAGTGTCCAGGGACTGTGTTGACTGTCTGAGTAGGTCCAGCAGGCAGGCTGTTGAAACTGGAATAAGGGAGAAAGAAAATGTGTCTCCCTCAGGCACCCTCTAAGCAGGTTCATAAAATCCAAAGACAATAACAGCGACAGCTGCTGGGCTCCCATTGTGGATTGCCACCACATCCTTGCTTTCTCTGGGACGATGGTGCAAGGGATGGTGTGGTGTTATCACACCAGCTAGTGCCACAAAGTGACGTGTGTTCACTTCCATTTCTGGCCCCATTCTGAGGTAGAAATCCTGCTCTCAATCTCTACCCAGTGACTCTGCTTCATGTGGGTGAAGATCTCACATGACTTCACTGCCATCAGCTTATTCCAATGCAAGATGCTTCAGGATGCATTCGGCTCAGCTTAATCTGTCCAATAATGGCACATCTACGTTCCCTGCGCCCTCCGTTACTGGAACGACCTGTTGCTGGAATGATTATGGGATGTTTGCTTCCACTGTACTGGATAGAATACTTCCTGTGGGAAGACAAACCTGCCAATATCAGTCCTGTTACCTATTCGTCATTTATACCATTGTTCCTATCATAACCACATGGTTTTATGTTTTTAAAGACATTTTAGGCTTATCCTTTTTCATACCCCTGTAAGATCTGCACTCTGCTACCTGCTTTCCAGACTGAAAACTCAATCAATCAATGGGACATGACTGGTTAAGCAGAAACTGAGCCAGTGGACAGTTAAAACAGGTAGATCGCTTCCCTTGTACTCAGACCATCTGAGCATGTGCAGTGTTAACTGCAAGGTTGTGGAAGCAAAAGACATCTAGGTAAAAACAATGACTGCAGATGCTGAAAACCAGATTTTGGATTAGTGGTGCTGGAAGAGCACAGCAGTTCAGGCAGCATCCGAGGAGCAGCAAAATCGATGTTTCGAGATTTACCTGGACCATCTCTGACACCTCCCTCCCCTTCCTAGACCTCTCCATCTCCATTAATGACGACCGACTTGACACTGACATTTTTTACAAACCCACCGACTCCCACAGCTACCTGGATTACACCTCTTCCCACCCTACCTCTTGCAAAAATGCCATCTCGTATTCCCAATTCCTCCGCCTCCGCCGTATCTGCTCCCAGGAGGACCAGTTCCACCAAAGAACACACCAGATGGCCTCCTTCTTTAGAGACCGCAATTTCCCTTCCCACATGGTTAAAGATGCCCTCCAAAGCATCTCGTCCACATCCCACACCTCTGCCCTCAGACCCCACCCCTCCAACCATAACAAGGACAGACGCCCCTGGTGCTCACCTTCCACCCTACCAACCTTCTCATAAACCAAATCATCCGCCGACATTTCCGCCACCTCCAAAAAGACCCCACCATCAGGGATATATTTCCCTCCCCACCCCTTTCCGCCTTCCTCAAAGACCGTTCCCTCCGTGACTACCTGGTCAGGTCCACGCCCCCCTACAACTCACCCTTCCATCCTGGCACCTTCCCCTGCCACCGCAGGAACTGCAAAACCTGCGCCCACACCTCCTCCCTCGCCTCCATCCAAGGCCCTAAAGGAGCCTTCCACATCCATCAAAGTTTTACCTGCACGTCCACTAATATCATTTATTGCATCCGTTGCTCCCGATGCAGTCTCCTCTACATTGGGGAGACTGGACGCCTCCTTGCAGAGCGCTTTAGGGAACATCCCCAGGACACCCGCACCAATCAACCACACCGCCCTGTGGCCCAACATTTCAACTCCCCCTCCCACTCTGCCGAGGACATGGAGGTCCTGAGCCTCCTTCACCGCCGCTCCCTCACCACCAGACGCCTGCAGGAAGAACGCCTCATCTTCTGCCTCGGAACACTTCAACCCCAGGGCATCAATGTGGACTTCAACAGTTTCCTCATTTCCCCTTCCCCCACCTCACCCTAGTTCCAAACTTCCAGCTCAGCACTGTCCCCATGACTTGTCCTACCTGTTATCTTCTTTTCCACCTATCCACTCCACCCTCCCCTCTGACCTATCACCTTCATCCCCCTCCCCCACTCACCTATTGTACTCCATTCTACTTTCTCCCCACCCCCACCCTCCTCTAGCTTATCTCTCCACGCTTCAGGCTCTCTGCCTTTATTCCCGATGAAGGGCTTTTGCCTGAAACGTCGATTTTGCTGCTGCTCGAATACTACCTGAACTGCTGTGCTCTTCCAGCACCACTAATCCAAAACAAAAGCAAAAGACATCTGCTTGTTTCGAAAAATGCAACTTAGGGTTGAAACGCTGTGCTCCAGCTCCTATTTCTTAAGTTCTAAAAGAGACTGTTCAAAATCTAAAATGTTCTTTTGGAGGCAGGCAGTTCTGATATGAAACAGCCAAATATTGCACAGATTTATAAAAGATGAGTTGTGAACATTGCGGACGGAGGCAGCTTTATCGCCTGCGCCTAATTGCGCGTAAAAAGTGGCGAAGAGCTGCCTCCTTGAACCACTGCAGGCCATGTGCTTCTTTTCTGTTCTGTGTCCCTTCCAAAAGTAGATATTGTCTGCAGGTTAGCTATGGATGTAAGACTGTATCTATTCACATGTTGAATGCCTGAATGAGCTTTATAAGGATGCAGCAATCAAAATATTCATTATGTTTTATTAGAGCATCGAGTGTTAGCCATGTCCCCTGCAGTGTCCCTCTGAGAGGAGGGAAGGAAAATGCTTGGAACTACAAGTCTGGTGCTTTCTGCATTGTTAAGCAATGAATCGCAAAATAGCACACAGGCTGGCTTGAAGCAGCGATAGTATCAGATGGAAAATGTGGTTGAGTTTGTTAAAGTTACTGGGCTGTTATTATTGTCCCAATTCATTATGCGATGCCCTTGACTGCCTGAACATTATTTTATATTCCTCCATAAGATCAGTTCTTTAGTGGGGGACCAATCTTCTTTGTATGAAAAATCAGGGAGGAAATCTCAGGTTTTATGCAAAATTTCCCTGATCAGTTTACAAAGTAAAGAGTGAAAGGCATTTTTAAAGCTGACAATACCTAGGCATCTTGCATTAACTTGGGGATGTGCCAGGGATTAAGATGTGCAGGGACTGAGACAATTGTGTTTGATGGTGAAATGACACGTCACTGCTGCACCAGAACTGGGAATGACAGCTCTGCTCAGGATCACATACAAGAATACACAACTTAGAAGCAGGAGCAGGCCATTCGCCCCTTGAGCCTGGTCCTCCATTTGATAAGATCATGACTGATCTGACTGTGGCCTCAACTCTACTTTGCTGTCTACCTGTCTCCATGAGCCCTAGCAAATTCTCTCCTGCTACATTCCCAAACTTGCTCCATTACCTGTCCACCACATCTTTATAGCAGCACAAGTTGTCGTATTTTCCAACTCACTGAGGTGAAAGTGCTGGCCTCTGCCATGATCCCCTGGGATTCCTGGCTCTGGCACCATCTTTAAGGTCATGCTATGCACCCGGTTAAGTGCTGGCAGCTTGTCATTGCCCTCCCTGGTTCCTGTTGATCACCCCAGATACTTTGAGTAGCAGGAAATTGGCACCTGCTTTGCCATCTGGGACCTGGAAGTTCTTGTGAACAGTGGTGAGGGTCCAGAGGAGCTGGGAGTTGCCAGGATATTGTTCTGACTTTCATGTTGGGAATTATTGCCATCTAGTTTCTGTCCAGCACACGGGAGATTGAGAAACTGGGTATCAAAGAGGTGAAATGATATAACGAGGATATTAATGCATGCTATTACAGGCAAATAGGCCTCACACTGCTCAGTAGTGACAATCTCAGAAAACTGCTCGACACTTGGTTGGAACTTCAGATGTTTTGCTCTCGAATCTCCTCATCCACAAACTTGTGATTCTCCAACTTTCTCACCATTGCCCTGTCATTCAGGGACTGGGAAGATTCAGCCCTCCTGTTTTTTAAAACATATCTATTGGTCTCAATTCTAATGGCATCCCTAGGAAATTTTCCCCTGAAATATTTCTGCAAATGTGCATATTGTGTTTAGACAGCAAAATATAGCAGACATTGAATTGTATATAACCTTTTTCCATAAAACAGGGCTCATTCGTCACTACTATGTAGGTAATGAGCAAAGCTAAAGCTTGGTAATAATTTACGAATTTCAAGATGTTGCCTGGAATATGTTTATATGAGGATTGCATACCTATGGAAACATTTATATTAAATTTCAGCAAGTGCAATGGTTTAGATAATGATTTAAAATTGGCAATTGTTTGATGAGGAGACAAATTAATTTTAAGTGTGCCTCCTGGACAGTGTCTTGGGAGAAATGGTTGGATTGTATATCGCAGCTCCTGTATCATTGCACAAAATCCTGTGGGATACATTGGGGATGAAACACAGACCTCCTCTGCAATGCTTGGACAGCGAATTTTTTTTTTAGGAAAATAAATAATCCTTTGTAGTTGTACCAGGAAATTGCACAATTCTGAACATGGATTCAACTATTAAAAAATGTTCAGGAAGTGTGTTCTGTGTGCTGTGTATTTGCATTCATTTTGTACAGGACATCCTCAATCATTTCCTGTGTAACATTCAGAAATGAAAATTGCTGAGTTACATTGTCAATTTTAGATTAATTCATTTTCATCAATTTAATCAAGAATATACTCATATTTTTCATGATTTATACATTGATTAAGGCTTCTTAAGAATGCCTTCTTACATTCCTCCAAGTCCTCTTCCAAATTATCCAAAAGTTGTTTAAGTATTGTAGAGCTGAAAGAGTAATTTTGAACTGGTCTGGTTTTGACCACCTGTTCCTTTTTGTAAGTAGATTGGTAGGACAATATTTTTACAAATGGTAAATGATATAAAATATTTGCATATTTTGAATTTTGCTAAACGAGATTTTGTGCTTGGAGGATTCAACCTTGTTTCAGCGCTGGATCAGTGATTTCAGTGTTGAATCAGTGATTTCAGTGTTGAATCAGTGATTTCAGTGCTGGATCAGTGATTTCAGTGCTGGATCAGTGATTTCAGAGCTGGATCAGTGATTTCAGAGCTGGATCCGAACTTAAGAATTGCAAGCTGAGAATTGTTTGCATGATCAGGAGAATTCAGATTTATTTCGATGTGGTTGGTATCTTTTTATGTTCTTGTTTAGTCAATGGGAAAGATAAAGGAAGAACAAATTTGTGTGTTTCCATACCGTCAGACTCTCGGGATATCCCAAAGTCTTTCACAGCCAATGAATTGTGGTCACGACAAATATAGATGGCAGCTAATTGCCATGACATACAACGCCACCAAGTGCAACAAGGTAGGGGAAATGTGAAGCTGTCTTCAGAGTACTGGTTGAAGAGCAAATGTTGCTCAGTAAATCAAGACTCGTCCCCTACCCAAGCCTATGAACAATGACAAATATCTTTTTTATATATCCATTTGGCAAGATCAATGGAGGTTTCAGATCAATTGCCCATTCAAATATTTGAATTCCTGATAAGGCACCATTTCCCCAATGTTGCATTGAAACTCCAGATCCAATTACATTTATTCATTCATGAGCTCTGGATGAGCTAGCTCTGGCTAGCCAAACACTTATTGTTGTCCTTGAGAAGGTGCTGGTGAGCTGTGCCCATGTACTGTAGGTAGACTCACAAAGCCCTCAGGAAGGGAGATCCAAGACTTTGACCCAGTGACACTGAAGGAATGTTAATATACACCCAAATCAGGATCGTAAATGTATTAGAAGGGAGCTTACAGTTGGTCTTATTCCCATGTATCTGCTGCCCTTGTCTTTCTGGATGGTATTAGTTATGGGTTCGGAAGGTGCTGTACAAGGAGCATTGGTGAATTACTACAGGGCATCTCGTAGGTGGTACACACTGCTGCAACTGAGAGTCAGTGATGGAGGGAGTGAATGTTTGATGATGTGGTGCTAATCAAGAGGACTGCTTTGTCCTGTGATGAGCTGCTTTAATGTTGCTGGAACAAAGTTCATCCAACATACTCCTGACTTATGCCTGGAAGATGGTAGACAGGCCTTGTGGAGTCATTTGTTAAGTTACTCGCTGCAAGATTCCTATGGCTGGTACTCAAATGGCTGAAGGGGAACCTAGATCCACAACCTCTGACTCAAGCGAAGGATGCCAAAGGCAGATAATCAGAGTAGCCTATTGTCTTAATTGGAAAAGATTTTTAAAAATTTCAAGTACAAAGATGTCTGAGAGAGAGGTCTTCCACAGTGCTGCCTACCTCATACCTATATATCCTGCCAGTCACTACGCAGATCATGTTTAACAAAGTTGAAGCAAAAAAGTCCTCCTATTTTTTTTTGGAGGATGCACATTTAGAGAAACAGAAAAGGGAGAAAATTAACAACAACATATAATCTTGAGAAAATTATGTTTTGGGTTCCTGAATAATATGTTTGGTTTTACATTCAATTTTGCTGTTTCTTAAAGGGAGTTTAACCACAAACTCTATTTTTTTCTGCAGTGATTGTAATGAGCCAGCTGAATTTCATAGAGTATGAGTTCCCTGATTGTGGAAGTTAATCCAGTCCAATCAGGGAGCCGTGACTGACATAAAAGAGAGCAGCAGAGATGCTGACACTGTAATACCTGACTCTGTATGAAGCAGTACTATCATGAAGGACCGTAGACGTGTAAATAAAGGATGACATGATACTGGTCTCTGGAATTATTTCACTCTCAGTATCAAATTTTAATATAAGATAAAATGAGGGTATGGGGCTCAGTGTTTTTGGATATAGTCTCTCAATCTGGCACCTTATCTTTTTAAAATCATTGTAGGCCACACCCCTTAATTGGGTCATTTTGCTGCCTACATTTAGACAACTGGCTCTGTGCTTTCACAGAAAAAAGGAAGGATTGATCAACACAGAAGAGAAATTCCACCTGTTGATGATTTTAATACAAAGTTAAAATCAGCAATATTTTAAAAAAAGGTCAGCAATACATAAGACTATTTATGGTGCAGTAGTAGGCTCACTGCCTTTATTCCTGATGAAGGGCTTTTTCCCGAAACGTCTATTTCGCTGCTCCTTGGATGCTGCCTGAACTGCTGTGCTCGTCCAGCACCACTAATCCAGAATCTGGTTTCCAGCATCTGCAGTCATTGTTTTTACCTCCCTATCTCTCAGCCAAGAGGCCTGGGCTCAAAAAATAACTGCTGCTGAGGTATGTCATGTCTGAACAGGTTGGTATAAAAATATAATGTCAGTAATACATGGATCGTCCCCTATTGTGGAGAAAGTGAGGTCTGCAGACGCTGGAGATCAAAGCTGAAACTTTATTGCTGGAACAGCACAGCAGGTCAGGCAGCATCTAGGGAACAGAAGATTCGACGTTTCGAGCACATGCCCTTCTTCAGGAATGAGCAGAGAGTGTTCAGCAGGAGAAGATAAAAGGTAGGGAGGAGGGACTTGGAGGAGGGGCGTTGGAAATGTGATAGGTGGAAAGAGGTCAAGGTGAGGGTGATAGGTCGGAGTAGGGTGGAGGCGGAGAGGTCAAGAAGAAGACTGCAGGTCAGGAAGGCGGTGCCGGGCTGGAGGGATTCGGCTGAGACAAGGTGGGGGGAGGGGAGATGAAGAAACTGGTGAAGTCCAAGTTCATCCCCTGTGGTTGGAGGGTTCCCAGTCGGAAGATAAGACGCTCCTCCTCCGACCGTCGCGTTGTTGTGGTTTGGCGGTGGATGAGTCCAATGACCTGCATATCCTCGGTGGAGTGGGAGGGGGAGTTGAAATGCTGTGCTACAGGGTGATTGGGTTGGTTCGTCCGGGTGGCCCAGAGGTGCTCTCTGAATCGCTCCGCAAGTAGGCGGCCTGTCTCCCCAATATAGAGGAGGCCACACCGGCTGCAGCGGATGCAGTAGATAATGTGGGTGGAGGTGCAGGTGAATCTGTGGCGGATATGGAAGTTTCCTTTGGGGCCTTGGAGAGAAGTGAGGGGGGAGGTGTGGGCACAAGTGTTGCACCTCCTGCGGTTGCAAGGGAAGGTGCCGGGAGTGGAGGTTGGGTTGGTGGGGGGTATGGATCTGACAAGGGAGTCGCGGAGGGAGTGGTCTCTACGGAAAGCTGATAGAGGAGGGGAGGGAAATATATCCTTGGTGGTGGAAGGATATCCTTCCATATCCTTCCACAGTTTCCATATCCTGTGGCGGATATGGAAACTTCCATATCCGCCACAGATTCACCTGCACCTCCACCCACATTATCTACTGCATCCGCTGCAGCCGGTGTGGCCTCCTCTATATTGGGGAGACAGGCCGCCTACTTGCGGAGTGATTCAGAGAGCACCTCTGGGCCACCCGGACGAACCAACCCAATCACCCTGTAGCACAGCATTTCAACTCCCCCTCCCACTCCACCGAGGATATGCAGGTCATTGGACTCATCCACCGCCAAACCACAACAACGCGACGGTCGGAGGAGGAGCGTCTTATCTTCCGACTGGGAACCCTCCAACCACAGGGGATGAACTTGGACTTCACCAGTTTCTTCATCTCCCCTCCCCCCACCTTGTCTCAGCCGAATCCCTCCAGCCCGGCACCGCCTTCCTGACCTGCAGTCTTCTTCTTGACCTCTCCGCCTCCACCCTACTCCGACCTATCACCCTCACCTTGACCTCTTTCCACCTATCACATTTCCAACGCCCCTCCTCCAAGTCCCTCCTCCCTACCTTTTATCTTCTCCTGCTGAACACTCTCTGCTCATTCCTGAAGAAGGGCATGTGCCCGAAACGTCGAATCTTCTGTTCCCTAGATGCTGCCTGACCTGCTGTGCTGTTCCAGCAATAAAGTTTCAGCTTCGTCCCCTATTGTGTCTGTGATAACTTTCTTAGCAACATTACTAGAAGGAAGAAGCACACACCCAGAAATTCCTTCCATTCCAGCCAGTGAGAGGTGACCCATATTGTCTATTCAGAACCCAGATTCAGTTTCAGGCAGAATTTCATGTATTTATGCAATCGCGTCATCCAGCTGTACAAAAGAACATTAGTACTTGACAAATCAAATAAACTAATAAATTCACCCTGTGTTTAAACCCTACACTGCCACTTCCTTTTCAGTCATTATAGTTAATTACCACTTCATTGGGAGAATTAAAATCAGCCCAGCAATTTTTTTTCATTGAACATGCTCAGCATCAGTTCTGATCTCGCACTGTGTTTGAGGCACCTCTGTACATCTGCGCAAGCATGTCCATAATTTCTAATTACATTGTTGTTAAATATAATGAGCAGCTAACCTCAGACATCTGCTGTTGCAGTATGATTGAACAAACTGATTAACGTACTTTAGTGGCTGTACATAAAACAAATGAGAGCTTAATGGAAAAGAAAAATAGAAACTGTTCACAGTTCTTAAATGGCAAAAATATTGTGTTTTTCTATGATTGTTGCATGTTAGTGAATAGTAATCCTCATTCCAATCTCTGGTTAGTATTCCACAGTGTAAGAAGGTGCTCAAAACCACATAACAAATTAGATTGAACATGATCCTTTTGTAACACTTCAAGTATTCAATTGATTGTAAATTCTAAACTTAAATGGATGCATTCATTGAGCCTGCATTTCTCCACAATGAATATCATGCAAACAAAGGCAATTTATCTTCTATCAACACATTTTCATTTATAGAAGCATAGAGTAATACAGCATGGAAACAGACCTTTTGGGCAAACTCGTCCTTGCTGATTAATGTAGTCCCATTTGCTAGTATTTGGCTTATATATCCCTCTTCAACCCTTCCTAGTCATGTACCCATTCAGATGCCTTTTAAATGTTGTAACTGCACTCTGCCAGTTCCTCTGGCAGTTCATTCCATACACACACCATCTTCTGCAAGATTATCCCTTAGGTCCCTTTTAAAACTTTCCGCTCTCACCCTAAACCTATGCCCTCTAGTTTTGGACTCCCCTACCATGGGGAAAAAAGGACCTTGTCAATTTACTCTTTCCTTGCTCCGCATGATTTTATAAACCTCCACAAGGTCACTCCTCAACCTCGGACACTCTAGGGAAAATAGCCCCAGCGTATTTCTATCTAGCCTGTTTAATGGAAGTTACAGTATTTGAACATTGACAACACTGGCTAAAGGGTGAAAGTTAGCCTCGTGTATTTAAAGGAACATTTGACATCTAGATTAGATTCCCTACAGTGGAAACAGGCTCTTCGGCCCAATAAGTCCACATCAACCCTCAGAAGAGTAACCCACCCAGACCCCTTTCCCTCTGACTGATGCACCTTGCACTATGGGCAAGTTAGCATGGCCAATTCACCTGACCTGCACATCTTTTGGACTGTGGGAGGAAACCCACGCAGACACGGGGAGAATGTGCAAACTCCACACAGACAATTGCCCGAGGCTGGAATCGAACCTGGGACCCTGGTGCTGTGAGGCAGCAGTGCTAACCACTGAGCCACCGAGCATCTGTTTGAATGCAGCTCTTCTACTTTTATTAGATTGACCGTAAAATAGCAAAGTAACAGGAACTGGTGGGCTGACCATAATTTGGAGGATGCCAATAAACTGACTACAAGGAAACAACTTGCTGATTCTTCCACTGCTGCTTCTTTACATATTTTACATTCTCTTTGTCCCTGCGATTTCCCACATCCTTGCTCAATCCTTCATCTGACTGATGGCATGATGGGGGCAGGAGACTTTTCCAGGAATGGCATGCTCAGTTGAATCCCTTTGGCCATGGAGTCAGAAGGTTATGAGTCCAAGCCCTGCTCAGCAAGACTTGAGCATATACCTTGAGCGGATACCGACTCATATGGTACTGAGGGAGTTCTGCAAACGTGAATGGGTTCTCATTTCGGAAAGATGTTGAGGTCCAGTCCTATCTGCTCTCTAGTAGGTGTAAAAGATTACGAAGCTACTATTCAGAGAAGAGCAGGGATTTCTCCCAGTGTCCTTGCTAATAATTGTCACTCAACTAATATTTAAAACTGACGTTTGTAGTTGTTTATTTCATTGCTATCCATGGGAACCTGCGCACAAAATTGCCACTATAAGTTCCTACAACAGTGACCACATTTTAAAAGAAATTAATTGCTTGTAAGATACTTTGGGATATCCCGGGGTCATTGAATGCAGTACATTAACAAAAGTTTTCTTTTTTGAATTCAACACTGCTTTCAATCACAGAAGAGATAATTTGAAGATTTTAGTACCAGTTTATGTTTGTTTCCTTCTTGACAATTTCCCAAGAGAGAAATTGACAAACTGGGCATTCAGTCAAAAATTGAAGGGAAAGACAGCTGAGGTCAATTGATTACCAAGATTAGATTTCATTTTATGATCTCTGGCTAAAAGTCCAACGCTCTTTATTTTAATCACCGTTTTGATTATGATTGATCAAGTTGTTAAAACCAGTGAATGCTGCATGATTTCTTTAATGATTACAAAAACATAAAGAAAATCTGCAATTAGACTTGAGGACAGCTAACAACACTGGAGGGGTGTTGCCAATTATTGACCACCTTCTAACTGTGACCAGTCCAATTGTCTCATTCCTCACCTATCTGTGTGATCTAGTTAAAGGACTTATTCTATAAAACTAACAAGCAGAACACTGTTCTTTTTCTCATTAATTCATTAATGGTAGCTTTATCACACAGGTATCCGTAGACATTGAAAGCCACCTAAATAGGACTGAGCCAATAGGCAATGTGCAGTTTAATGATTTATTGAGGAGGAATTGATGCTAATTGTATTACACAGGCAGAGAAAGATATTGTTTAAGTCGACTGCGATGTAAGGAGCCATGTCCATGGCATTTATCCTGATTGGACATAATGCATTTATGGTCATATTTGCCTTCATTGCTTTATGACTCATTAATAGCCAGTGGTGCACTCCGTTTCTAAAATGTACAGAATACAAAAGAAAAATACATAGCCATGCAACAACATAATGAAACCTAACATCATTAATGTTAAAGAGAAACAGGATATTTAAATCACATGGTTGTATATTTCAAGTTCAGGTTTTTATATTCATCAAGGAAAATGTCAAATATAATTTGTTAATGAGACCTCAAAAAGGTTGTTTGCCAATGGTTTTATCGTAATGTTAAAATGATTTATTTCTGCTTGAATGAAGTATTGGTGTAGTTATGTTTTAAGTTCTAACATTGTACATTTTGAAAAAAAATTATCAAAATACACTCTGAATTAACTTACAGAGCTTGGGGATTATAGGTTCTGTCAATAATTGACATCAGCAAACTTTCTTTAGCATTTTGAAACTTAGGGCTTTAAATATATTTTTTAAAAATTGCATTAATGTGATGCCTGCCTTTGTAAAATTAGTATTATTGGTTTGTTTCCCCACAGGATTCTAATCAGAAAAATAAAATTTTACAGTTGGTGCAGAATAGATTCACAAAATGGCAGGATACTTCCTTGCCAAATCATTCTATTATCAGGGAATAATAAGAAGAAAGGTAATAATTTATTGTTACATGTGTTTATGAAAATAAAGTAAAATGTATATAAGTCAGCAAAAGCTGGTGCCATTTTAATTATATAAAGAAATAAATCTTCCAAAGTTTGAATTTTTTTTGTTTCATACAAGGCTTCTTATTTTCCGAAGTGACTGCGGGATGTCACCAAACTAGTTGGTGAGCCCGCAACACCAAGGAGGAAGCATGCAGAGGCAGCTCCCGCTGCTACTGACCGGACCCAGAACACCACCTCATGGCTGCCAGCCACCCATTCAGCCACCGCCATAGCCAAGAGGCTGTCCCAACTTTCGAGGACCAGGGCCCCATCTCCATTTCTGAGGGCTGATGGACCATTTAAATTAACTCCCAAAGACGGGGGAATCATTCACTCAAAGGATCATTCACTCTGCACATGCCACCAAAACATCAGAGGGAAAGAACTGACGCCAATCTGTTGACGCTGGCACAGCTGCTGAAGCTGTGACCTCCATGGCCACAAGGACTGGATCCACTGCTCAGCAGTTGCCCACCACCTCTGCCACAGAAAGAAGCAAAAATGAATTTGAAAAAAAAATGAAAATGAAAAGTTAAATGAAGGAAAGTAAGTTTTAAAGAAAAAGAATGTGCCTTGAATAGGAGTATAGCAGTAAGATTAAGAACTGCTAGCCTTTCTTTTGATTTTAAAGAAAATTTTTTTATTCAGCCTGAAAATAACTTGATAAAATCCCTTCAACCAAGGTACCAAGGCACACTTTACCAAGACAGTTTCTATTGCTTTGTCTCATAAACTAGTTACGGCAAAGCACCTTCAAATCTGCTAAAAATGATTTAAAGGCCTTTCGATTTTATTATTTGTATTCCTGACAACATAAATTATACAGATCTGTTGTACACTTCTTTCTAAAAGCAATGACTAATATAAGAAAAATGTTTGCAAAATAACCATTCTTGAGTATGTGATAGTACTTGTATCTTGAAAGTACACAGTCTGCAGTGGTGTATAGCCAAAATATGCCATCTTGCTCCCATGCTAACATGACTATCCTAGGCCTGCTATGTGTTCCAATGCAGCTCAACACAAGCTAAAGAAACAACACCTAATTTGTGCTAAGGCACCTTACTGCTTCTAGGCACAGTATTGAGTTTGGAGGAAGTAAAGACTGTAGATGCTGGAGATCAGAGTCAAGAGTGTGGTGCTGGAAAAGCACAGCAGGTCAGGCAGCATCTGAGGAGCAGGAGAATCAACGTTTCGGGCATAAGCCCTTCATCAAGAATCCTTGAGTTTTGGGATAATGGTTACAGCAGTGTTAGATAGGGAGTCCAGAAAATAGATATGTGTATCCAGTTTTCCATTGTGACATGTCATCCTTTAAAATCCTGACAACAATAATGTCTTTGAATAATTTGTCAATATGTCTTTAGAGAAACATTAATGCTGTGTCAATTAACTCCTTTGGAAGGGAAGTGGATTGATAAGAGAAGGATTGAAAGCTATAAGGAATAAGTCAAGTCATCAAATGCTCTGGAGCCTGATGATTCCTGTGTTGGGGTGGAAATGGGGACGTTTCCACAGCGTAATAATTCTCTTTGAAGGGTTAGAGAACTGAATGCAAGAAATTGATCTTGGAAAATTAATACGAGGTTGGAACCAACAGGGTGGGAGCCACATATCCCATAGAAAGACCAGGCTTTATGGGCCAAATGGGTTTATCTTGTTTCATTCTTTCTTCTACCTCATACTCAGTATGTTTCTGACATCTCATGATGGAAAATCAACTTGAAATATAATTTTATGGACTGCATACATTGTATGGATACCATAGATTCTTCTTAGGTTTCCACTGGATACAATTTTATAGCAATGAGTAACATCGGCGTGGATCACAATTTGAACAGAATACTGACTAGTTTCTCAAAAATACAAACCACATTTTTTATAGCTTATTGCATTTTATTTAATTCATCAAATAAATTAAAATTACTGTCGGGAAACCTGTTTACTTGGACACTGTTCACGTGAAGATGAGCCATTGAAAGCAGATGACAATTGCTGTCTCTCAGTATTCCCCCATTTGATATTGTTGAGAGCTACAAGTTGCACGTAGAAAAATAACCTGCTGTCTGGAGCAACATGTCACTTTCCTGCCCTTTTGAACTCTCATTGTGTTTCTTCAGTCAGAGAACATGGGGAAGTTGAATGCTTTAACACAACCTCACAAAAGGGACCGTCTGCCTTCCAGTCAGCTATAAGGGGGAAAAAGATCCCCTGTGGTCTTGCACAGGCAATCCATAGTAACATAATATCATTTTAACTTACTGAAGATGTCAACACACAAAATATCAATAGCAGAAAGAAAAGATGGCATCTTTGTTTTGATGATTCTGTTGGAAATTTGAGTTTGGATCAAAAACACATTGCACACGTCTGCATTGGAATCGATACACTGCATGTACGATATACCACAGTTAGGGCATTGTCTTGTTACAATAAATGCTACTGACTTCTCCCAGAGTTAAAATGAGCCTATTTTCATTTTTGTATCTAACTTTTTAAAAATATGCAAGTTTGCTCGATTGGTTTGTTACTTTCTAAATGAGCATATTATATTCCAAAAAGGTCCTCAGCTGAACATAATCTTCAAGTGAATCCTAAAATCTAGAATCACATAATTTCTACAACATTGGAAAACAGCTTTTAAATCCAAATGAAGTCTCGTCTAGTCTGATGCACTGTTAATATATAGTGGTAAATCTATTCTCTGATTCTAAATATTCTTTCATATGGTATTGCATTCTCTTATTTATTTCTCTCTCTGTTGAAAACCCTGCAGGCAAATTTCAGGGAACAACTGGAATGGAAATGTTTATTCATATTGCAAGGAATAAGGGCAGATCAAAGCTTGTTCCCAATATATTTCAATTTAGTGTCCTTAGTCAAAATCATTCAGTCTATAGTCTCACTTATGGAACTGCAGATTCACTTTTTAGGTGATATTAAATGTTAGGCAGAATTAAATTGCAACAGAGTGGTGCACAAAGATGAAAATATCAGCTAAGCCAATTATTAGATTGTGACACTGATTAAATTGAAATAATTTGCCACATGGTATATTATTTTATTCTACTTATGCTACATATCACAATGAAGTCAGTTAAAATACTATCAGCAAGAAATGACCCCTGGGGCCTTTGGAATAACAGCAGCTTCTCCAATTCTTACACGTCATTCACAGGCCTGGTCTCATCCAATGGCTTAAGATTTTAAGTACATTCTGTGGTATTGTACTGAACCAGTAAAATTCCCAGATCCGGTGTAATTGACCTCAGCTAGGACATAAAGTCGTAAAGTCACAATAATCTGAAGGACCCTGGGCCAAGGAAAGGTAAATGAAAAATCATTCAGGTTTCCCATTCCTAATTCATATCAGTAAAATCAGGGTGCAAAGGTGTTTAATGAGTCTAGATATTGATTTTTGCATTCAATCCCTTTGTGCCTTTGACCTTGAATAGTGCTGGGAGATCACCAATACTTGTAAATTATACTTCAGCCTGGACTGTGGAACGAAAAGCATCATTTTCACAAAACAAAAATAAATTGTTTGGCCTCAGGAATGAGCTGTGGCCTCCACAGCACTCCCATATTTATTTACTTCACTTTTCTTCCCATTGCTGTTTTAGATTAGATTAGATTACTTACAGTGTGGAAACTTAGTGTGGAAACAGGCCCTTCGTCCCAACAAGTCCACACCGCCCTGCCGAAGCACAACCCACCCATACATTTACCTCTTACCTAACACTATGGGCAATTTAGCATGGCCAATTCACCTGACCTGCACATCTTTGGACTGTAGGAGGAAACCGGAGCACCCGGAGGAAACCCACGCAAACACGGGGAGAATGTGTAAACTCCACACAGTCAGTCGCCTGAGGCGGGAACTGAACCCGGGTCTCTGGCAGTGCTAACCACTGTGCCACCGTGCCGCCCACTATACTGATTACTGATAGGGATTGGCTCCTTGGTCTGGTAAAATTCCATGGCCATTTGATTCCTTCCAAAATCTCACCCAGCTTCCATTCTGTATGGGAAGTCACATGTCACGAGAAGACTATTCAATAATGAAAGCCACAGCAGCTAAGTCAAAGCCTGACCTTATCCAGTAACTTTATGCACTTTAATTAAGTGGCTTTAGCTCACGATCATGAGTGTGACTGCGAATGCACTGGCCACTACCTAACTCAGAGTACTGAAGCCATCACCCTGGCTGAGAGCAACCAACTCAGCACAGAGCAAGGATCACAACTAATGTGTGCCTCAACAATTCATTAAATATTAGTGAGCCTTCAGGAGCACAGACCTGAACTATAGTACAGCCTTCTTGACACCAGTAGACAATGAAATGGGCATCTTGCAGTTCATGAATGCTTAAGTGAATCCAGGACCCCACCAATATCTACCCTATTATCACTTATCATAGAATCATAACATTCTACATTACAGAAGGAGGCCATTCAACCTATTATGTGTGTACTGCTTCCTAAAACAGCTACCCAGCTAGCCCCATTCTCCAGCTCTATCTCCCTGGCCGTCTAAATGCATCGCTTTCTAATGTATATCCAGCTTTCTTTTAATGGAATATGGAATTACAGCTTCTGTTTTTAACTGATAAAAATTATTCTGCAGAATTCAGTTCAAGATTAATTCATTTTCTTAAGTAGGTAACCTGATAGTAACAATATCATTCAATTTTAACATCTCTGTGGATTTCAGAATCAATAATCTGCTCACACCTAAGGTGGCTTGTATCTAGCTGCAAAGCTTTATTTAATATCTCGATCAAAAACTATTGTTTCATCAGTTAGTAGGTGGTATATAATGTGCCATCCTCACCCTCCAGGCCTTTCCATGTGACAACATGTCTCTTGTAGAATGTACAAGGTAGCGTGGCAAATAACTTGGCAAGCAGCTGGGGAAGCAGTCATGTTGGCTTGGGGAAATATTTGCATGTTGCAACCAAGAGCAAGCTGAGCTATAACAGCCAGTCTATACAGATGGAATGCAGGCAGTAGCCAGCAGAAAGAGGGAAGCTTTAACCTGGAAACATTTTACACAAAATGTCAGGGAGAAAATCTCCTTAAGATTGAAGGACAGGAAGGTGACTCCAGAATCAATCATAAAGACAGTCCACATAATAATCTAGGTGACATAAATGTGTGGTACCTATATTGTACTTAGAAATATTTGCATTTATATAGTGCCTTTTATGATGTCAGGAAATTTCAAAGCTCTTTGTAGACAATGAGGTACTTTGCAAAGTCTAATCACCATCATAGGAAATGTGACAGCCAATCTTATCATAGCAAGCAGCCAGAAACAGCAATGTTGTAATTGACTGGATAATTTGTCTTTGTGGTGTGGATCTGACCAGGACATCAGGGATAACAATCTCTCTTCCTCCCTTCACCAGCATTACTCACAATATGCCATGACATCTTTTACATCCATCTCAGAGAACAATCGAGTGTAATGTCTTATCGAAGTGAAGGCAAGTCCAATGGTGCAAGACTGAAACTTTATTGCTGGAACAGCACAGCAGGTCAGGCAGCATCTAGGGAACAGAAGATTCGACGTTTCGGGCACATGCCCTTCTTCAGGAATGAGCAGAGAGTGTTCAGCAGGAGAAGATAAAAGGTAGGGAGGAGGGACTTGGAGGAGGGGCGTTGGAAATGTGATAGGTGGAAAGAGGTCAAGGTGAGGGTGATAGGTCGGAGTAGGGTGGAGGCGGAGAGGTCAAGAAGAAGACTGCAGGTCAGGAAGGCGGTGCCGGGCTGGAGGGATTCGGCTGAGACAAGGTGGGGGGAGGGGGGATGAAGAAACTGGTGAAGTCCAAGTTCATCCCCTGTGGTTGGAGGGTTCCCAGTCGGAAGATAAGACGCTCCTCCTCCGACGTGGGATGGCGTTTTTACAGGGGGCGGGGTGGGAGGCCGCATCTGCTCCCAGGAGGAAAAACGCCATCCCATTCTCCCAATTCCTTCGTCATCGCCGAATCTGCTCCCAGGGGGACCAGTTCAAAATACGCACAACACAGACGGCCTCCTTCTTCAAGGACCGCAATTTCCCCCCCGACGTGATCGACGATGCCCTCCACCGCATCTCCTCCACTTCCCGCTCCTCCGCCCTTGAGCCCCGCCCCTCCAACCGCCACCAGGACAGAACCCCACTGGTCCTCACCTACCACCCCACCAATCTCCATGTACAGCGCATCATCCGCCGTCACTTCCGCCACCTCCAAACGGACCCCACCACCAAGGATATATTTCCCTCCCCTCCTCTATCAGCTTTCCGTAGAGACCACTCCCTCCGCGACTCCCTTGTCAGATCCATACCCCCCACCAACCCAACCTCCACTCCCGGCACCTTCCCTTGCAACCGCAGGAGGTGCAACACTTGCGCCCACACCTCCCCCCTCACTTCTCTCCAAGGCCCTAAAGGAAACTTCCATATCCGCCACAGATTCACCTGCACCTCCACCCACATTATCTACTGCATCCGCTGCAGCCGGTGTGGCCTCCTCTATATTGGGGAGACAGGCCGCCTACTTGCGGAGCGATTCAGAGAGCACCTCTGGGCCACCCGGACGAACCAACCCAATCACCCTGTAGCACAGCATTTCAACTCCCCCTCCCACTCCACCGAGGATATGCAGGTCATTGGACTCATCCACCGCCAAACCACAACAACGCGACGGTCGGAGGAGGAGCATCTTATCTTCCGACTGGGAACCCTCCAACCACAGGGGATGAACTTGGACTTCACCAGTTTCTTCATCCCCCCTCCCCCCACCTTGTCTCAGCCGAATCCCTCCAGCCCGGCACCGCCTTCCTGACCTGCAGTCTTCTTCTTGACCTCTCCGCCTCCACCCTACTCCGACCTATCACCCTCACCTTGACCTCTTTCCACCTATCACATTTCCAACGCCCCTCCTCCAAGTCCCTCCTCCCTACCTTTTATCTTCTCCTGCTGAACACTCTCTGCTCATTTCTGAAGAAGGGCATGTGCCCGAAACGTCGAATCTTCTGTTCCCTAGATGCTGCCTGACCTGCTGTGCTGTTCCAGCAATAAAGTTTCAGCTTTGATCTCCAGCGTCTGCAGACCTCACTTTCTCCTCAATGGTGCAAGACTCCTTCAGTAACAAAATTTGAATATCAGTTTTGATTTAAGTTCTTGAGTTTTGAGGTGGATCTTAACCCCACAATTTTCTGACTTTGAAGCAAGAGTTCTCAGATCTGAATCATGGCTGACATCTAACAAAATTAGTTTCATGCAAATTGCCTTCATATCATATCCTCCAACCCTAGCAACATTCTTGTTAATCTTTTCTGAACCCTTTTAAGTTTCACAACATCCAGAATTGCACACAATATTCCTAAAGTGGCTTAACTTATATCTTGTACAGCCTTAACATGACCTCCCAACTCCTATACTCAATGCCATGACCGATAAAGGAAAGCATACTAAACGCCTTCTTCACTATCCTATTTACCTGGGACTCCACTTTCAAGGAACTATGAACCTGCCAGGTCTCTTTGTTCAGCAGCACACCCCAAGACCTTACCATTAAGTGTATAAATCCTGTCCTGATTTGCTTTTTCAAAATACAACACCTCATATTTATGTAAATTAAATTGCATCTGCCATTCTTCGGCCAATTGGCCCATCTGATCAAGATCCTGGTGTATTCGGAGGTAACCTTTTTCACTGTCCACGTCACCTTCAATTTTGGTGTTATCTGCAAACTTACTAACCATATCTCCTGTGTTCACAACCAAATCATTTATATAAATGATGAAAAGCAGTGGACCCAGCATCAATACTTATGGTACTCTGCTGGTTACAGATCTTCCAGTCTGAAAACCAACCCTCCACCACCGTCCTGTCTTCTACCTTCCAGCCAGTTCTGCATCCAAATGGCTAGTTTTCCCTGTATTCCCTGTGATCTAACCTTGCTAACCAGTCTACCATGAGGAACCTTGTCGAACATCTTACTGAAATCCATACAGATCACATCCACTGCTCTGCTCTCATCAGTCCTCTTCGTTACTACTTCAATCAAGTTGGTAACCCCTACCTGTTTACAGGGAAAAGTGCCCATGGACAAGGGGTGTGTGCAGCTGCTGCCTATATATCATGCCCTGAGGTGTTGCTGTGTGGTGAGGAATATGGAAGCTGTTTGGAGCCAGTGGTGAGCTGAAGCCACCAACTACCTGCTCTGGTTTCCACCATGAGAATTTTTGATGTAAAATTTGCTCGTGGTGATGAGGGGTGGAGGGGAGAGGAAAGCGGATGACAAAATAAAGCTGCAATAAGTGAGCCAAGGTGTGTAGTTAATAAGGTTAAGTTGCCCTTATATAGGCAGCTTACTGCTGCTTGGCAAGAATCTTGTCTTGATGCCTGAAAATTAGTTAAAAGATGCAGCAAGTTGCTTCCAATGTCAGGATCGAGCTCTGGGCTTCTCACACACTTTTGCTCATTCCTAACCGTGTTGTTTGGTCTCTTTTAAAACTCCATGCAATGTTCTCAACCAGATGACCGTGTAGGATTGAGTTTCTGTTTCAATAATTGATCATTTTGACATGATTAAGCAAGTGAGCAATTCAGTTGTACTTTGTTTATTTGTGGTTAGCTGTAACCACTTTCTGCAGGGGGAAAGAGACGTATGCTCCCAGGTCAAAATTAAAGTTATGGTCTTATTGATGTTTTATAGTGAGGCTAATGTAAACTTAGGCTAGCACAAGAAAATGCTTTGTGATAAAAAGGCTCTTACTGAAAGGCAGCCCTGTGCTAAAATGGTTTAGTTTTTGAAATGTATGAAGCATGTGATAAGCCTTACATGTATTAGTTTGTGTGGTTATTGTGTAAGTTGATTTACATATCAGTAGTTAATTGTGGGTCCTACATGTTTGTTTGAAGTTAAACAAAGTTGACAGACTTTGGAGAACATGCAAACGTATCATTTTGGATGAAAGTTAATCATAAGGAGGCAACACTAATTTTAAGTAAACACAAATGTAGGCGAAATTAGTAAGTTAAGAGTGAATGGGGAGACGTTAGGAAGTGATGTTACTAAGATGACCATTATTTTTAAATAGTCTACCTAAAATCCAAGATTGACCAGGAACTGTTTCTGCACTGTTCATTACAGCTCAAACCGGCTCTGATCATGCACATGACATAGTAAAGGTTAATAAGGATTGGATATTTAGTGGCTTCATGCACATGACAGAAAACAACTTCAGTCAACAGAACAGACTAAGAGACTTCTGCCTAGTCAACCAGTAGCAGAAACTGGCATTCCAATGTGGATAGACTGAAAACTACTGTTTTTATTAAATATAATTTCTTTTGTACACGTTATGATAAATTTGGAAAACATGTTTGTACCTGGAATTATGTCTTGTAACTACTAATCAGAACTATTAAACTTTCATTCTTTCAAAGCTCAGTCTATAATTGTAATTGTCTTAAACCTTACAATTAAAGTGCATTTGACAATCTTACAACCTACAGCATAGTTTGTATGTAGTCAAGAAAGTCATGAAATTGGCAAATATCAGTCTGGATGGAATCCTGAATCCTTGAATACGACTGCAATTTTCTTCTAGCGTCATCATTTCTCCATACAAGATGGAGCTGATGCAGCATATTTTTTGACTCACTGTTGTGTCACTGTAACAGATTATATTGCACTGTAACAGATTATATGTGCAGTCCTGATGTTTTGATCAGAGATTGTGATGTTTCGCTTGACCTGTAGTCTTGTAGGAATTGCTTTGATTGGCTTTTGAGGAGAAATATTAAATCTCTTTACAACTTTTGGTACTTTTACTGAAGTACTTTGCATCAATTTTCATGGTGGAAGATGCCAGCAGCATACCAGAACTTAAGAGAGTCAGGTGGCAGAGGTGAATGTAGTGGTCATCACGAAGGAGAATGTGCTGGGGAAGCTGAAAGGCCTGAAGGGGGATTAATCACCTGGACCAGATAGAATACACCGCAGAGTTCTGAAGGAGATAGCTGAGGATAAAGTAGAGGCATTGGTGGTGACCTCTCAGGCATCACTGGAGTTAGGGAGGATCCCAGAAGATGGAAAATGGCGAATGTAACACCCCTGAAGGGAGGGAGGTGGTAAACAGAAAATTACAGACTGGTTAGCCTGACCTTGGTCGTTGCTAAGATTTCAGAGTCCATTGTTAACAATAAGTTTGCAGAGTACTTGGAAGTGTATGGTAAAGTAGGGCTGAGTCAGCATAGCCTTGTCAAGGGGAGGTTTTGCCTGACAAACCTGTTAGAAGTGTTTGGGGTAACACGCAAGTTTGACAAAGGAGAGCCAGTGGACGTGATCAGTTTGAATTTCTAGAAAGCCTTTGGCAAGGTGCCACACAGAATACTGCGAAATAAAAGAGGAGCACATGTTATTAGAGGCAAGGTGCTGGTGTGGATAGAGGATTGGCTGACTGGTAGGAGGCAGAGAGTGGGAATAACGGGGTTTTTTTCAACATGGCAGCTGGTGATTCAAGAAGTTCCACAGAGGTCTGTGTTGGGACCACAACTATTCAAGCTAAACATGAATGATCAGGATGAAGGAACTGAGGGCATCACTGCTGAGTTTGCAGATGACACAAAGATAGATGAAGGGACAGGTAGTGTTCAGAAGGTGAGAAGGCTGCAGAAGGCCTTGGACAGGCTAGGAGAGTGGGCAAAGAAGTGGCAGATGGAGTACAATGTGTGAAAATGTGATGTTATGCACTTAGATAGTAAGAATAGAGGCATGGATTATTTTCTAAATGGGGAAATCTGAAGACACTTAGGCATTCTAGTTCTCTTAAGGTTAATGTGCAGGTTCTGTTGGCAGTTAGGAAGGCAAATTCAATGTTAACATTCATTTTGAGAGGGCTAGATTACAAGAACAGAAATGTTCTTGTATAAGGCTCTGTATCATGGGCGGTTTTGGGTCCCGTATCTAAGGAAAGATGTGTTGGTGTTGGAGGGAGGCAAGACTAGAGTGGTGCTGGAAAAGCACAGCAGGTCAGGCAGCATCTGAGGAGCAGGAAGATCGACATTTCAGGCAGGAGCCCTTCATTGCTCTAATCTTGACTCTAATCTCTACCATCTGCAGTCCTCACTTTTGCTTGGCGTTGGAGGGAGTCCAGAGGAGATTTCCAAGAATTATTTCAGGAATTAAGGGCTTGATATATGAGGAGCAGTTCAGGATTCGGGGGGATCATATTGAAATTTACAAAATATTGAGAGGCTTGGATAGAGCAGATGTATAGATGATATATTCTTTTAATAGAATCCCCACAGCATGGAAACAAGCTAAAGAGCTTCCCATCCTGACCCACTCCTCTACCCTATCCCTATAACTCTGCATTTGCCATGGTTAACACATCTAACCTACACATCTCTGAACGCTATAGGTAATTTAGAATGACTAATCCACTGAACCTGCACATATCTGGACAGTGGCAGGAAACCGGAGCACCCAACGGAAGCCCACCCAGACTGGGGGACAACATGCAAACTCCACATAGACAATCACCCATGAGTGGACTTGAACCTGGGTCCCTGGCTCTGTGAGACAGCAGTGCTAACCATTGAGCCACCTCTCCATTAGAAAGAGAGACTCTGACCCGAGGGCACAGCCTCAGTGAAGGAATGTTGCTTCAGAACTGAGATGAGGAGGGTGGTGAATCTGGGACTCATTGCCTCAAAAGGCCACGGAGTCCAAGCCGTTGACCCCATTGCTAATCAAGAACCTACCTATCTCTGTCTTAAATATACTCAAAGGTTATGGGGGGAAGGCAGGAGAATTTGGTTGAGAAACATATCAGCCAGGATCAAATGGCAGAGCAGATTCAATGAAGTGAATGGCCCAAATCTGCTCCTTTATCATATGGTCTTGGTGGTTTTTTTGATAGTATCAATTTGTATTCTTCTATTGAAGTAGCTGCTGACTGTGATGCATTCAGACTGTGATGGTTCTTTTAAATTCCTCTGGTCATTTTAGCTCTTTGGCGTCCCTGAGGTGTTCTTGTTTGGTAGTTTTTAACCAATGCTTGTGCATTTCTTCTTCTGTTGATGACTGTGACATAATGTGTCCTTTTACTGCAGATCATACTAATATTGGCATTATTGGATCTGCCAGGCTTGATAATGCACCTGATATTATTGGGAAGAATTCTTGAAATACGGAACATTTTTCATCAAATGATGCTCTGTTGTTCCAGATAGAAATGAGCAGAAACGAAAATGCTGAGATCAAAGGAAAATTACTCCATTATTATCTGTAGACACTACAAACAATAAGCAATGTCTTAGGCTCAATAATATTTATTCCATTTAACTTCTGTTCGTCATGGCTCTTTTAGTTTTTCATTGTCTGTCATGGAGACTCAGATAAGTAATATTTTCTTCCCTTCAAGATGATTTTTAAAGTTCAGCGATCTCTGTTTGTAACCCCTGTTCATTAAGCTGATGTATATGTTCTGGGGTTCCTCTAATTGGATTTGAGGCACACTGATTCAATAAGCTTCCCTGGCAGAAAGCAACCTGCCATCCTGTGCCTGCACTAATTCTTCACACTTCTTAAGTAGTTAATCAGCCATTTAATCACCAATACTTAGGGTGAGCTGTAAATACAAAACAGCTGCGGAGGTTGGATCAATTGAAATTTTCAATACGGTGATCGATAAATTTCTGTAAGGTAGGACATCAAAGAATAGGGATTGAAGATGTGTAATTGAAGTTAAGGGCAGGCACACCAGGATAGAATTGATTGGTGGAATATCCTTCTAATTGATCCTGTTCCATGAGGGATGAATGATCCTGTGTTTGTGTTAACTTGTCAGGTTGCCAGAGCACTATTTGCAGTGTAGAACTGAACACTCCAGCAGTCCAGGCAGTGACTGTCGGACAAAGAAACAATATAATTCAGGTGTAAACCCTTCCTCAGCAAAGGTATTTGATCCAATGCAAATGAGATGTACAAGCCTTTACAAATGTTATTGTTGCTGAAGTAAAGTGATTTACCACCGGAGTCATTGGCCACAAGTACAGTTTATATCCCTGGTCTCCCAAGAGCCAACCTTTCATATGGTTTAGCCCAACAAATAATGTGATGACATTGGACAGGGTGGAGCTGAAGGATCCCGTTGTTGGTAGCTTTTATGACACTGTATCACTCTCTTGGTTGCAGACTCTATATTTTGGCATTCCTCTTTTTAATCCACAACCATTTATAAAGAAATGCTCAAATGGCATCTGGGTGTGGTTGGGATATCCCTGCACTTCCCTGCCAGCCGGTTGTAACCAATCCACTTTGCTCCTACTGCCCAAGATTCCCTTTAAACTCAAAGCTGTGTCAACTGCCACAGTTTGGAATGTACAGAAGCGATCACTTACACTTCCAGCAACAACATTGTTAGTCTTGTTGACCTTACTGCATGGTACAAAGATTATGAATTATATTCCATGTCAGATCTTTTAAAATAAACCTGTTCAGAGATGTGATTATACCCTAGAGCAGGTAGCATTGGTGGTTTTAGCTCAAAAAGCAGCCTACATAGTAGGATGTTTGAAAGCTGACTATAAGCTGGTGTAATCAGCTGCCTTCAGTTGGGATGGTGAGATTCTGGAGCATATTAAGATTAATAAAAAGGAGATATCAGATGCTTTTGCAGGCATACAGATGCATATATCCCCTGGGCCTGATGAGATGTATCCCAGGCTGCAATAGGAGGCAAGGGAAGAGATTGCTGGGGCCCTGGCTGAGATAGTTAATACTTAACTGGTCATAGGAGAAGTCCCAGATGACTGGAAGATAGCTAATGTGGTTCCATTGTTTAAGAAGGAGAGCAGGGATAGTCCACATAATTACAGATCAGTTAGTCTGATGTCTACAGTAGGGAAATAAATCTGAAGGACAGGGTTAATCAACACTTGGAAAGGCAGGGATTGGTCAGAGAATTCCGACAGTTTGGAAGCAGTCCATTTGGCCCATCATTTCCACACAGACCCTCTGAAGAGCATCTCACCCAGACCCACAGTCTGCGTAACTCTGTATTCCCGTGGCTCATCCACCTAATCTGGACATCCTTGGACGTTATGAACAACTTAGCATGGCCAATCCACGTAACGTGAACATCTTTGGACTGTGGGAGGGAAACAGAGCAGATGACTAAATATGTTGATAAGGGTAGTGCAGTTGATATGGTTTTTGTGGACTTTAATAAGGCCTTTGACAAGAAGGCTGGTCCAAAATGTAACAGCCCATGGGATCCAGGGAAAACTGGATACAAAATTGGCTTGCAAATAGGAGGCAAAGGTAATGATGCAGGGATGTTTTTGTGGTTTGAAGCCTGTGACCAACAGTGTAACACAGGAATTGGTGCTGGCACCCTTGTTACTTGTTATGTGCATTAACAATGTGGATATGAATGTAGAAAGTATAATTAGTAATTTTGCAGATCACATGCAAGTCATTAGTGCTGTTCATAGTGAGGAGGATGGTCTCAGACTACAGTCTGACATTGATCAGCTGGTAAATTGGGCCGAGCAATGGCCGATCAAATTTAATCATGCAAAGTGTGAGGAGATCTGCTAAAAGAAGGACATACAGGATTAATGGTAGGTCCTTAGGGAGTACTGAGGTACAAAGAGACCTTGGTGGACAACTCCATAGATCCCAGAAGGTGTCATCACAGGTATACAAGGTGGAGGAGAAGGCATACAGGCCTTCATTAGCCAGAAGATAGACATAGGAGCAAGGGAATCTGTTTACAACTTCATCAATTATTGCTTAGTCCACCGGTGGAATATTTTGTGCAGTTCGGATCACCACATTATTGTAAGGATTTGATTTCACTGGAAAAGGTGCAGAGGAGATTCGCTAGGATATTGCCTGGGGTGAAAAGTCTCAGTTATGAGGAGAGACTGGACAGGCTGGGTTTGTTTTCTCTGGAACAGAGGAGGCAGAGAGGGTTATCTGATTTGGTATACAAAGTTATCAGAGGCATGGATAGGGCAGATCATAATCTTTTCCCCGTGGCAGACATGTCTAAGACCAGAGACGGCACAAGTTTAATGTGAGGAGTAAGTGGGTTAGAGGGGATCTGAGAAAACATGTTTTTCACCCAGAGGGAAGTAGCAATAGGAATGTGCTGCCTGGGAGAGTGGTGGAGGAAGATACTCTTGCAACATTTAAAAGGCAACTGGATAAGCACTTAAAATGCCAAGACCACAGTCGGCTATGGACCAAACGCAGGTAAATGGGATTAGTGTAGTTTGATGTTTTTTGGCCAACATAGGCCCTTCAGTCCACCACGTCTATTTCTGTTCTGTACGACTTGATATGCAAAGTAACTGGATTAAGATAATGCACAATGGATCCTGCTGTATAAAGACAGCTTGAGAAGTGCTGACAGAAACCTCTGTACCAGGCTGGTTCAAAGTCTGGCATTCATCATGTGATAGAAGGGAAGGACCTCATATATCAAAATGGAAGTCTTAAGTGTACAGGCATTAAGGGATTTAACTGCATCCCTGTGGATACTCAATCTAAGATGGTTGGAAGAGGCCACTTCCCATCAGCAAGGGAGTGCTGTATAATGGTGTAGGAGCTAAGCCTGGAATGTGGTTGATTAGGATAATTTGAGAAGGCAAAGGATAATTAATGTGAAGTCTGGCAAATACTGTGTGATCATGGGATGCTCGAAAGCTGACCATGGTCTGATCGTGCAGTCACATAGAATCATAGAGCTGCACAGCACGGAAACAGATCCTTTGGTCCAACTCGTCCATGCCAACCACATATCCTATATTAATCTAGTCCCATTTGCCAGCATTTGACCTATATCCCTCCAAACCCTGCCGATTCATATATCCATCCAGGTGCCTTTTAAATGCTGTATTTTTACCAGCCTCTGAAATTTCCTCTGGCAGCTCATTCCATACACACACTACCCTGTGTGTGAAAAGGTTGCCCCTTAGGTTCCTTTTAATTCTTTTCCCTCTCATCCTAAACCTATGCCCTCTAGTTCCCCACCCCAGGGAAAAGACCTTGTCTGTTTATCCTATCCATGCCCCTCTGATTTTATAAACCTCTGTAAGGTCACCCCTCAGCCTCCAACACTCTAGGTACAACAGCCCCAGCCTGTTCAGCCTCTCCCTATGGCTCAAAAACCCTCCAACCCTGGCAATATCATGGTAAATCTTTTCTGAACCCTTTCAAGTTTCACAACATCCTTCTGATAGGAAGGAGACCAGAATTGCACGCAGTATTCCAAAAGTGGCCTTACCAATGTCCTGTACAGTTGCAACATGAGCCCCCAAATCCTATACTCGATGTTCTGACCAATAAACAAAAGCATACCAAACACCTGCTTCACTATCCTATCTACCTGCAACTCCACTTTCAAGGTACTATGAACCTGCACTCCAAGGTCTCTTTGTTCATGATTAAGCTGATTGATTCATCTGTGATCAATTCATAACACCATTGGTTTGTAACAGCCAAGGCACGCTAAAAGCAAATCTGTAACAAGTGTATGTTTCCCCTTGTTCCCTTGTCTGCCCAAAGTTTTTGTCCCCACTGGTGTAAAACAATAAACTCTAGATTTTTGAAGTGGACTTGGGTGTCGAGTGATTATTTAGTCATTCCACCCCGATATATATATATAGGTTATTTAACTTCTAAACAGCTGTTGTGTGAAACATTGAGTTTACATCCTTTGAGTGAGTAGATTCTTGACTCATAGCCCTTCATGATTCAGTTGGGCCATAGAGCCAGGTTTGGCACACTGCATAATAGCTTGGCACGTTTCTTGTTGCGTTCAAAGGAAAGGCATATTAGAAATACCGGAATGTATGGGAAGAATACAACTGAAACATTATGGAGAGTGATTAAACAATGTGGCATTCGTTGTTAAAGTGCAGGACTTTGAGAGTTGTTATGTTTTATTTTCTGCCTTTCATATATTGTACAATGTTAAGTGACAGATTATTTATGGTATGTGTGTTCATGGGTTTGCTACATCCATGCCTCTCCCTATGTTGACAACAGAAGATTTGTGGAGCTGAGGAAAGGCATTAACAGCTCATGTGTTTGAATTGAGCATGAGTCCTATCTAGCTGGGTGTGGTCTGAGTTCGAGTCTATACTGCGACTTCCGATATGGATATGGGCACTGAGTTAAAAACATCTGCAGCCTCGTAAAAATAAACAACAGTTACTCTGGCTCAGTAAGTACAGTGCGATATAGATCCTGACAATCCATGGCTCATTTATGATACAAAAACAGAAATTGCTGGAGAGGCTCAGCAGGTCTGGTAGCATCTGTGGGCAGAAAACAGAGCTAAAGTTTTACATCTGGTGGCTCTTCATCAGAACTGATGGCAGCTCAGAAAAAGTGGCATTTATGGTGAAGATGGGGTTGGGAAGAGATGTGTGGATAGCTGGAGATGGAGTGCAGAGAGAGAGAGAGAGAGAGGGAGATATGAAAGGGATAGGCAGACAAGGTATTGTTGACTGTAAGCAAGGTCAGAAGAGGAGCTGAATAAAGTACTAATGAGGGCTAAGGTTAGAAGCGAATGGGGTAGGATATACTGAAAGCAACTCATCTTAGAGGCAAGGCATCTGCCCAATAACCCCCTGTAAAGTGACCTAAAAACATGGGGGTTGACCTAAAAACATCATGTAATCTGAATGGTGTCCTATTGGAAGTAGTGGAATTTTGTGCATCTGATCTTTTAGAATGATAAGGAGATGCCGCTGTTGGACTGGGGTGGACAAAGTTAAAAATCACACAACACCAGGTTATAGTCCAGCAGGTTTATTTGGATGTACTAGTGGGGTAGGATCATAGGACACAGAATTTATAGCACAAGATATTTTGCTATAAATTCTATGTCTTATGGTCCTACCCCACTAGCTACCTGATGAAGGAGCAGCACTCTGAAAGCTAGTACTTCCAAATAAACCTGTTGGACTATAACCTGGTGTTGTGCGATTTTGATCTTTAAGAAGACTAAAAGAGATGAAGAGTATAACTGGCTGGAGGAGCTCAGACCACACTCAGTTAGATAAGTCTCAGGCTCAATTTACAGACAAACCTCAATTATCTGAATGACTCGGATGGGGAGTACTTTGTTCGGATAATTGAATATTGGATAACACAGTTTAGCCAAGCATCGGAAACTTGTGATCTTGTTCGGATGTTCCAAAATTTGGATAATCGAGATTCTTCTGTAAACTGAAGTTTAAATGAGCTGCTGGTGCATAGCTCTTCTGTTCTCAACATAGAGAGGCATGGGTACAGCTAACTCATGGACACCTACCGTAAATCACCCTAACATTGCACAATACCTTAAGGCAGAAAATTAACAATAATAACCCACAAAGTTTCACACTTTAACAAAGGATGTGTGAGATATTGTGTTATGAGATACTGTGTAATAGGCTATCTTTATTAACTCATTCACTAGCTTGCTATATTCATTAATACTGGGTACCTGTTTGTTCATTCATCCATAACCCTTTACTAACCTGTTATTTACTATAAAAAGATTTTGTTCATTTGTTCATAAAACCGCGGTTCTGTAGTATCCAAATTTACAAACAAGCCTTTCAACTTATTACTGCATTTCCACACCATGTCAGCCCTTGCTACAACCAGTGTTTACCTCTGAATAAGTGTAGCATATAGAACAATACTATCCCCATCAAGTCTCCACAAAACATCGTATTATTAATCGGCCCTTACCAATCATGGACCTGAATACATTAAGTACCTGTTAAATACCTTTTAACTGGACCATTACCCCTTTAAGAAATTAACTGACAAAACAACGTTTCCGTGACATTGCATGAATGAGTGAAACTCATACTGGCAAATCGTAAACACATCTCACAACCCAGCTGCGGTAATCAGTTTAACATCCTTTGATCTTTTATTAAGTATAAGTCCGAGTACATCAGTTTTCTGATGAAGGGCTTTTGCCCGAAACGTCGATTTTCCTCATCCTCAGATGCTGCCTGACCTGC
The DNA here is from genome assembly GCF_037043375.1 of Chiloscyllium plagiosum. Classification (NCBI taxonomy): domain Eukaryota; kingdom Metazoa; phylum Chordata; class Chondrichthyes; order Orectolobiformes; family Hemiscylliidae; genus Chiloscyllium; species Chiloscyllium plagiosum. The sequence goes on along the minus strand of NW_028270159.1, from coordinate 26,725,705 downwards.
TGTGCTTTTCCAGCACCACTCTGATCTAGACTCTGGTTTCCAGCATCTACAGTCCTCACTTTTGCCGAGTATATAGGCCTAACATTTTTACTAATATTTATTAACTTAAAAGACAAAAGAACTAAAACATCCTAAGCAGATCGGACAGATGTCCCATCAGAAGTATCAGCCAGTGCTTAGCACATGTTTTAACCCATCTGCTGTCTCCCAAGACAAAAGCCCTTCAACCCTTTGTGTACGAGAGATTAAAAAATGTTAACACCATCGTAATGGAATTTTAATGTATGTAAGAACTGTCGGGATTCTGTTGCCGTCTCGAACCTGTGCTGTGATTGCTGAAGAAAGAGACTTCACCACTCACCAATTTCGGTCATTATTTGAACATGATCTCACAGATACCTCATAGTTTAATTGCTCATCATTAAGTAGGACTCTGATACCAATTGGTTATATGCACAAAAGCATTTTGATGCTTTTTAAAACATAATTTCAAATTGAGGATCAAGCATTTTTTTAAAAAGGTTGAAAACATTGGAATGAATCAAAAAATATCACACAAGACTCAACAGACAGACCTGGACAAACATAGCAATGGGGAAAGAGAGAGGCACCTGGATGCTCAAGAGAGGAAGCTCAGACAAAGATGTCATGGGTCACATCGGGCAGAGATAAGGGTCACCTGATTCCAACTTGTTCATAACCAGGATTCTAACCAGTGCTGGAAAAAGATCAATGACCTGACAAAAGCAGACAAAGTAACCAATCATCACTCTCCCTTTGTTTTCTGGGTACCGCAGATGTTAGCATCCTGTTCAGATTCTGAAATTAATAGAAGCACTGTGGTCAAGGGGTGCACTAACTTTAGACAACACATGTTGTCATTTCCCAGTCACATGAATTAATCGCAAGAGCAAGTATCAAACCACTCCCTGATCCACTAAGGCAGTGAAATTACCCTTCTCGCTGTCATGGGTCTGATGTAGATGTGTGACGATGTATCATTTGGAATAACTGGGATTTGAATCTGGGTATTCTGATCTAAAACAAACTCCTATTGTTTGAGGTAATGGTTCTGAAAAGGTTAATGTTATATTAGGCTCCACCCAGTCTGAGGGTGTTACACAGTCTTTTGGGTGGAGAAGGACTAGTCCAGCACAAGTTCCTGATGGAGACAAATGTGTCATCTCTGGCTCTTGATAGTCTTTGCATTGGCCCTAAATAGGTCAATGTAACTTATAACCATTGTTATCATGCAGTAAGTTGTATCTTGTTGTGTGAGATTAGTGTCTCTTCTTGTTAAGATTCAATAGTGATTTATGCGTCAGTACCTTAGACAGGCCCTTTGACTCAGCACAGTAAAGAGGATTGGTAGGAGTGCTCTGTACACCAATGACTGGTGCTGCAACACATGACAATTTCCTTACCTGAAAAGACACACAGCTCCTCTTCAGTAGCATGAAATTAATCATAGAATCACAGAAGGGTCTCAGAACAGCAGGATTCAGCCCAACACATCTGCATTGACCCTCGGAGAAATTAACCTTGTGCCACCACTCGTTCTTTTCTCTGTAATGGCAAATGTTTCCTTTCCACTTCTCTTTTAAAACCTTCAATTAACCTTGCCTCCATAACACTTTCTGACAGTGCATCTAGATCATCAGCACTCAATGCAATAAAGTACTCTTTTTACCTGCAATCTGTGAGCTTTGGTTCTTGATCTTCCCACTGATGGGATTTACTGTCTTTTCTCCCTTTTTTCTCTGCGAGAGGAACAGTCCCAAATTCTCCAATCTTTCTATGTCGCTAAAGTTCCTCAACCTTGGAAGCATCATTGTGAATCTTTTCTGTCCCCTCTCTAATGCTTTTACATCCTTTACATCATAGCATGTGGATAACAGGTACAGAAAGAAACAAAAGGAAAATGCATCTCATTCTCATTCTCTGAGTATTTCCATTACTTCCTCCCTACCCTGCTCCGTCTCCCCCCACCAATTCACTGTCATTTAGGGAGATTTCAGGAAAGATTATTTCCCTCTGCTTCCATCCAGTACAAATCCTCTGGACATTTGTCTGTTAAAAGTTGCTGTTTCTTCTGTAACTAATGATGACAGTGAAAATTATCCTTCAGAACAAATGCATTGATTCCAAAATAATTTCGGATATCTTCAGAATATGGCAACGAAGGAGAGAATTGCTCTTCCTCTTATAAATCTCTTTCATGTACATTCGTGAGTAATTTTTGTGTTGTTATACCTGCAACTTTACTGGCTTTCCAAATCAAGGATTATATGCTCATTATCTCTGAACGATGCCATTCTTTGGGTGTATGTTCCTTGGCAAATAGTTTCAACATCCTTTCTGTTTCCTTTGGTTTCTGTCCAGATGCAGACATTTGGAACTTCATTTTCCACCCCAGCAGGCAGAGGTAATCTTGGAATGAGTTTTAATTGGAGTCACATGGATCATTTCCCCACTCACTGCACTCATTAACGGTGGTTAGTCTTGACTTTGTCTGAAGGAAGTTGGATGTCTTGTTTCGTTTTCATTCACTGGCAGCAATACAGTACTGGCAGCAGATTTTCTTTCAACTCTGTCACATGGAGAATGAAGGAATGGATTTTTTGTTTCCTCTCAGATCTGGTCAAAAATCTGTTTGCCTGACATTTCTCTCCCTCTGATTATTATGTCTTGAAAAGAGAACAAGTGAAGTGAAATCAAATGCTGTCACCTTCATACCTGCTGCTTGCAACTGATGTATCATTTACTTTGATCTTTGGGCGAGCAGAAATTAAAGATATATTGGGAATGTTTGTGATGCCACTGAATTCTAGCAGCTGGCAGTGGTGCATTTTGTTTGCGATAACACTGGAAGTTGACGCCTATCTTTGTACAAATCCCAGCAACCATCTGTCCGCTTTCTGCTCCACACCAGTGCTGTTGCCAGGATTGTAGTGTTCAGTCAGTGTAGGAGTCAGAACCGAGAAAAAGGCAGGGGAGATTGGGTTATGGCCTTCCTTAATCGAGACAGAGCTAGGAGAATTGAGAACTCGTGAAAAACAACAGGGGCAAGGCAGACAGAATATAAATAGAGGGAAGATCAGAGAAACACACACAGTAAACAGTGGAACAGATGGCAGAGACAACAACTAAACGAGGAGAGAAAATAGCAAGATAGGCTCAGGAGAAAATAAATAAAAGAGTGAAGTGGCATTTGAAAGTATTGGTGGAGGCGAGCCAGAAGTGGAATGATGGAAGGAAGACGGAAGCCAGGCTTCTGTGGAACAGGCTTCGCTCAAAAACAAAATGACCATCCAACCAAGGAGCGAGGAGGAGAGAGATCATTCAGCACCTTGAGAATACTCCACCATTTAACAATATCCTGGAGATCTGATTGTAATCTCCGGTCCATAGTGCTGCCTACCCCTCATAGGCTTTCAACCCCCATCCCCCTCAGCTAACCTCCTGTCCCTTGCCAAGAATCTATCCACTTCAAGTTTAAAAATATTCAAAGACTGTTCTACTGCCTTCATAGGAAATGAGTTCCAAAGATTCAGAGCCATTTGTGAGAAGAAAAATTCTCCTTATCCCCATTTTAAATGGGGACCCTTATTTGTAAACCACGATCCCTTGGTCTGAATTCTCCACATGAGGAAATGTGCTCTGCATCCATCTACCCTGTCAAGACCCCTCACCATGTTCTATGTTTTAGTCAAGTTGCCTTTCTCTCTTCTCACCTTTAGCAAATACAACCTTTGCTCATAAGATAACCCATCGATTCTAGGTAGGAGTCTCAAACTTCTGCTCCAACATCTTCTGGTTTTACAGTCTTACATCATTGAATCCTACAGTGTAGGGAAGAAGGAGAAAGTGAGGACTGCAGATGCTGGAGATCAGAGTGAGAGTGTGGTGCTGGAAAAGCACAGCAGGTCAGGCAGCATCTGAGGCGCAGGAGAGTTGACGTTTCAGGCATAAACCGTTCATCAGGAATGAGAGTTGTGGGCCAGGAGTCTCAGAGATAAATGGGGTTGGGGGGGGTGGGGGTGGGATGGAGGGAATTAGCTGGGAATGTGATAAGTAGGTGAAGGTGAGGGATAAGGATATAGGTCAGAGAGGAGGGTAGATGGGAAAGACAATGGACAGGTCAAGAGGGCAGTGCCAAGTTGGAGGCTTGGGACTGGGATAAGTGGTGGGAGGGGAGATGAGGAAACTGGTGAAATCCACATTCATCCTGTGCAGTTGCAAGGTCCCAAGCAGAAGATGGGGCATTCTTCCTGCAGGCCTCGGGTGGTTTTGCACACTGTGTCAGCTCTTTTAAACCCTCCTCCAATTTACCCTTACTGTAAAGCTCTTCCCCACTGTGACCTTTTCCTTTTCAACCCCCTTTGAAAGTTACCTTTGAATATGCTTCCACTATCCTTCAAACCACAGTAGCTCCCCTGTGCAAAACAATTCTCCGCAAACTCCTCTGGAATACACAAACACTAGACACAATATGTAAAGTATTATATTAGCAATCTCGATACAATAATGTATTCTCCTGCATTTATAGAGGAAAAACATGTTGATACAATACCTGTGGAGAAACAATAACCAAGACGAATAACCAAAATAATCCAATTGCTGAATTACCCTGAACTGAAGAGGTTAGCAGTGAGATTCTACCTTTTGTAGGTTTGTTTTTAAACAGGAATCAGAGCCAATTATACATGAATTAACAGCCAAATTATAACTTTAAATAATGATGTGGAGGTGCTGGTGTTGGACTGGGGTGGACAAAGTTAAAAATCACACAACACCAGGTAATAATCCAGTAGGTTTATTTGGAAGCACTAGCTTTTCAGCGCTGTTCCTTCATCAGGAAGCTGTTGGACAGGATCCTGCTCTACAGCTACCTGACGAAGGAGCAGCGCTCCGAAAACTAGTAATTTCAAATAAACCTGTTGGATTATAACCTGATGTTGTGTGATTTTTAACTTTAAATGAGGAAGTTGAATTTCACTTTACATAGTTATACAACAAAAGAATGTATTACACAACAACACATAGCTCCATGACTCTCCACACAAAGGTGGTATCGTGCGCAATCTCACAGTCTTTCCAACTTGGCCTCTGGAACAAAGGATCTTTCACCTTTGCACTCAGACGATTCATCCCTCGAATCACATTTGCCAGCAGCTGTACTCCATCTGGCCTCCTCAGATACAGCAAACTCTGACAAGCCCCACATCAATTACAACATTTCAAAGGCATCTGGATGCATATATGGATAGGAAGGGTTTAGAGGGATATGTGGCAAAAACTGGCAAATGGGTCTAGATTAATTTAGGAAATCTGGTCAGACCAAAGGATCTGTTTCTATGGTGTACATCTCTATGACTTTATCTCTGAAGTTTCTCTCATTATCAGTACTGATGGCATTGCTTTACAGAATTTTTTAACGGACCAACCAACAATACCTGGGTTCACAACCTAGTCTGCTGATAGAACCCCTTCACCCTTCTGCATACCTGAGCAATTAAACCATGTTTAACATTTGGCCATTTTTAGCCTTTTGTACATTCCTTCCCCAAAAGCTTTCTATATTCTATTTTTATTCTCCTTGCCTTTGTTATAATAAACTCAAGTTACTCCTGAGTGCACCTAAAGTTTGATAGTTATATCGCTGTTTAGTGCCTTTGTGTGTCTGCCTCTGTGTGATGATTTCTTTCTTCCTGGAGCTGTCCTTTATGCCTGACAGCCATGTGGCTTTTGGACTTTACTTCCTTCTGTCAGGTCCTGCTTTCAGGTCTCAAGGCAGTCACATGGTCCAGTATTTCCCTACTATCCAAGAAAATTACAATTAATTTCTTTATAATTGATCAAACTTTTAAAAGTCATTTCAAACATTTTTAATAGCTATTAAAGATTCCACAACATATTAAACACATCACAAATTTCCTTACTCCATCACTTCCTGGTCAAGTGTTGCCAAAATAGTAATTTTGACAGTTTATTGCAATATACCTTTGAATAGAAATTAAACCTTTATTTTTGCAAAATTGATATTAGGCAATGATATTAAAACTTTGAGATGGTGTTTGACCTTATTTCCCATTGGAAACTGTGTAAAATCTCTGTGCTTCCCCATTCTGAAACAACGTATTGCATTTGTGCATATTGATCATTGTCACAATAATATCCATTGTCACAATAATAAAAAATAGAACTCAGGGGCAGCACGGTGGCTCAGTGGTTAGCACTGTTGCCTCAAAGCAACAGGGTGCTGGGTTGGATTCCAGCCTCGGACGACTGTTTGTGTGGAATTTGCACATTCTCCCCATGTCTGCGTGGGTTCCCTCTGGGTGCTCCGGTTTCCTCCCACAGTTCAAAGATGTGCAGGTCAGGTGAATTGGCCATGCTAAATTGCCCATAGTGCTAGTTGCATTAGTCAGAGAGAAATGGGTCTGGATGGGTTACTCTTCGGAGGGTCGGTGTGGACTGGTTGGGCCAAAGGGCCTGTTTCCACACTGTAGGGAATATAATCTAATATTCTCACCTCCAAAATAGATTGCATTTACAATTGTAAATTTTGGAGAGTAATGGACTTAAGAATAGCATTTTAAATGTTAATGTATAATTGTGGCACCCCCTTCATCAGATGCAATGATATGTTTAAAGACCGACTAGAAAAAGTTGCAGAAGAGAGGTTAGGACTCGTTGCTGTAGCCATGCAGCAGTGTTCAACTTAGTCTATGATTAATCCAGCAGTCTGTTTGAGGATTCTTCCATTCTGAATCTTCACCCAACCTGTCTTACTGCAGTCCTTCTATATGCATTTGTGCTTAAGCATATCTCTGGTGCTCTCCATGTCATTACTGTCAGTGTGCTGACTTGCTTCTTGTTTGTTTGTGTCCCATTGTAGTTTCTTTTTCCATCACTGGATCAAGGTTTCTCTCATTGGCGAGCTCAGTGCACGTTTGCACTTTATGCTACAAATACCTTGGAAGGCGTGACAGCTTTGTGGCAGGTTCAACAAATGGTGTTCCCACACAACGTGTTTGCTTTCTGTGTCCTGGTTACTGCATCAATACAGGTCACTGCACTTTATGCTTACCAATGATATTGTTCACCTACGATGGCTTCCTATTTTCTGTCAGGATTTAGCTGCATGTCAATGTCATGACATTTCGTTTTCTCTAAGAGGGCCTTTTGGAAAGCTTTAAAAGACATTGAAGTCAGCTCCATTATTTGCTCAGACAGCTCAGCCTCTGAAAACTCTCAGTCTTGTCATCGTCACAGCACCTACAGATGAGCTCATCTATTGATTTTTGTGGCTGTTGCCTGTAAGTCATCAACTGTAAATGGTGAGTTCTAAAGTTCACTTTTACAGAAGCTAATCTTCTAGCATTTCCAAGGGTTTAGCTCTGGCCCGTTCAGAATTGAACTATTGATCTCTGCTATCCTAATTTTAACCATTTGTTATTGCAGTTCTAATGGCTAAGAGTGAAAACCATAGCTCCATCTTTTGTTTAAAAAGCCTCAAATCAGACATTGCATCTGTGGCCTCCTAATCCATGCTTGGGAATTTGGTTGTCATCTTCCTGATGATCCCTGTTTATTCCAATGTTATTGATGTGTGGGGAATTTTTAGTAGTCAAAATATAAGGCTATAAGTGTGGAGATTCAGTAATGCAGCTGCTGAGCTTTTTTTTGCTTTTTATTTATTTCTTCCCCGTACCGTTCTCAGCTGCAGCACATTTTGTTTTTGTTTTGAACAGGAATAGCAGCCGCGGCTGTCTTGACGGCCCAACAGCTCAATTTGAATCGGATTCATTGCTTGCACGGGCCACTGAAGGCTGCATTGAGCAGCTGGAAATTAAGAGCTTTTTGTTCTAAATGGTGTACCTGTACTTATTCTACCTAAATCCACTGAGCATAACTCTTTCACAATAAGCACGACAACTCCCATATCATTATAGAGGCTTGCTACTTGCTCCTTTCCAAAACCAATATATTTTCTTGGAATGGTGTTGACAACTATAGTTGTGAACAAACGAGTTTGAAGTTTGGATAAAATAACAGCCGGTCCATTAAAGTACCACAGGTCTTTTTAACATTTGCTTCCTGTAAACATATCATAGGAATATCTTTTAAATCCTCATACATGCAGAAGTAATTTTCCCTTGTTCTTTTTGTGATTATTCAATTGGTATTACTTGTTCTCCTTCGCATTTTTTTTTCCAATTTCCTTTCTTGTTTCTTGAATTCATTTGTGCCTCCTGCTTTTTTTTTTGTTTAACTAACTGCTGTACTTTAATTTCCTCTCTCTACTTGCTACTTCCAAGGCATCAATTAATGCATTTGGATTTCTGTCTTCTCACACAGTTGTAGACAGTTTAAAATAAACAGGGTAATGACTATATTAGATGGCACAATGAGGAATTTATGCAAATACACTAACTCTTTTTTTTAAACAGTGGAATAAGGAAATTAAATAGACCTTCATGTCTATTATTCTGCTTCTGGTGTCGTATCTGTCTCATTTGCATCCTCCCCGGCATATCCTTAAAGAAACACTAAATTTTTGTTTGTGCTTTTCCTTCCTTATTTTGTTCCCTAAATTGATCTTCTGCAGTCTTTCCTCATTAACTTGAGATCCTTAAAGTTTTCTTTGGCACAAGGCCTGCACATTAAACAGAAGAGCAATCTTATTTTATACACTTAACAGATTGTTGTAGAAATGCATGGGAGTGAAATTTGAAATAAAAGAACAGAAACAGAATGCAAACATCTTGAATGTACCACCAGTACATTTAAAAAGAGAAACTTTTTTGTGTAATACCATTAATGACCCCTCAATGTTCTGAAGTACTTCGCAGTTAGTGAAATACTGTTGATTGTTGCAATGTAGAGAATGATTAATTTATACAGAGCAAGGACCTGCAAATAACAATGTGAGAGCATCCACACATTATTGTTTCTTTTAATGATGGTGACTGCGGAATAAATGTTGTTCAAGCATTGGGAAGAACCTTTTTTTGTTCCTCAAATAGTACTATGGAATAATTCACATCCATCTCACTTCCACATATCATCTGGTTTCACTAACACTGCTAAACCCCTTCAGTACTACTCTGAAGTACCAGCTGGTCATCTTTCTGTAAAGGTTAAATAGGGGTCCATCCAGTTATTAGATCCTCCTGGTGCTTCAGGTGTATATATAGTCTTCAATAATTAAGAAATGCCTTGGGTTTGTTTGATAGAGTCAAACACCAATGTATGTTTGTTTATTCTTTTTTTTGGTTTTACTGTGCAGAACCGAAGTGCTTTAGTGTCTATATATGTACGTAAAGATTTTTTAATGAATAAAGTAGATATTTTGAAATTGAAAACAAAAGCCTGGTTCTCTGGAATGAGACTTAGAAGCCACAACCTTCCGACATTGTTATTAACTGAGCCAAAGCTGATGTATGAAATAGAAGCCATTGACATGCATACAAAATGGTATAAGGACTTTTATGTAGTCAGCATAAAGGTTTCACTTCAGTTTTGCAGTTAGATTGGTGTGAAAATAAGGATTCAGCTTCTTAGTCTCAGTGTGAATAATAGCCATGTGTTTCATTCCTGAAAGGCAGATCTTGACTCCAGTAACTTAGGCCAAAGGTATGATTTCATGGATTGAGGCAAAAGATTTGTGATTGAACTTCTAGTATAAGAGTTTTACCATTTAAAATTATAAAAGTTTAAAACTCTTATTTTGACAGTGTTTTCCTGTCAGTTACAAGGTGTCAGGATGTAGAATTGAGGATGAAAGTGTTGACCTTAATCAGTACTTCAGAGTGAAAATAAAATTGGGCGTGCTTTGACTTTGTAGCATGTGAATTCAGTTTGAGTGGCGTGCAATGTTTACAGCAAACAAAAGTTTGTAATTTTCTGTTTAGTATATCTATTCATGATAGTTCCAAATGAAGTCTGTAACAGTAACAAAAGAGATATTATGCCCTAAAATCAGTATCTGTGCAATGTTGCATATCAACAAAAGATTGTAAATCTGTTTTGGAGCACCTACAAGGTTTGTTTCTCTCATTTAGCACAACAATAATGTAATAATTTTTAGTTGGCGCAGGGCAGATTAAGGAGATTGCCCCTGAGAAAGAAATTCACCCACTCAGTGCCACAAACCACCTTTGTTTTTCATTGACTGCAGCATTGAACTCTCCACAAAGAAACCATAGCATCTCAGCGTAACAACACTGCAAATTCAGCAGGCCATGCTATCACCATAGAAACTACAACTTCAACCTTATTTCTTATCACATTTTGCTGTTAGAACCAAATAAAATTATATTTCATAATACCACATTTGAGTCAGTAATACATGGGTAGGAATAGAATACTGGACCATAAACAGTGTTGTCAGTTTTAAATCACTAATGATAATACCAAGGTTCTAGGTGGTGGCCGAGTAGCAGGGGTGCGTGCAGGCGCTTGCCCGGCATTCATCCATTCTTGTCCGCTTTCTTTCTTTCTCTTTCTGCTCTTTTTACTTCTGTGCTTTTTCTTTTGGAGCCTTTTGCAGCAGGTTAGCTGGTGGCATCTGCGTGGCAGTGAGAGTGGGCAGTGCATAGAATGGGCGGCTCTTCACCGCTACTGGAGGTGGCAGCGGCAGCAAGGATGTCCTCCTGGCATTCGGGGCAGAGGCAGCAGTAGTGCCCAAGCTCCTCCAGTGATTGCAGGCGATGGCGGACATTTCAAGATGGTGGCTCCGGCAAAGTGACATTTCAGAGGAGGGCAGCGGGAGCGAGACTCTGGGCCCGGTGATATCAGACTTGCCTGGCCTGGGAGCGGAGCAAGGAACTCCTGTTTGCAGTAGGCCTAGAGCAGGGACTCCTGGCATTGGTGAGGTGGCAGCTGAAGTGACGGCAGAGTGGTGTGCCTAGAGCGGGTACTCCTGGCATCAAGGTGGCAACAACACCGGGGACTCTTGGCTGCAGGGCGAGTGTGAGTTCAGCACGGGAACTGGCATTCGTGAGATGGGCCAGTGGCACAGAGATGGCACCTGAGAGTGGCAACTCCTACATTGGTGGATCTGGATCAGGGCGGCAGTGAGGAGGGGAGGCAACGCAGGATCATTGGTGAGCTGGCTCAGGACTCTTCCAGTTATATCTTTTTATTCCATGACTATTCAAAATGGTGCTGGCTTATGTTGACAGTTGAAGCTTTTCACTGTATTTTACCATATTATTCACTGTAAAATACAAGTGGCAATAAATTGTTCAACTTCAACTTATCAATCATGACTTGGTCCTTGTGACATAAATCTATGGGTGTCCATTTACTGGTTTAATGTGCCCTCTTCACTTGGATAAGGTGGAAGTAAAAGGTAATTATGTAGGTCAACCAATTTGCTTGATTGATTTTAATGTGATTTAATTTATACGGTATTACTTATAATGGGGATTCCATCCAAACAGAAATGTGCATTATCTCAGGATTTCAAAAAAAAAATTTGCAATGCCTTTAACATGGAAGTACTTTGCAGATAGGTTTAAGGAAATGAATACTACAGCAGGCATGTAAAGATTTTAGGAATGACTCATGGTTCAGTCAGTGAGAATGTGATTGAGAAGGTTTTAAAGGCAAAAATGTATGGTTTAATTTGGGCACACTCTAACTGCAATGAGTATGTCGTTGGAGTATAGCATTCAACTTTAAAGCAATGGATTAATTTTATTTATTCCTCTCACACTCTTGCTGGATTGTTCTGCTACTGAAAGGTGGAAGACATTCCCATCAAGCAGTTCAGCCAGTAAAGTTTCCCTTGTTCTACCCCAACTGTGTAAATCTCCTAAATCTTCTGGTTTCTGCCAAAGGTTGCCTTTGTGACTAAAATTAATTAAGCTTAGGAAAAATGTCGATTTTTGTATTCTGCATTTTAAATCCATTGTAGCGAGACAGCACAAGTTTATTTCACTTGCAATCTTTACAGATAGAAGAAAGAGGGAGATTAACATTTTGTTAATCTTGCTTGGAAAAGTAAATAATTAGGAGAAAGTGAAGGGTTTATTCCTGATGAAGGGCTTATGCCCAAAACGTTGACTCTCCTGCTCCTTGGATGCTGCCTGACTGGCTGTGCTTTTCTGGCACCACACTCTTCAAAAGTAAATAAGTAACCCAGATGCCCGGGTAAAAGGATAGTACTGCTTTAAATTGTTTAAAATGCCCACCTGATCATTCCTGTATTGTTGTGGGTTCATGAAACCCAGAGAAATGGAGAATCTCAGCCTCAAATAAAGTTCAAATGTGTGCCTTTTTACATAGTTCCTGGGAAAAAAAAAATGAAAGACCAAACAATGTGAGATCTCCTGTGAGGGAAAGGATGAGTCTGATGGTTTTCATGTGTTTGCAGCCCAAGAACTGGCCAGAAAGTACAAAATAAAGTTTCACGAGATAAAGATAGGAATGTCAATTAAACTGAGAATCATTTTCAATGCTGGAGTGACATTGTGTAATTTCTTCAGGAATTGTCATGCTGAGCTGAATAACTGCAATTCCCATAAACTTATCGCTTTGCTGAACTTTTGCTACATCCACTTGAATCTACTGACTCATCCCTTTGTTATTTCCAACCATTGTTTCTTCTGACTGGCACAGTGCTCTTTTATGCATCTCTTAGGGAAATCTGCTTGGATCAGTTCAGAGCATAAAAATTTCAAACCATTTGAGAGAAATAGTTATTCAAGGCTGACTGAAAGGAACGGAAATGAGACTCATTGATTGTCTTGTATTTTTATCTGAGCACATGGTGCCAGTTCAGATTTTCAAATTTGATTTTTGTGTTAGAGACTAAGATGTAGTTAAAAAGAAGAATTTAAATGTACTTTGTTATTGGTTGAAGTGTTTACTATCACTATTCCTTTGGCGATAAAAGGGCTGGGTGTCCCATCACGTTCTTTTGGTGATACATGTTTCAATAACAACAACCACAAAGCAACTTGTTTGGTTTGAGGGTAGGCATACAAAATGGAAGACCCAGTAAATAATTATCTCTGTTGCTTTACGATCAGAGAGAATGCTGGATCGTAGGCAAGGAGAGTAAATTGAAAATAACTAACCAGTATTTTGTTATCCAGCAGTAGTGAAACTACTTTGAATATATAGCTACATCCATGCTGTGTGCAGTGCAGTTTTCACAGCCAAACAGCGGCATGGTAGCTCAGTGGTTAGCAATGCTGCCTTACAGCACCAGGTTCGATTCCAGCCTCGGGCGACTGTGTGGAGTTTGCACATTCTCCCAGTGTCTGCATGGGTTTCCTCCCACAGTCCAAAGATGTGCAGGTCAGGTGAATTGGCCATGCTAAATTGCCCATAGGGTTAGGTGCATTAGTCAGAGAGAAATGGGTCTGGGTGGGTTACTCTTCAGAGGGTCGGTGTGGACTGGTTGGGCCAAAGGACCTGTTTCCATACTGTAAGGAATCTAATCAAATATCGTTACTGATCTTTTTTTTAATGTAAGTACCCTGGGAGCTTTAAGAGCAGATTTCTCTCAGGAAGTGATCTCCACCTTGAGGACAGTTCAACATCATCATTGCCGCAGTGAAATCAGACCAATAATATGTTCACACAAATGTTTATAACACAAGTGAAACGATTCTGTCAGATGTTATAAAGAAATTACTTCAAAAATCTTTGTCTCTGGGAGCATCTTGTTACATTGTGGCATTGCTGACAATGTTTGTCTGTGTGCAATCAGACTTATTCATTAGGAAGTGTATGTCTTGCTTAGGTTTCTTGACTGGTTTATTCTTTATACAAAATCAAATGAAGATGAATATTACTTGGTAGCTTAAATTATTTAAGATGTCGGAAATAATTCCTCAGAAGCTATATCCCATCATCAAGTCATCCTTTACACACGGAAAGTCCTTGATACTCATCCAGCTTCCTCAGAGCCAGCTCTCGGAATGAGCAGAATCTATGATGCTCCTGTTTATATCTGTCAGCCAGGGCTCCCTAATTGGACCAGGTTAACAGCCCCAATTAGGGAACTCGTATTCTATGAGGTCAACTTGGCTGACCTCGTTTCAGTCACCACAATGTCAACACTAGTGTTAGGGTTTACAACAGACTGGACAATGCTAACCTTTCTGACTGTGAAGCCATTAAAGAGAAATGGATGGAGGATGCAGAAATATACAGACCTTAATGGCTTTCCTTACAAGAAGTGAGATCTGTCGTGCTTTCAGTCTATCTGTTTATGTGTAAGGAAATGACTGAAATGTTAAAAATGAATCAGGTCTCTCATTGCACCAATTGTTTACTCTCAGTTTTGACAAAGGATTTGATTTCCTCTTGCTACCCCTTGTGCTCAGAATCTATTTTATTACTTAAAGTACTGTGCTGGATCAGTATCTTGCTGTTAATTGTGTTGCTGCCTGTTGCTCGAATTATAAATTAATTTGGTTAAGTATCTTTAGCCTGGTCACATGACCTGTAATTTTCTAGCTTCTTGATGGAGCAAAAGAATGTGAAGAAGATAGAGTATATTGTCAAGTAATTTGAAGTTGATTAACCTGTTGGTCTAACATGTACGTGGTTCTAGAAGTCAGGGCTGGCTGAATTATATTTGGATTTAAGTTCCTGTGCAGTGCAAGGTATAAGGCCATATGTGGGTCAAGAGTGTGGTGCTGGAAAAGCACATCAGGTAAGTAGCGTCCGAGGAGCAGGAGAATCGATGTTTCAGGCATAAGCCCTTCATCGGGAAAAGGCCATAGTCCCAACAATGCTATTATTGAATCAAGCAGCATGTTCTTTCATAAGATGATATAAAATATGATCAGGAGTAAGCCATTGAGCCTTCTCCACCATTCAATACGATCATCTGACTTTTACCTTAAAGTCACTTTCTTGCCTGCCTTTCCTAACCTTTGACTCTGTTGTCAATCAACAACCTTACTCAGTCTTAACTGATTTCAATAGCCCAGCCTCCACAGCTGCCTGTGGAAGAGAATTTCAAAGATAACAATCCTTCAGGAGAGAAAAAAAATCATTGTCATCTCAATCTGATAAAAGGCCCTTATCTTTTCTCTGTACTCCCCAGTTCTATAACACCACCAAGAGAAAGCATCCACTCAGTATCTGGCCTAGTAATCAAATCCTTCAGAACCTTGTGTTAGTAATGGACAGAGGAGGCACTGTACTCATCCAGTCCCCACTTGCCAAACCCAATACAAATGTCTACTGTTAGACAAACTGTTCAATATGATTCTATGATTAGCCAATACTTGTTGAAGGGTCCTAAATGTTCTACTAGTTGTACTGGCAACCAATTTATGATAATCAGTCAAACTTGTAACATAGTTCAATTCATGCTGGCAAGAAGTGACAAGCACTCATACATGGAGACCCATTCTCTGGGAACAAACAGAATGAATGTTTAAAGGGATATGTTTAAGTATTGAACCTTTTTATAATTGCCAGGGGCTTGGGAGCCTGTAATTAGTTTCTCCGTGCCAGTGCTTTAGCCAATCAGATTTGAATCACCCACCAATTGTGTGCCTTTTCTCTTGGGGTGTAATCTGCTATGATCCTGTGAAATCTTATGTTTGCCCAGATGAGTGCAAGATAAAAAGGTTCAACAATATGTCCCTCTTTTTGGCAAAATTTGTCTGTGACAAACTATACAAATGTTAAATAACGTAGAAGAAGTTGGTTTCCAATTCGGTCCATGCACCCCTTGTTCTTCTTGCTACCAGATTGCAATCCATCCCTGGAGAACCAGTCACATCAAAAATGTACAAAATGTAAAGAAACATTTTGATGACTTTTTTTTCTAATGTTCCACACTAAATAATTTCAACTTTAAGAGCTGGTTTAAAAGATTAGAGGATTTGTTTCTCATTCTCAGAGAACCAGTGAACAATTCTGATCTGCCAATATTTATTCATTGTTCCCACTAATAGTTAAACAGAAAGGAAAAAGAAACAGTCAGATTTTCCCAAAGACAGTGCCTGACACTGTCCTATGCTCAGCTGCAATAAGCTTTGTTGGACCCCTGTTGGATTAATATGGAAAAATGGCCTATTTTGGATAATTGTATGACACACGGAATTGAAGGGCACTAGCATTAAGGTGGCTAAATGTAGCAATTGTGCAGTTAAATAATCTCATTTAAATAGCTTGAAAATCAATACAGATGTCAGGATTTGAATTCAGTCCCAGTGACTGAGTTCTGCAATCCAACACATACCCAATGGCAGCTTTGTCCATTGCAACTTCGAGGGGGATACAGCAGAATAAATGCGAAGATGTCAAAGTTATGAATGGGTATTCATAACGTAGATTGAAGCTGTTTCCACTGCTAGGTGAATCAGCAATCAGAGGACTTGGATTTAAGATAGTTGCCAAAAACGCCAGACTGAGACGAAGAGAATTTTTTATAGTGTGGGTTGATAGAATTTGAAGTGGTAGCCTGTGAAAGTATGGTGAAAGTATAAGGGAACTGGATATGTAATTTAAAATGAAAAATGCAGGATTAAGAGAGGGCAGGGCAGTGGGATTATTTGAATATCTCTTTCTGGGAACTGGCAATGACACATTGGGCCAAATAGCCTCCTTCAGTGCTGTATGATTTGATGATCACAACCTCTGGAGACTTCATATCAGCCTGAAGTGACAGCTCTTGTCAGTGGCTCCAGGTAATATGTTGCCATTAGGGTTGGAGGCAGTCATCATTCCTGATTATTCTGAACTTGACTCATGCGTACAGAAGAAAAATCTCCTGATCAGAAACCTAAAAGCAGCATTTATGCACCGTGTCTGCCCCAGTCTAACACCAGTGCCCCCACGGCATGAATTTTAGTGAGGACTGTGAGTAAATGTGGTTTCTGTCATGTGCTGACTCTTGTTTGCTGGACTCGTGTCCAGGTTTGAGTGACTGGGCAGGAGTAGTCATTAACTTGTGATGCGTCACTAAAAAGCAGCCTATTGCAAAATATAAGCTTTGGTTTTTATCATTTTGTGGATGTAAGTGTTACTGGGTGGGCCAGCATTCTCCTGACCATCCCTAATTGCCTCCAAAAAGGTAATGGGAGAGGGGATTCCTGGATTTTGAGCCAGTGACAATGTAGGAATAATTAGGTGGTCCAAGGTAAGGGTGATGTGTGGCTGGCAGAGACATTTGCAGGTGGTGGATTCTCCCATGGATAAAGAGCCCTCCTCTTTTCGGAGACAAGGAGCTGTTAGGGAGGTGTTGTTGATGGAGGCTTGGCAAGTTCCAGCAGTATGTCCTGTATTTGGTGCCTCTGCACCAGCAGTGGAGGGAGTGAATATTTAAGGTGGTGGATGGGGTGCTGAGCAAACTGTTTTGCTCTGGATTGTTTGAGATTATTCCATGCCAAACCAGACTTGTGCCTTGTAGATGGTGGACAGGCTTTGGGCAGTTAGCAGTTGAGTTACTCACTACAGGATTCCTAGCCCTTTAACCTGCTCTGACAACCACAGAATTCAACCTAAATTTTGAGACCGTGGTAACACCCATGGTGTTGATGGTAGGATTTCAGTGATGATATTGCCATTAGATGTCAGCCAGAGATGGTTAGATTCTCTTGTGTGAAGTGAATATTACTTACTTGCCACTGGTTATCCCAATCCTGGATATTGTACATGTCTTGCTGCATATGGACATGGACTGCTTCAGCATCTGAGAAGACCGGCAGGAGGCTGGAAGAACGCAGCAAGCCAGGCAGCATCAGGAGGTGCAGAAGTCAACTTTTTGGGTGTAGCACTTCTTCAGGACTATGGGGGGAGCTGCAGATAAAGGGGGTGACGGAGGCAGGGTGGTGAAGTGGAGATAGGTGAAGACAAGCAGAAGGTATGACTTGGCTGGTCAACAGGTTGGTGGCTGGGAGGGGTGGCAGGGAGGGAAGGAACTGGGAAGGGAATCAGGGAATGGAGAGGGAAGGTATTTGAAATTGGAGAACTCAGTGTTGAGTCCTCTGGGCCGTAGGGTGCTGTTCCTCCAAATGGAGCTATGGTTTGTCTTGGCAATGGAGGAGGCCAAAGATGGTCTTGTTGGTAAGGGAGTGGTTGGGGGAATTGAAATGGGCGGTGACTTGGAGGTCTGGTCATCTCCTGCGGACCTGGCTGCGATGCTCATTGAACCGTTCCCTAAGTTTACGTTCGGTCTCTCCGATGTAGAGAAGACAACACTGGGAGCACCGTATACAGTAAACTAGGTTGGAGGAGAAGCAGGTGAACCTCTGTCTCACTTGGAAGGATAATTTGGGGCCCTGGATGGAGGCGAGGGGGTTGGTGTGCTGGCAGGTTTTGCATCTTTTCTGGTTGCAGGGAAAGGTACCTGGACGTTCGGTGGCGGGGATGACGTGAACCAAGGACTGTCGGAGGGAACGGTCGTTGGGGAAGGCAGAGCGGGGTGGGGAGGGGAAGATGTTCCTGGTGGTGGGGTCCAATTGGCATTGACAGAAATGTTTGAGGATGGCGTGTTAGATGCGGAGACCGGTGGGGTGGTAGGGGGGGACAAAGTGGGGGGGGGGGGGTGCTCTGTCTTTATATTGTAGGCAGGAGGGGTTTAGGGCAGTGGAATGAGGATTAGAGGTGGCATCGCGGAGAAGTGTCTGGATGACGGAGGGAGGAAAAGCACGTTGTTCAAAATAGATAGACATTTGGGATGCTCGGGAATGGAATGTCTCCTCGTCCAAGCAGATGCGGCAGATGCAGAGAAATTTGGAGAATGGGAATGCAGTTCTTGCAGGATACTGGGTGGGAGGAGGTATTGTCAAGGTAGTTGCGGGAGTCTGTAGGTTTGTAGTAAACATCCATCTGGAGACTGTCGCCGGAGATGGAAATGGTGAGGGCAAGAAAGGGGAGGGAGGTGTCCGAGATGGACCAAGTGAATTTGATGGCAGGGTAGAATCCGAGAAATCAGAAAAATTGAGCAGTCTGATTGAAAATTGAGCAGTCATCAGTAAACATCTCCACTTCTGGATTATGGATGGAGGGAAGGTAAAAATCTCTCCAACACATGGCTTACCTAAATAGTAATATCTTTGACATGTCATCAGCTGAATGAACTCCATTCTGGCTGTCGACTGTTTGTTCGATCCTGTTAGTCTCCGTTAATCAGTTTGTCAATAATACAACACAGCTTCTGAGAAAATTGTATAAATCCATTCCAGTCAGCATTTTACTAATCTTTATTAGACACAAAAGCTTAGCCAAACGTCTTAGTGCATGGCTATAATTCTGGGGCTGGCATTATTTATGGATATTTATTTGCTTTTCCTTATTGTGCTTTTATTTTGTTCTGTATGTAATTTCCCAGACCGTAACAACAAGCCTGCATTTATATAGTGCCTTTCATTAAGGAAAAGGTGGCTTGCAGGAATACTGTAAAACAAAATGTGACCCTGACACATGCAATTAGACTCCAACAAGATGGCGCCGATAACTCCTTGTGAGCTTCCTACAACAGATCCAAGTCTAACATTTCTTATAAATTTTCTACACTTTTATACTTAAATTCTAAATCTGTAAAAATTACTAATAATTTTCTTTTACGTCCAGGCAATGTAACCAGTATGACTCTGTCTATGATTTGGAGGTGCAGGTGTTGGACTGGGGTAGACAAAGTTAAAAATCACACAACACTAGGTTGTAGTCCAACAGGTTTATTTGGAAGCACTAGCTTTCAGAGCGCTGCTCCTCCATCAGACGGTTGCCTCTAAGTCTTTCTGATCTGTCCATCCTTGCTTCCTATGATCTGCCTGTACTGCTTGTAAAGCTTTTCACTGTACTTCAGTACACCTGACAATAAATGAAATCAATCAATCAATGAGGAACACAGATATCCTAAAGTTTGTCAGTGAGCTAGATTTTCAGTGCCTGGGTAGCTGGAGGTACAGTTGCCAGTGGTGGAGGGATTAAACCATGAATGCACAGTACTAGAGGGGCACAGAGATATCAGAGGATTGTATGGATCAGAAGGAAAAATAGAGACAGACTGAAAAGTAGAAGGGACAACAGAAAAAGGGAAAGCAAATGGACACCAAGGGGAAGAATGAAAACTTAGAGGAGGAAAAAAAGACAAATGTGAAAAAAAAATGCAGACCTGCTAAAATAGGCCTCAGTATAGATTGGCATGAATGCCCCTTGTTTACACTGGAATTGCTAACAACTCCAAAGTGTATCCTGCCAAAACCTGCAGGGAGTTGCAGTCTTTACACATTTTTCTTTTAGCAATGAATAGCATTTTGCATCAAGCCGGCAGCTTTTTTTTTGTAAAGTTAACTTGTTTCGGAGGACCATAATGAATTTCAAATGACTTTTTTTCTTTCAGCCTGTTTAATGTCACAATGTTCAGTCGTAGAATTGAACAAA
Organism: Chiloscyllium plagiosum; assembly: GCF_037043375.1. NCBI lineage: Eukaryota > Metazoa > Chordata > Chondrichthyes > Orectolobiformes > Hemiscylliidae > Chiloscyllium > Chiloscyllium plagiosum. The sequence goes on along the minus strand of NW_028270159.1, from coordinate 26,705,329 downwards.
TGAAAATGAATTTTGTGTCTGTTGTACGAGTCTGAAGAATGATATAAGCACCACCCACTTTGTCAATGTCACCTGGACTTGCAGGTCGAACACTTAGGATTTCGAAGGAGTGAGACGTAAGATCCAGTCCTCCTTAAAGTCTCTGTAATAGTGTCAGTCATATCGATGGAACTTTTAAGTAGTTGCTAATGTGCAATAAACTATTTCCCGTGAACATCAAAAGACTTATCTAGTTGGCCAGGAAGTGGTTTTGTGTTATTATGTTTGAGCAGGCAACCCTGTAGCCCTCTGATATGAAAAGCAGTGATAACTGCAGCCTCCAATATCAACAGCAGCTCTCACAGTGTAGGGAGCTGGCCTGACAGCAACTCCTGATGGAACAGAAAGGACTTGGACCAGGTAGCCGTCAAAATGGGTTGACTCCGAAACTGTTTAAAAGTCCCAACCCCATTGCCGGGCTTTCTGAATTTTGGGAGTACCTTATGGGATGTTGTCTGGTTTGTGAGCCCAAACCTGATATTCCTAACCTGTTTTATTCAGCTGTGGAGACAGCATGTCCCAGTCTCTCCATGGAGTCAGACCAGCTTTTCTTTAGCAATTGTCCGAGCAATCGTGAAGCACAGTCTGAATGAGGGAACGTTTTGTAAGATAAGTTCAAAAGTTCCTCATGCTCCCATACGCTGCTTCTGTTTCCACCTGTTGTGTCAAAGTTCACCCACTGTACACTGTATAGGAGCAATGAACTGGACAGGGACGGTTGGATGCAGGGGTTTTCGAGGTATCTTGGGATATGACGGGTCATGTGGAGATGCATGGTGAGTGTACACATGGTTTTGAGAGGTCATGGATGTTTAGGAGATAAAACGTGGTGGGAGAGGCCATGGGGAGGAGGGGCATCTCTTATTATTGGGGGGGCCATCTGTGGGATATGAGGTGGAATGGGAGCATGATGGCCGTGGAAATATTTTGGAATTTTCCCGACTCCTCCTGTCAGCTTTGAGGGTGTGTATCTAACCTGTTTCTCAGAACAATATTCGTGCCTGAACATCTGGTTTGGCAGGAAGGTTGTGGCTATTCATGGAAGTTGCTGCTTGCCATATTGCTGGAGGGAGAAAATATCCAATTCAATACAGCTAATACAGATGTTAGCGCTCTTCTCAGTATTATCTGTTAGAGGTCCCTTTGTAAAGTTGTTCTTAAGGGAACCTCTGATGGCCTCCACGAAGTCAAATCAGTGGTCTTAAAGGATTTCCACCAAAGACTCTTTTGTTTTTAATAGCAGAGGTGAATGCAAATGTAGTGGACTCTCCCATCCTCTATCCTGTCTCAAACACCGTCTCTTTCTCACCCTAGATCACTCCAGCTCCTCTCTCAATCCTGCCCATAACTCCCCTCTCCCTATCACCTCACTCTCCTTTAATGCCCTCTACTGTTCCCAATTGATTCATGCCCTCTGTCAGTCTCCCTCTTCCAATTGTTGCATTTTTCCCTTTGGGTCTACATGATGGACCCTGCTAATGACACACTTTGCTGCAATCTTTAAACTGCCCCGAAACGCCCAGCAGGTGTCTGCAGCTCTCTGAATACATGGAAGTGCGATCGGAGGCACAGTGCTGGAGCTTGAGTTGACCTGGGTGCTCAGCCTGTTTCTTGAGTCTCTGACTGATTGGCTGATGAGGAACAGTTTCTGAACCACTTTGAGGGGTAAAAATGAACATGTGTATATAAAACTACAGACAATTTGAAAAATAAACACTTAGAAAGCTAACTCCCCGCCCCCCGATTGCCACATTGGTGGCTGCTCAATAGAAATCCTCTCTTTAATTCAAGATGCTGGTAGTCCTTCAGGGTGTTAAGGACATCAGGGGCTGTGTTTGCTCCTCTGACTGTTGTCCAGCTACTGAGCTATTCATCATGGGCTTAATCTCAAATGATTTTTATGTAAATTCCTGAGCATCTGTACCATGTAGGATAAGAATGTTTGGTGCATATGTGTTGGCATATTCTGCATGGAGGGCATAGATGCTTATTTTTCGCACTCAGACCTCAGTTCACTGACACTTTACTGGTGTGCATTATCTTGTTGATTGTGTTTCGCTTTTTAATTTAGTTATTGTGCTGGAATAATTGGGAATGTATCCATCTCGATAGAGCTTCCCAACCTTGGTAACAGAGACCTGGTTCTGGATTATGAGCTGTTAGTTTCAGTCCTTACTTGTAGTGTGACTATCCAGTGCTCCTGAATGCCTACTCCTCACTGCTCTGAGCTCAGGCCCTTTGAGGTAAGGCTTAATTTGCAGCCACTGCTGTTCCTTGTCTCCCGGAACCTGTGATTTGAGCAAACCAGCTTCACATTACTCCTCCGGGGAGAATATTAATTAGAAATTAAATACTTACAATTGTGTGCTGGCTTGAGCAAAAATTCTATTTGAAAAATTATAACCGACCTTAAGTGGGGAATAATGTTCAGTAATAACATGTACACATGTTAAATACCATGAGTAATCTGATAATGGGCCACAGTGAAGGTGGGTCGTCCTAATGAAATGAGGCATTTTGTTGTTATTCCAATGCCTGACCTGAGCCTGAGCTTTGGAGGTAATGGTATTATCTCCCTCTTTGATAGCTATATTACTTTAATTAGGCCTGATGGGCTGTGATGGAGTATGCAAATCTAGGTCATTGCATATGTAAATGTGCAGCTGTGGTCTTGCTGAATGCCAGAACACATCAGACAGTGTGTCTCAGCGTCATCAAGCATTAATTCCAACATGGCAGGCAGATATGACTCTACATTTGTGCACTGAACACGCCCCCCTAAGTGTCTCCAGTTAGTACCGGCATGAGTGATCAGAATGGTAACTAATCTCCAGATCTTGTTGTCCAGGGTTGTACTAAAAGATAAAATGAGTACCTTTCAATCTCTGAATTACCAGCACTCTGATTGCAATTTGGTATTTGCTGCAATTCTTTCTGCCATAACCCAGTATTTATTTCAAATTGCTCTTGATCTTTCTCTTGGCAACTTAGAAATATTTTCGAAAATGAAACCCAGGCCTCCTGGTCCAGAGATAAGGTCACTCCACCACAGCAGCTCCATAAATGTAGAGTATCTGGTAGTCCCAATCCAACTACTAAACAGGCCTGAGTCTACTTTAGCTTTCAAGAACAGGCATTTTCAGATAAATATGGTCAAACGTCTTGGCAACTTATATGCAGACGAACGCACTCTGTGTTGGACTAATCATGGCAATATTTAAGTTGGGTCCTGGATATCTATCTAAGAAAGTGAACTGACAGTTAAAGAATATTACTTTAATAAAGAAAGTAGAGTATAAATCTTAGAACCTATGAATGGTGGTTCCAAACTTCCTTGGAACGTGAGGCTTAGAGGAGAGGTGGGGTACGAAGAGACTAAAGGATCAGACACACAAGCTCATTACCAGAAGAACAGGCAGCAAGAATTGTGAAGGGAGCTTGTGGTGTGTGGAACCTCCATCTTTTTTGAACATGGCTTCCAATAGTACAGAGTTGGTCAATGAATGATCTTTCCTCTATTGTTGGAAAACTCTGTCCTCCAGCGATCCAAGCTCCTGGCTAGAAACTTTACTATTGACTTTGCATTTTTTAATGCTGCACCCAGATAAAAAGAAGCATAATGACTGTAAAAAGCTTTCAGCAGCAAGCCATGTGTCCCAGACCCAACCCCCTCGTTGCCTCAGGCATTCAAACAATCATAAGTGCATGAGCATCCATCAAAGGGGCATATCCCACATACTGCCACTTGGGTCAGAGGGGGAGGATAGCAACACCCATTAAGTCATTCTTTGCAGTTTCAAATGGTCTGAGGACTTACAGAACATACGTAATAGGAGAAGGAGTAGGCCATTTGGCCCCTCAAACTGGCCCACCATTTAGTAAGATTATGACTGATGTATCCCAGGCCTGAACTCCTCTAATTCACTAGTGGGTACAGGTAGAATAAGTGCTCGATCTAAGACATATTTATAAATGATTTGGATGTGGAGATCAATTATATTATTGCCCAAGTTATTGGTGATCCCAAACTGGATGGGAATATAAGTTGGGAGGAGAACGTAAGGAGGCTTCAAGAGGAAGAGGAAGAGGAAGCTTCAAGAGGACAGTCTAAGTGAATGGGCTAGAACACAGAAAGTGGGAGTATAATTTGAATAATTATTAAGTTATTCATGTTAGTGGAAAAACAAAAGGAAGATATTTGTTAAATGGTGAGAGATTGGAAAATACAGTAATTCAAAAGCCAGTGTGCACTTTCAGGAAGCAGTTAGGAAAGTAAATTAAATGTTGGCCTTCCTCATAAAGGAATTTGAGCACCAGCAATAAGGATGTCTTGCTGCATGGAGCCCTGGTGAAACCTCATCTGGAGTATTGTGTGCAAAATATCTAATGAAGGATATACTTGCCATTGAGTATGCAACAGAGGTTCACCAAACTAATCCCCAGGATAATGAGGTTGTCTTAAAATGAGAGGATAAGGAGACAGGGTGTGTATTCCCAAGAATTTTGAAGATTGAAGGGCGATGACATTGAAATCTATAAAAATTCTTATAGGGTGTGACAGAGTGAACATAGATAGGGTGTTTCTCTGGCATGGGTCTCCAGAACTGGGGACATCAACTCAGGATTAGGAGCAGGTCATTTGAGACTGAGATGAGGAGGAATTTCTTCATTCAGAGGGTGATGAATCTTTGGAATTATCTACTTCAGAGGGCTGTGGAGGCTCAGTCATTGAGTAGGTTCAAGATAGAAATTGATAGGTTTCTAGAGACAAAAGACAATCAGGGATGTGGAGATAGTCTGGGAAAGTGGCATTGGGGTGATGATCACCATGATCTAGAATGGTGAGGCAGACTTGATGGGCTGAATGTGTGACTTCTATTCCTATGATTTTCTACTTTTGACATGCTTCGCTACCAAAACACGTGTGATATTCTGTGAACAACATTCATCCTCTGGGTTGACCAGTAACTTATCATTCAGTCACTCAATAATATGCTGGAGTCACTTGTATTTACGCTGCCCTGAATGGAGATGTGACAGAAATAAAGATATAAATGGTCACATTACACACAAGCTAAAGGCTCTGGGGTACAAAATCCAATACAGAGTTATTGTAATGGTCAGCCTGTGATTAATAAATGCCAAGCTTCTGAAATTATCAGTAGAAATCCCACAATATTTCATTTAGATAGTTATAGGCGATTCAGTTTGTGGGGCTAGCCTATTTTATAGTACACAAGAGGTTTCCAAATCACAGGAGTCTGCTTTTAAGGTGATAGCATGGTTATTTCACTTATTACTGAACCACACTGCAGCCAGAAGATGAAACTGCTGAGGTTTGAAATTCTCATGTGTACAGTAAAATATATTACTGTAACTACAATAGTCATGTTTATTGTGTGAATTATATTTATGATTAACACAATCCACTCCAATAACTAACATTGTTTATGGAGCACATCAGACGTTATTATTATTTGAGGTTTCTGACTGATACAGCTTTTCACACAGCATATTTCTAACAGCACCTAATCAGGGTCATAACCTTTCTAAACACCAACTCATCTGTGGGATCCATTGACTTATATCACCTCCAAAGAAACTAGAGCAGACAGGTCACAAATTGACCAAAAATACTGGACAGGTGAACTGTTCGACCATAATTTCAAGTGATTGACAGAAAACGCACCATTCGAGTCACATGCGTGATTGGTTGTTCTAAATGCTGTTTGTCCACTACCTGTACTGACCATGCAGTGACAGTTGTGACAACTCATTCTACTATAAGGTACTTTCTGAACATCTACAAACATTCTGAGTGAAAGCCAGAATGACACCTTATGAATACCAATGATACAGATTTTGGTATCAGAAGTGTGGCATTGTTTTTAATTCCAGACTCTAATTGATGAGTCTCTGTGGAATTTTGTTTTTCTCTATACATGGTTAAGAATAAATTCACAAGACATCCTTCGACATTTGCCTCTGTATAAAATTAGCCATCACGTAAATTTTTCAGAATCTGAATTTGAAACATGCCAAGATTTCTCCTTTCCCTCTTGTGGGAGGATGTGTGCCAGTTAAATAATCAACTGTGAGAAGCAGATTTTTCACCTTTACTCTTTCAATGAGGAGCCCTGCCCCCACCCCACCCCCCCGAATGTACACATTCATGGCAGGAAAATGAGTGCCTCACATCAGAAACGGACTCTTCTCAAATCCACTTAAGGTGGTGGGACTGACTTTCTGGGTGTTCTTGACCCATATGTGCCAATTGCATGCACCTTTTGCAATAATAACACATTTTGAACAATTTAAACAAACAAAGATTCTCTTCGTTAAACAAAGTTAAAAAATCACACAACACTGGGTTATAGTCCAACAGGTTTATTTGAAACCTCAAGCTCTCGGAGCCCCCGCTCCATAAAGGTATATTTGCTATAGCCCCAGAGCTGCTCTGTTAGTAGAGAGACACGGCTGGTGGTGATTTAACCTGCGGGTCACCATGCCACAGGTAAGGGGTGAGGCCAAGAAAGCAGGACTTTCCTGGTAATCTCAGCCAGTGTGGGAATAGAGACTGTGCTGTTGGCATCAACTTGACGTGTTCTGGCCTTTACACTAGATGCAGATCCCATCAAATAGTTCTTCACCTAAATGTCTGCCTCAGGTCGCTGCGATTTGTGCAATATGTAAAAGAAAGATTGATGGGCCAAAAAGGACTAATTCCAAAAGGCTTTAATCCATTTCTAGCCCGTTTTGCTGATGCTTGGGATTTTAAGAGTGTCTGTGCCAATTATTTTCTTTTGATAAAACTAGCTGCATTGCAAGGAATTTCCCCAAGGGCGTTGCTTATTTGGAAGAGGCAAAGGCTCATTAAAGGACTACCGAAGAGAGACTCTGTGCCCAACTGTGGGCTCCTGCATACCCCTTTCTGCAAACAGAAGTGATTAAACCTTATGCTGGTTGATGCTTGATACAAGTGGAGGCTCAAACTCCGAAGATAGGCCTGACAATGCAGATCAGAGCTTGTTTTGCTTTGAATAGTGCTGCACGAAGTAAGGCAGTAATTCTGGCTTGGCTTTACCTGCAAAATGTTATTATCTGACAATGATGATAGATGTGGTCATGGTGGCTGGATCAGCAGAGAGCCCAGATGCCTACTAACAGACAACTTTGAGCCGGCACAACCAGTGATGACTACGCAGACATTGTGGAATTATTGGGATTCTGCTCTGGAATGTGATAAATGAACAATCTTTGGGAAGCAGCTTCCCCCTCCTGCAGCCATCAGCCAGGAGCCAAGTGTTCAGCTGCTCTCTCACCTGTCAGTACTGAGCCTTTCCCTCCTTAGAAACCCCTGGCCCTTCAGATTTGCAAAGGCTGATGATTGACTGTTCTGCATTCTGAGCCCTTCTGAGCATTTTTTGTCACTTCTTTGGAACATTTTCAATTTTATTATTACATTCATTCAACTTGTATACAATTTTCTACCATCATCACACTCATTCCTCCTACAATGGCCCAAATCTGCTGTTGAGTCTGCTATGAATTTAATGAGCCAAGTATTTTTTAATAGCACCCACGAGCAAGATCATGTGCATAGTCGGGCAGCTAGTTGCAGTTTCTTTATGCTGCATTCAATTAACGTGAACAAGCTTAGTAAGCACAGTGCCATCAAACCTGGGATCTCCCTTTGAGATATGATTCAGTTCCACAATCAGCCATGTACTCCCAAATTAAACCACGTGAGCGCCTTCATGATTTTGATTGTTAAATACTTCCATTTGTGGACTTTAAATCTAGAGCTTCGATTTATAGATTTCTGAAAGGATTCACGAACTACAAAGTATAAATGAGAATTTGAGAATGTTTATTCATCAAGGTCCCTTAAGTAGTTACTTTGTTGGTAAAATAAATTGTGAACTTGCTTTCTCCTTTTGAACAGAAGCATATCCCAACGTACACCTACCATAGCCGACTGGCAGATTTCCAAATCGAGAAGAAAATAGGCCGGGGACAGTTCAGCGAAGTATATCGAGCAACTTGTCTTCATAATGGAAAAGCAGTTGCACTAAAAAAAGTCCAGGTAAGAGAATTTGTCAAAAGCGTTGGAATGTTTCACTAACAATAACAGCTTACTGTACTATAAAATTTCCTTAAGTTACAATGGGGAAGGAAGTAGCCCAGGCCGACACAATGTGATAGGGCAATTTCTTCTTGGGGTAACAAAATATCGGTTTCATAAATGGATTTGCCATTGCATCATACAACTCTTACTCAGGAAATTTACTTCAGAAGTTTGAGAAAACTGAAACTCTCACACAGATACCTCCCTTTCTCCCTCACGTGCAATCAGCAGATCACGTTGCTTGACTTGATGCAGAAAATTTCATCTTAAAGAAAATCACACGGAAATAGTTCTTACTTTGGCATTGCCTCGTTTTGTCAGCAAAGCTCACAGGGGAGTGAAACTGGCTCTGGGTGAGGGGAACAGGAAGTAATATTCTGATTACACCCTGCCTGAAGTTTAGACCAGTGTGTCATGTAACAGCTCCTGCATCTCACCAGTCAGTAACCACAGGTCAGTATAACCTGGAAAATCCGTTTGAAATGTTTGTTCACATTACATTCAGATTCTCTCCACACTGACAGCAGCAAGTCTGTGGGAGCCTGTGTGGTTGATGCCAACCAAGATTTCCAAATTGCAGGTTTAATATTAATATATTTAATATTAGATGCAAGACATAGTATTTTTTTGTTTCGTCACAATAACAAAAGAAATGGGGCTGAATATTTACCATGGTCTTTGGTGTCCTGACCCGGGCAGAAGGCCAGCCCAATGTCCACACTGACTGGCAGTGACTTTGCCACTGTCCACCCAACTAAACTAGTGGCTGTGGGACCATGGGCCAATTCAGGAAGGCAGGTCGACTCCTCAACCTGAGGGCTGTAGGACACTGAACCCCCCCAGGGGCAAAACTGGAAGAGCTGGATACTGCTGAGGCAGGTGGGATATGGTGAAAAGACAGTGTCCTTGGTCAGGTATTTGGAATTGACAATTTAGGATGGCCGGGTGATAGTAGATCTTGTAAGATGAAGGGGAAACTCCCGTGAGGAGGGATCTTTGGGCATTAGGGATTACAATGTAGCCCCCTCCCCCAGTCTTACTGCAGCAAGAGGTAGTTAACGTTCCTACCAGCCTCACAACTGCTGACTGGCCAGCTGCTAGGAAATATGATTGAATTGACCAACTCCAAGAAGCCGCTTATTAGAGGAGAGAACTGTGAGCTACAGTAGCTACCTGGCTATGATGCCTGAATGCTAACTATTTTTATAAATCAGATTTCTTGGTTGTGCTTGTCTTTTTAAGGTATTCGAAATGATGGATGCTAAAGCAAGGCAAGACTGCATCAATGAGATTGACCTTTTAAAGGTATTGTGTTCAGATTGTGTAATTATAACCAGGTATCTTTTTAGAATTTTAAAATTTGTTTTTGGAAGTCCTGGAAGTCATTTTTAATAATAAATTATATCAAGTGTTAGACATCAGATAATGGTTAATTTGTCACTCAGAACAAGTCAGTGAATTAGTTCAGGGTCGGTGTAAGCTCAATTGTGAACAAGTTCCCTTTTCTGCAGATTATTCCGGAACCAGTTTGATTCTGCTGGTTTTGGTATTGGTTTAGCTAGGCTGCAAGTGATTGCAGCTAAATACAGATCGAACAGCAGTTTTCACTAACATTGCCCCACTTTTAACTCACCACCACGAGAAAATCTGCTCAGCGAAGCAGCCTGTGCTGTTTGGAGTTAATAGTTCGACAGAAGATGATGAAATGACTCTCTACGGATTTCCCTATGCCCAAAGGCTGGATGCATAAGCTTCAAACTTCCTTCAACTTTTAACAGAAATGCAGCTGCGAAACTCTGCTGATAGGAAACCCACTGTGGGACAGATGGGGTGCCAGTCTGTTCCCTAAAGTGGTACACTTCATTTAGCAGGCTCGCTGGGAACTGATGAAATTCCTTTCACATATGTTGGCAGCTTTAAGTGTCCCGCTACCATCTGGGACTCCCAACATGTTGATGAAAGCCGCCTGGGCCAAGCTGCTTAACAGTTAAACCAGTCGATTAACATATACGGTTATTCAGAAAGAAAATCTGAGATCTCTTTATCAACCACATTGTCTCATTTGGCTCAGTTGATAGCAGTGTCTCCTGAAACCCCACTTCAAGGACTCAAGCACGTCAGCTTGGCTGGCACTGAAGAAGTGCCACATTGTGCTCAGGGTCCACTTCACTTTTGGCAGAAATGGAGAACTGGTGAGAGTCTTGGATCAGATGAATCTGTTACACACCAATGTTCCTGAGAGGGAAGTCTAGGCAGAATGTGTGTAACAGGTCGCGAACCTGCGACCTGGAGTGTTCCACACTTGCCGACAAAGACAGTGACTTCAAATATCTTTCAGATGAACATTAAAGCAGAAAAGCTCCATTGAGATGACTGTAAGAGCTCTCTGCCATTATTTGAAGCTGTTCTGGCCAACCTGTATCCCTTTCCTGAAGACACAATCATTACTGTGTAACTCTCAGAGTCAGAGAGATGTACATCACGGAAACAGACCCTTCAGTCCAACCCGTCCATGCCGACCAGATATCCCAACCCAATCTAGTCCCACCTGCCAGCACCCGCCCCATATCCCTCCAAACCCTTCCTATTTATATACCCATCCAGATGCCTTTTAAATGTTGCAATTGTACCAGCCTCCACCACTTCCTCTGGCAGCTCATTCCATACATATACCACCCTCTGTATGAAAACGTTGTCCCTTAGGTCTCTTTTATATCTTTCCCCTCTCACCATAAACCTATGCCCTCTATTTCTGAACTCCCCCAACCCAGGGAAAAGATTTTGTCGATTTATCCCATCCATGCCCCTCATGATTTTATAAACCTCTATAAGGTCACCTCTCAGCCTCTGACGCTCCAGGGAAAACAGCCCTAGCCTATTCAACCTCTTCCTATGACTCAAATCCTCCAGCCCTGGCAACATTCTTGTAAATCTTTTCTGAACCCTTTCAAGTTCCACAACATCTTTCTGATAGGAAGGAGAGCAGAATTGCATGCAAAAGTGCTGGATTACAGTGGTTACCTTTTAATTTGTAGGCTGTGAAGCTCTGGGACATCTTTAGACCATGGAAGGTGCAATAACAATACAGTATTTTAAAATCCTTATTCTGATGTCCCTGCTCCTGATGTGTGCTACAAAATCAGAGACTTCACCACCTGCATCTCCATCCTTTTAAATGCCAGAGTACAAGTTCTGGGTTGTATCTCCATCATTTTCTAATATTTGCTCTGGTAAGTGCTAGGAACAGGCACATTGGTGCTTTCACACTGAAGTGAGCACCTGATGAGAATTAAGAGATACGCAGGCAATTTGAGAGGGAAGTGTGATATTCCTTAAGAGAGAGAGAGAGACAGAGACAGATAAACAAAAAGGAAAATAAAGATGTCCCTAGTAATCAGTTACAGGGTGACATTCAGAACAGAATATCTTGAGCCCCACAGATGAGGCATAGTGCATGATGAGGAGGAACTAAGAGAATACTGGAGAACCTCAGCATAACTGTTTAGAACCTACTTAATTCCGAAGAAGAGTCACATTGAACTCACAATGTTAACTCCCTGTCCGCAGGTGCTGCCAGGCTTCTGAGCTTTTCATAGAATCCCTGCAGTGTGGAAACTGGCTATTTAGTCCAACAAGTCCACACTAACCCTCCAAAGAGTAATCCACCCATACTCTACATTTCCTATGCCTAATGCACCTAGCCTACAGATCCCTGAACACTATGGGCAATATAGCATGGCCAGTTCACCTAACTACTGAACCACCATGCCTCTAGCATTTTCTGTTTTCATTTCACATTTCTAGCATCCACAGCATTAGGTTGTTGTATGTGAGTGAAAGTTATGTTTAGGTGTTCAGCATATGGCATGGCAGCCGTGCTAAGAGTTTCACATTTCCCCTGTTCAGTCTTCCAGGGATTCCATTCATTTCCAAAGTGATTCCAAGGTTCACAGTTTGGGATTCTTTGCTTCATACATGCCAGCATTTACTCACTTATCTGCCTGCTTCATTTTACTGATTATCAGAAAAGAGCAGATGATTTCCATCAGGACTTTTCTGATGTAAGTCTATATTTCCAAAGCTCAGGTCATGAGGGCTGTTGTCTGTGTATTGGAATTTCTGGCCACAGTGAACATCACTGTGAAATTGCCCAAACCTATCCACTGAAACACTGCAGTTTGAATCTTTGGGCTAGGCTAAGGAGTGCGGTGATCAAAGTGACCTTCAACACAATTGGTGAGGGAGAGGAACATCAGACAGCATTCCCAATTTGAAGGAATAATTAGCAGCTGCAGGACATTAGGTGAGGACTGGAACATGCCAGCTGTGATAACTGACCGGTATTGGACAAGGCTCATACTTAAGGTATTAAAGGATAGTCAATGTCCTTTGAACACTTTCCTGGCAAAATGTTGACACAGGAGACAGGGGAGGGGGAATAGTCATTGAGTTGTACAGCACAGAAACAGACCCTTTGGTCCAACTTGTCCATGCCAACCAGATATCCGAACTTCATCTAGTCCCATTGTTCAGCCTTTGGCCCATACCCCTCTAAACCCTGACCAATCATATACCCATCCAGATGCCTTGTAAATGTTGTAATTGTACCAGTCTCCTCCACTTCCTCTGGCAGCTCATTATAATAAAAAATGGGAGAGAATAATCTCTACAATGTTCAACAGCTAATCCAAACAAATGCAACTGCTGGAAGTTTGGATGAATTTATTATTGTTGTGATTTTTACGCCTAATGTCCCATGCATTAGTTTACAGCTATGTTTATCGTTCTACAGCTGATTTCAATGAAAGCCATGAAGCAGTGTTTTAGTTGCTCTTGTCCTATTAGTTGGGATTATTGCTCACTATTGCCTCCATTATTACTTAATCTTGGCTCACTCAGATGGAATCTCCTCGACTACCACCCATTGGATTGAACCTAGATACCGAGAATTCCCGATATGCAAGTCAGAACAGGTAGCTGGTAACTCCAGCTCACTGCCTTCCTCCTGACTATGCACATTGTCAGATTTAAGGATGGTACCAGCACCTGGGATATCCTGAAGTGGCATGACCTCTGGCTGTGGTGACTGGAAGATTTGGGCTAGTGTCAGACAAGGGGTGGCACGGTGGCTCGGTGGACAGCACTGCTGCCTCACAGCACCAGGGACCCGATTCGGCCTCAGGCGACTGTCTGGGTGGAGTTTGTACATTCTTCCTGTGTCTTGGTGGGTTTCACCCCACAGTCCAAAGATGTGCAGGTTAGATGAATTGGCCATGCTAGTAGTGTCCAGGGATGTGGAGGCTAGATGGGTTAGCAATGGGAAATACAGCATCACAGTGTAGGGTAGGGAGATGGGTCTGGGTGGGATGCTGTTTGGAGGATCAGTGTGGAGTCGAATATGAATGAATTAGTGTCATGTGCATTCAATATAAAATACAGTGAAAAGCATGTACCTTTGTTTGTACATAAGCGCCATTCACAGAATAAAATTAAAACCAAGATGAAGAGAGTCCAACTTCTCCTTCCCCGCTGTTACAGTATACCACCGCCAGAGTCCTGATGGGCTGATTGGCCTGCTTCCACACTGTAGAAATTCTGTGATAATCTTCTATAAATAGGAGTGCCATAGGGCCATTGTAGGTAGTTAATGAGATTAGATTGTGACAATAATGTGAGAAAACTCACCAGGATTCATGGAAAGAAACTATCTGTGAAATGATGCTTTGCCAAAATATGTTAAAATTAATTCCAAAGGTTTCAGGATTTAAATTTTTGAGTAACTTACGGTCAACCTTAAGTGTCATTGGCATGGCAGGCTGTTTGTTGTTGTGTGACAGTTGAGCTTGACTGAAGAGCACTCGACTATTATTTGCAATCGTGATCATCTACAAAACAATATTTAAAAACTTCTTGCGAGTTTTCATAATTGAAACACTTTACATGCAGTTTAATTTAGATAAATGTGAGCAAGGTAAGGCAAATCAGGGCAGGATTTAGAGTCAAAGAGACATACAGCGCGGAAAGACACCCTTTGATCTAACCACTCCATACCGACCATAATCCCAACCTAAACAAATCCCACCTGTCTGCGCTTGGCCCTTATCCCTCCAAACCTTTTTCATTCATGTACTTATCGAAATGTCTTTTAAAAGTTGTAACTGTACCAACTTATACAGTTAATGGTAGGGCTCTGGGGAGTGTTGCTGAACAAAGAGACCTAGCGATGCAGGTGCCTAGTTCCTTGGAAGTGGAATCGCAGGCAGACAGAGTGGTAAAGAAGGCGTTTGGCATGCTTGCCTTTGTTGTCAATGAGTATAGGAGTTGGGAATTGTGGCTGTCCAAGATGTTGGTGAGGCGATGGCAGCACGGTGGCTCAGTGGTTAGCACTGCTGCCTCACAGCTCCAGGGACCCAGGTTCAATTCTGCCTTGGGCAACTGTCTGTGTGGAGTTTGCACATTCTCCCCATGTCTGTGTGGGTTTCCTCCAGGTGCTCCGGTTTCCTCCCACAGTCCAAAGATGTGCAGGTTAGGTGAATTGGTCATGCTAAATTGCCCATAGTGTTGGGTGTAGGGGAGTGGGTCTGAGTGGGTTGCTGTTCAGAGGGTCGGTGTGGACTTGTTGGGCCGAAGGGCCTGTTTCCACACTGTAGGGAATCTAATCTAATCTACTTTTAGAGTACTGCATTCATTTCTGGTCTCCTGCAATAGAAAGATATTGTTAAACTTGAAAAGGTTCAGAAAAGATTTACAAAGATGTTGCCAAGAGTGGAGGGTTTACCTATAGGGTAAGGCTTTACCCTCTGTCAGAGGCTGAGGGGTGACCTCTTAGAGGTTTGTAAAATCGTGAGAGGCATGGATAGGATAAATAGACAAGGTTTTATCCCCAGGGTAGGAGTGTCCAATCCTGAAGGGCATAGGTTTAGGGTGAGAGGAGAAAGACTTAAAAGAGACTTAAGGGGCAACTTTTTCATGCAGAGGGTGGTGTGTGTATGGAATAAGCTGCCAGAGGAAGTGGTGGAGGCCGGTCCAATTGCAACATTTCAAAGGATGGGTATATGAATAGGAAAACGTTAGAGGGGTATGGGCCACATGCTTGCAAAAGGGCTGAATAAGTTTAGGTTATCTCGTTGGCATGGAAGTGTTGGACCGAAGGATCTGTTTCCGTGCTGTAGAACTCTATGGCTCTATTTGAGAATTGAAATTAGCTGAATCTTCGGTCCATGGGAATAAGAATGCTGCTATCTTCAAACTTTTATTCATTTTTGAAGGAACTCAGTTGAAATTGCAAGAAATTGTTGTTACTTGATTGTTAATAACCAAGAGGGAAAGGGAAGTGCACATAAGGTCTAGGCAGCTAAGAACAGAATGGGCCCTCGAGGAATATCGGGAGAGTAGGACAAGTCTTAAACGAGGAATCA
Source organism: Chiloscyllium plagiosum (assembly GCF_037043375.1). Lineage (NCBI taxonomy): Eukaryota > Metazoa > Chordata > Chondrichthyes > Orectolobiformes > Hemiscylliidae > Chiloscyllium > Chiloscyllium plagiosum. The sequence continues at coordinate 26,689,744 of NW_028270159.1, read as the reverse complement.
AGTGTGCTAAAAGGGGTCATGAAATAGCTTTAGCAAACAGAATTAAGGAAAATCCCAAAGCATTTTATTCTTATATAAGAAGCAAGCGGGTAACTAGAGAAAGGATTGGTCCACTAAAGGATAATGAAGGAAGGCTGTGTGCCGAACTTGAGAGAATGGGTGAGATTCTGAATGATTACTTTGCATCAGTGTTCACTGAGGAGAGGAACATGATGAATCTTGAGATTAGAGATAGAAGTTCGATTAGTCTGGATCACGTTAGCATAAGTAGGGAAGATGTGTTGGGTATGCTAGAGGTTATTAAGGTGGACAAATGGGATGGGATCTGTCCCAGGTTGCTGAGAGGAAATAGCTGGGGCCCTGACAGATATCTTTGTGGCATCCCTAAATACAGGTGAGGTGCCGGAGGACTGGAAGGTTGCTCATGTTGACCCCCTGTACAAGAAGGGTAATAGGGATATTCCGGGTAACTACAGACCAGTGAGCCTGACGTCGGTGGTGGGGAAGTTGCTGGGGAGGGTACTGAGGGATGGGATCTATTTATATTTATAAAAGAATGAGCTTATCAGTGATAGGCAACATGGTTTTGTGTGGGGGAGATCGTGCCTTACCCAAATTAATAGAGTTCTTTGAGGAAGTGACCAAGTTATTAGATGAAGGAAGAGCTGTTGATGTCATATACATGGACTTTAGTAAGGCGTTTGATAAGGTTCCCCATTGTATACTAATGGAGAAAGTGCATTCACATGGTATGCAGGGTGTTCTAGCTAAGTGGATAAAGAGCTGGTTGAGCAACAGGAGACAGAGAGTAGTAGTTGAAGGGAGTTTCTCGAAATGGAGAAAGGTGACCAGTGGTGTTCCACAGGGGTCAGTATTGGGGCCACTGTTGTTTGTAATATATATAAATGATCTAGAAGAGAGCACTGTTAGTATATCAGCAAGTTTGCAGATGATACAAAGATTGGTGGAGTAGCAGAAAGCATAAGGGTCTGTCAGAGAATACAGGAGGATATAGATAGACTGGAGAGTTGGGCGTAAAAGTGGCAGAAGGCTTTCAAACCAGACAAATGTGAGGTGATGTATTTAGGCAAGTCTAATTCTAGAGCGAATTATACAATGAATGGAAGAGCCTTGGGAAAAGTTGATGGGCAGAGAGATCTGGGAGTGCAGGTCCATTGTACCCTGAAGGTTGCTGCACAGGTGGATAGAGTGGTCAAGAAGGCATTTAGTATGCTTGCCTTCATTGGACAGGGTATTGAGTATAAGAGCTGGCAAGTCATGTTAAAATTGTACAAGACATTGGTTCGGCCGCATTGAGAATACTGTGTACAGTTCTGGTTGCCACATTACCAAAAGGATGTGGACGCTTTGGAGAGGGTGCAGAGAAGGTTTACAAGGATGTTGCCTGATATGGAAGGTGCTAGCTATGAAGAGAGGTTGAGTAGGTTAGGTTTATTTTCACTAGAAAAAAGGAGATTGAGGGGGGACCTGATTGAGGTTTACAAAATTATGAAAGGTAGAGACAGGGCGGATAGAGACGAGCTTTTTCCCAGGGTGAAGGATTCAATAACGAAAGGTCATGCTTTCAAAGTGAGAGGTGGAAAATTTAAGAGGGATACACGCGGCAAGTACTTCACACAGAGGGTGGTGGGCATTTGGAACGTGTTGCCAGCAGAGGTGGTAGTAGCAGGCACAGTAGATTCATTTAAGATTCAGACTGGAGGCCTGTGACCAGTGGAGTGCCACAAGGATCGGTGCTGGGCCCTCTACTTTTTGTCATTTACATAAATGATTTGGATGCGAGCATAAGAGGTACAGTTAGTAAGTTTGCAGATGACACGAAAATTGGAGGTGTAGTGGACAGCATAAGAGGGTTACCTCAGATTACAACAGGATCTGGACCAGATGGGCCATGGGCTGAGAAGTGGCAGATGGAGTTTAATTCAGATAAATGTGAGGTGCTGCATTTTGGGAAAGCAAATCTTAGCAGGATTTATACACTTAATGGTAAGGTCCTAGGGAGTGTTGCTGAACAAAGAGACCTTGGAGTGCAGGTTCATAGCTCCTTGAAAGTGGAGTCACAGGTAGATAGGATAGTGAAGAAGGCATTTGGTATGCTTTCCTTTATTGGTCAGAGTATTGAGTACAGGAGTTGGGCGGTCATGTTGCAGCTGTACAGGACATTGGTTAGGCCACGTTTGGAATATTGCATGCAATTCTGGTCTCCTTTCTATTGGAAAGATGTTGTGAAACTTGAAAGGGTTCAGAAAAGATTTACAAGGATGTTGCCAGAGTTGAAGGATCTGAGCTACAGGGAGAGGCTGAACAGGCTCGGGCTGTTTTCCCTGGAGTGTTGGAGGCTGAGGGGTGACCTTATAGAGGTTTACAAAATTATGAGGGGCATGGATAAGATAAATAGACAAAGTCTTTTCCCTGGGGTTGGGGAGTCCAGAGCTAGAGGGCATAGGTTTAGGGTGAGAGGGGAAAGATATAAAAGAGACCTAAGGGGCAACTTTTTCATGCAGAGGGTAGTACGTGTATGGAATGAGCTGCCAGAGGATGTGGTGGAGGCTGATACAATTGCAACATTTAAGAGGCATTTGGATGGGTATGTGAATAGGAAGGGTTTGGAAGGATATGGGCCGGGTGCTGGCAGGTGGGACTAGATTGGGTTGGGATATCTGGTCGGCGTGGACAGGTTGGACCAAAGGGTCTGTTTCCATGCTGTACATCTCTATGACTCTTTGCGTCTGGACAGATGCATGAATAGGCGGGGAGCAGAGGGATACAAATGCTTCGGAATTGACCAACAGGTTTAAACAGTGCATTTGGATTGGCTCAGGCTTGGAGGGCCGAAGGGCCTGTTTCTGGGCTGTAAATGTTCTTTGTTCTTTGTTCTTTGATGCAACAAATCACTTTTCTAAGCTCCTCCATCGTCCAATCTGAATAATGTCTGTGGGACAGGAGAGCCAGCGTTGGGGAAGAGAGGGCAGGAGCTGGCAGCTAGGATTTAGCTTCAGATGTGTGGGACCCAAGAATGCAGTGTGCATACCAATTAACAGATCAAATTCCCCTTTAATGTTGCAGAACCATTTCAAGTAGATGTGATACTGTCCGCATTGTTGGTATCATGGAATCTATCCCATTTTTAGCAGAATGCACTCAGTTTTAACTGTTTGCAAGTCATGATTTTAATTTCAAGCTATTAAAGATACTGAATGGCTGGCCTGACTGAGCAGCCTGTTCAGTGGTATGAATTATTTCCATCTGTTCTCTGAGCAATAAACACTTGCTTTTGATTCAAACAGGCTGGTGACTACTCAGGCGCAGGTGATAACCCAGACTTCAAACATCTGCAGGTTCTGCCACCATCATATCAATGGTAAAGCTGGGCTTGTGTCCACTGGCTTATTGTGCTGCTGGACTCAGTGACACCCAGTTAGGATTCTGCCTGGATCACTCAGCTCCTGACCTCATCACTGCCTTGGTTTAAAAAGAGCTGAATTCCAGAGGTGATGTGAGAGTGTCAGCCTTCGTTCAGTGGGAGAGAACCCATTCCTTTAACGTAGCAACTTGTGAGTTCGAGCCCTGCTCCAGAGACTTAAATTCATAATCCAGATGGAATGCTGAATGCGATTATGAAGTGCTCTGTTTCAAATTGGAACTCACAACATGTTTGTCTCCTTTGCAACCGAGTGTTGGTAAGTTCATTTGTCAGTTATGGCCTGACACTGAGCTTCGTAACTTACAAGTCTGATGTGAAGCTGATGTTGAGAGATGGCATGTGGAATGAAATAGAGGACAGCCATTTCATTATTAGCAGCCAACTCATGTAGATACACCTCGACTTCTTCAGCTTTCACACAGAGGAGCGGCACGGTGGCTGAGTGGTTAGCACTGCTGCCTCACAACATCAGAGTCCCAGGTTTGATTCCAGCCTTGGGCAACTGTCTGTGTGGAGTTTGCACATTCTCCCCATGTCTGGGTGGGTTTCCCCCGGGTGCTCCTGGTTTCCTCCCACAGTCCAAAGATGTGCAGGTTAGGTGAATTGACCGTGCTAAATTGCCCATAGTGTTAGCTGCATTAGTCAGAGGGTGAGTTACTCATCGGAGGGTCATTATGGACTTGTTGGGCCGAAGGGCCTGTTTCCACACTGTAGGGAATCTAACCTAAGGTTAGGGCTGCCCTGCCATTTAATTATAGATTCATGAATGTTTCCTGGGTTTCATTTCCTTTCAATTTACCAAGCTTTGTAGTCCTTAGCAATGCCTTCTGAATGTTTTGTAAGACTGCAAAAAAAAATTCCTGATATGACATTTCCTGTAAGTGTTTGAAGCTGCCTTATCAATTATCTTGCCTACATCATAAGGACAGAAGTGTGAATGGTCACTATGAATGCACAGTATTTACCATTCTTTCGATCAAGATAAATATCCTTGACCAACTGGACAACATTCAGTGAGAATTGTCAAGCACACAGTACCAGGCAATGACCATCTTCAACAAGAGAGAACCCAACTGTGTCCCCTTGACATTCAGCAGCATTGCCATTGCTGAATTCCCCCCATTATTACCATCATTGGGGTCACTGTTGATCCAGAAAGTTAACTAAACAAGCCATATGAACTCTGTGATGACAAGAGCAGGTGGAGGCTGGGAATTCTACATTTAGTGGAACAGACTTAGCTGGGTCAATAGCAGCAGAGGGGTATCATTCATTTAAAAGCAATGTAATGATATGTTGGATTGAATGCTGTTCAAGAGCAATTTGTTACCTTCTGTTTCGTTCTGAATGCATTTCTTCCACAGAGAATTCCGTCCTCAATATGGAATGCATTCATTGAGACACTGTTGACTGAATCAAATGGCACGGTTTTATGTTGTGCAATTGCTGCAGTCTGTAGCTGCAGATTCCAAAAATGACATGGCTTATGTCCTCCTAAGTGCTATTAGACAAAGCTAACCAAAGGTGTACAGACAAATAGGCATATAGTTTAACATTTTTGAAAAGCAGAGCAAAGCTTTAAAGACCACTATTTTAAACTAAAATGTAATCCCCAGACATCAGAGAAAAAAAAGACACTATGAGGACACCATCCAATTGATGAACATATATCATTGATTTTAATTTTCAGTCATGAGATTAACATAGTGTTTTCCCACTATGATGTGACGTTATTGTGTCCAACTCTTTACAATCAAAGGAACTTGTGTCCTGTGTACAGTATTCAGAGCCAGGAACCATGGGTTGAATTGTGATACTTTAACCTATTGTGCCAAAAGGTATGGTGCTGGAAAAGCACAGCCGGTCAGACAGCATCTGAGGAGCCGGAGAGTTGATGTTTTGAGCATTAGCTCTTCATCAGGGAATGTCGGGGGCTCAAGGGGGCTGAGAGATAAGTAGAAGGGGATGTGGCCTGGGGGGGAGATAGCTGGGAACGTGATAGGTAGATGAAGGTGAGGGGCTGGGGTGATGGTGATAGGTCGGAGAGGAGGGTGGAGCGGATCGGTGGGAAGGGAGATGGACAGGTAGGACAATTCAAGAAGGCTGAGTTGGAGGGTTGGATCTGGGATAAGATCGGGGCAGGGGAGATGAGGAAACATTGACATTGATCCCATGTGGTTGAAGGGTCCCAAGGCGGAAGGTGAGGCGGTCTTCCTCCAGCGGTGTAGAGGTCCAAGGCACCAAAGGATTCTTCCACATCTGACAGAGCTTTTCCTGTACCTCCACACACATCATCTACTGTGACCGTTGCTCTCGATGTGGTCTCCTCTACACTAGGGAGACAGGATGCCAACTTGCAGAATGTTTCAGAGAACATCACTGAGACACATACACTAAACAACCCCAATGGTCTGTGGCCGAACACTTCAATTCCCCTTCCCACTCTGCCAAGGACGTGCAAGTCCTGGGCCGCCTCCACTGCCAGATTCTAGCCACCTGACGCCCGGAGGAAGAATGCCTCATTTTCCATCTTGGGACCCTTCAACCACATGGGATCACTGTCAATTTCACCAATTTGCCTTGCTGAGAATCTTCTCACCTGCACCTTCAAATGAGTGACTCCGACATCCCGGAGATCATGATAAGTTTTGGGTATTTGAGTATATAGTTTTAGCCAGTTTATCAAAAGTACCTGTTTATTTAAGGTACTGGTTAATACAAAGTTTGCTTTGCTTAAAAAGCCAAAAGTATGTGATTAGACACCTTCCCTCCTGGCCTGCTCTTCTTCCTATGATCTCTGGTCAGTTCTCACCTTTAAGTAGGGTTCCTGTAGGTGCCATTTTGTACTTGATAGGTCTGGAAGTGAAATATTTGAAAAATTAAAATGAGTATGCACACTTCAATTTCACAGCTAAACTTTACAGCCTTCATATAAATACCCTTCATCACCATTTGCATTAGGTACTGTAAAGGACCAGTCAGTGTGATCCAATGTGTTTTTTCCAGAAACCTCTTACCATGTGATTAGGGTCTAGATTGCACTGCCTAATTGTATGATGGAGGCAAATCAAAGATGGCTTTCACGCAGAAACTGGATAATTAGCAGAAGGGGAAAAAAATACAGGGAAAGGGCAGAGGAATGGGAATCGGTGAGTTGTAGAAAGCTGGCTGGGGCATGATGGTCTGTAAGGTTCTTTCTCAATGGTTCTCACTGCAGGTTTCACTACTCGCCCTCAATGCATTGGTTCGATTCAGCCAGATCTCAAATAACTGATACTCTGCATGCTCCTCATGGTGATGTTAATTAAAAGTTAGTAACATAGGAACAGGACTAAGCAATTCAACCCCACAAAACATTTCTCACATTTGATTAGATTATGCCTGATTTGTATCTTAATTCCATCCACCTGCCTTGTTCCAATAATCCTTTATACCTTGCCTGGTACAAATCTGTGACTCAGTTTTGAAATTTCTAATGGACCCAGCCTCAACAGCTTTAGAGGCATTTTCCAGATTTTGCTAAAATTAGGTCAGCAGAGTAACTCGGATCGCCTCTGTTTTCCAGCCTTGGTCAGACACAGTGATTAAGTTTTTTTTTAGCATGTAGCTATATGACACTTCAATTAACAATGTAGTTAATTGAAAGAAGGAAGACTTTCATTACTTACTAATTCAGAATAAAATAATAAAACACGACATTAAACATTTACATGAGCACAAGTATAACATTTAAGAATGTACAATAGCAAGATGACGAATATGCAGTTTAAACATTCTTCGTGTCCTTGAGTTGCCATTTTTGAACCTGAAGCCATGGCTGTTTAGTTGCAGTTTTTATGCCCTGCTATTGCTGAGGATATAAGATTTCAAAGTATGTATTACCCTGGATCATTTGAAATACAGTACTCTATTGGAAATATGCTGCTCTGCAAACCTCACAATTTGATGTTAATCCAGACAATTGTGTGTCTGAGGAACGCATTGTTTTAAATAGTAGTACATTGTAAGAAATATCTTTTGGATTCTTCCGTGCCAGGATATCCCCACGCAGTTTCCTGTGTCAAAGGAGATTACATAAGCAATGTCCATATAAGGTAAACGGCCTGTAGGAGGCAAACTCACATCTCTCACTGCTCAGCTGACCACTGCAGCTATCTTAAGTCAGGATATTTTCCTTCTTTAAAAGAAAATCTTTGTACATGAAAGATCGCCGGCATTAAAACAAGATGATGAAAATTCAAAATTTATAGTCTATATTTTACCATCACCAATATAATATCCATTCATAGAATCTCTATAGTGTGGAAACAGGCCCTTTGGCCCAATAAGACAACACCAACCCTCCAAAGAGTAACCCACCCAAACTCATTCCCATTACTCTACATTTACCCCTGACTAATGTACCTAACCTATACATCCTTGAACACTATGGCCAATTCACCTAACCTGCACATCTTTGGACTGTGGGAGGACTCCGGAGTACTGGAGGAAACTCACGCAGACACACGGAGAATGTGCAACTCCACACAGACAGTCACCCGAGGCAGGAATCGAGCCCGGGTTCCTGGTGCTGTGAGGCCACAGCACTAAGCAGTGAGCTACCGTGCCACCCCTTATATTCCTTTTATGCAAAGAAATTCTTTCTGACATGAGTCCTGAATGACCGAGCTTTAATTTTACAGAGTCTAACCTGTTGAAATCCAATTGATCCTGGATAAATTACACCTGCTGTAGCATTTTGATTAGAAGATAGGATTCATCTTGGTAGAGATCACGCTAATAGCACTGTAACAAGCAAAACACTTGGATTTATTCCATTCAGCCATCACATATCCTGTTACAAAGCTCTACCTCCATCCTTGGAAGCACCAGCCCTACTCTTCTCCAGTGCTCCCCCACCACAGAAATATTCGAAATGCAGATTTCAAAACAAAAGCCTTTCACTGTGGGACTGTTTCCCTGTAACCTGGTGAACTGCAATGGGTTTACAAACGGAGAGATAGAAATTGAAACTGTATGCACACATTAAGTCTGCTGTACAAGTAAAACTAACCTGATTTCAGTCTCTCCTTATCTCATGTTTATGGTTCTTGCCAATTTGAGGTATCAGCCTACTTTTCTGAGTGCCAGGCACACACTGGCTCAGGCATAAGGTGCTGCCTGAAATGAATGAGGCCAAATCTTTTAAGATCAATGCCATCTGAGTTTAATTTTGATTTCGTGTGTAAATGGATACAAAAGGAGTATTGTCTTCAGGAATTTCTTGGTTTCATAGCCAGAAATTCCCGATATAAACAAACTGGCTGCTTGGCAGAGGCCCATATGTTGGCAGACTCTGAGTCTGAAGCAGCTTTTTCAATAATGCTTTTTTTTTTAAAAAGGCAGTTTAATCATGGTCATTTTCAATCAGGAATTTTTCTATCAAGGCTGTCAAGTTTAAACTCATTAAACTGACTGGGACTCGCAGGCACACTGGTTCTGTTGTTACTGTTGGTAATAGCTTAAGATATTCTCAACATAGTCATCTCCCTAGTTAGACATCAGTAATATGTTAAGCCCACTGCACACTTCATCTGCTCTGTGTCTGAATATTTGGGTTTAATCTTCAATGGATACATGCATCACAAAAATGAATGATTTCTTTTTGAGCAGAAAGTTAGCAGCCAGGAATCCTGAGAAGGGAGGAATCTTGTGAGTAGTTCAGTGTCACTGTACTTTTCAGGTAGAAAGCTATTTCCTGAGATCTCCATGTCTGAGTATGTCTCAGTGTTAGACTGCTGGGCTGTCAAAGCAGGACACTTTGAGCCTTGCACAGGTAGAGAGTTTGACCATTGGTATTTAAGAGCCTGTGGATTGACTAGGAGTGTGCCAATGTCACAGTGCTCACTTTGTCAATGTGACTTTTCACTAAGACTATGGGCAGGATTTAAAAGAGAAAGCGGGGATGGAGTGCCAATGGCACCACCAGTTTATCTGTCGTGGGGGAGACCGGAGAGCTGCTCACCTCACTTACTCGGCAGCAGTGGGGTTCTCTTTACAATCGAGCCCCTCAGGTCCAATCTGAGGCCGGCAGCTCTATTGAACCGTACCGCGACTCTGGTTCAGAGGTTACTGCTGGTACCACACTGAGGGTGGTTACTAAGTCCAAGGTCACAAGTGGGAGATGGCAACCGGGAAGTTGAGGGGTGGTGGGTATCTTTAGGAGGGGGTAGTTGTCTCAGCAGCAATGGCAGAGTGCTGATTGTCAGTGGGATTAAGTATTGAGTGCCTTTGAACAAGCACCCCACAGGATCCTCCAGCAGCTCCTGAAGTTGTGGGTGTGGATGGTGACATGTGGTTCATGGGGTTAGGGGGCATTGGCGATAACACTATTTGGCATTAGGCCATGCCCATCACCAACCCACCTATGTCTGATCTGTTTTATGGGAGGGGGTGACGGCACTGGGCAGGCTATTGGCCTTTGGGCTAATTGAAGCTAATTAATGGCAGTTGGAGGGATAAACCAAGGAGGTATGCCAGCAGCATTGACCACATGGGTTGGCATCAGGCTACTTCCTTGAGGGTGCCCTATGCCAATTTTAACCTCCCCAGCACCAAATTGGTGCACTTTAACTCTCCCCCACCAACCTTGCAAGTTTAGCACCTACACACCCATCACTCTTTTGCTGGGCCTACCCTGCCAATCATCTTAGGTTACCCTCAGTCTGGTCTCTATGAGCTCCTCTTCCTTAGGGACCAGCTTTAAGCCCAGCCATGATAACTACATCTTTACTATCTTTACTCTGAGAGTAGTAAGGATATGGAATGCTGTGCCTGCAATGGTAATAGATTCACCAACTTTAAGTACACTTAAGTTGTAATTGGACAAGCATATGGACGTACGTGGAATAGTGTAGTTTAGATGGGCTTCAGATTGGTATGACAGGTTGGCGCAACATCGAGGGCCGAAGGGTCTGTACTGCGCTATAATGTTCTATGTTCTGTGTTCTATATGTACATGAACCTTAGGTTACTGGGACTCCAGAGCTATGGGCCATCTGTTTGACTGGCTGCTCTCTAAAATAGAAACTTACTGCCCTGAAAGAGTTTGAAGTCTTGTTTTTAACCAGTGAACATCCTGTAACACGTTATATTATTGCATTGTTCCTTCAGGTGGCAGGATAGGAAACCCCACTGTCTGAAAAATTCTGCCTCTGGTGTTGAAATAGTACTTTGAGAATAGAGCCTAGACTGTGTTCCTGTGTTATACTATTGGAAAGGACTGAACACCTAAGATCGAAAGAGGGAGGTACTGAGGATTGCATAATACCCATTGCTGCTGTTGCAATGGTTCCAGTGCCCACCAGACCTTTTAAAGGGACCAGGAAAAAGGCTCTCGGGGGATTCTGTTCCATCAGGACAGTTGTAACCCAAGTGTTCACGGAGAGTGTTTGTGGCTGTGTCCAGGGACTGGGGATGGAGTGCAGCTGCTTATGAATGTGACAAAAAGGGATGCACTAGGTTCTACAACTGAAAACAAGTTTGATCGAGAGTGAGATTGACACGGTGAGAGTTACACGTGATGAGACATTTCTGCAGGAAGAAATGTGACTTCCTGCAAACTGTATTGTTGTGTCAAATATTTAAAGCAAGAGTTATCTGAAAAATGTGTTACCAGCTTCTGAATTATGTTGATTTTATTTGGTTGGCGACAGTAATAGTTTTAAAAAATGGAATGTTGTTTTGCGCTGGTATCAAAGGGACTCCTGGCGTTTTAAAGATTTCAGTCTATACAGGAGTGTTAACATCTCGTCTCACCAGAAACACAACAGGACTCGCCATATAAATATAGTAGCTACAAGTGCAGATCAGAGGCTAGGAATACTGCAGAAAATAACTCATCTCCTGACTCTCCAAATCCTGTCCATCATCTACAAGGAACGGTCAGGAGTGTGATGGAATACTGCCCGCCTGCCTGGATGTGTGCAGCTACAACAGCACCCAAGAAGCTTGACGCCATCTGGGACAGAGTAGCTCATGTGATTGGCACCACATTCACAAACATCCATTCCCTCCACTACCAACGCTCAGTAGCAGCAGTGTGTATTATTTACATTAAACATTGGGAATTTCTAGATTTTGCTCTGAGGGTTTCAGTCTGTGACAGTGTTCCAGGAATTTCACTGATTTTGTTTCAGTAATTGAGTGTTTATTTCACTTAATTCTGATTTAGATATGTTTGAATGATGTAAGACACTTATTTAAAGTTCCAGCCAAGAACCAAATAATTTATATTTGACCTTTTCAGTTATGTTCTATCCTATACTTAGTTAATGACTGATACAGGCAAGATATCTTCACTATCTTAACCATTGCATTGACTAGAAAAATCAAATAAAGGATTCAGAATGCTTTATCATTTTTAAGGAGAATGATGTATATGTTTTGGACCTTTGCAGTTTATAATTATGAAAACCTGCAAGCTGAAGCAAAGGTATAGGATGAAAATTGCCAAACAAATTTCTGCTTATTCTCGTGTCTGTTCATGGGATGTAGCAAAGGGCAAAATGACCCACAGGGAAATCAACAAAGTTCACCTTTCAGTCAGTGCGTTTTGACTTTGGAGCACCGACCTGGCGGGGTATTGTCCTATCACCTATTTCCACAGCATCGAGGCAGTTTGATGCAGCTTGCCTAATTAAATCTGGCCAGTAATGGGCCTAGCAGATCATGAGGTACATGCAGGAACAACAGCCAGCCTGGCTGAGGGAGTGCGCCTGGTGGATGCCACAAAAGATCATTCCTAAGTTACTTTAGTTGAACCTTATGTAAGCATATGGAATGTTAGGGTGTCTCCACCCAATTTTAACCAAAATTGCTGAACAAGGTCCTCAGAATCTGAGTTGCGTTTTAAAAGAAGTCTAAGCACATGAAACAGGCAGGTGCTTTTGGCAACCTATGATTGGCCCTTTTCAAAATGGCTGCATCATTGAGATGTTAAGGCTACTGATATCATATACAGACCATTACTGTTGCATTGACATCAGACTGCACACATTAACATCGTCCAGTTCTGAAGAAGGACCTAGAATGTCAACTCTGCTTTCTCTCCACAGATGCTGCCAGACCTGCTGAGCTTTTCCAGCAATTTCTGACTGTGTTTCCATTTTCCAGCATCTGCAGTTCTTTGACAATTTTTTAAAAACGTCACCCATGTGACACATTTTGGGATGGTTCTGAGAGATGTGACTCCTGAAATAGAAGTTCTTTTCTTAATTCTTAAGCATTTGATCTATGCAGACAAGTATCAAATGAAACTGGTGAGCAAGTTTTTATTCAATACCAAAGAGCTTGAAGGAGAAGCATACTTTATTCATAACATCTGTGAAAGATATTACAAAAGCATTTAAACTCAAATTTTGCAGCATTTGCAATGGTGTTCAACTTGTTGCCAAACAGCATTTTCCACTCAATAACCTTGTATTCGACTTAATATTTACAAAATGTATTCCATGTTAGATTTACAGGAAATGCAAAAGGAGAAAAAATGCCCCTCTATACACTGAATTGTTAGTTCATGAGGTTCTTTTACAAAAATATACTTCTTTTGTAAAATGTGCGACCAAAAATGTAACAATATTTGACTTGAATATTACAGAATTTGCAAGAAAATTGAACTCGCCCCATTTTTCTTTTAATTGGTTATGCATTGAGGATATCGCTGGCTATGCTCATTCCTCATTGCCCAGAGGGCAGTTAAAAGTCAAACACATTGCAGTGGGTGTGGAGTCACAGGTAGGAGTAACCAAGGAAGGACAGCAGATTTCCTTCCTTAAAGGGCATCGGTAAACCAAAGGGGTCTTTAACAATTTTGATTGACCAGTCCCAATACAGCTTATTCTATTTTGTAAGTGTCTTAATGTTTACGAAGTACATTCTATGTCAGGTGTAGAATCCAAACATAGGGCATTTCAAACTGGAAATTACAGGAAGTGCAGTCGATTTTTTTTCCCGTCTATGCACCGTGTTCCCCTCTCGGGTGCCTCAGTGAATTTTTGATACTCTTAATTTGTGAAATACAGTCTTTGGAAAGCACACAATCCCAGAGGTGCTATAATTGGAACCCCTTGGTGTGCTGTGTCTGAAAAGACCACCACAGCTACCTTTCCCTAATGTGCCTCTACAGTATCTGCTCCAAGCTTTACTTAGTCCATCAGCAGATAGTTCAGAATGTCAGAGTGTGCCAGTTGCTAACAATTGGGTGTAAACAGTTCTGTGCGCTGGAAAACCAGCAAGTTCAGGCAGATCAAAGGGTGTCTTTCATCGAGTTGATGGTCCTCCAGCCACAGTTGATATTTGGCACTATGTACGTTCCAAAAATAGCCTACGGAGCACAGAGTCATGCAGCTACTTGGGATTTATCTCAACAAAAACGAAACACTCAATCTCTCTCCAGATCTTCAGCTTAAAGAACCATTTCACCATGAGGTGACCAACAATCTCTTCCCCATCACTGGCGATGTTGTGGGCAGCATGTGAAGGAAGTGAGGTTCAGGAAGGATATAACAGGGAGGACCTTTTTCATCACCAGCCAAACTATGTTTGGAACTTGTTTGTAAGTTCTGTTGGCAAGGCATTCTGCCAAATCACTTTGACCATCTAATCAGAGAGTATGCAAGAGGATCTACCTTCTCCTTTACCCACTGGGCCTCAAGAACAAGGAGGTGTGGAGTCGAATACATGGCACCCACTATCCTGTCTGGGCCCTTTCAGGACTACTTTGGGCTGTTTTCTCCTGGAATGAGTGAAAGGGAGGGATTGAGGGAGATAACAGTCAGGAGCACAGTTGTTAGTGTTGGTGCAGGTAGAGGAGAAGGTGGTGAGGTGACCCGAGTGAGTGTGTAGGCACCATGGAGAGCATGCAGGGCCTTGGAGACTGGGATGGGAGAGCACGAGTAAAGGAAGAGATAGCATGCTGCAGTGAGATGGTAGAGCTTGAGCCTTGGTGGGAGGTGTGTGCAGTAGTGGGGATTCAGTGAGCGTGAGGTAGCAGAGAGAAGATAGTGGCACTTACCCTGACCAAGCTGAGAAGCTCACTGCCCTTCATTCTGTACTGCTGACCATTCCTTCAGACAGCTGAGACCCACATTTGGACCGAGCTAGCTGGTTGGTTGGCACTGTTAGTTCGGGAGAATGAAGACGTCTCTCCTCTGTACCTTTCCATCCATTATGTCGCAGTCTGAAACGCAGGGAGCCAATCTTCCTTTGCCTGCCATGTCTGGGGACATGACATTCATTGAGCAGGGCAGCTTTGGAATGTCAGTGCTTGTTCAAGTGCACAATGGCCCTTTAAAGTTCACACATGTGCCAGGAATGCCAGTCAATTCAGGAGAGATAAGGACTTCTGAGTGCAATGAGCTGGTGAAATCAGGCTGGCATCAGAAGAGCAGGGTGCCATGGGATGTGGTAAGTAGCTAATGAGGTAAATTAAAATGAGACCCTTTGAAACTCAAAAGAATTGACACTTATCCGAAATGTGGCAAGATTCTGCTTCCTTGTGTTTTAATTGGGGCACTAGATGGTTGTATTAATCCTAACTCACAATTGTATTTAATATTAAATGATTATTAATGAGTCACACTGCACTGGTCCATTTCAAATAATCGCTTTGAAAATGCGTGCATTGCACCCTTACCATTGAACTGTCAAAATTGAGTGTCACTTTCCATTTAAATACACAATCTTGTCAGGTGATCGGATATTTACTGTGCTATTTTAACCCTATTGGTCAATGCTTATATCATTAATACCTCAATATGATTGATGTAGAGCGAGGGGAAGATGGCTGATTTTAGTTTGTTATTCAGGGCTCAATAGTCTCATTGAAATCCACTTCTTAAACGTGACTGAGTCAGGATTAGTTACTAAAATAAAACCAAGAGCTGCGGATGCTGGAGATCTGAAGCCCAAGTAGAAATTGAGGAGGAATACAGCAGGTCTGGCAGATCTGTGGAGAGAAATCAGAGTTAATGTTTCGAGTTATGAGCTTTCAGCACTCTGAAGGAGGGTCACAGGATTCAAATTCCAGAAATTTTCATTTTTGTTTGAGGTTAATTACCAAGTGCAGTAGAAAGATTATGATCGCAGAAGTACTCTTGAGTTAATGACTGGATATCTTCCCATATTAACTCCGCTAACTCACACTGTGGGACTTGGTGTCTACATCTTCTGTAAAGAGAGGGCTCTTGTGGCATAGTGGCAGTGCCTCCATCTCTGAGCCAGGAGGTCTGGGTTCACATCGCGCCCACTCTGAGACAGTTTGCTTAGAAATACCTCCATGTCTTCTGCTTATCAGTGTTAAAATAACTGCCAAAAAAGGTGAATCAAAGAATATTAAATTTAAATAACATACATGATCCTCATAATCTGCACAAAAGTGTTCATGAGATAAGGCAGAACGTCGGATTCATGAGGGCAATTAGAGAGTGGTGCAGGGGTAATACTCCACCCATTCTAGAGAAAATTGATGAGGAATTTTCATCAATTTTGGAGATGGAATGTTTGCAGTAGGTATGCCTAGTTTCCTTGTGAAGAAATTGACAAATATGGATAATACCTTGTAATTAGCTGTCCCTCTTTAAATACAGTCAGGGTGGATCATTTTCATATTAATGAGGTGATGTTGTTATTTCTTCTGTTAATAATTTGTTCTCTTGTGTGTAATGCTAAACATATTCCTCATGGTATGTAATAGTGTTTGGGTAATGGATTCTAAGTGACATTTTCTTAAAAATTGAATCAAAGCCATCCAAATAATGTTAATTGAAGAGACAAGTCAGAATCATTATCGTGAAGCCAGTTTACTATAACAGTCATTTATTTTGCTCTCTTTATCCTGCAGCAATTGAATCACCCCAACATAATTAAGTACTTGGACTCATTTATTGAGGACAATGAGTTGAACATCGTTCTGGAGTTAGCAGATGCAGGCGATCTCTCTCAGATGATTAAGGTGAGCAGAGTACAGCTTTTACCAAGTCAAGTGTCAGAATTATCCTTGGGCAATTTATCAAGATGTTTCAATGCTGGAAAAATGGCACTAACTGAGTGAACACATTAGTAGTATTGTTCTGTTTCTGCAGGGATTGACAAGAAAAAAAACTGAAAATGCTGGGAATCTGAAACAAATAGCAATATCTGGAAATCAACAGCAGGCTAATTGGAATCATAAGAAAAAGAAATTGTACTTATATAGCCCCTATAATGTTGTAATAAGACCTAAGGCACTTAATAAAGTCAAACAACGTTTAACATTGACCCACATAAGGAGATTTAATGGCTTGGGCCCAAAAGTATGACTATAAAGGTAGATCAAGGAGCCTCTAAATGGACAAAGAGAGATGGAAAGGTTTATGGAGGGGAGGCTGGAGTAAGTGAGGGCAGGTGACTTTCTGACTACGACTGATAGATAAGAATAGAATTAGGAAGTGCGGTCTATTAGCTTTAAATTAATCCCTTGTTTCAATTGTATTCAGGTGGTGGGCAATAACTGATGGTTTTTGTTTTATTCTTCCATGGTTTGTGGGCATCACTAGCAAGGCCAGCATTTGTCCACGTCTAATTTCTCGTAGTCATGATTTGAAGATGCCGGTGTTGAACTGGGGTGTACAAAGTTAAAAATCACACAACGCCAGGTTATAGTCCAACAGGTTTATTTAGAAGCACATTAGCTTTCGGAGCATCGCTCCTTGATCAGGTGGTAGTGATGAAGGAGCGACACTCTGAAAGCTAGTGCTTCCAATTAAATCTGTTGGACTATAACCTGGTGTTGCGTGATTTTTAATTTCTCGTAAGCTGAGTGATGTTCAGAGGGTCATTGACGATCAACCACATTGCTGAGATTTTCAGTCAGATGTTGGCCAGACTTGTTAAGGATGACATATTTCCTTCTCAAAAAGATACTAGTGAACCACAACGGCTTTTACAACAATTGATAATGGCTGTCCTAGTCACCAGCTTCTTATTTCAGATCTGTTAATTACATATGAATTTGACCAGTTGCTGTAATGGGATTTGAAACCATACTGCCAGAGTATTAGCGTGAGTCACTGGATTACCATGGTGCCACTATTTTACCTTGTTTTTGTGCAGATTTGAACTGGCTGAAAGTCTAGTAAGTGGATCATGAGGTATACAATATGTACCATATGTCTCTGTTCAAAGACTCGGCTCCAGTTCCATCCTTTTTTGCCTAGCTATCTAAATTATAACACTATCCCACCTAGTAGGACAAAAGTGAAGAGGCATTGAAGGAGGACAAAGGTTTCAGAGTAAATTGCAGAAGTATGAGGAGATATCGCTTAGCTTTGGTGCAGTCACCTACGCTGCACCTTTAGTAAGAGCCCTTTGGTTCTGCAGCAGGGCTGCAAGCCTCGAAAAGAAGGATTCAACTATTGACTGCTGTTGACATTAGATGCAGATTTGGGAAGTGACAACCTGTTCAGGTTTGAAAAGCAAAACTAAGTTGCAGAACTCAGAGTCATACAGGACAGAAACAGATCCTTTGGCCCAACTCATCCATGCTGACCCAGTTCCTAAACTGGATTGATCCCACTTGCCAACATTTGGCCCATTTCCTTCTAAACCTTTCCTTTCATACACCTGTCTAAATGTCTTTTAAATGTAATTGTACCCGCTTCTACCACTTTCTCTGGCACCTCGTTACATATACTCACCACCCTTATGTGCGAAAAAGTTGCCCCTCAGGTCTCTTTTTAATTCTTTCCCTTACCTTAAATATATGCCCCCTAGTTTGAATTGAATTGAAATTGAATTGAATTTGAATTGAATTGAATTTGAATTGAAATAAATTGAATTGAATTGAATTTATTGTCACGTGTACCAACAAAAGCTTTGTCTTGCCTAATAGATGGATTCAATAGGTGGGAGGTTGACTTTTGTGATTGTCTGGGCCAAGTTCACCACTCTCTGTAACTGTCTCCGATCTTGAATGGTACATTTGCCATGCCAGTAGTGATAATGCTCTCGATGGTGCACCTATAAGAGTTGGAAAGGGTATTTGCCGTCATGCCAAATTTCCTCAGCTGCCTGAGGAAGAAGAGACGTTGTTGGGCCTTTGTAACCAGTGTGTCCACATGAAGAGTCCAAGAAAGCTTATTGTGGATGACCACTCCCAGGAGCTTGACACTCTCCACTCGTTCCACCTCTGTGCTGTTAATGTGTAGAGGGCCATGAGTAACATCCTGCCGAAAGTCAATAATGAGTTCCTTGGTTTTGCCAGCATTGAGAGCTAGGTTGTTCTCATTTTTCCAGATCATCTGCCTCCCATCTGTAGTCTGGTTCGTCACCATCTGAGATTTGACCGACTATGGTGGTGTCATCAGCGAAGTTGTAAATGGCATTAGTCTGGTATTTGGCGACGCAGTCATGGGTATACAGTGAGTATAGTAGGGGGCTGAGTACACATCCCTGGAGGGCTCCAGTGTTGAGTGTTTGTGATGATGAAATAATGTCCCCAATCTTCACTGATTGTGGCCTATGGGTCAGGAAACTGAGGATCCAGTTGCAGAGAGTGGGGCTTAATCCGAGATCACTAAGTTTAGTAACCAGTCTCGAGGGGATAATAGTGTTGAAGGCTGAACTGTAGTCAATAAGTAGGATTCTTACGTAGCTGTTCTTGGTGTCAAGATGTTCTAGGGAGGAATGAAGGGCAAGTGATATGGCATCTGACATGGATCTGTTGGTCTGATAGGCAAATTGGAGTGGGTCAAGATTAGTGGGGAGGCTGGAGTTGATTGATGCCATGACCTGCCTTTCAAAGCACTCATGACCACCGAAGTTAGGGCCACTGGCTGGTAGTCATTGAGACATGCTGCATAAGTCTTTTTAGGCACAGGTTTGATGTTGGCCATCTTGAAACAGGCAGGGACAGTGGTCTGCTGCATGGAGAGGTTGAGAAGACCCTGCCAGTTGATCTGCATGTGCTGTGAGTGCAAGGTACTCTGTCTGGTCCCATTGCTTTCCTTGGGTTCACTCAAAGGAAAACTGATCTGACCTCTGATACAGTGACTGCTGGAATGAGTTCGTTAGGACCTGTCAGAATAGGTGTAACCTCTCCGCCGAAATTCTGCTCAAAGTGAGCATAGAAGACGTTGAAACGATCTGGGAGAGATATGTCATGTCTGCTATCTTGCACTGTCTCTTTTTAGAACCTGTGATGTCATTCAGTTCTTGCCATAGTCGCTGGGTATCTGTCTGGGTCTTTAGTTTGGACTCCCCTGCCCTGGGAAAAAGACCTTGGCTATTCACCTTATCTATGCCTGCCATGATTTTATAAACCTCTATAAGGCCATCCCTTGTGTGCAAGGACTGAAGAGTCTAGACTTTTATTTTGAGGAAGAGATGTTTGACATTGACTGTCATTTTCTAGTTTTCTTTCATTTCTTTGTGTAGTTTGCCTGCATTGATTTGGAATTTTATAGAAGTATTTCAAAACCTAAGCACGTCATCAGTTGAAGAAATAACCTGAGTGTTATTTAAAGATATACGAATGCAAACATTGCATACCAAAACTTCAGAACAGCCTTTTTGGAGTAGTCTATCCTTAGCTGATGCTTCCCCCAACAATAATTCCATTTGCTAATTAGTTTTTGAGAGTTTTCCATTCTGGCTTGAATCCAGGTGCTGCAGCAGAGTGTTCAGGAACAACAGGTTTCACCAAATGTAGACCTCAGTGAAGGTGCCTTACGTGAGACCTGAACTTGTGTCAAGCATCTTCTGAGTCATGACCTCTTGTGTCATTGTCATATTTCATTCTGCTTGATTCTGGTAGTCAACTTTGGTTTTTCTCATTGCTTTGAGGATGGATTTGTATTGTATGAGTATCATTGGCTGTGTATGTCATTCACAGTCTGTGGAAACACAAAAGCATTTTCCCTGATCAATGGGGGCATGCATTACTAAACATAGGCTTACTGAACAAACCTGGAGAGCTTGTTGAGAGATCCAAGTGACCAGTTAAATAATGCAAAATGGTGTTGCCTTGATGGAAACCATTAAACAATGAACCTTACACCTTTAGAAAGTAGAGCATGGGGCTCTTTTAGTTCATCGTCGTTAAACAAAATATTCTAACCCAACAATTGACTTTGTTCAAAGTTTCTGTCAACTCACTAACTTTTCTGCAAATCACTAATCCTGACGAAAGATGAATAGGAAAATTTATAATGATAAAACATACTTTATGATTGTAAGTATTGATTACCACTTTGCTTAGCCCTGCCACAAGAACCGAAATTTTAAGGGGAGCACTGTCTTTAGTTATTACAAAATCAAACATGCAAGATACAATCACAATCTCAAAGGACATGACAGAAAAGTCCATGAATACGTTTGCAACAAAGATTCATGTCAACAAAGAAGGGAACTTAGCAATTTGTTTATATGGACTTTTCCTTTAATTGAGCAGTAATTCTGTCTCCAAGAAGTTATATTTTATTTTTTATTTTAGTGGATTTGATGTAATATCTGCCAGATGCATAATACATTGAGCCTCAGGCTCTGGTTTCTGTTCAAGAGCCACCAATTCGTTCATGCAGTGAGCTTCATGTGGTGGCTTTAGGAAGGCTGAGGTCCATTCATAGTATTAAAGATGTACAAGTTAAACTTGCTTGACCTTTCGCTTCTTATCATGTAATCAGGAAAGCTAGCCTTTACAGTCTGACCTTGAAAGCTTCACTGAAATTTGATGCTGTTTTAAAGCTACATTTTCCACCAAGTGTCTTTCCTGTCCTGAAGATGCTGACTCATTTGAGCCATGAGCTTCTTAAGAGCCTCATCCCATATGTGCCTCATCCAAATAACCGTTGCTCCGTATCTTTGCATTTGAACAGAATGCAGATTTTCACCTGTCATCAAGTGATGTTTACATTATGCACATTTCTGCAGGGATTGATAATTGACTACTTCTAACTGAGAATTATAACTGATTTCTTTCTTGTAGCCCATGGACACGAAGATTCCTTGTGGTACTCTGACTATGATCACAGATAAGGTTAAGCAACTTATCATAGAGATCAAAACAGAGATACCATTGTGTGGGTTTTCGTTTCATAATAAGCATTTACTCATGGAGTTGGGTGTCAGGGGAGGGTGGAAATGAGAGAGTTATTACATTGCAACACTCTTACTTGGTAGCCACATAACTGGCTAGTTCACCTTCATGCATTGCCATTATCACTGTCTGGTACACACATGGTTTGGTGCCAAACACTCAGGACATTGATATTCTTTGGTGGATCTGAGCATTTTATAAAGAGAAAGTATTCAACCCGTCTGATGTCGAACCTTCTGAGCAGAAGCTAAAAAGCGACGAAGCATCAATTATTATGCTCTTCTTGAATTGCATCTGCCATTTTAGTGAGCAGTGAAAGTATTATCAGTCTTTATTGACTGCTAGAAATTTATGGCTGGTGTAATTTAAAAGCCAGCATAAAATGTGACAAGATTGGAAAGTGTGTTCCTTTGATTTTTATCATAAAGAGGCACATCTGTGTGAATTCATATGCGATCTACAACGTAAGTGTCATGTGTAATCTGAAGTGAGTGAGCAAGCATTAATATTTTATCTTGATGTCACTGTAGAATTTAAAATAGCACTCCCTGTCATTGTATCCCATATGGATCAATATCCTCTACAGATACTCCATGGACTGCTACGATAAAAAATGTTTTGTCCTTTGATGATGAATGATAGTAGAATCTGAGTGTGGGAATCATCTGAACTATCACAAAGACAGTCAACAGAAATCAATGTTAACATTTGTTACACTATGTATTAAGACCATTCTAAAATACAATAACTAACAACAGCTTAGTTCTGACGTTAATATCTAGTAGATGCATAGGGACTAAAATAATCACTGTGTTGGTGGGTAAGTAAATAACCGGCAGACTCCGATCATGAATCAGTGAGCGTAATCTGCCATTCCTGTCCATCAATGCACCCCAACTACAATACAATATTGTCTGATTACTTCTGTTGCTACAAAGCACTGATCTTATGCAAATCAAGGGTAGACTGTGTGGGAGGACTAGTTCTGCTGCCTGCAATCCCAATATTTGGGATTTGCATATTCTCCTGATTCTGTGCAACCTTTGCTATACAGTGGGTTACCTGAGGAGGTGCGTCTACTGCATCTGCAGCGAACAGTGTTTAAAGGGCTGCATTAACCATTTAACAAGCTTTCTTCTCGCCGAAGCACTGCCAAATTCTGTGTTGCTCATGTTGAATGAAGCAGGCTGAAGGTGGTTCATCATATTTGATGTTAAAGGGCACCATGCTACTGTATGGAGACAGAGAGCTGGCAAGGTGAAATCTGTCAGCAACATCCACAGAACCTGATTGTAAATGTACAAGAACATGGCAGACTGAAGAGAGCAGCCAAATTCAGCTAATAACTTATTGTACCAGGGTTTTCAAATCTGCTGATTTGTGCTTATTCCTGTTATTGTCTTGGAATCTGTTTAAAATGAGTGTGATGTTTTTTATTTGCTTCTGGGATGTGGACATGACCGCTAAGGCCAGTACTTACCACCCATTCTCGGATTGCCCTTGAGAAGTTGCTGGTGTGCCGTCTTCATGAGGTTTGGTAGTAATGACACCCACAGAGCTGTTAGGAAGGAGTTCCAGCAATTTGACCTAGTGGCAATAAAGGAACAACTGTCTATCTCCAAGTTAGGATGGTGCGTAGTCTTGGGGGGGAATGTGGAGCTGGTGGATCTTCAATGGAGCTACTGCCTTTGATTTTTAAGGGAATTAGAGATTGCAGGTTTGCAACATGGGAAGCTTTGTAAAGACTATTGAGTTTTCACTCCTCAGATAAGCAGACTGCCAGGTGAAATAGGAACAGCACTTGAGGCTTTTACCTCACTCTTAAATAATTCAGTGATTTTACTATCTAATAGCTGACATTGCACCAGCCATTTCGGTGATCTGTGTGTCATAAAGTTGTAATATATATATAATCTTTAAGTCCCGCAACTGCTTTTTTAAATCTGGGATTTTTGTTAAAAGAAAATGCTTTTCAATGAACCAGGAAACTGTGTTTTAAAATGGTTGCAGAGGCCACCAGATATACAAGACTGACCAAGTTTTTAAAAGCCTCTGATGTAGATTAACAGGAGAAGTGTCTGGACCGTGCCCCTGCAGAATTTCACATTTACCATTATATAAGTGATTTAGGAAAATAACTTTTAGGTAATAAACAACAGCTACCTCATCTGCAGGAACAGCCAGAGACCAAGGAAACCCATTATGTAAAAGAATACCGAAGACTTCCCTATTTGTTTCAGTTGCATCTTGGTAGCTTTGGCAATGGGAGAACTCCTGTATTAATATTAATTGTTCTCATTGTGTGCCAATAGAGAGCTATTACACGATTGAAACTCCCCTTTGTGAAAGGCAATGTTTATAGACCTGTATGATTGTTACAGAGGGGGCATAACATGAAAAAAGGTATGCCATGTGAAATAGTAACAGAAGCTGTCTCTTCAAGCTGTGGCTCCATCTCTGTGATAAGTTAGAATACATCACACCAATGAAGAATTTTAAATTAAAAGGATCCTGAAGTTCCACAGCACCAAGGCATATAAACTGTAGGGCTGGAGTTTAGGAGAGACTGCCTCCAGAACAAACGTGACTAGAACTTTAAGACCATGGAATATATACAATGTTCTAGTCATTGAGTTTAACATTCTTTCACCACCCCGTGCCACCCACTCTCTCTCTCTCACTCTCTCTCTCACACGTTTCCACGTTGTAAGTAATCTAGTCAACACACACACACGTCTATAACTTGTTCTCCTTAACTTGCTAGTGTGCCTGAATGTATTGCATGTTTTATAACAGGTTTTATCATTTTAATAAATTCTATGTTTTACTTGAATGAATATGGAATAATACTAATTCATTAATTTTGGGTATTCAAGAGGTAATTCTGACATTTTTCTTCATATAGCTATACACATGGTCAAGTACACACTGAATTGGTAAAAATTACATCTTTAAAAAAAATTCAATCTTTCTTATAACCAATCTCAGAAGAGAAAAGAGAGGAGTTTATTCCCCCCTCCAGATGTTGTCGTAACAAATGAGAGCCCGGCTTTACAATCCATGAAATGACAATGGCTCGATCGATTTGTCTGAGACTGCTGTCATTCCAGTCAGCAACATATGCTCAAATGTTGGCCTTCTCCCCGCACGGATATTTGATATTGGAATATGAGCAATAGCAATTCGCTAGGAACACCTATGGCTAGTTTGTGATGCATATTGATGCCAATAGTGTGGGTTTGATTTCAACACTGGCTGAGCCCCAGACAGCAACAAGAACAACGATAGCCTTTATTCTATAATGTCTTTTGTTATATTCCCAGCTGAAGTTGTTACTGGACAGGTCAGATCCTAGACTGAAATCATATATTGGTCATGTTTTGTTTGTTTTGGTTTTAATGAGATGATCTCTTACAGAAACACAAACATGCAATGTTGCACATTTGATTTTAACAATAAAACAGAAGTTTATTAAACAAAATAAATTAGGATAAAATAAAATAAGTTAATCTATTTCAATATAACCCAACATAGCTATAAATCCTATAGCTCCCCAAAACATTGACTTTATGAAAACAAATATAGAATCTTTATGACTTATTTGCTTTCAGCAGCATCATAAGAGATAATGATTAGATTTGTTACAGTGTGGAAAGAGGCCCTTCGGCCCAACCAGTCCATACCGACCCTCCAAAGAGTAACCCACCCAGACCCATTTCCCTCTGACTAATGCACTTAACACTACGGGCAATTTAGGATGGCCGATTCACCTGGCCTGCACATTTTTGGACTGTGGGAGGAAATCGGAGCACCTGGAGGAAACCCACGCAGACACGGGGAGAATGTACAAACTCCACACAGTCAGTCACCTAAGGCGGGAATTGAACCCGGGTCTCTGGCGCTGTGAGGCAGCAGTGCTAACCACTGTGCCACCGTGCTGCCTCAGTGACTAATGACATTGTTCTCATGAACTTAATCTCTTTTCTCACCTGTGCTAATTTCTTTCAAGTGAGTCTGTAAGGGTATTGCTTTATAGGTAACATGTCCCCCACATGACCATCATGTACAGTCTCAGCCATTTTACTTGGCTTGTTCCCACAAATCAGTTTTTCTGTTAACTCCTATTGGTTAGTTTCTCTCATAAATTTGAGATATAGTTGGTAAGTGTTGGTTCTTGGTTTTAGTTTATCGAATTTAATTTAAGTGGTACTCTCACTTCACCTCTCACTATATATTACTTCAAAAGGACTAATCCCTGTGGACTCATTAGGAAGATCCTTAATGACGAATATTAACAAAGGAATTCAATGCCATTTTGAAATTCGTGACAATAAGCTTTTCAAATGTTGCCATTACCTTTCCAGTGTACCTGGAGATTGCGGGTTATAAGTTGAAAATGTACATTTTAAAAAATTCTCAAACTAGTCAACATTTTCTTGAAAATTTGATCCTTGCTCTGATTCTATTTCTTTGTGTAATTCACATCTTATTAAACATTGAACTGAGCTATCCTCTGACCATTTTTGCAGTATTTTTCCTTAAAGGTACTGCTTCAGGAAATTGTGTGGAAACATCTGTAACTGCTGGTTTGCATTCCTGCTTTCAATCATGGGTCCTTGAAAATCTATTAAGACCTTGCTAAGTGGTTCCTCAAAAGCTGGTATTGAAATTAAAAACACAGGGTTCATTGAGGGGTGGGTTTTCCTTATTACCTAACATGTAGAGTGTGCTTTGCAAAATTTGACTCCATTTTTCTATAATCTTGCCCTCTAACATATATTAGTATTTTAGCCTGCGTTTTTCTAATACCTGAATGACCTTCCATTGGAATTTCATGAACCACTTGCCAGATTTCATTATGACAATTAGATAGAGATGTCTTGGAGGTTTGAGAGACAACAGGTTGAAGCTCTGGAACATATGATAGAAACATATTTGCACCCAGAGAAGGAGCAATATTTTTAGAAGAGAGTATAATGATAGAAGCACGTTGCAATTATTATGCACAAATGTGGAGCATATGATTCATGGAGGATAGTGTCATAGATAAAAGGGTGCACTCAGGTGATGTCGCACACACTTCGGCTTTAATATCAGTCTGCTGGTTGAGTTTTCTTTCCTAAAGATGTCTGGGAGGTTAGACTGATCAAAAAAGACATCTCATCAATTTCATCTGCAATACAGAGTGGTATGGAAGTTCATGCTACCACGTACGGTCAAGTCATTGAGGGAGAGGCACCTCTCATTCTGGTTAATATGGCAGAATGATTGTCTTGCAGCACACGAAGCCTTCAGGAATTCAAGGGGAACATTTTATTCTTTGACCAATAATTTCCATCCCATTTTCTTGAAGCAGGCAAATTTCCATGTAATTTTACCCTTCTCGTGTGCTGAATTCCCTGATTATAAGTCAAAGCGTTCAGAACACAGGTTTTATATTTTGACAAAGACTGTCTGTTTTGAGAAATGTAAGCTTGGAATGATGCATTGAGCTAAAACAATCCAGCAAAAATGTAAGTATGTAAGTACAGAAACATTCATAATTAGAACATTGCAGAGTTTTCCCACATCAGTGAAGGACCGTGGAATGAGAGGTAACCTCTTGTAGAAATGTACTTGTTTGCTGTGGTATATGTTATTGTGGGTAAACTACCATCAATTCAGCTATTTGTAAAGAAACCTCAAATCAAATACTGAAATAATTTTAGCTTTATTAACACTCCTCAAATAAACAAGTATAAACCTGCAACCCAATTTAGCTATTACCTCATTAATGGTGAAATCTGACCAGGATTTCAACCAATAGTAGTTTGTCTCTGGCAGTTTCCAGGGTTCAGTCCTTCTGCAGTGTTATTCTTCGAAGTTCTGCTGCTGAATTGTTCTGGTGTTGGATTTTTGTACAATTTTCTCTCTCTCTCAAGCAGTGTGTTTATTGATATCCTATAGATTCTTTCTTCCCCAATACTGCTTACACTTTCAGAGGCCTCAACTCTGCAGCTTGCCTTGTCATCAAAACTAGCTCCTCTATTCCTTGTTACAGACCACATTTGAAGTATTGTGCGCAGTTTAGGGCCCTATATCTTAGCAAGGATGTACTGGTCCTAGAGGAGGGTCATGAGAATGGTCCCAGGAATGAAAAGCTTAACATATGAGGAATGTTTGAGGACTCAGGGTTTATACTCGATGGAGTTTAAAAGGATGAGAGGGGAACTAATTGAAACATACAGAATACTGAATGGCTTGGACAGAGTTGATGTTGGGGAAATGTTTCCATTGGTAAGAGAGCATAGGACTGGAGGGTATAGCCTTAGAGTAAAAGAACTGAGATAAGGAGAAACGTCTTCAGCAAGAGAGTGGTGAATCTATGGAATTCATTGCCACAGAAGACTATGGAGGCCAAGTCATTGAGTATATTTAAGACTGAAATAGATAGGTTCTTGAGTGTAAAGGATTATGGGGTGAAAGTGGGAAAATGGGGTTGATGAATTTATCAGACATGATTGAATTGTGGAGCAGACCCGATGGCTGAATGGCCTAATGTCTACTCCTATGTCATATGGTCTTACATTCGGGGTTAGCTCTCTGTTTAAAACAGCTTTTTCCTGCAATTAACCCCTTCAGAATATTGCTTCTGCCGGCAGGACTAATTGCCCATATATCATGAGGCAGCAGATTATGAAGTAAGTGTTACCTCCTATGTTACCTCCTGTGTCTGAGGAAACAGAGGCAGCATGGTGGCTCAAAAGTTAGCACTGCTGCCTTACAAGTTCGATTCTACCCTGGGGCAACTGTCTGTGCAAAGTTTGCACATTCTCTCTGTGTCTGTGTGTGGGTTCCCTCCAGGTGCTGTGGCTTCCTCCCACAGTCCAAAGGTATGAAGATCAGATGGATGAGCCACATTAAATTGCCCATAGTGTGCAGGTTAGGTGGATTAGCCATGGGAAATGCCGGGTTACAGGGATGGGGTGGGTCTGGGTGGAGTGCTGTTCAGAGGATTGGTGTGGGCACAATGGGCAAATGACCTGCTTCCACACTGTAGGGATTCTACGATTCTATAAAAACTTAATTATTTTCCTTCTTCAGGGGATGCTCAATTCACACATTGTTTTAACTACATTTTATGCTAATTTCTCATTGTTCCTTTCATCTTAAGAAACACGTTTATTCCAGAGAAAAAAAAGTTATTTCTGTTTCTTTCGATCCTTGTGTAACAGTTTATCTCTGTTGATTTTTCCAATCCATGAGCATTTATTAAAATTCTGAAGTTTACATTGTCACAATATGAATAAGATTGAGGGCTCAATTCTTTATGTTGAATTGATTGATCCCAGTGAAGGCAATCAGCATGTTACAATTGACTTGAACATCTATGGGCTGGGGCCTGAAAATATTGGCTAGTTGTCTTGATTGCTAGTCTGTGATCTCTATTAGAAAGTGAATGCTGAGTAAATCCAGTGTAGGTGTGATATTCCTATAATTGTTACAATCCTGACAGCTACTGGCTACTTGGTGTATAATGAAGGATTGTTGGTAGCCACAGAAAGTTGTCCCAATGTGAGTTAGCATCTTTGGGCAGCTGGAGAGGCAAATATGAGTAGAGTATAATAACCTTCAAATTAGGATTGATCAGAATCTGTGGCTGAACCTTGTATTTTAGTTAAGTGCCAATTTTGTTAAATTTCATGAAGGGTTTCTCTCTGTGAGGCACAGTGAAATCTCTCACTGTATTGTCTTACCTTCTTTGTCCCTATGGTAATACTCTTGTCCAGTTCGAGCTTGATTTGACCTTACTGTTGCCCAGAAGAACTCATCACTGCCAGGATATGCCATGTTTGACTGTCATCTCTGGTGCCACCTTCGAAAGAGCGTTGTCAATCTGAAGCTGCCCTGTATGGTTTGTGGCATTTGCCCTGCACTTGGCAGAGAAGGGGCAGCTGGCACCTTGCTTTGTTAACATGAACCTGGAGCTCCTGCTGGATGGGGTATTGTAGAGGAGGGCCAGCCTTTCTTCCCCCAGGTCTCACAGTGGAGGCCATGACACAGACCATGCCAGCCTAGGCGGAGGTTGACACCTTCGTCACTGCGATCTCAGGTGTCTGGACGAATGCACAGCGCCGTGGGAATAAGGTCAGTGACGTTCCCCACTCCGCCAGCGTGAAAGCCACGGTTTTCCCTCTGCAATCTCATACTCACTCGCCTGCATACACCTTCCACTGAGGAGCACACTCAACCACTCTCATTCTGCAACATCTTCACTCACTCACTCACTCGCACCCATTCTAACAGTCAACACCGCTAACCCTGTATAGCCTCTGTGCTACCTACTCACTCACTCACCACTTTACCCCTACCTGTTCCAGTACAAACTGCTGTGTTGCCCACTTTCATCTTTCTCAATCCATCTCTTATAACAGCACAAAGCTACCTCATAGGGCAACAAGAGCCCAGAGGAATGGAGGGCTGCCTGATATTCAGCTCCTCACCCTATGAGGAGGTGATGCTGACTGACTCAATATTCGAGCCTCTGGACTGATATTGGAGGCCACCTGTCATTGACTTTGCACAGGGCCTTGACTAAAAGCCATCTCCCTTGACGACTGACAATCCCAAGGAGCTTCCTGGCTTGGTGTCTGTGCTAAGTGGCAAGGCCAGCCAGAATTAATGTGAGCTTAGTACCTCTGGCTGAAGGACAAAATACAGAAAAGACAGGCAGGGCAGGGGTGCTCTGAGCACCCTGGCAGGCTCAAGATGAGCGAGCAAGTAAACAGCCCTAAAATTCAGCCTGTTCCAATGGTGAGCTGGGTACCTGCCATAGAATCCCTATCAGTGCAGGTAGAGGCTGTTCAGCCCATTGAATCTGCACCTACCCTCCGAAAAGTATCACAGCCAGACCCATTCCCCTACCCTATCTCTGCAATCCTGTGTACATAGCCAATCCGCCTGACCTGCATATCTTTGGATTGTGGAAGGAAACCGGAGCACCCAGAGGGGATCCACACAAACTCGGGGAGAACGTGCAAACTCCACAGCCAGTCGCCCAAGGCTGGAATCAAACCTGGGTCCCTGGCACTGTGAGGCAGCAGTGCAAACCACTAAGCCACTGTGCTGCCTATCCCTTTGTGTGAAGTTTCTTTGCAGCAGTATTGCAATGATAGGTACCAGTGACCCTTGACATTGCAGCTTTAAATCATCCTGTAACAGGAGGTGCCACGAGGGTCCGAAGAGGCTGGCTGCTATTACATGCCAGCGTCCATGAGCATGAGGGTTATGCGGCCAGTGCCCTGTGCTGTACCCTGAGACATTGTTGCTGATTGTCCAAGATGGCAACCTGGAGGAGCAAATAGGGGGCTGGAGCCACCAGGTTCCCACTCTGACTTTTATGTCAGGAATTATTATCTTCTCATTCCCTCACTGCAGGTGATAAGATGGGAAGCTGCATATTCATGAGGCGGGATTGGCAGTAAATGAGGCCAACAATAACCAATGGTCTGCACCCTAGTGAGAATTTCACCTGGATGTGCAGAACTCTGGTTGAAGATGTGACTCGTTGCTCCCAATGTCAGGATAGGCCTCATCCTGTAAATTCTCATAAGATCCTCCCACATTTCCCACTGCATTACTCAAGGTTCCAGAAGGTTCCGTCTGTGTTTCTCTCCTGAAGCATTTGGATGTGTGACAAATGCAGAGTTTAAATGGTCTGTTTATGAAATGAAAGTAGGTGAAAACAGTTTTGAAAAAGTTACTTAATTAAGTGTTCATCCTCAGAGAACCTCTTTTTGTTGAAAATTAGTCACCAGATAAGAGGATAATAAAACTGCTACAATAGCATAGCACTAGGTCCCAACCGCACAAGGTAATGTTGCCATAGTCTATTTG
This sequence comes from Chiloscyllium plagiosum, assembly GCF_037043375.1. Taxonomy (NCBI): domain Eukaryota; kingdom Metazoa; phylum Chordata; class Chondrichthyes; order Orectolobiformes; family Hemiscylliidae; genus Chiloscyllium; species Chiloscyllium plagiosum. The sequence continues at coordinate 26,658,311 of NW_028270159.1, read as the reverse complement.
CTATTACCTGTCAGATTGTTTGTCCTCAGTGTTGCCATGTTTCAATAGACACTTTCATTGTGTAAAAAAAATTTCACATTTGTCTCAGGCAGCTTCCTATCTGTCTTGTATTCACCCTCATTTTCTTTCGCACAAGATCCTCTCTAAAATCTTCATGTTACAGCATGAAATATTCCAGATATCAGAGCCATTGTTCAATAGGTCCCTCTTCTTGGGTACTCTGGCCAGAACTTGCTAGAATAATGCATTCTGTAAGGAAGATTCAGTAAGCGTAGAGGAGAGGATTTGAATTCTGGCCACAGTCAGGCACCCAGATCTTTAGCAGAGTGCTTGTGGTGTGCCAGGGACATACAATTTGTGATTTAACGGAGTGAAATAATACATGGTGGTTGTACATTTCGTGCTGCCACTTTTGGAGTTTAGATTAGTTCAGGTGGCAATTTTTGACCCATAGTAGTACTGGGAAAGAGGTCAGAAATGAAACTGATTTCAGTTATAGCTCCTTAATTGAAATTTGTTAATGTGGACTTCCTTCAATTCTGAGTAATTTTAACACCCTGTATGGAATAATTGTCTTCCAATAAATATGATTTGCTTATCCAGCAGAATTTGCCAGTGACAAACATGGCCAGATTATCAAGTAACAACTGCATGCAACAAACGCTTTGTCAAATTTCTTTCAACAGTATTGTCTTTGTAATGAATTATTTATGAAGGATTACAGATTGGTCCTCCTGGGACTTTACTGCATAAACCAAATGAGGAATTAGGTTCTCTTTTAGTTAAATGTCAGCTGATTTAAATAACTATTCCATTGTGAGTATTGAACCTAGTCAAGCACATGAAAGATAAAGAAAAAAAGGAATAAGTCCAGTTTGCCATTGAATAAATAATTTTCAGTACAAAATAAAATAATATTTATAGAATTGTGTGTATAAGATTGTTTTTCCACTTTAATAATTTACTTTTTTTGGTGCAAGGGCATTTATAAATATTCGATTGAATTATTTTAGCATGGTAAATTATCCATATAATATATTCTAATTAAGGAGTTGAGATGGTAGTGTACACATCAGCTAAGAATGCATTCAAATAAAATGGTTAATGCCTTAATTAAAATAGACAGTGGAATTTCATATTTATTTCCAAAACTGCCCATGTGAATGAATTAATTGTTGAAATGTGCATTTTTGATATTGTGATGATAGCATTTATTATAGGCAGTACCCCTTCAGTTTGTTGTATTACTTACGTTATTGACTTTAAACAATTAGAAAGTGTTTGGTAAGCTCCTTGGATGCTGCCTGAACTGCTGTGCTCTTCCAGCACCACTAATCCAGCGTTTGGTAAGTGTACTTACGTTAGCTTGGCACTAGTTAATGGGAGCTGCCTCATAGCTCAGTAATTAATGCATTGCACGGTATGCTTTTTTCAACCATCCCGATCAAGAGCAATACATGGCATCTGCAGCCTTAAATGGGATGAAATTGAAGTTGCCTACATATGTTTTGGGCAGCACGGTGGCGCAGTGGTTAGCACTGATGCCTCTCAGCACCAGGAACCCAGGTTCAATTCCAGCCTCAGGTAACTGTCTGTGTGGGGAGTTTACACATTTTCCTCATGTCTGCATTGGTCTCCTCTGGGTGCTCCAGTTTCCTCCCTCAGTCCAAAGATGTGCAGGTTAGGTGATTTTGCCATGCTAAATTGCCCATGGTATTCAGTATGTACAGGCTAGGTAGATTAGTAGTGGGAAATGCAGGGATAGGGCAGGGGGGCTAGGTCTGGGTGGGATGCTCTTTGGAGGGTCAGTGTGACTCAATGGGCCGAATGGCCTGCTTTCACTCTATGATTTTCATTTGTGCTGCTAAGTCGAGTCAATGGTCAGGAAAATAAGAATAAAGATTCATGGAATATGACAGCCAGATGATTGAGTTTTGAGATCCTTTATTAATTTTGGAAAGTCACATTTACATTTATTGGAATTATTCAAACAAACAGGACCATATGGAAATGGAACTACACAGATATTATTTACAGTCATAGTAGCATACATAGATCCATTATTTTGTAAACATAGGATCATATAGAGACTGGACTATATAGACACATGACAGTGTAAGGTCTATAATTCATTGCTCAATATTCGTTATTCTATAAAATAATCCTGTAGCCAAATACATCGTTTATATAATCCTTTTCATTACAAATGGCGCTATCAGTCACGTTCGATCCAGTAGATTAGATTTAAGCAATTATGAGGCACGTAATTTATTAAAATAGCAAGAAAATGATAATGAGCTTGCTCTGGCATCCAGCAAGATTTTAAAATCCCTTTTAAAATAATTAAATAATTTGTTTTGAGGAACATTTTCTTGGCTGCCTTTGAGTTAACAAATGAAACCTCACAGATGCTGATTATTTTTAGAGCTGGTTTGGTTAATTGATGCAGCCTAATTAATCTCACCTCAACTAACTAAGGACTTGTGACCAATCCGGAGAACAGATACTAATCAGGATGTTTCACTGAAGTAATTAGAAATCAGTGGAGCACCAAATGTTGGTGGAGAAACGAACGAGTTAAATGGTAATGCAAGTATGAATAATGCTTTTTGTTATGCAACGTTTCAGCAATTGCAGCATGAATGGCACTTGTTCCTGGAGTCATAGTGCCTGAGTCTAAATCTCATTGTTTATTCATGCATCTTTTATTCATTATTTCTACAGTACTTCAAAAAGCAAAAGAGGCTAATCCCAGAAAGAACGATATGGAAATATTTTGTGCAGCTATGCAGCGCCGTTGAACACATGCACTCCCGAAGGGTGATGCACAGAGGTAAAAAAAGACAAAAAAAGCATTCCTTTCCATCGAAAACTAGAGTTCAGTTTAGTAGGAGCACAGGATAAGTTAAGAAAAGCTGTTTGCGACTCTGCCTTATTGATCATGCGGGACGCGTGTGTATGTGTGTCTGTCTGTCTCTGTGTATGTGGGGAGTGGGTAGCTGCAGGCTACAGGTCCACAGGGAATGTCCCATGTTATAGACACTTCTGCTTCCAACCATAATGACTGAAGACACCATGCACATTTGATTAGCTTGGTATCTGGTCACAGAGGGCTTAGTGGGGAAAGTCAGGGCATCATTTAATTCTGGGTTGTTTATTCAGCAGTGTACAGTGACTGACTACAGAGTCAATGTGCTCCCCCTGTCTACATTGCCTGAATTTAAAGAGGAATTCAAGCCTGATTAAAACTCTCAGGGAGCACCAAGTTTTTTTTAATAACTGTATAAGCTGTGATCACCCTTTGTGCTTATGTGAATAACAGTGCAGGTGTCAGCCTTCAACTCCCTCAGCTTAGACAAGCTGGAAGTTGCCAATTCAGTCTCCTCCAGGGAAAATCCCCTTTACGAACCATGTGCAACAAAATTATAAGGGGCTTTGACAGAGATCACATTTACAGTTTTATGCATTAGGCACATCTACTTGTGGTGAATGATCAGACACTCATCAAGTTCCACGTGCCACTAATTACTCTGAAGATTTGGTGCTATTAAAGGAATTTCCTGCCATCAGGTACTTTGCTGTTTTTGAAGAGCAAGCTGGCACTTACATTTAATTTCTCAAATCTCTTCATAAGAATTGACTGTAATACCATTACGTACTGAAGAGCTCTTTAGTCTAATTCAGACTGTATTTTAACAGTAATGGATTTCCCTTTAACTGGCTTGCCAAGTTGAATGACTGACTATTCTTTCAGCAATCCATTGCATGGAAATAGCTTGATGTTTAAAAACATTTACAATCACTTCTTCAAAATCTCCACATGTTATGTCCATCAGCCCGCCATTAACAGTGCGACCATCAGCCACCATACCATGAATGGGTAAGCGCACAGCACAGGTTGAGACTCGGCAAATTCAATCAGGAAAGATCCATGTTTGATCTTTGAACTGGGCTTTGGAGGGGGGAGAAAATCAGCCATGTTCTTATTCTTTATTACTATTCAGTGGCCCCAATGGAAAATGAGCCAAATTCAACACTGCAGGTATTTTATCCACACAGTGATGTTGTAAGATGCAATCCAGAAGGCAGTGGATGTTCAGGTTTGTTTTGATTCCTGATTCCTGATGCCTGATTCCTGTTTAGACCATTGTACTCTGTTTTTGCTCTACGGTTTTTATTATTCTTCTGTCAGGATGAAGATGATTCTCAGTCAGTAACTCATGCTGCCCTTTCTATATTCAAATCCTGAAATATACCATGACAACTGAAGTGCCTATAAATGGACTTGGAGAGCGATTTTCATCCTCTTGAATATTTTCCATTTTTTTAGAGCAATGTGTCGCATTCTGCATACTGGTGAAAGAATGATAAACATTTTAAGAAATGCCCTCTTATTTTTAAAAGAGCTACTTGTTTCCTACCTTGAATTTTTTTCAAAAATAGCCTAGAGCAGTTAATGCATAGACTTCTGTTCCAACAGTTGGACTGAGGTTTGGCTTTTTGAAATGAACATGGTCATGCTGCGGATTATGGTTCCTTTGCAACAGATTTGTTAATAAAATATCCGGACCTGGTGCCTTCTCATGTAGTGGAATGAATCTGTGAAACCAACTGACTTATATGAACTGGAAGTGACTGGAAGTAGGGTTACAACATGATTCAGAATGCAATCCAACAGCAGTTGAGCAAAATGGTTGAATGATCTAGGCCTTGTGTGAGTCAAAATCCTGGAATTTACTCTTGAACTGCATTGTGGGGCTACCCACAACACATGGACTGCAGTGGTTCAAAAAGGCAGCTCACCACCACCTCAGGGACAACTAGAGAGATGGGCAACAGATGCTGGCCCTGTCAGTGATGCGCATGTCCCTTGACTGAATATAAAGAAAATACAGTTACTGCGATAATATGTAACTCAATCTGTTGGTAGTTTTCATTATACATCACAATAAGGGTCATGGAAATTTGAACCCATTCTGAGCTTGCGACTCAGGGATGAAAATTATATTATTATTTATGATATTTATGAAGCGATACAAAGTAACTGTCAAAGTAAACCTTTTGATAATATACAAACCATAAACAAATGTCAGTATAACGCACTCACCATGAAGACTTCATGACTTTCTCTTTTAAACCAGTCATTCATTATTGATTGACTCTCTGTTTTCATTCTTAGACATCAAGCCAGCAAATGTGTTCATAACTGCAACAGGAGCAGTCAAGCTGGGGGACCTCGGGCTGGGACGCTTCTTCAGTTCCAAAACCACAGCGGCACACTCTTTAGGTAAGCAGCAATTGGAGAAAACTGTGTATCGTTTTTTATTTTAATCAAACAATTATTGGCCCCAATGTTTATATACATGAGGGATGTCTGATTGCGTTGCTCATGTACATGTCAGAAGATGTGTCGCTTTCTGACAGGAGCATTGTATCACATAATGCACAATATATTATTCCACGGTGTTTCTTTAAGGCCAGGAGATTTAATCGCAGCTCATTGATTCACGCACACTTAGAGGGTGTTTTTTTTTTCTGGCAAGCGGTGGATGATTTTAAGTCTCTTGTGGGAAGAGCTGAAGAGATTGAGCAAAGACTGGAGGCTGGTTTTAAATCCTCAAAGTCAATAAAAAAGCAATGACTGGCTTTGCCTCTATCTTCCTATACATCTTTAAAGATAATTTTGTAGCTGTTACAAAAAGTGAACTCTTAGCTGTGATACAGTCTGGAGTTTTATCTATTCTGTCAATAATGTTAAAAAAAAATGTGTATACATCTCCGCGTCAGTGTCTACACCTCTATGTGTATGTCCACCTCTATTTGTGTATGTCTGCATACGTGTATGTGTGTGTACATCTGCATATGTTTTGTGTACGTGTGTGTATACATCTGTGGGTGTATCTGCTTGTGTGTTTGTGCATGTGTGCGTACACCTCTCTGTGTGTACATCTCCATTTGTGTATGTGTGTACATCTCTGCTTGGGCACATCTGCATGTATCTGTACATCTGCATGTGCACGTGCATGTGTATGTAGATGTGCATGTGTATATATCCTCCTTTGTATATATCTGAATGCACGTGGGCATGAATAGGGTGAATAGTCAAAGTCTTTTCCATCAGGTAGAGGAGTCCAGAACTAGAGGGCAGTCTGTGACAGTAGAGCTGGTGGTGTCCTGCTTGGCTGCATTAGAGAATTGGTTTAGAGTCATAGAGATGTACAGCATGGAAACAGACCCTTTGGTCCAACCCATCCATGCCGACCAGATATCCCAACCCAATCTAGTTCCACCTGCCAGCACCTGGCCCATATCCCTCCAAACCCTTCCTATTCATATACTCATCCAAATGCCTCTTAAATGTTGCAATTGTACCAGCCTCCACCACTTCCTCTGGCAGCTCATTCCATACACGTACTACCCTCTGCATGAAAAAGTTGCCCCTTAGGTCTCTTTTATATCTTTCCCCTCTCACCCTAAACCTATGCCCTCTAGTTCTGGACTCCCCGACCCCAGGGAAAAGACTTTGTCCATTTATCCTATCCATGCCCCTCATAATTTTTGTAAACCTCTATAAGGTCACCCCTCAGCCTCCAATGCTCCAGGGAAAACAGCCTCTCCCTGTAGCTCAGATCCTCCAACCCTGGCAACATCCTTGTAAATCCTTTCTGAACCCTTTCAAGTTTTACAACATCTTTCCGATAGGAAGGAGACCAGAATTGCACACAATATTCCAACAGTGGCCTACCAATGTCCTGTACAGCTGCAACATGACCTCCCAACTCCTGTACTCAATACTCTGACCAATAAAGGAAAGCATACCAAACGCCACCTTCACTATCCTATGTACCTGCTACTCCACTTTCAAGGAGCTGTGAACCTGCACTCCAAGGTCTCTTTGTTCAGCAACACTCCCTAGGACCTTACCATTAAGTGTATAAGTCCTACTAAGATTTGCTTTCCCAAAATGCAACACCTCGCATTTATCTGAATTAAACTCCATCTGCCACTTCTCAGCCCATCTGTATTGGTGGCTCTGTATTGTTTTGGCAGAGGTGGGTACTGCAGATGCTGGAGTCAAGATTAGAGTAGTGCTGGAAAAGCACAGCAGGTCAGGCAGTATCCAAAGATCAGGAAAATCGAAGTTTTGGGCAAAAGCCCCTCATCAGGAATGAGGCAGGGAACCTTGGGGGTGGAGAGATAAATGGGAGGGGGGTAGGGCTAGGGAGAAGGCAGCTCCACCCTCCTCTCCGACCTATCACCTTTATCCCACCTTTATCCAACTACTGTACTCTCCGTTACCTTCTCCCCAGCTCCACCTCTCTCCCATTTATCTCTCCACCCCCAAGGCTCCCAATGTCGTTCCTGATGAAGGGCTTTTGCCCGAACCATCGAGTTTCCTGCTCCTCAGATGCTGCCTGACCTGCTGTGCTTTCCAGCACCACTCTAATCTTGACTGTATTGTTTTGGTCCCAGTAACTTTTAACCAAATAAATGGAATGCCCACTGTCAGGTTCTAAACAAGTTTTGCTTCTGAATTATAGGGTAATCAGATTAGCTCTCCCCACCTTAACGACACAATTACGTGATTGCATTATCTCTGAGCTCTGGACTTGTAATTGAAAGTGAAAGAATGCCAATTGCTTTCACCACTTTCCAAGGACCAACTGGTACATGAGGAATTTGTGGGTGCAATCTTCTCATTTGTAGTAGAAGTGTTTTGTAAAGTGAGAATCCTGGTGCCAAGACCCCAATGCCTTCGAGTGACATTTTTCACACCATTGCCTGCCTTCCACCTCATTAAACATGGAACTGGGCTCTTTGGCAACTGTAATCATGTGGCATGAGAGGCAGAAGTCATTGCCAATGCCAAGGTTTGTCCATGGGCCTGGCACTGGCTCCATTTGAAAGCTCAGCTGCACACCCAGCATTTCAGACCCAGCAAGCCGGGAGCTACCCCTCACCCAGGGCTGTCCCATCATTACAGCAGAACTGACATTTCTGTTGACACTGCAGTTCTAAGATTGTTCTGGATAATTCCAAGTTTCATTTGTTCTCAAGTATTAAATAGCATTTCATTGATCAATCTTTACCTTTGAATATAATTCTATTGTAATTGTATTTCTCCCAATGGTATAATATTTACACTTTTTATTTTATCTTGAAATAATTAGGAATCAGTATGTGATGGATGGCAGTTATAGGAAGGGGGGAAAGTCTCAGATACAGTCACATTAGATGGGTTAACTCCAGGAAGGGTAAGAGAGGTAAGCAGCTAGTGCAGGAGTCTTTTGTGGATATACCCATTTCAAACAGGTATGCTGTTTTGGAAAACATAGGGGGTGATGGATTCTCAGGGGCACGTAGCATGAACAGCCAAATTTCTGGTATTGAGACTGGCTCTAATGCAACGAGGGGTACATCGGCTTCCAAGAGATCAATTGTGTTAGGGGATTCTGTAGTCCGAGGGACAGACAGACGTTTCTGTGGCCAGCAGAGAAAAAGCAGAATGGTGTGTTATTTCCCTGGTGCCAGGATCAAGGATGTCTCAGAGAGGGTGCAGAATGTTCTCACGGGGGAGAGGGGCCAGCAGGAGGTCATTGTCCACATTGGAACCAACGACATTGGAAGGGAAAAGGTTGAGATTCTGAAGGGAGATTACAGAGAATTAGGCAGAAATTTAAAAAGGAGGTCCTCAAGGGTAGTAATATCTGGATTACTCCCAGTGCTACAAGCTAGTGAGGGCAGGAATAGGAGGATAGAGCAGATGAATGCATGGCTGAGGAGCTGGTGTATGGGAGAAGGATTCACATTTTTGGATCATTGGAATCTCTTTTGGGGTAGAAGTGACCTGTACAAGAAGGACGGACTGCACCTAAGTTGGAAGGGGACTAATATACTGGCAGGGGAATTTGCTAGAACTGCTTGGGAGGATTTAAACTATAAGGTGGGGGGTGTGGGGGGGGAGGGGTGGGTGGGACCCAGGGAGATAGTGAGGAAAGAGATCGGTCTGAGACGGGTACAGCTGAGAACAGAAATGAGATAACCTCAAACTAATTCTCAGTTGTTCCAGGAATAACACCAAGAGGGTCCACTGCTTTTCATCATTTATGCACATGATTTGGATGTGAACATAGGAGGTATGATTAGTAAGTTTGCAGATGACACCAAAATTGGAGGTGTAGTAGACAGCGAAGAAGGTTACCTCAGATTACAACGGAATCTTGATCAGGTGGGCAGATGGGCTGAGAAGTGGCAGATGGAGTTTAATTCAGATAAATGTGAGGTGCTGCATTTTGGAAAAGCAAATTTTTGCAGGACTTATACACTTAATGGTAAGATCCTTGGAAGCATTGCTGAACTAAGAGACCTTGGAGTGCACGTTCATAGCTCCTTGAAAGTGGAGTCGCAGGTAGGTAGGATAGTGAAGAAGGCATTTGGTATGCTTTCCTTTAATGGTCAGAGCATTGACTATAGGAGTTGGGAGGTCATGTTGCAGCTGTACAGGACATTGGTTAGGCTACTTTTGTAATATTGTGTGCAATTCTGGTCTCCCTTTTATCAGAAGGATGTTGTGAAACTTGAAAGGGTTTAGAAAAGATTTACAAAGATGGTGCCAGGGTTGGAGGATTTGAGCTACATGGAGAGACTGAACAGGCTGGGGCTGTTTTCCCTGGAGCATCGGAGGCTGAGGGGTGACCTTATAGAGGTTTACAAAAATTATGAGGGGCATGGATAGGGTAAATAGGCAAAGTCTTTTCCCTGGGGTCGGTGAGTCCAGAACTAGATGGCATAGGTTTAGGGTGAGAGGGGAAAAATATAAAAGAGACAACTTTTTCATGCAGAGGGTGGTACGTGTATGGAATGAGTTGCCAGAGGAAGTGGTGGAGGCTGGTACTATTACGACATTTAAAAGGATGGGTATGTGAATAAGAAGGGTTTAGAGGGATATGGGTCAAATGCTAGTTAGATTAGGCTAGCTGGTTGGTATGGATGAGTTAGATCGCAGGGTTTGTTTCCATGCTGTACATCTCTATATGGAAGGAATATGATCTGTGACTTAGAAGAACAAGAAATGGGCATTTAAATATATAGAATAGGAATTGTTGTTAAATGGTGTTTATTCAAAGTCACATTCACCCCACCTCGCCAATCTCCACCGCACCCCCCACCTTCCCCCACCCACTAAACATTCTACATATTATTTTGGAGGCAACAGTAAAAATTGAGTGTGTCAAAGTTCAAATCAGTTTGAATATTGAGGCATCAGTATTTAGTTATTGAAGAGCTCATGCTAACAAATTATAGTCGTATAAAACTAATCCAACATGTTCTAGTATAAATAATGTTTGTGATAGCAACAAATTAGATTCAGTTATTTTAGTTTGCCCTTCTGAATGTGTCTCAGTCTGAAAACCAACTCTAATTTTTAACTGATTTTTAAACTGATTTGCAATTGGCCTCATAAATCTTTCTCGCATTTTCCCTGAGGTTAATAATCTATCCAGTGCTGTAATCCAACTTGTTCTTTAGCTCAAAAATGATCTGTACCTATTTATATACAACTGGAAGGAAACATTCAGCTCGTTCATCTTCTAGAGGTTACACAGGTTATTGCAGAATATTTAGGGGAATTTTTCCAGCTAAGGTATGCTGGTTTCAGGAAACCTATGGCATTAAATCCCCTAAAAATAACTGAGTTAAGTCCTGATATCATCCCACGAATTTCTGGGTTTGAAAGTGAGAGATCAGCCTATTAAGATACTGAGCAAGGAATTTAAATATTGGAAAAAAAGATCAAGTTGTATTTTAACCAGTGATTCTGGTTTTAGCTCACAGCACATTTACTTTCTGAGCTGCCAGCAACACCTCACAATCTGCAGTGAAAAGACTAGGATGGAGTGCCATAACTCAGAGCTGCTCACAGCAGTTCTTCTGAGAGTGTCCCTTCGCTGCTTGACAACTCCTGGGAAATCAATTTACCTGGTCTCCTGCTTCACTCTTCCTGCATATGAGGAGTTGAATATGAGGAGAGCTCAAGACCAACAAAGCCAAGAGCAGCACTGTCTGTCCCTCAGCCACAGGTCAGAGGGGACACTTCCACAAAGATCCAGCCACAATACATCAGTGTGTCTGCTGCCTGATCTCCCCAATGCACCAGTTTGTACCTCACTTGAGAGAGATGCAGGCTCTTCAACTTTACTTCAACCTACGACAAGGTAGAGATCTGTGTCATTGTGGACAATGAGGTTGGAGATGGTGAAAGCCCTCCAATGGTAAGGTTAACATGTGTAAAATGAGCATTTTCATCTGGGTAGCCATGGAGTAAATTTCAGATAATTTTCTATTCATCTTTCATTCCTTGACTTTCTTGCCAGCTGATAAGATTCCACACTTGCATGCTTTTTCACTTTTGTTTCTGCCTTCTCATGCATCTTCCTGTAAATAGGAGCAACTTGAGAAGTTTCCTCCAGCAGGCTATTGGGAAATGCTGAAGCATTGCTACATGGCTGCTTTACTCACGTAACTCCATAAAATGGAGAAACAGACAGACTGGACAACTCCTGAGGTAGGAGCCTGTTTCCTGCAGGCTCACGAGTATCTGATTTGTGTGGACAGGAAGATACATCTCCAGGGTCACTCCTTCCAATCCACCCATTCTTCTCCTGTTACTGAGCCCCAGAAGGAGCATTAAACTGGGTTGGAGTGGACATCCAATCAACTAAGAAAATCTGGGCAAAGTAGACCACTAATTAATAACATTCCAAAGACTGTTAGACAAATAAATACCTTAAATTCTATTTCTACTTTGCCCAGAACTAATTTGCAATAGATTTGCAAAGTTAAAAATCTCACAACATCAGGTTATAGTCCAACAGGTTTATTTGGAAACACTAGCTTTCGGAGTGTCGCTCCTTCATCAGGTGATTGTGGAGTATAACAAAAGTTACACCTGATGAAGGAGCAGTGCTCTGAAAGCTGGTGCTTCCAATTAAACCTGTTGGACTATAATCTGGTGTTGTGTGATTTTTAACTTTGTCCACCCCAGTCCAACACCAGCACCTCCAAATCGTGACTTTGCAATAGATGGTGAGGAGATGAATGGTGAGAGTGCATGGCTGATGCATACGAACATACAAAAATAGGAGCAGAAATGGACCATTAAAGGCACAAGTCAGGAATGAAAATGAGTGAAATTCTCCCCAGTTGCCTGGATGAGTGTAACTCCAATGACACTTGTTCTGCCATTCAATAAGATTAGACTGAGTTTTCTGAATTTTAAATTCCACATTCCCATCTATCCCCAATAACCTTTCATTTCCTTGCCAAGCAACAACTTATCCACTTCTGGATTAAGAATATTCATTGACCCCAAATTCACCACCTTCTGAATCACAGATCCAAAGTGGACCAGCCCTCTGCTGGGAAAAATAAAATCTCCTTATCTCTGTCCTAAAAGGGTGACCTTTCATTTTAAAGCAATGCCTCTTTGTTCTGACTGACCCACAAGAGGAAATATACCCTCCATTTCCACCTATCAAGACCATTCAGGATCTTATACACTTCAGTGAAATCACTCCTCACTCATTTAAACTCCAGTGAGAACAATCCAGCTTTTCCAACCTTTTCTCATAAATTAACCCACTGATTACAGTTTCCTCCCACAATCCAAAGATGTGCAGGTTATGTGTTTTGGCCATGCTAAATTGCGCATAGTGCTAGGTGCATTATTCAGAGGGAAATGGGTGGGTTATTCTTCGGAGTCGGTGTGGACTTGTTTCCATACTGTAGATAATCTAATCTAATCTAAAAAAAACTTCCTCTGAATCCCCTCCCAATGCATTTACATTCACAGGATGTGGGCATCACTGGCTGGGTCAGCATTTCTGGCCCACCCTTAGATTCTCTACAGAAGATGGTGTTGAGTTGTATTCTTAAACTGCTGCATCCCTTTTTATTTTAAGTACACCCATATTGCTGTTCAGTCATGTTTTGGAGGTGCCAGTGTTGGACTGGGGTATACAAAGTTAGAAATCTCACAATACCAGGTCATTGTCCAACAGGTTTAATTGGAAGCACTGGCTTTCGGAGCACTGCTCCTTCATCAGGTGGTTATGCAACCACCTGACGAAGGAGCATCACTCTAAAAGCTAGTGCTTCCTATTGCTGTCCAGGAGAGAGATCCAGGAATGTGACCCAGCAACAGTGAAGGAATGGCGATCTATTTCTAAGTTGTGATGGTGAGTGGCTTAGAGGAGAAGCTGCAGATGTTGGTGTGCCCATGTATCTGCTACCCTTGTCCTTTCGATGGAAGGTAACCTGGATTTGGAAAGTGCAGTCTAATGAGCTTTGGTGAAGTTCTGCAGTGCATCTTGTAGTTGGTCCATACTGCTGGGGTGGAGGAAGTGAATTTTTGTGGTTGTGGTGCCAATCAAGAGAGCTGCTTTGTCCTGATGGTGTCCAGCTTCTTGAGTGTTGATGGAGGTACACTCATCCAGGCAAGTGGGGAGAATTTTATTCATTTTCATTTCTGACTTGTGCCCTGTAGATGGTGGACAGGCTTTGGGAGTCAGGAGGTGAATTACTCACAACAGTATTCCTAGCTTCTGACCTGTTCTTGTAGATACTGTATTTGTATGACTAATCCAGTTTAGTATCTGGTCAGTGGTAACCTCCAAGATGTTGATAGTGGGCAATGCTGTGATGGTAATGTCTTTGAATGTCAAGGAGCAATGATTAGATTCTCTCTTCTTGAAGATGATCATTGCCTGAATAAGGAGACCAAAACTGCACACTATATTTGAGGTATTAGCGAGTTTTGAGAAGATTTGTAGCTCAGGTTGAGGTTCTGGATGTAGGTTTGCTCACTGAGTTGGAAGGTTCGTTTCCAGACGTTTTGTCACCATACTAGGTAACATCTTCAGTGAGCCTCTGAATGAAGCATGGTAGTGTAGCCCACTTTCTATTTATATGTTTGCATTTCCTTGGGTTGGTGATGTCATTTCCTGTGGTGACATTATTTCTTATAGTGATGGTATTTCCTGTTCTTTTTCTCAGGGGGTGATAAATAGGATCCAAGTCAATGTGTTTGTTGATAGAGTTTCAGTTGGAACTCATGCTTCTAGGAATTCTCGTGTGTGTCTCTGTTTGGCTTGTCCTAGGATGGATGTGTTGTCCCAGTCAAAGTGGTGTCTTTCCTCATCTGTATGTAAGGATACTAGTGAGAGTGGGTCATGTGTTTTTGTGACTAGTTAATGTTCATGTTTCCTGGTGGCCAGTTTTATGCCTGTTTGTCCAATGTAGTGTTTGTTACAGTTCTTGCAAGATATTTTATAGATGACATTAGTTTTGCTTGTTGTCTGTATAGGTTCCTTCAAGTTCATTAGCTGCTGTTTTAGTGTATTGGTGGTTTTGTGAGCTACTATGATGCCAAGAGGTCTGAGCAATGTCATTTGAGTCCTCTGAGTAATCTGAGAAACTGATGTCATTCACAATGATTCCACTTCTCATGGTCTGGAATTCTGACTGGACGTCCTCATCGAATTCCCTCATGTTCCACAGGAGGGTGGTAGTGTTATGTGGAATCAAGTGAGCTTTACCACAATGTACCTTGTCTCATGTAGTCAAGGAATGACTGGCTCATATTCTGTGAGAAGTCTCACCTCTGGCTCAGGTGAGATCAATGCCTTCCTGTTCCAGAATATCACCTCAGGTGCTTGGAAAATATAAGACCTCAGTCGATCGGTTTGTGTGAAGTCCATTGCTTCTCCCTTTCTGTCTCTGAACCGGACCTCCAGCACTGGCTTTAAGACTGACAGAGCTTTAATCTAGAGTTATACCACCTCTGCTGGGTTTTTTTCCTATGGCCTATTTCTCGTTTTTACCTTGAGAGGTTATATTTAGCCTGAGGCAAAGTTTTAAAAACCAGTACGTCCATTTTTAATCTGCTTGCCATTAACATGTGAGTACCCATAGTTATTGGGGTATTTCTCTAACAAAGTAGAGCTAATTCCCAGTTAAGATTCTTAACCATCAGTAGCTTCACAATCTTTGTAGGTCTTTCTGTTCAATGGAGGGTGGATTTCTGTTTGCGTTTGGGCGGCACAGTGGCTCAGTGGTTAGCACTGCTACCTCACAGCATCAGGGACCTGAGTTCGATTCCCACCTCAGGTGACTGTGTGTGGAGTTTGCACATTCTCCCCGTGTCTGCGTGGGTTTCCTCCGGGTGCTCCGGTTTCCTCCCACAGTCCAAAGGTGTGCAGGTCAGGTGAATTGGCCATGCTAAATTGCCAACAGTGTTAGGTGCAAATACCGCTGTCCAGTGTAGTGCCTGAGATCTCCCTTTTTGCATGCTCATTCTACACTGGAATCTTTTCTCTCTCTCACTGATGTCAAAGTCATGTGATCATTCATGTCAGCACAATTCACATGAATTTCGTTCTTCCATAAGCACAATTCTCTGGATGGGAAAAAGAGAGAAATAATCAATTATCAGTAAAATCAGCTCTCTCTGCTCTCGAGTTCAACTAGTCACTCATGACTGGTGCTGACAACATTAACAAAATTCTTCCAGTTATGACTGGAAAACAAATCTGCTTTACATAAAATCCTTTATTTTGTTAAATTTGGTTTAATTAAAACCCATGATCTTTTCCATAGTTAGTATCTTAATTTCAAGTTTCAATTTGTAGGATGCGTCCACTTTTTCAACCACTGTTTGTAAGTTGATAACTTATAGGTTTGTTTTCCTCCTCCTCTGTAGAATAAAGTCCAAATTATAGGACCCCACGTGACTAACTGCCAGTAAATATGTTTTGTGCTTTGGGGTCACCAGGTGTGTCTGGGTTGGGACTGGAATGGCTCAGCTGAGAGTCCCGTTGGAGAAACTGCTTCTGTAAATAATATGTTTGTCTGTTGTATAAGACATCCAGCTGGCATATTCCCAGCAAAGCAGCAAAAATAGATTGTCAAGCAGACAGCAAAGCAGCCACAAAATGCTGAGTAAATCTGTGATCTACAGCATTTGGTTTGTTTCCAATTAAAATAAGACATTCTGCAACACAGCTGTTTTGGAGCTTGAGATTTTCCTCTGTCTTTTGATATGTTACAATTTCAGGTGAGTATACCAGCTACATGCAGAAGGCTTAGCTCCAAGAAGGGTTTTTTCAGATTATTTTCCCTCACTTCCTACTTTCAGTGGGTGTTATTTTCCCAGTTTTGCAGCTTTGTTTTACACCTCGAAAAACTGTGCAATTTGGTCTTGCTTTGCAGTATTCATATTTGATGTGGTTTGAAACCTACCAGACTGGGTATCTGAACACATGAAAACTAGGAGAAATTGTATCCAATGATGAGCTCCAGGGTATGGGGATATTAGGAGATGTTCAGAATGAAGGAATAGTGTAGATGTTGCAATAACACTGAGAACATACAACTCAGGAGCAAGAGTAGGTCAGTCTGCAAGATCGTGGCTGCTTTGATTGTAACTTCAAATCTGTATTCACACTTCACCCTGATAGCCTTCCACCCCATACTTAAGAAGAATTTATCTTTCTTTCACTTAAAGGCATTTAAGAACTGCACTTCCACCATTTCAGGAAGAGAGCTCTTTTCTTTAGTCATTCACAGGCTGAGGGGGTCGCTGGCTAGGCAGCATTTATTGCCCATCCCTAATTGCCCAGAGGGCAGTGAAGAGTCAACCACATTGCTGTGGGTCTGGAGTCATATGTAGGCCAGACCAGGAAAGGTTGGCAGTTTCCTTACCTGAAGGACATTATGGAACCAGATGTTTTTTTCCAACAATTGACATTGGATTCATGGTCATCATTAGATTCTTAATTCCAGATCATTATTGAGTTCAAATTCCACCATCTGCCATTGCAGGGATTCAAACTGGGTCTCTGAATTAGCTGTCCTGTAATAATATCACTAGGCTATCACCTCCCCACTGTACTCTTTTCCAAATACTCTTGACTATATAGTAAAGAAAATAAAGTTACATTCATCTCTGTTTTAAATGGCCGAGCCCTGATTTTTATTTTAAACAGTGACCTCTAGTTCAAGATTCTCCCTTAAAAGGAAACATTCTCTGCTTATCTACCTTGTCAGGATCTCTTATGTTTCAGTCATTACTTATTACTTTTCTAAACTCCAATGGATACAAGCCTAGAATGGCCAACCTTTCCTCATTAGACAAGCTCCCCCTTCCAGGTAGCAGTCTGGTAAACCTTCTGTGATCTGCCTGCAACATCCCTTCTCAAATAATGTGACCGGTACTATGTACACGGCTCTAGAATTGGTGTCACCGGTGCCCTGGAGAACTGATTCATCATCTCTGCACTTCTGTACTCAGTTGCCCTTGTGCTAAATGATAACATTCTCTGTTACTTGCTGTCCCTGCATCCTAACTTTTTATGATATGGACATGAGGACACCCAGACCTTTTCTGCACCTCCATGTTCTGCAATCTGTCATTGCTGAGAGAATTCTTTTTCATTCTTTCTGTGTCATCAGAAAATTTGGCAAATAAATTGTCCATCCCTTTGTGAAAATATTGTAAACAGTTGAGGGCCCAGCACCAATTCTTACGGCCCACCAATCGTTAGATCTCTTAACCTGAAAAAGATCCATTTAAGGTTCTTGTGAGTCAACCACCTTTTATCCATGTCAATATACTATCCCCACACATGAGCTTTTATTTTCTGCAATAACTTCAACCCCTTGTCATTTTTCTTACTTGTTGGAATATGTCTCTTCCATGTATTCTGAATTATTCCCTTAAGTTTCTACCACTGCCTCTCCATTAAGCCATCCTTTATCCTAACTTGCCAATCCACTTTACCCAGCTCTGCTTCCATGGTCTTTAAAAACTATTTAAAAATAGTCTCGGACCCACTTTCTCACCCTCAAACTGAATTTAAAATTCAGTCCTATTATGGTCGCAGCCACTCAGCGGTACTTTCACAATGAGTTTATTAATTAGTCCTATCTCATTGCACAATACCGGGTCAAGAATAGTCTGTTGTGTGGTTGGCTCCAGAACATGCTCTTCTAAGAAACCATCCTGAAAACATTCTCTGACCTCTTCATCTCAGATACCTTTGCCCTCAGTCCTGAAATAGGGTTACACCTGAAACATCAACTTCTCCACCTCCTACTGCTGCCTGGCTTGCTGTCCTTCCAGCCTCCTGCATGTCTACCTTTGCCCATCTGACTTTCCTGGTCCATAAATATACTAAAATCTTTTATGGTAATTACCATATCTTTCTGACAGCTCTCATTATTTCTTGCTCAATGCTGCATGCTATCATATGGGTACTGTTAGGGGGCCCTTACACCACTCCAACAAGTGGCCTCTAACTGTTACAATTTCTCATTTCTACTCAAACTGTTTCCACACCTTGCTTTCCTGAACGTATTTCATCCCTCTTTATTGTGATAGTACCATCATTAACTGACAGAACCAACCCTCCATCTTTTCCTGTCATTCCGAAGTGTCCTGCACCCTATCCAGATTATCCCAGAGCCAAATCTCTGTAATGGTGACGCGGTCATACTCATTGACTTCCATTTGCACACCCAGTTCAACTTTCCTCTTTCCAATATGACCTGCATTCAGATGCAGAGCCTTTATGTTTATCTTTTCACTTCTTTGTAATTTCTAGTCTTACCTGTTGGGGTTGACCCTTGGATTTGTAATTGTTTAACCTTCCTGTCACTGTCTGTTGATTGTTTCTGTTTGACCTTGAGTCTGTGCTTTGATTTTCCCAAATTTGATCTGTTGCTCCCATTCTTTAGTTTATAATCGTCTCTCCTTCCCCAGTTATGGACTTGGCAAGATCATTGACCCCAGCACAGCTCGGATGGAGGTTGGTACAGATTCCACCTTTCCCAGTGCTGGTTTCAGTGCCCCATGAACTGGAACCCACATTCTTCCATGCCAGTCTTTTTGATTGTGCACACACACCATGCCCTAAAGTAATCTTCATTACCAATGTATTGCACGTGCATAATTCAGTTGACTCTGCCTGCTTCCAGGTCCCACAATTGCTCAGAAACTCCACAGTTTTAATAAATAAAGGGAATGATTATTCAGATGTTTTAAGTGAACAGCATTTTAGGGGCAAGGACATAAATGTCATTGTAACCAAAATCGTAGAAGTGAATTCTGATGAAAGGTTACATATCACCCCCAACCAAAACATTTAACATGGACTGCAGCGGTTGATGAAGGCATCTCACCACTACTTTCTCAGTGACAACAAGGGAAGGCGGTAAGTGTTGGCCCAGCCCACATCACATGAGTGAATAAAAAAAAGGAAAGAGTATGACCTTGAGGATCTGCATCTTAACTTGATGCTTAACTCCTCAAATCTACAATGCAGAACCACCACCTTTATCCTTCCAATGTTGTAGGTACCTACACGGACCATTACAACTGGATCCGCTCACTCTCATTCTAGTCTGGAGCATATATTGCAAACCCTGGCAGTAGGCAGCAGCATGTCTGGCTGAACTCTTGCTGTTCTGTGGCACAGGGAAAGATGAAGGTAGTTATTGGAGGTCAGTCATCTCAGCTCCAGTATATCTCTGCAGAGTCACTCTGGGTACTATTCTAGGCCCAACCATCTTTAGCTGCTTCACTTCATCAATAACACTTCCTCCCACGGGGGGAGGGGACCCATAGCAGGGATGCGGATAAGGGCACCCGGGGAGGGGTACCCATGGCAGGGACGTAGATATGGGTAGGTGTACCCGGGGCAGGGACGCGGATACGGGTAGAAGTACCCGGGACAGTGACGCAGGGAGCGGTGCCTGGGTCAGTAACGCGGGGAGGGGTATGCAGGGCAGTGCCGTCGCGAGGGGTACCTGGGGAGGGGTGCCCGGGTTGGTGTCGCAGGGCGGGGTGCCTTGGGGCAGAGACGCCAGTCAGTGACGCGGGGCGGTGAACCCGGGTCAGTGACGCGGGGAGGTGTACCTGGGGCAGGGACACGGGCACGGGGAGGGGTACCCAGGACAGGGATGCCGGGAGGGGTACCCGGGGCAGGGACGCGTACCCGGGGCATGGACGCGTACCCGGGTCAGTGACAGGGGGAGGAGTACCCAGGGCAGGGATGCGGGGAGGTGTTCCCGGGGCAGGGACACAGGCAGGGGTACCCGGGGCAGGGACGCTGGGAGATGTACTCGGGGCAGGGACGCTGGGAGGTGTACCCGGGGCAGGGACGCTGGGAGGTGTACCCGGGGCAGGGACACTGGCACGGGGAGGTGTACCCAGGGCAGAGACACGGGCACGGGGAGGGGTACCCAGGACAGGGACGTGGGGAGGGGTACCCGGGGCAGGTACGCGGGTCAGTGAACGCGGGGAAGGGTACGTGGGGCATTGACGTGGGGAGTTGTATCTGGGGCAGTGTTATGGGGAGGGGTACGTGGGGCAGTGACGCAGGGAGGGGTATCCGGGGCAGTGTTATGGGGAGGAGTGTGGTTGTGTAGCCCCTCTACATTTCACTCCCATTTCCAGGAAACTTTCCCAGGCTGAGAATATTCCCAGGAAACCAACCTCATAGTCAATAGAGTGAATGTAAATGGCCACAGCCATCTCCCTGCTCCCCTTATTTATCGCACTGAGAGTGTTAGAGACACACAGTCCTGTGGGACACACAAACTATAACATCGAGATTCTGAGAAAGACAAGGCAGCACAGTGACCCGTTGTCATACACTAAGACACTAAGGACCCGAGCTGTGTCATAATCTCTGACCACATCGTGGTATACGTCCTGCTGGGTTGTAGTTTGATGTGGAGATGATAGGATCAAAATTGGTCTTTTTTGCCCTTGTAAAACCAGGACAGATATGCCCAATCCCAAGGTCCGAGGGAGCCATGCTCCTTGTGGACGTGGGACAGAGTGCCCGAGTGACAAAGCCCCCACTGGAGTCTAACCTCTGGCCTGCTTGCTGTCAATTCCTACCCTGAGAATAGACTCCGATGCATTTTTACCTTTGCCTATGGAGTGAATCGGACTCAGCAGTGTGGTTTCCCTGCTTAAACAGGCTGACGCTAGCTTATTATTTAAACTCGGATATGAAGAATGAGTGTTCATGTATTGGATTGCTGATACTTGTCAAACTGTGCTCCAGTGAAGTCAGCACCTGAAGGAGAGCGGAAATAAAGTAGGAATGCAAACAGTACGAGCACATATGTCAAAATAACCCAGGTCATCTTAGAAATCACTCAATTAGCTCGTTATCATCCTCCAAACCTCAAAAAGAAAACCCAGAAATTAATTGATCCTAGAAATAAGGATTTGATTTGATATTTTGATTGCTAATGTGTGTAGTAAATCTGAGTAATGAGACCTTGGGCTGTACCTGGGATTAAAAAACAGTATTAAATGGAACACTTCATCACCTGGAAGACAACACCACTGCAGCTCTGCGGATCACATATAGTCAAGCACACTCACTTGTAAAAGGACAACCACACGACAAGCTGAATCCTTTATTAGTTTCACATGTTGCCGTGATCAGGATTATTTTCAGTCAACAGTAATGACAACTCCTCTTCTTGTCATGTGATGCCCAACACCTGAACAAATAGGTAACACACTCCTGCTCTGTCCCCATCCTTTCATTCTTGGTTGAGACAAATATTTTTGAATAACGCAGAAGTAGAAGAAATTCAAGAAAGGGGGTGCACTAGATTCAACAATATCTAAACAAGAATTGTAGGAATGGAAGATTAAAGAATGGTTAACCAATTAAGGATTGATGCCTTCTTTGGTCCCTGATGCCATTTTGTCCATCAGAATAATTACTGCACATTGTTAATTGGCTTATGAGAATTCAGTCAGTGACCCCTCACAGTGGTCTACTTAATGAAAAATGCTGCTTAAGAAAAGGGGTACAGTTGTAGCCTGAACATTTCAATCCCCTCGCTTGATTATTTTTTATTTAAATTTGAAAATGCATTACTGTATTAACTCTAAAGAGGTTTGATCGTTTTCAAACCTTCCTCCATAGGCTACCCACAGTCACTTAGAGTTAGAGAGTCCATAGAGAGATGCAGCACGGAAACAGACCCTTCGGTCCAAATCGTCCATGCTGACCAGATATCCTAAATTAATCTAGTCCCATTTGACAGCACTTGGCCTATATCTCTCTAAACCCTTCCTATTCATATACCCATCCAGATGCCTTTTAAATGTTGCAATTGTACCAGCCTCCACCACATCCTCTGGCAGCTCATTCCATACATGTACCACCCTCTGTGTGAAAACGTTGACCGCTAGGTATCTTTTATATCTTTCTGCTCTCACCCTAAACCTATGCCCTCTAGTTCTGGACTCCCCCACTCCAGGGAAAAGACTATCTATGCTCCTCATGATCTTGTAAACCTCTATAAGGTCACCCTTAAGCCTCCAACGCTCCAGGGAAAACAGCCCCAGCCTATTCAGCTTCTCCCTGTAGCTCAGATCCTCCAACCCTGGCAACATCCTTGTAAATCTTTTCTGAACCCTTCCATTTTCACAACATCCTTCCAATAGTAAGGAGACCAGAATTGCATACAATATTCCAACAGTGGCCTCGCCAATGTCCCGTACAGCTGCAATATGACCTCCCAACTCCTGTACTCTGACCAACAAAGGAACGCATACCAAACGCCTTCTTCACTATCCTATCTACCTGCGACTCCACTTTCAAGGAGCTATGAACCTGCACTCCAAGGTCTCTTTGTTCAGCATCACTCCCTAGGACCTTACCATTAAGTGTATAAGTCCTGCTAAGATTTGCCTTTCCAAAATGCAGCACCTCGCATTTATCTGAATTAAACTCCATCTGCCACTCCTCAGCCCATTGGCCCATCTGATCAAGATTCCGTTGTAATCTGAGGTAACCTTCTTCACTATCCACTACACCACCAATTTTGGTGTCATCTGCGAACTTACTAACTATACCTCTTCTGCTCACATCCAAATCATTTATATAAATGAAAAGCAGTGGACCCAGCACCGATCATTGCAGCACACCACTGGTCACAGGCCTCCAATCTGAAAAGCAACACGCCACCACCACTGTCTTCTACTTTAGAGCCAGTTCTGTATCCAAATTGCTAGTTCTCCCTGTATTCCATGAGATCTATCCTTGCTAACCAGTCTCCCATGAGGAGCCCTCATTTCTGTTTTCCACTTGTTTCTCGATGAAATCTATTTCCTTAAATTCTTGTATTTATTTTCAGCATGTATCTGACCTCAGGTCAAAAAGCAGCTCATGCCTAGTGGTCCATATCAGTGCAATTCGCTGGGTGAAATGGTGAACTTCTTTGGGAGTCACCCCAAGGGTTAATAGATTTGAATCTAGTTGTTAGGGTTGTTAGGGTTCCTGTGTCTGCGACCGCTCAGCTCCAGTCTGTGTGAGTGCATGTTACAGCTGATGCCCCTCGTGGCCCATTGAGGGAATAACTTTGGCTCTCAATGTTGAACAAATGTAAATTGTGAGCCTTCAAAATCAGGCTTGGCCAACCTCTCTATGAAGGCAGACATGTCAATTTTTCACTCATTTGAGAGGCTTGTGAGCAAATATTAGAAAGCTCCTGCTTGCCACAACAAAAAGTATGAATTTCAGAAAATATACAGTTCCAAAGAACAAACTTAAGTGCCAAGCAGTATAGCTAACTCATGAAACTTTTCTTTTTTTTTGTCTTCTTGGTTAAGAATCATAGCAAGAGACTAGGCCTAAAGTGCAGATCACTGGGTAAGAGGCTGGTGGCAGGACTGAGCTAAGGAATTCAGCATCACAATGACCTACCTTGGCTTGCCTGTGGTGGGAGAAAGTGAGGACTGCACATGCTGGAGATCAGAGTCAGAAAGTGTGGAGCTGGAAAAGCACAGTCGAGAGTGTGGTGCTGGAGAATCACAGCAGGTCAGGCAGCATCCGAGGAGCAGGAGAGTTAATGTTTTGAGCATAAGCCCTTCATCAGGATTCCTGATGAAGAATGTATGCTCAAAACCTCGACTGTCCTGCTCCTTAGATACTGCCTGACCACACTTTTCGACTCTTGCCTGTGGCGTGAGCACACTCTGAGCTTACCTCAGCACATTTCACATTGAAGTAGGGCTCAGAGTGGCTTTGCCTCATTTCTCAGCCTGCTTTGTGGATTGATCTTCATTTAGGGAGGGTGTTAGTAATGAGCACCCACTCAAACAACACAAGGTGGGAGAGATTGAAAGAGTATCTCCTTTCACAACATTGTGAGCCACCTCTTGGTGACACCTCAAAACCAGTGGCAGTGTGTGATGGCAAAGAGAAAAAGCTGATGTCTTCATCTATTGTTTCTTGATTGGAAGCTTTAAAAAAAAACCAGAAGGTATGTGTGGATAAATGGAATTTAAAATTCAGGTATTTCAACCCATTTGATGAAAAATATTCAACTGCGAAAGAAAACAATTGTAAAAGCAATTAAGCGGTTCTTACGTTTGCACTCTATCATCTTGGCAAAAAGATTCATGTTGCCCTGGAAAATATAGCAGGTTTCCATTGCCATCCCTGTCTGTGCATTTGGAAAAGTAACAGAAATAAATTGTCTCGTGTCAGATAAGCCTGACTCACTTCACAATCTGTGCTTGTGTGGCATCATGACTACTGTGTACGCGAGGGACAGAAGTCTTTGGGGAATAATGGGATTTCACGCTGCTTTCTGGTGCAAGTGACAAAACAACTTGCACGTGCAACCATTTCCAAGCTGCAATAATCTGAGACAAGAGTGTTTCTTCAGAAGGGAATGCATCTTGTTGTTTGGCAACCTGAACACTTTAAAAATACGAAATGTTGATTTGCTCCTTCCCTCTCTGGAGTATTTGTATAAAGTGTTTGGAGATTTTATTGGATGTATTTCTATATTAGTAATCCAATGATTTAAAAATTCTTCCTCTTGACTCAATAGAATCTCTTAAAAAAAAACACAACAGCATTTTAACCATTAAATTGCATATCCTTGATTTAATTTTCAGAAAGTAAATGACTCCTGGGGATTTCGGCATCAGATTCATAAATGTCAATCAAATGTAAAATCTTTTTAAATTATCGAATATGAGAGATGAACACCTAAAGAATTACAAATACTTATTGAAGAAATACTATTGTGTATTCCTGCTTGAAACCTAAAGCATGACAAGATGCAGCAACCTTTATTTATAATGAACTGCACAAAAAAGCCCATCATTGGTTGAGGGGTCTATTGATGATTTTGACTCCTTAACCTGCAACCCCTTGATTGCTTTGACGGAATGCAATGTGTCTGACATTTTGCTTGACATTGTTTTGGATAAAGTAATGATATTTTCTTGCTCTCAAAAATGCAGAGTCCCCACAGGCTTAACATGTCTGCATATCTTAAACAGAGAAGCTACTTTCACTGGGAGGAAGAAACCAGTAGGATAGGGTGAAGGGGGTGCAATATAGTATCTTACAAATTTAAAGAAAAAGATCTGATTGGGTGTATAATCGAGATCTGGTAAAGGGCATTATGGTACACGTTAACAATAAATGTCCCTCTTTGGATGTGCCCTGGTCAAACTAGATTTGCAGGGGTGGAAATTGTTCTCTTAGAGCCCACCCCCACGTTGTCATTTCATAAAGCTGCTGACCCATGCATTGGGTGAAACCATATGCAAATGGACTTTATTCTCTAATTTTTTTCTTCTTCCTCTTCTATTTCCTGACATCAAATTGGCATAAAAGAGCATTCGACAGTGCCATGACCAGTCTGACAGGTGTACTATCGGACTCTGGCAGCACAGCCTATTCAATGTCAGAGAAAGAAGCAATAATTAGAGCAAAGAACAGAATGAACGTCAAACGAATTACCAGGCAGCAGCTCATATTTGTCAGGAAGGATTGCATACATAAGAATTAAGTGACAGTACATGCCCGAGTAATGAAAGAAAAATGAAAGATTTGCCCAAACATAGCGCGCAGGATGCATACGTATGTCTAGCTGGAAGCAAAAGTGAGTAACCTCGACAAATTATGCTGCTGGAGTTTTGAGAACCGTTCTTTTTGCAGATATCTAGAGCCTGTAATTTGTTCAATGATCGATTTGCCATAGCACTTCAATGGTGTGTGTTCTGAAAAATTTCCCTTCTTGCCATTAAAAGTGGTCTGCATTTTTTTTTGTGCAAGAATACTGTTTGAAAATTCAGATTTGACTGCAAATACTAAGCGAGCCCCTGGTTGAACCATGTAAACTTGTTTCTGTGATGGCTGATTCTGATAACAACCAAACTAAATTATGTTCAAATGCTGAAATTTCTAAGGCTTTATGTCAGAAGTATACAATAAAGACATTCACACCAGTTTTATGTTGCTGAGTGTTTGGAAGGTTTTTAAAAAATATAATTTTTTTCTGTGAAGTTGAGATTGTAGTATCAGAAAGCTGAGGTTATCAACAGCCTCTCCTCCTAGGCAGACCCCTCACTGTCCAACTCATTTTCTCTGTAAATTAGTGGGAGCTCAGAACAAGGAACCTGGGTTGACGTAATTAACTAACATGAGATTGTATCCAAAAATATAAGGATGCTCTAAAAGGAATTATCTTCCAAATTCAAGCTGTTTGTTAATTATTTTCCATTCACGATGTTGTGTCCCCTTCAGGTCAATCACACTGTGCAGGAAACTAGTTTCACACAACTGAGCCACACCATTACTAAATAACTGCAGATCTGAGCAATGAGAATCGAAGCAGCCATGCTAGATTGACAGGTAAATCCAATCTGAAGCCAGATAAACATGCCTGAATAGAATGAATGGGCAAGTTTAACATTGGGATGTATGCGGGATTGAGTGGGATGCGGGTTTAAATTCCCAAGGAATGGAAACACATCAGGGAGCCAACTCCAAGCTGTTGATTTTCAGGAAGGTCCTGGGAGGGAGGTTTTTTGAGATCTGTTCGTGAGGCTGCAGCAAGATGGAGCACGCATTCTAAACCAGAAGCATTAAACTGCACCCCCCCATCCCCACACATTACAAACTCCTCCTGTACCTGGTACATCCTCCAGGAGCAGCTCACTCACTCACCCATTCACTGATTCACCGACTCACTCACTCACTCAGTCACTGACTCACTCCCTCACTCACTGACTCACTCCCTCACTCACTGACTCACTCCCTCACTCACTCACTCAGTCACTGACTCACTCCCTCACTCACTCTCTCACTCACTGACTCACTCCCTCACTCACTCACTGATTCAGTCACTCACTCACTGATTCACTTGCTCACTGACTCATTCACTCACTCACTCACTCTCAGATTCATTCACTCACTGACTCACTCACTCATTCACTGACTCACTCACTCATTCACTCACATCCACTCACAGACTGATTCATTCACTCACTCACTCATTCACTCATTCATCCACTCATAGACTGATTCACTTACTGACTCATTCACTCTCACTCAAACCCACCCCAGATGTTTTAACAAAAGGGAAATACAGCATCTTGAAAAAGTGGGAGTTGTGAAAAATCCAATTTGTTGTCATGGAAAACAACATTTATAAAAACAAGATAATGAAATAAGTGGTGAAAAGTCACTAGGATCTGAACAGCTTTGCACCACATATAATCCCAGGATGAAGAAGAGTCAATTTGCGTGACTTAATTTATGATAGGTAGAGCAGGGGATTGGAATTTGACTGCAGAGATTAAGCAGATGGTGGTGGGAGGGGGAGGCGGTGACAGGCTTTTGTAGAGTAGAGGTAATGTCCCTACTCTGGACTGGGTTCAAGTCCCACCTGCTCCAGAGATGTGTGAGCATGTCCTTGAGCAGGTTTATTAGGAAAACAGGATAATCTTTTTGAAAATTAAGTAGAAAACTCTAGGTCTTTGATGATGCAGTGGTAGTGTCCCTACCTGTGAGCCAGGATGTTAAGATTCAAGTCCCACCTCTCCAGAGCTGAGTAATAAAATATCTAAACATATGGAGGGAGGGGCACCTATGGTGCAGTGGTAGTGTCCTTGCCTCTCAACTGGAGGCTTCAGTTCAAGGAGGAGAAAGTGAGGACTGCAGATGGTGGAGATCAGGGTCGAGAGTGTGGTGCTGGAAAGGCACAGCAGGTCAGGCAGCATCCGAGGAGCAGGAGAATTTACATTTCGGGAAACAGCCCTTAATCAGGAATCTCTCGACTTCAGTTCAAGTCTCACCTGCTCGAGAGGTATGTAATAACATCTCAGAATAGGTTGATTAGTAAAATGACCTCCACTTAATTTTAGGGCTGATTAAATGTATCTCCCTACCTCTAAACCTGGGTTCAAATCCCACCTCCTCCACAGGTATGTAGTAAGAACTCTGAACAGGTTGGTTAGGAATTCAGCTAAGTATGTCGGGGAGAAAGAGATGCCCGGTTGAGCTGGTCTGAGGATGACTTAACCCTGTCCAATGTGTATCGCTGCAGCTCATTGCAAATCATATTTATACAATACTTTTCCACTTATTTTTTCATTGCTGAAAATAGATGGTCTTGTGTCAGTTTGACTACACAAGAAAAAAGACAAACAGTAATTAAGAAGAATACCTAAGTAACAACAAAAGTTCAGAAACACCTTGGATAGCTGACAGGATCACAGAACTAAACTGTACACAAATGGTCAATAAACCAATGCAACAGATTAAGAATAACTCATTTTCAGGACATGCAAGATGAGAGAGAAGTCACCATAGCATTTCTCTATCCACTTTGTATCAGCTTTCTTTGCAGCCCGGAAAAAAATCTATCTCTCTCTCTCTCACTCACTCACTCACTCACTCACTCACTCACTCACAAACACATACTCCGTCTCTTCTCTCCCTCACAAACACATTCACACACACACACTCTCTTCTCTCTCACACTCACACACTCCCTTTCTCTGTCTCTTTCTCTCTCACAAACACACAAACTATTTATGCATTCCACTTTCCAACACTAAAGAGGAGGGATTTTCACAAGGCCAAGTAATGGTCCTTGTTCCACACACGACTTCATGTCTGTTAGAGTAGTCTGATCCATTTTGTTCCATTAGTTCTAAGGAAGGGTCACTGGACCTGTAACATTAACTCTGAATTCTCTTCAAAGATGCTGCCAGACCTGCTGAGCTTTTCCAGCAACGTCTGTTTCTGTTTCTGTTTCTGATCCACTCGGACTATGGACATGTCCTGAAACCTCAATTGGTATTCGCATTTTTGACAAAAATCATCCTCCAAATAACACATCTGTATAACGCCAGTTGGATGACCCAATAAAATACAACAATGCAGAGAAATGTTATCCAAAGTTCCATAAGCTTCAATACAAATCCAAAGGTGATTTTCATAGGACAAATATTTTAAAAAAAGAGACCAACATAAATATGTTGAAATGATTGTGATAAAGAAGTGAGCTCCCGAGCAGAAGCACCCCCTTACAGCTCAATGGTTGGTGTTTGACTCTTATTCCAAGCAAATCGGGAACACTGTCAAGCTGACAATTGTCTGCTAATCACTTCTGAAGATAGCTGCAGCTCAGGAAAAACTGAAGGGAATCATTTTCATTGCTCCATGCCTCTGGGTTGATGCATAATTTTGACAGTCAGATTCAGGCAGAAACACAGGCATCAGTGCTGTGGCCCCGTGCTGCTTCATAACATGAAGTTAGTCAGTATAGGAGAAAGGGGTTGTTATAATCCTGTGAAAACTCCTACTAGTGTTTAAAAAAAAAAGCACATGACTACAATAGTTCGACATTGTGTTTTACTTGAGGTGCTCAAGGTTGGTTTTATTCGTGGCCCAAACTTCTTTCTGACTTCAACATTTTGGTTTTTGTTTTGCAATGTTTAATGGGTGTTTAATTTTGGAGTAAGGATAATTCTGGTGAATTGAAGAATTTGGGCGCAGCCAAGCATGGCACCATTGCAATAGGTCGTTTAAAACAAAACAATAATGCATCTCAACAATGCCCCGGTAAAACTAAATGGAGCACTAATTTACCACACCTCACCAAAATCATTGAAAAATGCATCTAAAGAAGTCAGCAATCTTCAGGGGAAAAATTTGATGATTAACATTCTCATTATCAAATGGTGATTTGTACTAATTACATTTGATGGGTAGTAAACAATTTAAACACCCATGGAGGTAATAGTCACGGGAATAATTTGAACATAAATGTGTGTCCTATGCATTGGCTTCCTATGCTCAAATTAAAGACACAAAATGCCTAGATTAATTTGAACATTATAATTCATCTGAAAACCATGACACTTTAACATGGAGCAGCTTCAATCATTCAGGAGGACTTCTGCTGTTTATTTTAGTGACAGTTGCCACACTCCCTTGTGGGAGCAATTTATTTGTAAAAAATGTGGCTCTTTTGAATACTTTGCAATCTCGAGGTTTGAGTAATTTGATGTGGTTTGCAAAGAAAATGTATGTTTTTTTGTGTAAATGTGACTCACTAACAAAAGCAGTCTTGTTTAGCTAGCAAAAATGTTAACATGACAAATGTGGTCCGATTAACGAATCATAACTGTATCTGCCTCCTAAGGCCATAGCAATTTGATTTGTAGGTTTATAGGATTTTTAGAAGCAAATTAAACAGTCCGAAGACATAAAATAATGAAAAAAGCAACCATGTCTGTTAGAGGAAGGAGATTTTGCTGGTGCTGGACAGTTTCATAACACACATTCTATTTCAGTGCCTTTCCCAACTGCAATTTAATTGCTGCAAAAAATATTATACTTGAACAATTTCTTTATTAGTAATACTCTCTGAAATGCTAACCTTGTCATATTGACTAATGTGGTGCATTTGTAGGCCCAAGATGATTAAATTGGAAGTCTTGTGCATTTTGCAAGAACAAGCTCATTATCAGGGATCCCCACATTATGTTGGACGGGTTATGAAAGAGATGTGGCTTGTCATTCTTTTATTAGGAGACTTACTTCAAAATTAACATTTCTCCATAAAGTGTAGAGGCATTATTGTCGGAACAATTAAGACAACCTTTATTGGACGGAGGGTGTTCTGTTTATGTATCTTCAACGAACTCAGAAGTGGATGTAGGCTGCTCTGCAAACCTACTTTATAAACTTGAACAGCCTAATGCACAAATCTCAAGCAAAGCATGGGGCGCATTCATCCACGTTATAAACCCTGTCAAACCGCTTTGATCTGAGGCCATTTTCACGGATTATTCAAGGCGACAATTTCAAATTGAACAAAGCTTTCTCTGGCTAACCAAACAAGTCTGTAATACTGTGAAAGAGAGAAACATGGATTTCAATCTCAAATGCAGATTTTTCATTCAATGAGCCAAGAATTTTTTTTTAAAATGCCCATATCCAATTTATAAAACTGACCACTGGTTTGGTTCTCATTGTTTGTTTTAAAAGTGCATAAGCTGTAATTCAATCAATATTTTATAGGCTACTTTTGCTAAACTGACAATTTTCTTATATTCTTACCTACGTTAAATATTATAAGAATATCAAGTAATGTAGATTACAGGTGATCACGATATTGATTGGAAGATATAAACTCCTTAGCAACACATCCAATAAATACATGATTTGTCTGGCGGTTGTTTAGTTATTCCAAATGCTGGTAGTCTGATGTTCATGTTTGGTGACATTTTTTATAGGAAACTTTTTAATTTGGAAAATTCCTTTCCATATGTCTAGGAAAAGCTTTGAATTCTAAGCTTAACCCACATCGTACTAACCATTATTAGCCCTTGCTTTTGTGCTATGTGGAACTGAGCTCAAGTGAAGTCAACAATTTATACCCTTGACTTACCTTTAAATTTTGCTCTCTCTCCTGTCTCCTACTTCTCTCATTATAATCACTGGCCTAGGGGCATGGAGGTTAATATCTTTTTTCCTTCTAAGAATTCTGGATGAGATGAAATCCCTTTGCATTATTTTGTCCTGGAAGAACAATTTCTGATATCCTATTTTACCATTTGTTCAGAGTCCCAGCTCATATCCAATGTTATGAGAACACTAGGGGCTTGTGAGAGTGCACAGAAGCAACAACAACTTAACAAAATAGGTGTCACCCTTTTGCTGGTTCATTTCTCAAGGCAATGCCTAAGTTAACCTATAAACCTGAACAAAGGTTTGCAGTTAGCTGTCAATCATCATTAAATAGTGCATTTTCATAATACCTCCACTAGCCCACCAATCAGCACTGCTTTTTCGTACAGTATAAATGTTAGTTTTCTCCTTAAGTTAGCATACTCATGAATCGTACTGATGAGCAGGATGACAAAGTGTATTATTCTAACAATAAATAAATTAGATATTTCACAATTACTGTTTTTATATATTGTATATGTGTTTACATTTCATGTAAGAAATCATTCTTGCAAATTGCAATCCTCCCTC
The DNA here is from genome assembly GCF_037043375.1 of Chiloscyllium plagiosum. Lineage (NCBI taxonomy): Eukaryota > Metazoa > Chordata > Chondrichthyes > Orectolobiformes > Hemiscylliidae > Chiloscyllium > Chiloscyllium plagiosum. The sequence continues at coordinate 26,625,915 of NW_028270159.1, read as the reverse complement.
TTATAAAAAGTGCTTTGTCAAACAATTTTGTGCAAAGTAGAATTGCTACTATAGTTTAAGAGCCTGTTTACTTAGCACCCAGTGTGTTTTACCTTTCATATCAATGGGGAGTGATTGATTAATATTGTATATGAAATGCTTCTATTCGCTATCTACATACTGTTAAGGCATTATTTTAAAAGGAATTATCACCTCAAACAAGAGAGAAAGGAATTTCAGACAAACACATTAAAAGTATTTGCTTCCTCTCATCCCACAATGTTAATTTCAAGGCCTCAGTAGACTGTTATGATCTTGTGACATGGATTATAGACACTTTTGCTGTTCCAGTCCAAAATACAGCTCAAAATACACTTAGGCTTTCCTATCGCTTGTTGGAAATTGTGTCTGCAACAGAGGATCACTATCTTCTTCTACATTTTCATCCAATGCAGTTGAAATGCAGGTACATTAGCTTAAATAGCTGCTGTATCATAATATGAAGTACCTTCAACATCCAAGTCTTAAGCCCAAGAAACTTATTATCCTGCTGGGCCTCTGGGCTGTGAGGGTTTAATTCATGAGTTGAAGAAGCTCAGATAAACTGCAAATTTCCCTCTGGTGGTGGATATTTTTGGAAATTGCTTGCCCGTGGCAGTTAATTCACAGAACTAAAAGAAATACAATTGATGAGTTCAGATTTAGACACTCCAGCAGACTTTTAACTGTCTGATTCACTTTATCAGATATTCAGCTCACTCAAATATATATTCTTCTTTTAGTTTCTTCCATTCACATAGCTTCACTATAATGCTGGCTGATTACTGTCTCCTGTCAGTCACCCATTCTTCTCCCAATTCCATTGTGTTTAAGTCTCTCACCATTGCTTTTTTCCATGTTGTGTTAGGCTTATCAATTCTTTGTCTTCTTGAGAGTACCATGTCCATCACTCACCCCACCACATTTCCTCTCTCTCTCTCTCTCTCTCTCTCTCTCTTTAGCTCCTTGATTAAGGAGTAGTGCTCTGAAAGCTTGTACTTTCAAATAAACCTGTTGGACTATAACCTGGTGTCATGTCATTTTTAACTTTGTCCACTCTAGTCTAACACTGACACCTCCACATCATGTCCACAACAGATGACTATACTATTTCATTGTTGTGAGGGTTGGAGGGTTTGAGCTATAGGGAGAGGCTGAATAGGCTGGGGCTATTTTCCCTAGAGTGGCAGAGGCTGAGGGGTGACTTTAAAGAGGTTTATAAAATCGAGGGGCATGGATAGGATAAATAGACAAGGTCTTTTCCTTGGGATGGGGGAGTCCTGAACTAAAGGGCATAGGGTGAGAGGGAAAAGATATAAAAGAGACCTAAGGGGCAACCTTTTCACACAGAGGGTGGTATGTATATGGAATAAGCTGCCAGGGGAAGTGGTGGAGGCTGGTACTATTGCAACATTTAAATGACATCTGGATGGTTATATGAATAGAAAGGGTTTAGAGGGATATGGGCCAAGTGCTGGTAAATGGGACCTAGATTAGGTTAGGATATCTAGTCGGCATTGATGAGACGGACCAAAGGGTCTTTTTCCGTGCTGTACATCTCTATGACTCTATGTGTTGGCTACTTTCTTATTGATGCTGTCACAATCTTCATTGAGCCCCGATATTCCAGTTTTGTCCGCAGCTAATTTGTCTTCCCAACAATTTGAAACAAGCTATTTGATGTACTACATTTTACAAAATGGGTAGAAATTTATAAATTTGAATAGTAATTGATGCTTGTGTTCTCAATGAGACATGTTTTACTATAATATGGAATAATATTATGTACATCTTTAACCCATTTCAGAAAAATGTGAAGAACACAACAATCAGTTTCAGTGGGCCAAGCCTCTGAACATCCTTCTGCAAAGGGAGAGATTCTGTTTCTCTAATATTCTCTGAGTGGCGGGCTAAACGATAAATTTGGTCACCCAACAAAAATGTCTGTAATCCAAGTCACAAGACCGTAACAGTCTACTGAGGCCTTGGAATTACGTAATGGAGTAATAGGAAGCAAATACGTAATGTATTTGTCTGAAATTCCTTCCCCTCTTGATTGAGCTGATAATCCTTTTCAAATATGTGGGTTAATACCATGTAAATAGCAAAGAGAAGCTTTTCAGATACCGTATTAATCAACCATGTGTACAATTGTTCCACAGGGGAAATTCAGGAGCTGTGTCATCCTGGCTCAATTGTGCTGAACTTCTAAGACTTGGCATTAAATATTTTTTGCTTTGAAAGAAAACCAGTTACAATCATAATCAAAGCACACATCTCTCACTAGAATAACAATGCCTGGGCGAGTGTGGTAAAACAGGATGGGAAACACAAACATCAACTGGTCATTCTTAACTTAATCTTCAGGTATTGATTGAAGATATTCGGAATTGATTAAAGAATTTCTTATTATTTCATTATGTTTATTGACCAGAAATTCCTTCTTAAATTTTCAACATCTTCGGCAGAAATCCACACCAATATTCTCCACTCATTTCTTTAATGCCAAAGAGTTTTCTCTAGCTCCATCTACAGGGCTACAAGCCCTTATCTGAAGTGATGGGGGGTTTGGGGGGCGGAGGTGGGTGGTGGAGGTGGGCAGATCTCTTCCTGTCATCCTACTTTACGTTAGAACCACTGAGAACTATTTCAAATTGCACATCAGAGATGTCTGATTGGCTTAGAACTGCAGCTTTGACTTTATGAATGTAGGATTTTGATTTAATTCTTGTCATAATTAAATTCAAGATGTTTTTTTATGAAGCCACACGGCATGTTTTCTATATCTTCAATTGATAAGGAAATAAGCTTTTTTTCCTTGTTGCCTTGGGATCACTGATATCCTGCAATACATTTTTTTTTAAGAATGTACATTAGAAAGATGACAGTTCACAATGGGTTAAATTAGACCCTATTGATCATTTATCAGCACCATTTGGTTTAACTTGTTCTGTGCAGTATTAAATTTATTGATAATAAAAGTGAGTGCCATAATGTTCTATGATTGTTGTTTTAATTACAGTTGGAACACCATACTATATGTCTCCAGAGAGAATACATGAAAATGGTTATAACTTCAAATCAGATATCTGGTCACTTGGGTGTTTATTGTATGAGGTAAGCAGTTTGAGTTTCTTTATCTTTTATTTGAAAAGTCAGATAATTCATGGAGTTCAGTGCAATAGGATGTGGATTAACTTCGGGAAATTGATTGTGTTGCTGAATCCTCTCATTCTTTAGCTTTTTAAAATTCTAATCCAGCCCAGATGGAAACACTGATGTTGACTTGTTCTCTGAGAAGAGCTATGGGAAGAGACTGAATAGGCTGGGACCAATTTCTCTGGAACATTGGAGGCTGAAGGGTGACCTTATGGAGGTTATAAAATCATGAGGGGTGTGGATAGGGTGAAGAGTCAAGGTCTTTTCCTTAGGGGAGGAGAGTCCAAAACTAGAGGGCATAGGTTTAGGTGAGAGGGGAAAGAATGAAAAGGGACAAGGGGCAAGTTTATCATGTATGAATAGAAAGGGTTTAGAGGAATATGGACCAAATGGGATTAGATTAATTTAGGATATCTGGTCAGCATGGACATGTTGGACCGAAGGGTTTGTTACGGGCTGTATGACTCTAATTACAGAACGGTGTAAATAAACAATGGTGTGCAGTGAATAAGTTGTTAAACTTCTGGCTGGTAACCAAAACCAGTAGGAGGACAACCAAGGACAAAACTGCCATCTGAGTGAATACTAATTGTGTAAACTCATAACAAAGGACTACAGATAAAGAACGGAAATTAGCATTTCTGCGATTAGGGTTTTGGTTGAAGTTTATTGGCATTTCTGACAATTTTTAGGAAACATTAGGTGAGATGATGGAATAATCTGGTTGAGGTCTATCAGATAATTAAGGGAGTGGATAAAGGGAGGTAATGGGGAAGTAGTTTCCTGCAACTGTATTGGAATGGCTTCAAACAAGGGAGGAGAAAGTGAGGTCTGCAGATGCTGGAGATCTGAGCTGAAAATGTGTTGCTGGAAAAGCGCAGCAGGTCAGGCAGCATCCAGGGAACAGGAGAATCGACGTTTCGGGCATAAGCCCATTCCTGAAGAAGGGCTTATGCCCGAAACGTCGATTCTCCTGTTCCCTGGATGCTGCCTGACCTGCTTCGCTTTTCCAGCAACACATTTTCAGCTTCAAACAAGGGACATAATCCTGAATTTAGAACTAGATTATTGGAGGGGAAGTTGTGTAAAGCATTTCTTCACACAACGTAGAGTGGAAATCTGGAGCTGTCTTTATCTCAAGACTGTCAAAATGGGTAAATTGAAATTTGAGAATAGTAGATTTTTGTTAGGCAAGTGCATTATGAGTTAGAGAACCGATGTAGTTAGGTGGAGTTAGGATGCAGACCAGTCATGATTTAACTAAATGATAAATAGGTTTGAGGAGCTGAATGGCCTATTCCTGTTTGTAAGCAATTAATGACAATTGTTTCATGCTTCCTCACTTAATTTAATAAATCGAGTGAATGCAGACTAAAGATCAGGAAGTAAAGACTTACAAAGAATGCCAGATGCTAGAGATCTGAAACAAAACCAGAAAATGCTGGGGACACTCAGCAGGTCTGGCAGCACCTGTGAAAGAGTTAACATTCTTCAAAACTGTTAGTAGCTGGGAGAAGGCGGTACTTATTGCTGATGACAAAGAGTGTCGTGGAAGAGGAGTGAGTGGACAAGTGGAGACTTAGCCCAGGGGAGAGAGGGAGAGAGAGAGAGAAAGAAAGTTAGGCAGATGAAGGGAGAGTACATAGAAATAGTAAACCAGGAAAGGAGAAAAGCTGATGATAGGGACCATGAGTAGTTGAAAGTAGATCAGCTGTGCTGAAAGAAGCTCATGTCGTGACAGGTCCATGGTGTTGAGATGGGTAAAGGACGTGGAAGGTGGTGCTCAATTTTTTTAGGGCTAATTTATTCTCATCTACTAAAGTAGCTGATATTGATATGTTTGTCCATAGTTCTGCCTATGTATTATGCATTTATTTTCTGTTCTGGCAGAAATACCAGTGTGACAAGGCTGACAAGGACTCTGCTCTAATTCAAGTAGAAAATGAAAGCTACAATTGTAACTAAACATAACGTACAGAACAAAGAGTGATACATCTCTTGCATTACCCAGATTCTTAAGTAGAAAGATTAGACCATGGGACACAGTGCTCAATAGATATAACTCTTTGGCTAAAAGGTAAAATAGCTGCGCTAACCGCTAACTGACACAAGAAACCTCCTCAACTAATGAAGACAAATCTCTTGGCCTCCTTTCCATTCCCATGTCCTTGTAACAAATTTATTGTCCCAGTCCTCTCCAGCAATCTCTAAAAGTGATGGCTTAAAACTTCAGTATGGTTCTTAATGAAGGAAGAAGCTGGTTAAAAGTTTCACATAGAAATAACCTAAATAATAGCTATTTTTATAAAACTGGGCAACACTTAAAGTTACATTATTGCATCTCCATCCAATCATCGAACTGTTACACGATATGAAAGATGTAACATGTAAATAGGATGAAACGAGAGACCAATTGATTTAGTTGATTGTGTTGCTGTGTGTTGGAAGGATACCACTGAGACCTCTCATCTGTCTACAACATATTGTTGTCTTATGTTGTTATGAGGCTGCATAACACATATATTGAGGAAGGATGTACATAACCTTACAACTAACAAAGAATGGAATTTCAATCGAGCCTTTCCTCAAGTGGAAGTCTCATACACTGAATCTAAGTGCTTGCTTTACATATTTAATGGACTGCAGTCAGTGAAAAAGTGTCCGCCTCAAGTGGAGCTGATTTATGTGCTGGTGGTGAGTAAAGGTTGTCTGGTTTATGCTCAGAAAAAGAAATATTGGTGCTTGGAGCTGAATGAAAATCAATGTAAATCCTGCCTGTGGGACCCGAGCTGTTGTGGGAATAGTCCATCACAGGCGGAAAGTAACAGTCCCTTCTCAACTTTGATGAGAGAGGAGAAAAATCTGGAAATTGATTCCTCTGTGCTGCTGTGCATTTTTTATAATTCAATAAACAATACAGAGTTTCCTGAAAATAGATTACCTTTTCCATCAGCACAGACAAAATAAGATATATAGAGATACCACAGATCATGATTAATACCAAAATGCAGTAAGATAGAGAGGAACAGTTATAAAGATAGGTCAAGATGAAGAGACGTTCAGAGATGTGTGAGAATATAATAGCTCTGGCAATAGAGGCAGATAGTTAGGTTTAATGCCAAGGTCGGTGTTTTACAATTAGTCATTTAATGATTCTCGATGAAAGTTCTCAACTAGTTTTACATGTAACTATTTGTAGAAATAGAGAACAGAGACTGGATATCACCATTTTTAAATTGATTCTCTAATCTATGGATTTTCATTGAAGTCAAAGTTTGGATTATTTAGTACCTCATATCCTTCAGTAAGTCTCTTAACCGAATTATTCTGGTTAATCTCATATTTAAAAAAATTCACCAACTGCTATGAACAGGAGAGTTCTAGATTTCTTCCACACACTTCATGACGTTCTTTTTCCACTAACATCATTCCTGAAAGGCCAGGCTCTAATATTTAAACCATGCCTCCTAATCCTAGACTTCACAATGAGTAAAAATTATTTATCTTCACCTGGCCTATCAGTTCCCCTTTATAGCTTGGAAATTTCAAATCATCTCTTAACTTTCTAAAACCTAGGAACTGCAGTCTTAGTTTGCACATTTTTCCCTTGTGCTTTAATCCTTGGAGTCTAGATACCATTGGATTCACTCAATATCAATCTATTCTTTCTAAGGTGTGATGCCAATAACTGCTGACAATAATTCCAGGTGTGGGCTAACTAGGACTTTGTCTAGCAGTTACATAATTTATGCTCTCTTATATTCTTATCCTTTAGATATAAATCCAGAATTCTCTAAGTCTCTGATTATTTTCTGTATCTGTCCTCAGCATTTGAATAATCAATGTATGTGGAGCCCCACGTCTCTCTGGATCTGTACTGATTGTAGCTTTTCACCAATTAGAAAACACTCTTGTCACAGCTTTTCCCTCACTTAGTCAACTTAACATCTCTCTTTAATTTCATACTTCCATTTGCATTGCTTTCAAAACCACCTACTTTTTTTGTCATAAGCAGAGTTGGAGAGTGACTTTGTATCTCATATGTCATTAATAAATATGGTGAATATTTGAGACCCCAATACAGTTCCTAGTAGATCATCACTTGCCATATCCCATCAGTTGGAGTACATGCTTATTATCCCAGTGTTACTGTTTCTGCCATTCAATAAATTTACTATCCAGATTATTAGTTTGTTTTCAATCTCATAAGCTTCAGCTTTAGTTAGCTGTCTTTTGATAGGGATTTTGATGACTGCTTTCTGGAAGTCCATATAAATAAGATCCATAGACATTACAGAATTATTACAGCACAGGAGGAGTCCATTCAGTTTTCAGCAGCTGACTGAATGAGCATCTCACTTCATGCTATTCTCCAGCTTTCTCTTGTAACCCTGCACATTCTCCTTTCTCATAGCATTTCAATTCCTTTTTGAATCCTGTAATTTTACCTGCCTCCACCATACTGTCATGTAGTGCATTTAAATAGTTCTTCAAAAACTACAGCCCAAATTCTCAGGCATAGTAAATGTATGCTGTCTCTCTCTAATCAACTGACTACTTTCAAGGTATTCAGTCTGTAGTGATTGGAAGCAGGTAGATCTTATTAACTATGATACCCATGATTGGGGTTGTTAATCTGAGCCAATCAGGGAGCCCTGGCCAATCAATATAAACAGAGGATTCTGTTTTGCTTGTTACTGATTTCCTAATCATTTGGGTATTTTTCCTGGTAGCGGAAATATTAAAGAAAATTATTTACACAATGGGGTCCTCATTGAGTCCTGCACTTAGACACACAATCACAACACAGTTGCTGTGGGCACAGTGAGCATTGCAACTGTGTAGCCATAGTGTGGGGGTAACAGAAAAGAAAAAATATATATAAACAGAGGATTTAGAATCTCCTCGGAAGAAAAAATATAAACAGTAGATTTCAAATCTCCTCAGTTCAGGGAATTGACTTTTAAAAAAAAGTCTAAACAGGGGATTCAAAGATTCTCCTCGCATCAGGAATTGGCCGGCCACAGACAGTGTACAGTGCACATATACTTGGTGACGGGATACCAGCCACTGTACAGTTATTTCACAGTCATTATCTTCAATTATAACCAGATCACTTTGAAACTTATTATTGAAAAATACTAGGCTTGAATCAAGATTTCTGTACAATGGCAGCCAATATGAATTATATATTGAAATTCTATAATTGTGTGTGCAATGTTTTTATGAAAAATTCATTTAATTTTGACATTGGGCAATGAAAGTAGGTGACATGTTCCCTTTAACAGTCCTATCCATGCTTATTACAACTTCTAGTTTTGAACATGAAGTAATTGCACCTCAAAAAGACACATCAAAAGAAAATGCACTGATAATGTTGAATAGTTTACCAATCGTAATACTTAGGAATTGTCAACAGTTTTGTTTATATTTCTTCTCACCTTAAAATAGGTTTATTCTGTTTTTTCACACACCCAGCTCAAAGCCATGGGTATGTATAAAATCCAGTCATAAACTCATTCATGCTACTGTGTGATCACTTGTCATTCATACATATTTCAGTACTCTCCAGAATTTCAATTTTCTCTATTGGCTATGGAACTTGCTTTTCTCTCGGTTCTTCCAGTTGAGATCTAGAACTTAGTCTGTGAGAAATCTACAGCCTGACCACAATGCAGCAACATATGGGCTCACTGTATCACAGATGCTTAACACTTCATGCAAATCACAGTGGATTTTCCCATCATGGCCATAGACGCATTAGGATTCATTCATGAACTGGACTCAAGCAACAAAGATAAATCAGTTCCAGCTACTTGTTTTGTGGCTAATTATTCAAAAATCCAACATAGGACATCACATCTTTTAATCAGTAACCAGACCTGGGTAAGTTTAATCCTGATGAAGGTCTCCGGCCTGAAACGTCGATTTTCCTGCTCCTCGGATGCTGCCTGACCTGTGCTTTTCCAACAACACAATCTCAACTCTGATCTCCAGCATCTGCAGTCCTCACTGTTTCCTAAGTTTAGTCTTTGTCAGAGCTTATAAATTGACTCACTTATTTCTCATGACCAAGACTTCACAAGTCCAAGTTTGCTTAGAAAATGGTTTTGAGATTTAATCATCGATTATAATCTAATAAATAAATCCGATAAGCCTTTGCTTGTTCTACAGCAATAGCATTCCCTCAAACCACAATAGGCAACATCCCATTCTAGACATGCTGGTGTGAGTCAGCACATTGATCTCACTGACCTTTGCTGATCTCACTTGTTGGCTTGTTTTCTCCGTCTGTTTTTGATTATACTAAAGATAAATCAAACCGTGAAAACATGGAATTTATACCTTATAATTCACATTACCACTTTATATGAAACACGATTGTCACTTTTAAAGTTGCCTTATCCAGTCGTGCAATGTGTAGACAAGTATCCTATCTTTATAGAAATACTTGCATAAAAGGTAACAGCTGAATAAAAACAAGGTCTGAAAATGTCTTGCTGGAAAAGCGCAGCAGGTCAGGCAGCATCCAAGAAGCAGGAGAATCAACGTTTCGGGCATGAGCCCTTCTTCAGGCCTGAAATGTCGATTCTCCTGCTCCTTGGATGCTGCCTGACCTGCTGCGCTTTTCCAGCAACACATTTTCAGCTCTGATCTCCAGCATCTGCAGTCCTCACTTTCTCCAAAAGACAAGGTCTCACTTGCACATACAGCTGTATTACATTTTGAGATATTTTGGATGAACCTCATCCTATTTTATTGACATAATTATGTTGGTAATGACTAATTCTTGCCAGACTTGTGAGCTGCTAAGTTGCTTTTGAAGTTAGGTAAACTGGTGGTCAGACCAAACACCTCAAAAACAATGTGTAGCCATGTTTGTAATGTAAACTACTTACAGTTTTATCTCATACTTTGCTCTTTTTAAATTATGAATTATTTTCAATAAGCTGATTATATTGAAAATACTGCACGCACATTATTCACCAGCATGGAGCTCATCAACACAACGTGGAATTTACAATAAAATCCAAAATTTTAAGATAGATTCATCCCATTATTAACACTGCCATTTTTATTTATAAATTGTGATAAAACTTAAATTATATGGAATTCGCTATCATAGAGCTAAAATCATTATGCTGGATTACTATCTGAAAGACTATAGTTTTTCCAAAGGTTTAGAATACTTGAAATTTCAAGAAGAAGAACATTAATAAAAAAAAAGGTCCTGCATTTGTAGATGCAGAAATTCATTAGGTACAGTAGGGGGGAAAAAAACAGGCAGTATCAGATCCATCCCCTGTTCTACGTGATGGCCTGCATTCAGATCCAGCACAGTCAATAAAACATAATATGGGTTGGGAAAATATCAAACCATTTTGTCCAATAATAACCATTACATATTAGCACACAAGTCAAATTTCTACCCAAATAGAATCTGGCTTTTAGGTGGGACTCTCCATGAGGTCACTCCTGTGCAGGTTGGACACTTCATGTGATGAACAATAGTTTAGCATTTGCAGCAGGAGTGCCTTTTGTCAGACTTTGGCAACAGAGTTGCTATTTTCACTTTTCCCCAGAGAGATAACTGGTACAGGGAGACTTTTAAATGGAGTGCACCAAATAAAAAATAAATTGCAGTAAATCAAAGGATACTTTGTAATCTAATATGTTACAAAATCCATAAAAATTGAAACACCCTCTCAATATTTTGCCAACACATTCTCTGAATGAACCTTCAAGAACTGACCCAGTGGGTCGGTTCATTGTTGATAAAAGCAATGCATGGTAATAAAATCAATGAGTTGCAATGAATTGTGACGGAGGGGAAACCAGATAGGTAATCATAAAAGTTAACTTAAAATCTGCTAAATCTTAGGTGCCTCCCCTCAGTGAACAGAAGGGAGTCATACAGCACATTTGTTATCCCTTCAAAATTACCTATATTTTATTGTCATGCTCCAACAAACACTTCATTCCTATATCGAATAAACAAGATGCCAAAATATGAATCCACTTTTTGCTCACATTAATTTCTAAATGTGTTTAATTAAATAGTTACTCAAAGACTACTGCCATCCAGTGCCTCAGCTGTGTTTGTATACAAATTGGGCACAGTACGAAGACTGGTTCTGTGGCCTTAGATCATACCCGCCTGTTGTTCTTCAGGCCAAACAAAAGCATTTGAAGTGTGGAAAAAAATCACATCCTCTTGAGTGCATTTTATTGACTGAGTTGAAGCACATTCTAGCCTACATAAACATTGACACTTGCCTTCTTCACAGCACGGGAGCAATGTCCCAGTGATAATTCTGTGACATTCTATAGTCAATATAGTTAAGATTTCCCATCAGCTACTCACAATAAGGTCGCCTGATCTTCAGATGTGTTTCATCTGAAGCAGTTGATGTCCTCATGGATCCCTTAGGATAAAAAAAAGAGCTGTAACTGTAGCAGGATTCAGCACAGTATTGTCTTCCCTCTTTACTGAAAGAATATCTGATCTTGAAGTTAATTTCACAAGATTATAATTAGGCACACAAAATCTTAAATTTCAATGTTAGTGAAAATGCATTTTAACCTTTGATCTTTTCATAGACAAAATACTTAGATGGAAACTAAATGGTAGCATTCTCTCTAATGCATTCATTGTCATAAATTGTGCAGAGCAAGTCTACATAATCATAAATGGAAATATTTACACATTTTTATTCGATCACAAGTTGTGGGTGTTTCTGGCTAGGCCATCATTTGTTGGCCATCTCTAATAGCCCAGAGAGCAGTCAAGAATCAGCTACATTGCTGTGGGACTAGAGGCACATGGAGTCCAGACCAGAAAAGAGTGGCAGATATCTTTGCCAAAAGGACTCTTGTAACTAACCTGTTTAGAGATGTTATTGCACACCTCTGGAGCAAGCGGAGCTTGAACCTAGGCATGAGGTTCCCAAAAGGGACTACTAACTGAGTTGAATTTATGGTATAGCTGAACTGAGGAGAGAGAGAGAGAAGTTTAGATTCTAAACCCCATTGTTGGAGAATATCAGAACTAGGAGAGTTCTAACTCAATGTGGATACTCTTAAGATGCCAGAAATACCTATTTTGAATTAGGAATTTTTAACCTAGGGAACGGTGGAGGAGATTTGAAGGGACAACCTTGTCCGAAATGACCAGAAGGGCCAAGAAACCTCAGCTCCTATACAAATCATTGACAATTCCAAAACAAAATGGTTAATCCTCCAAGTTTTAGGGTGTAATGTAATGGGTGCAGAGGAAAGTGGAGTTAAGTCATTTGATTTGGAGTATAAATAATTAGGTCCATTGTATTTTATTACCTTTTGTGTAAATGACCATTTAAGATAGTATATATTTCTTATAGTTCAGGCTCTTTAGTCTTTGTGTCAGAAAATTCTTGCACTTGAACTATGAACCTCAAGGCTTCGTGTTTTTAGTGAATACCTGGATTTTTTCAGTTTATGTTACTGGTCTCTCTCAAGAGCGTTACATTAAACAAAATAATAGAAACATGAGCTTGCATTCAATGGCAATAGCTGTTAAAGCTTAAAAATATTTCTGAGACGAATTATTGAATGAACAATACGAATTCTTATTGCATACTAAATAGAGTCTGTGGGACTGATTACTGTCTTAAAAAGTATGATCAAAGATTTAGTAGAAAAGGATCATTTTCAACAATATTTTGCAATGGAAGAAATTTAACTATGGATGATATAGACTCTAAATGGAATGTGGAAACCTATTTTGAAATGTAGTTTCTGTTAGAAAGCTTTACTGAAAACATTGCTCAAATATTAGCCAACCGCATTATATCTTCAGTGATGGATGTTTAAAGATTTGTGTATAGCGAATGAGAAATTTAATCATAACATTTTCAAACTTTCCTTCATCCAGCTGTGGAGTGTACAACCAATAGCCTTGAAAGTCATGCATACTGTTTGCCACACATTACATTCTCAGAGATTGGCTTTTCAGCCAGAACACACACACACGGTTTCTCAAACATCCTTTGTTTCAGACAAATACACGTGAGTTTTCTCTGAACCCAACTAGAAGATAACACATCCTCACCCACTCTTCACATTTCTGTTTCTCCTATGCTGCAAATTATCCAATACCACTTCCTCACCACCAGTAACTAATTTCACCTCCTGTCTGGGATATTAGCTGAGCTGGCTATGGAGGGTGTTGATGTAAGTGAGGCAGATGGAGAGTTGGTGTGGGTTGGAGCAACTGGAAATTGAGAGTGGCCTGGTTGTTATCCTGCTCTTGCTCATCACCAACGTTGTAAGGATTGCAGGAGAAAACCACCCAGTTGCTCTTTTTCATTCATGACTTATCACCTTTGTCCTCCTGTCCCCTGTAGTGGATTTGCAGATAGGAGGATAAAAGGTAAGTTTGGTTGATTCCCATTTGGGGTTAGACAGCTGTACTGAGAGATGGAAGGTTCTATCTGGAATATCCGAGGATGCCTAAGAATGAAAAGACAGTGGAAGATGGCAGCATAAGTAACTCGGCACTGTAAACTCCCACTGACTGTGGAAAGGTGAGATGATATGAGGCTGTTAAAAATCAAGGAATTTCAAGTGAATTCCAAATTTCAGTGGAATTGGAAGACAAATGACAAATGAAATTCAAGGCACAGAGTGCAAAGTAATTCATTTAGTTAGGAAGAACACAGAGATAATATAACAGGAAGGGTACAGCTTCAGAGTTGATGCAGGTTGCTAAAGGATCTTGATTTGTATGTGCATCAATAATTTGAAGGTGGCAGGACATATTGAGAGCAGGGGTGATGAAGCACATGGTATCTTAAGCTTTATTCAATAATGGAATAAAGAACAAAAACCCAGGCACTATATAAATCTTGTATAAAATACTGGTTCAGACTCAACTAGAGCCCAGTCTGCTTTAAGAAGAATGTGAAGACATTAGGGAGGATGTAGAAAAAAACTTGAGTTGATCCAGGGATGAGAAAATTCACTTCTGGAGAAAGAATTGAGAATTTGGGACAGTTCTTCTTGGAGATGTAATGGTTCAGGATATTTTTATATTCTTTCACAGAATGTGGTGGAAGTGGCTAGGCCAGCATTTATTAGCCATCCTAAATTGTCTTTGAGACTAGGTGAGCTGCCTTCCAACCATTGCCATCCATGAGCTGTCGGTAGGCTGACGATGCTGCTCAGAGGAAGATCCAGGATTTTGTACGAGCAACACTGAAAGAATAGTCAGGACGATGCCTGGTTGGTGGGGTATTTGTAAGTAGTGGGTGTTTCCATGTATCTGCTATGCTAGCCCTCTAACTGATAGAAGTCATAGGTTTAAAAGGTGCTGTTTAAGAGGCCTGGGTGCATTTTTTCCATGCATCTACCGACACTCTGTGTCAGTGGTGGAGGGAGTGAATGATAAGTTGTTGAATGGAATGTCAAACAAGCAGACTGCTTTGTCCTGGATGGTGTCATGCTTTGTGAGTTGCTGGAGTTGTACTCATCTTGAGGCAAACTCCTGCCTTGTGCCTTGTAGAAGGTGGACAGGAGGTGAGCTAGCTGCTACGAACCTCCCAGTCTCTGACCTGCTGGTTGCAGCTTGAGAGCCAAATAGGGCGTCTCTGCCTCCGAAGGCAGTGACAGTCTCGATAAGTGACAAAGCTCCTCCATTTTGAGATTCCCCCTTCCTCCAACTTTTAAAAACTCATGTGAAAAAAGGGCTAAATCCTAGTGAGGGGGTTACCTCAGTCTGTAGCCAAAGCTGAGGTCATGGTGGCAAAGGCCTCAATGCATGCCTGCACACACACGCGCACCCCCCCTCACCAAGCCCCCAATAGGATGACCTCCTTCATCGCAATGATGGCTCATCAGAAGTGAAGGATGATGGTCAGCCTGAAATGCAAGCTCTGTTTTCCCTCCCAGATGCTGACAGACCCACTGAACACTCCCATTATTTTCAGTTTTATTTTATATTTTGGGGAGAAGTTGTGTTGCACATGTAAACTTGTATAAACATGTAGGCTTGGATAAAATTATTTGAGATTATTAAATATTAAAATATGAATGTGATGAGTTAAGGCATTCTCTAAGACCAGAACAAAGCTAATTAGTAAAATTTACAAATATGAGGTACAAAACAAGCTGTCAAAAATAAATGGATTAAAATTTATGAGAATGATAATTTTTATGGATTTTTTTCATGTATGGAGCATCACTATTAGCACATTGAGATGGACGGTGAGGTTCAGAATATTCTTGTGCTGAAAGTCATGCTTGAACTTAACTGTTCAGATATAGGGGTGACCTAGACATTTGAAATATGACCCTAATTTAGAAAGAGTGAGTTGATATTTTAATTTACAGCTGCAACAGTTCCATTGTCAGGTATCTGGTTGTATAATAACCAAGTTAAACAACTTTTATTCGGTAATTACCCAAAGGTCCAATTTTCACAGTAACTGCACAGTAAACAGAAGCAGAAGCATAAATCTAACTGGGTTTCAAACACTGCACACTTAATGGATAGAAACCAACATTAAATAAGAGTTAGACACATCCCATAAGCACAGACAGAAATCATAGAATCATAGAAATTGCTACTCAGATGGAGTCACTTCAGCCCCCTGTGTCAGTGCCCCTGTTGACAGCATAAATGGAGCTGTCAACACCACTTCCATTGCCCTGCTGCTTGTTCCATAACCTTATTATTTTTACTCTTCAAATGTTTTCTAATTTCTTGTTTAATGTTATGATTGATTCAACCAATAACAGTGTTAGTGCATTCTGTATTCTAATTGTCATTCTAATACTGTCTTCCTTCACCACTCTCGTACTGGATTGGTATGTAATGCAGGTTCAATTTTCTTGAAAACCTTAAACAGGTTTACTTAGCAGACAAACTGAAAACCTGCAGTTACATAGCAACCTACCTACACTTCCTCAATGTAAGTGCTGCTGCTGCTGGAACTCCACATGGCTGCTGGTCATGTGGTGTCATTCATGTTTGGCTTATTCACATACCCAGCTCTTAAAGCAGTCACAAAGCATTCTGGTTTTTTTTCCCCAAGACAAAAAATACATGCACTAAGGGTGAAAATGTGCAGACATAAGGCTGTTATAAAATCACAGAAGAATGCTTACATTTATGAGTTTGAGTCTAAAGGTATTTGTAACAGGAAGGTCACTTGACAATCCTTCCAGATCTCTCAGTGGTATAACTTTCTGGAGATCCAGATTTCAAACAAGGGCGGTTCTCATCTTGTATCTATCTTGCTGTCCTGCATGTTGCCTGTTATCATGAAGGTCTTCCACATCTTCAATATCTGAACGTATCTTAGTTTATGTTCAGGCGTTTGGTATGCTTTCCTTTATCGGTCAGAGTATTGAGTACAGGAGTTGGGAGGTCATGTTGTGACTGTACAGGACATTGGTTAGGCTACTGTTGGAATATTGGCATGCAGTTCTTGTCTCCTTCCTGTGGGAAAGATGTTGTGAAACTTGAAAGGGTTCAGAAAAGATTTACGAGGATGTTGCCAGGGTTGGAGGATTTGAGCTATAGGGAGAGGTTGAATAGGCTAGGGTTATTTTCCCTGGAGGGTCGGAGGCTGAGAGGTGACCTTATAGAGGTTTATAAAATCATGAGGGGCAACGTTTTCACGCAGAGGGTGGTACATGTATAGAATGAGCTGCCAGAAGAAGTGGAGGAGGCTAGTACAATTGCAACATTTAAAAGGCATCTGGAGGGGTATATGAATAGGAAGGGTTTGGAGGAACATGGCCAGCTGCTGGCAGGTGGGACTAGATTGGGTTGGGATATCTGGTTGACATGGACGAGTTGGACCAAAGGGTCTGTTTCCGTGCTGTACCATCTCTATGGCACTATGATTTGCTTTGCATTGATGATCTCTGCTTGCGATGTGAAACCCATATGCAGAGGCAGAGCTCCCCAGTGTAGTATAGCAAGAAGATGATCCTGTCTTGTCACCTTGCACTTCATGTACTTTAATAAGTACTTTAATAATGTAAAATATTCACTCACTGGGACTGCTGGATCTGGGATAATGTGGTGTGGCTGTCACATGATTTATGACTCATTTGACACCATGTCCATAAGCGATTTGCCTGTATGTTGTGGTCTGCTTTTAAGTATGATGTTTTGAGATGTGCTGAATATACTGCAATTGGCCTCAATTCTCCATTTTCAGTCGAAGTGTGGGACTGAGGATGCTCAGTGGTAACTAATCAGCTTGCTGTCCCACGACTGCGGAAACATGCTGGTTTGCATACCAACCTCATTGTTAAGAGTTGATTGGCAAGCTTCTCAGTCTATCACAGGTATCGGCAATGGAGACCCACTGGGCCAGAAACTGCTGGCCAAAAAATTGTTGGTCTTAGCCTATCCTCAGGGGATTCAATGGTGAGAAGATCATGGTTTTCTGTTGCTTCTCATGGAGTGGTGGTTATGAGGATAGGAGAGGTTGGGATGGTCAGAGGCAAGTAGGGGTAGTTTGCAGAGGCTGCTATCTTACCTGCCATGTGCCTCTAGTTTCCCCCAGATTGGGGAAGTTCAGGCACTGCCCCACCGCATCATCCAAACCCACCTAGCAGGTCACTGGGGGTTTCCCCAGAAGAAAACCAGACATTTTTCTCACCTGCCAGGAAGGCAGGGTATCAAACTAGTGCCCATTAATCCACCACTGTAGGACCTTAATTGGTCTGACTCAAGAAGGCCACCAATAATTATGTTCAGCATTCACCTTAGAAAACAATGTCACTCCTGTCATTGTGAGATTCAGTTCCTTGAATATAAATGGACCTCTCTGTAAAAATATTTAAACATTTTGTAATGGAGCTTACTCTGATTGTGCCATCTGTATTTACTTCCATTGTAATGGACCTGTCCCAGGCTGTGTGTTAAACTACATGATGTATACACCATTCCATTCCATATTTTAGCTTGTTCTTGAGTTCCTGCTGTAAGTGGAACTTCACTTAGACAGTCGATTTGTAGAATTGAATCTTCTCTGACGTGCAACACAGCATCAACATTAAAGTTACCAATGGCATCAAATCTGTCTGGGTTTGTTTGTTGTTAGTCCTGGCCTGACTCTATGAATATTCATGACCTTCTCTGCTGCAACTGGTATCATTGTTATGTTGTCAATGGTCACAATGTTGAGTTCTGTACTCTCCGGTAGTCCTGTTATTGCTAGTCTATTAGTGAGTAGCAGGTAAAGTACTTGCTGCTTCCATGCAGAATTTGCATAACTACATTTCATCATGAATGTATCAATGTTGGGAATGGGTAACTCAATATATACAATCAGTTATGCTGTCATTGTTGTATCATTAACTTCCAATGATCCACGTACATGTCTATTTGAACTCTGACTGATAGGATGCTTGGATTAGCTCCCATGTCAACTTTGGTCATGCATGTGTACATGTCTATTTTCTTTGGGCTTATGGTGTTAGTGACAAGAGTTTCTAACCATGTGATGTGGTCTATACAATGTGTCACATTCACAATGTGAGAAAACACTATGCCATCTGATTGAAAGTTCTTCCACTCTGAGTCTTGATTCTGACCTGAACAGTTGCTAATCTCATGAATGTGCCTGTGTTTACACAGGTCTCTGGCAAGTTCCTTGTTGTTGCTGCCAGTGTGCTATACATGATTTTTGATTGTAATGTTGTATTGTAATCTCTGAGTATACAGCTTTTTGCTTTCAAACTCCTGCCTATTGTACTAATGCTGCTCCTAATGCTAGCAGATTATGCAGATTTAATGGTTTCATATTTTCTGCCATGTTTTAGTAGGGTATTGATATAATGACATTTACTTTTCTCCAAAAAGTCTTCTTTTTTTTTGGAAAGCTTTGATAGATATTGAAGCTTCAATCTGCTCCATTATCAGCAGCTCAGACAACTCAAACTCTGAGAAGATAAAGTCCGTACCTTAGTCACAGCACCCACTGACAAACCGATCAATCAATTCCTGTGGCTTTTCCCATTGAGACATCATGAGCTCTAAAGTTTAGTCTTACACAAAACTGCTCCTCCAGCGTTTCTCCAAGCTTCAGATCTCTCTGGTTGTCTTCAGACAGATTCAAACTGTTGACTCCTATTTCCATTTGCTATCTTTTGCTTAACAAGGTGAGGTTCAGATGGAGACCTGAGGCTTTCTAATTCCTGCTGAGGAGTTGGTGGTCATCTTCCAGACGTTCTCTGTATTTTACAAATATTATCCATGTGTAGGGGATTTAAAATAGCGAGACTACAAAGTTACGTGAAAATTTATCATGCAGCTACTTGATTCTATTGTGTTTTTAAACAAATTCGTCCCTGTGTTATTTTCAGCTACAGATCATACTTTATTGTTCAATACTCTTTTTTATTTTTGCCTGAGAATGGCATTCAAGGTTATCTTAATCCTGCAGAACCTGCAGCCCAATTAGGAACTGACTGACTGCCTACATAGATGACCATTCTGGCCAGCTCACAAATCAAGTACTCCCTGTTCAGCCAACACCATTTCCAAAAAATTATCTTTTTCCAAGGGATTTGGTAAAAATGCATCTTCACTGTCACTTCAAATCTTGTCTGAGGCTTTTTCTATCATTTTCAAGTCCTCATCACTGTATTCACTTTTTAAGAAAAATCTCTGTTGATCACCATGTCACATTCTTGTGTTGTTTCTCTTAACACAAATTTAGCAATCTTGGACTGGATATGTAGGTTCAATTTACTTGAAAATCTCAAACAGGTTTACTTAACAGGCAAACTGATAACTTGCAGTTACAGAGCAACTTAGGTGTACATCCTTAGTCTACCACGCTGCTATTTGGACACCTCATGCCTGCTGGTCATCTGGTGCCATCTTGGGCTCATCAACTTAATAAATAAATAAAAAGAACTATGGTTGCTGGTGATCTGAAGCAACAAAAACAGAAGTTATTGGAGAAACTGAATAGTTCTGGCAACATCTGTGGACAGAAAAACAGAGTTAACGTTTTGAGTTCAGTGACCCTCCTTCAGTACTGGCATACTAAGTTCCCAGAGCATAACAGTGTTAATTAATTTTTGTGTGGAATGGAAATAAAGTCTTCTAACTTTCCTTTTGTACTTCTATTATTATTATCTGAAGTCCATGTTCTGCTGTTACTGATTTACCAACTAGACGAAATAATCTTTCATCTTTTCTTTCCTCAAACGATGTCATTTTTAAAAATCACTTCTGTTAGATTCTGTCAAGCAAATACAGTCTTTTTTTTATACCTTGAAATATAAATAATTTACTCTCACACTTGGATTCATCTTAAGAGCCTAAATTGCACATTTTCAGTCGCTCCAAAGTCATTGTTTTGCCAATGCTATATGCAGGCATGGCTTTACCAACATAATGTTTGAAATCATTACTATATTTTGTATTCGACACATCTAGAAATAAAAGTTCAAAATATTACTGTGCCTCTTATCCCTTTCTGACTGTAATATTCCTTTCATTTGTTTGCCCTCCTTGATCTGCCTGTTCCTTCCCTTCTGCAAGAATGAATCATTCAGAGATTATTTTCATTCGTAATTCTTATTTCCAGAATCTGTACTTTATACTTAATTGCTATGAACTATATCTCTGCATATCGCCAGTTCTGTATCCTTTCTGTGCAATTCCAAACAAAAATTGTAAAGAAGATTGAAAAAAATAATTTCCTACTTCCTATGAAAATAAAATTGTGTTCTACTTTTTTGAAGAACCTTTGACCCAACATTATTCCGTGTGCTAATGTTACATTTACTGAGTTATGTTGTGCTAATGTTATGACGTTCATGTTTTAATTTTTTCACCAAAATGACATTGAATCAAGCAACACAAATGATTTTGACAATTTAATTTTGCCTATGTTCCTGGTGCACAGTAGAAGACATTTTTGAAAATGCAGTTCATTTTTGATGGGACCCATTACCTTAAGTTGTGTAAGAGAAACATTTGAAGGATTTTCAATCAAATTGATTTAATTGGCACATCAGTGAGTTGTTGAGTCAAAGCTTTATGTTTAAGTTTAACTTAATAAAGGTGTCTTGATATATACCACCATGCATACACACACATTGAAGTAATTTGAAGATTATTAAACCACAAAATGCAATTAAAGCATTGGTTTATGCAAATATATTTGAAAGTCTCAGAGAGCAGTTAAAATATGTATATTTCCTGATGCTTGGAGGGCTTTTTTTCCCTTTCTTTATTTATTCATTCATGGGATGTGGGTGTCGCTGGCTGGGCCAGCATTTATTTCCCATCCTTTGTTACCTGGAGAAGGTGGTACTGAGTTGTCTTCTTGAACTGCTGCCCTAGGGAGAGACACAATGCCATTAGAAAGGTAGTTCCAGGATTTGATCCAGTGACACTGAAGAAACCGCAATATATTTCCAAGTTGGGATGGCGAGTGACATGGAGGGAAACTTGCAGGTGGCAGTTTCATGGTTCCTCGACAAATATTATTTTGTTAATTCATAATATGAATAAATAAAAGTGGACAATGCCAGTTTTTTTTATTCACTCATGGGATGTGGGTGTCACTGGCTGGGTCAGAATTTGTTGCCTGTCCCTGGTTGACCTTGAGAAGCTGGTAGCGAACAGATTTCCTGAATTGCTGCAGACCATTCAAGCAAAATACTCCAGCTGGTCGAAAATCTGAAAACAAAACAGCAAGAAGTAGCTGGAAATACTTGGTAGGTCAGGCAGCAACTGTGCTTAGAGGAACAATGCTTTATCTCTAAAATGAAAATGGGAACTCCTGAAAAGTACTGCAGGTCCAGCAGCATCTGTGAAGAGTGAAACAGAGTTAACCTTTCAAGTGCCATGAGATACTTCTTCCGAGCATTCTTCAGGGTTGTAACTCTGTTTCTTTCCACGGTTGCTGCCTGATTGCTGAGTATTTTTGACATTTTCTGTTTTTATTTTATATTTCATACAAAAAGGACAACATTTTAAAAGGGATTCCATTAACTCTGGTCTGAAATACGTTTTAACGCCTAACTTTCAATGATCCTCCAATTTTCCATTTCATCCTTTGACTGCTTTTCAACAAGGCTGTAACAAGCAATGAATATCTCCTAACCGATAATTTCACCAAGGTCCATGGCCTCTCAGCGCCAGAGACCCGGGTTCAATTCCCGCCTCAGGCGGGAGGTGTGGAGGTTGCACGTTCTCCCCGTGTCTGCATGGGTTTCCTCCGGGTGCTCCGGCTTCCTCCCATAGTCCAAAAATGTGCAGGTCAGGTGAATTGGCCGTGCTAAATTGCCCGTAGTGTTAGGTAAAGGGGTAAATGTAGGGGTATAGGTGGGTTACGCTTCGGCGGGTCGGTGTGGACTTGTTGGGCCGCAGGGCCTGTTTCCACACTGTAATGTAATCTAATGTAATCTAATCTAATCTTATGTTTTGGAGGGGTGGAATCTTCAAATTAAGTTAAGATGAGCAATGCTCCATCACTTTCTCCTAAATGCGCTTACATTTTTTAAAACAGATCTATTGAGCCTTTTTACCCCCCTCATGAGTTGCCAGCTCCCCACATTAGGTGAAAGTGAGGACTGCAGATGCTGGAGGTTAGTGACAAGATTAGAGTGGTATTGGAAAAGCACAGTAGGTCAGGCAACATCCAAGTTGCAGGAACATCGACGCAAAAGTCCTTCATCAGGAAACCCACATTAGCTCCCCATATTAGCTAATTCTCTTTGAATTTCCTTCCGCAATGTCTTGCCTTTCATTCTGTTTTCTTTTGAAGCCCTAATCTCAATTTGCCACATAGTCAAATGTCCTGCCTCATTACCTCATTCTCAGCTTTATCCAATACAGATCAATGCTGGAAGCCTAACATTCCACATTGGGGACCACAGCTCATTTTACTACAGGAATCATCCCAAATATGTATAAATGATTGGAAATATAATTTTAAATTCTGAAAATAATGCAAAATTGAATCAAATACATTACTATTAATGTTACGTATGGTGTGCAGATCTTTTCTACAAACCTCACTTGCTATAGCATTTTTAATTCAACATTTAAAATAAAAAGTCCCCCAGGAACAAGTCAGCAACTCCCCATCACAGTTAATTATCACATTAATCGTTCTTCCTCACTTGTTAGGATAAACTAAATATCCTACCATGGCTCATTGGATACTTATATTCATTCACTTTTGCAATATTCACTCAACACTATGATTAATGATGAAAATATACCTTAGTATATTTCAGCTGTTGAAACAGCTTAAAAATAATTGATAATGTGTCTTTTGTTAAGTTTGTAAGTTAGAAGTGAAATATATAAAAGTATCCCAGTTAGCCGCTGCATCTTTTCCTGCCAATCAGTGAGATCATGCCTGATTTTGTGCACGAAGCATTAAAACTCTGACATGTACTGGATCCATTATTAATATTTTAATACCTGAAGGTTTAAAAACTGAACTCTGCTGCTAAATATTTACCGGCCTTCAATTTCAATGCATTGTTGCATTTTTGATTTCACTATTTGTATTGTTCATGTTCCACACAATCGTCCAGAAATGACAGACGTTTATAATTGCAGATGAACACTTAACACACTTGTATGCCATTCCTTTGTCTGTTATAGCAGTAAAGACATTGACTCATTTAAAATAAATTTTTAATGCTGATCTTTTTCTCACTCACATTTTTCACAATAGGATGAGTCGTGTTTGTCTTTCATTACCTTCATTAAAGATTTCACTTGGAGGCTTCAACCTTTCATCAAAACTAGACTTCATCATATCACTCATTGCCACATGGGGAGCTGTAACCCTTTAAACTGTTATCATTATTAATCATTTCTGATTTCTTCCTGGATGGGGTTGATGACCCAACCCAGTTGTGAGAATTCTAAATCCAACTGCACTCCAAAAGGAGGCAGAGAAAACCTGATTGAGCAGAGAGCTGGGACACAGTACACTATAAATGGAGAGTGCTACATTTTCCAGTTCACTAATTGACCAGAGAAACTGAGTCACTGCACTTGGATGCAATGCCCGAGAGTCCCTGACTTGTGCGCTTGGCTTGTAATTAAAAAGCCAAATATTCTACGAGTATTTCGTTGGGCTATTTGACATTAATTTTGAATCTTGTGTATATGCAGATCGAAATGGAAATGATTTGGTGAATTTTCTCTGGCCAGCAGAGTTTGGGTGGGGCTGGTGTAGGGGTGTGGGGATTTGGTGAGAACAATATAGACAAGTTATCATGCCTGGATTCCAGTGGGTTCCTGCAGCCTTTAGTCTTTCCCACAGGATGTTAGTATCAAGGTGGAAAGCCCTCGGCTTATTCAGAAAGGCATTTGAAAAATTTAATACATTGGCACTTGCACTTGGATTCTTCTCTCCCAGTGGCACAGCACTTTCATACTCCAGTCTGACAGGTGGGAGAAAGCTAGTGGGAAACCACTCCTCTCCGGAACAAACCAAAGCTTTGATCAGTTACACTGAAGATTTCCAGCCATCGCCATGTGAAAGACTGATGTTCGAAGCCTTCTTTCTGTTAGCAAGTGCGACCACAGCTTCCCATGTGACAAATGGTTGGAATAGACTTCAAGTGACCTCCATCCACTTTCTCCTGCATTTCCCAGTTTGACCATTTATCTCTGCTAAGGGTCAAGGCACCAGCTGCCATCTCCTCAGTGCCAACTTCTTTCCCATGGCAGATTAAATGGACGTCACGATGCAACTGAGAGGAAAGGCGACCTTTGTCACAGGATCTACTGGCTGGGGGGGGCCAGTTCTCTTGAGAGGTCTAAATGCTAGTGCGTCAGGAAGTTCAGGCCCTCACATCTTGTCATTGTTGACATCTGCAGTCTCCTGAAACAAGGTCTCCTCCGCAATGAGGCAGCTGGGCATGTGACATCAACAGCTGACAAGATTCTGATCTCTGGAGGTCAGGTCCACTGTCCTTCCTCCATTTCTTGCCCTTGGTTCTCACTACGTTGTCTGCTCTGTTCTTTTGTAAGGAAAGACCACAGTGTGATGCATGTGCTCGTTATAGCTTGAGTGCAGAGTAGGACAGGACAGCATTTGTAGAGGATCAGAGTGAGGCATGAGTGTAAGAGGACAATAGGCTGAGAGTGTGTTTGTTATTCAGATGAGATGTTTACAGAAAGAGTGGCGATGCAAGACATTTTGACTACAGGATTGCTGAGCTGGAGAAAACTGGTCAAGTCAGGTTGTGGAGGTTGGTACCTGATGGTCATATGCCACTCGCTAATCATACCCTCCTAATAACTTGGAGCTTGGTTAATGAAAAGGGTTTCTAAAAGAGCATGAGCTTGAAGGACTTCTAAGTAATGTTTAACTGGGAGGTTTGAGTTAATTGAACTCCAGCCTCATCCATAAAGCACGTCTCAGAATTGCCGAGTTTTGGATCTTACAAGCCAGTGCCCAAATGTTCTGGATTTATTAAAGGAGCATGTGTCCTTGTGGGAATGATTGTGACCTCCATATTTGGCAAATAAAATTTAATTTGATTTTTCACTAATTTAGTTTGATTTGAAAACTTGTAAGCATGGTGATGATCTCTGTCTGTGTCGGACATTCAACTGACCAAAGGAATCTTGGTGATGTCCTGTTACACAATGAAGCCATTTCTAGTTCAGTAGAGGGAATGGCCTAATGGTATTATCACTAGACCACTAATCTGGAGACAGATGTAATGTTCTGGGACCTGGGTTCAAATCCTGCCATGGCAGATAGTGGAATTTGAATTCTAAAAATATATTCTGGGATTAAGTATCTAATGATGATCATGAAACCATTGCCAATTGTCAAAAATACCCATGTGATTCACTGATGTCTTTTAGGGAAGGAAATATACCATCCTTACCTGGTCTTGCCTACATATGACTCCAGACCCACAGCAATGTGATTGACTCTTAACTGCCCTCTGGGCTGTGAGGAATGGGCAATGAATGCTGGCTTTGTGATTACATCTTTAAAAAGTAGAGTTATGAGAAGAGCTCAAAAATACCACACAGCATCAGGAACAGTTTGGAGTTGATATCTGTTCAAATGTTTACCCTATTTGTACTGTACATCTGCCGATGTGATGGTGACCACTTTCTCTTGATAACATTGATCATTATTAGCAACATCTATAGGTAAGGACACAGAGAATCTAAGAATCTCTTCCCCATGGCAACCATGTTTAAGACCAGAAGGCATTAGTTTAAGGTGAGGAGTAAGTAGGATAGAGGAGATCTGTGGAAACATTTTTTCACCTAGTGGGTGGTAGAAATATGGAACATGCTGCCTGAGAGAGTGATGGAGACAAGTACTCTCACAACATTTAATAAATGGCTGGATGAATACTTAAAATGCCAGGGCAGAGTAGGGATCATAAACAGGCTTATGTTTGTTGATCAGCACAGACATAATAGGCCGAATGGCCTTTTTCTATACTGTATGACTCTATTCCCAAAATCCAGTGTTCTCACTATAAACCAACCAGCAGCGGCAGCTTTTCAGTGGGAGGATAAAAGGAATCAATCTTAGCCTGAAAAAACATGCCCCCTTAGAAAGAAATGTAACCCTTTACAAAGATTGGCACTGTGCATAGCATGCACATGGACCAATAATCAGTGTTAATGTAAGCCATTTCTTGTCACAGGCATTGAAATTCTCATAGACCAGCTTTGTGACTCACGTATTACTTACAGATATTACTGTGATAAATGAATTTATTTCCTGAATGTATTCTGTGTCATGTCACAGCAGTAACCATGAAGATGTCCTCAGTGAAATACAATTACATACCTCACAGATGTATCTCCTGCACATTGTCACTCTTTACCATGTTATTTTGTCCAGGCAATATGAGGCACAAAGGAGCATGTATTCATTTCTCCCCTTTGCCCCAGTATAGTCAGAAATTATAAAACCTGTCACAATCAGATCTTTCATATTTAAATGTTTAACTTGTGAACAATAAATCACAAGTGAATAATTTTGGTAAAGTGATGTTCAAATGCTGTCAGGTAATGTTTAAACAGAGAATGCATCGGAGTTCCATTTCAAATTGTAATATTTTGATTCTAGCATAGTTTTCTATTTCAGGTCAGTTTCACACACATTCAAGCCTTCACCTACTTTATTCTAGAAAGAATCTTGTCTTCCTGGAAAACACTTTTTTGTTTTTTTTTTCCCTACTTGTTTACAAACTAAAAGACACAAATCATGCTTAAACATTTTAGCCTCGGGTTTATAGGGGTCATGATCCAGGCAATAGTGCCCATCAGCGCCCCGCAGTACTGACCCAGCCAGCATATGGTGAGTGAATGCAGGGCACCTTATCTGCATGAGGTTGCTGGGCACCTGCAGAAATATACACACTCATGCTGCTTCGTATACCTTCCTCAGAAAATATCATTATCAGTCTATTTCTATATTAAAAATACTTCTAAAAACTAATGGCCTGTGTGCCTCATCCCACTGGTCTTACCACCCACAGTCTCACTGGGTAACACTGAGAAGCTCTCAGTGTTAAGATAAGAAGTTTCAATCTTGGCCCTGCCCCCAGACCTTCCCTACCTGCATGACTGGCCTTGTAAGGGGCAGTCAAATCTGTCCCCGACTGAAGGGGCTTTTCACTGTTGCTGGGTTAAAATCGTAGGTTGCCTTTCCCTAAGGGCATTGTGGATCCACCCACAGCACGTCAACTGGTATGGTTCAAGAAAGGCAGCTTACCACCACCTTCACCCGTAGCTAGGCACGGGCAATAAGTGACCAGTGACGCCGACATCCCACAAGTGAATTTTTTAAAAATGCTGGGTAATGGCAGGACTGTCCCAGAAAACCAGACACCTTGGTCCCATCATTATGGCATCTGTACCTAATGTCATTGTGGAGATAACAACGCATTGCTGTTGTAATTTTTCCTTTTCAGAAATTCATTGCCAGATATTTTTCCTTTAAATAGAAATATTACTCTACTGGCAGAAATACCTCCAATATTAAGACATTTTTAAATGTTCTAAGGGATGTAAAAAAAAAATGAAAACCTTGATTGATTTAGCTTCTTCCATGGCCAATTAAGTACTTATATAATGTAGTCACAGAACAGAATAAGAGCCAGGTATGGTCCAGCACTCAGAGTGGTGTTGGATCTGTGCCGATCCAGGGTTAGTGGTATACACATTAACCCTTATGTTGAGCTAATTTCCAACCCTCTGTGGAAATAGCCTAGCGTTGAGATTGATCCAAGCTTGATATTGTTTACTGAAATACCTGTTCTGGCTTTTGGAGGACTGCAGTCAGATGACTGGGGTTGTCATATGACCACTTTGATAATCGAATTGAGACTTATCCATGCTCTGTTATCCCAATTTTGGATTTCAACCTTTCCAAATTTGAAACTAACCAGCTTCCAAACTGTCTAACAATATCAGCAAAAGTCAACTTTGACCACCGATTTTGAACTGAGACCAATAATGAGCCCATTACTACAACAGAAAGGTCTCCAGCAGTTTTCAAACACGTTACATATTATGACAAAATAGTTTGCAGTTGAAATACTGAACTCTGTTTGCAGCTTTCAAGGGATGTGAATTACATCTGAGAAAATGATTCTCAATAATTTTGTCAACATTTTGTCATTACCTAAAAGCCTTTGTCATATCATACTGATCTACAAAATAGTTCTCCCATGATTCTTCAGTCTTAACTGTTAATACTTCTAGCTCTTAAGCGTTGAAAGGGTTAAGTTTCAGTCGGTGACAATGGAAAATCATACGCTCTCACTTTAAACCGAACTTGTGCTAATTTTAAGCTTTTGAGTCAGCCAGCTGTGTGCATGAAGTGCCTAAGGGCAGGCGAGCTCTTTACACGCAGCATGCTTGAAGGGTTAAAGAACATGCTCATTACCATACAGCTAATTTTCTGTCAGTGCTACTTATCATTTGCAAAGCGATAGCAGAGACTGTGGCCGTCTTTGAGCACTGACATGAGGTGGCAGCGACTGTCAGCAGCAAGACAGCAGCACCCTTTGGCTGGCACTTGCAGTGCATGCTAATGAGCAAAAGACACATCCCAGGGTGAAAGGTCAAAGCAATTATCAAATAATACCTTATTAAAAACAGTAAGTTACATCAACTTCAGCTGCCATGCAAAAAAAAATCATAAGATGAGAGGTGTCACAGGTCTGAGCAAGCAGTTTGCATGAACACTCTAAACAGAGTAGATAATATCAACAATTATCCAGTGGTGATTCATTAGAGTGAGGTATTATTCCATTATAGGGCTCTGTATGTGACAGTGAGTGAGAGTGACAAGAAGCACTTGAATCACATTATGGATTAATAAGCAGCTGGGGCACTGTGTGGGCTGCCTGCTGCGATGACATACCTCTTGCTTACTGAGCCTACATACAACTGAATCTTGGCTCCTGAAGATAGACCCCCATTAGTACTGTTGGCTCCTCAGTATGTAAATGCAGCAGGGCTTTTGGAATTATTTTTAGAATCAGTCAAGAAGGTCTAAAGTCAGAACTAGTCACAATGGCAGCTGCTGTACTTCCAATGGATGTATCAAAACAACACCTGGATTATTTGTACCATTTGGAAAGAATCAATTCCATGACTGTAATTTGCAACAAGAATTTGTGAATGATGATGGAACAGGCTTGAACATTCCAACCAACTGGATCAATAAACATTGCTTCATACATTTTAGTTATTCTGGGATTAACACTACAGCAGCTTTCATACTTTGGATTTCATTACATTTATTGTAGAATCATAGCATCCCCAGTGTGGAAGCAGGCCATTCAGCTCATCGACCCTCTGAAGAGCATCCCATCCAGACCCAACCCTCCTAACCCTATCCCTGTAATCTACCTAGCCTGCACATCCCTGGACACTATGGACAATTTAGCATAGCCAATCCACCTGGAGCACCCAGAGGAAACGCATGATCATATTTCTATGTTTTCCTCCTTCAATTTGTTACCTTTTTCTGGGAGCCTCCTGACACTGCTCTCTCTCAAGTCACAAAACTGGGTGAATGCTAATTGCTTGTAATAAAGCTTCATCCTTAGTGAAGTGATTGCATTCCCATTCTAACAACCTCAAGCCTATTCCGGAAACTCCAAGACTACAGCAGAGCTGCACTGTCAGAAGTGCTGTCATTTCGAACGAGGTTTTAACCCAAGCCCTGGCAGCATCTTATAACAGATGACAGCTCCTGCTACCATCTCAACTGGACAGGAACATGTCCTGTGATCTTGGCCAAGCTGATGTAATTTATCCTTCAACCAACACCTTATTTCTTTGATTGCTGAATGGGATCATGCTATGCACCAATTGGCTGCTATGTTTTCTGCCTTTCGACAATGACGACAAATGAACAGCAACTTATTGGCTGTACTGAAACACTTCCCGACATCCCGAGACCAGGAAATAGCTGCTGAAAGTAAAGATAATTAAGACCGAATGTTTGTTTTGGGTTTGGGCCACCTCAGTGGCCAGGGAGCAATCCACTTCAGGATGCTGCCACGCTTCGAAGGCTAGAGGACAAATAGGAGGGCCTCTTGTAATGAGACATTTGGAAGGCCCACCCCTGAGATTCAACTTGGGAGAGGCGTGAAAGGTTTTGCATTTTTGAGATCTGTATGGAGGATGATCTAATGAATCTTTAGAGAATGAAACTTTAGGATTTTGTCAATCGAGTGGTATAAATGTCTCGTGGGAGTTTTGGGAGACTGCACTCAAAGGGTGCTATGTAGCAAAGATGAAAATTCAACATAGGAGTTACATAGAAGGTAGATTTGATGTTTTGTGACTGGATATACGAGCTAGAAGGCTGGTAAACAGACCCAAAACAGTAGACATTAAAAGCTTTGGTTACACTCATATCTGCACCCTCAAATCGCAACACAAGAGGGGCAGACCTGTATTGGAAGCACAAGATGCCACCTTAAAAGGTCCAGCACAACATTATGCACAAGAGATTTGGGGAGGGGCAAGAGCAACCTATATGTAGCTAGGTAATAAGTAGAAATAAGTAGAAACTGGACCATCTCCAAATCTCAAAATCCTTAATTTCCCCTCCCATCCTCAGCACTGTAACTGCCTCTCGTTATTTCTTCTCACACTAGCAACTGTAAATTCCAGATATAACTGCCTGTCCACATCGAAGTAGGTTTCCGAGTAAAATTTCACGAATATCACTGAAGGATTTCTAAATTTTACTTTATGAGACCCTTGGTTCATTCTCTGTTATGATACCTTTGTCCAGTGGTTATTTAAAGATTCTGGTTGATCTGGTATATAAATATGTCATAAAAGAAACTCTCAGACTTTCCACCATTACCTCGATGAGCACAGCTCTAACAACACTCAAGAAGCTTGACAGTATCTGGGATATAACAGCCAGCTTGTTTGGTGCCACATGCACAAGCATCCACTCCCTCCACCACTCATACTCAGTAGCAGCAATGTGTGCAGCAAAAATACACCAATGTTCCTTCAGCAGGACCTTTCAAAGCCACAACCCCTGCCATCTCAAAGGACAAACGCAGCGGGTACATGGGAATGCCATTACCCGCAAGTTCCCCTCTTTGAAATCCACGACCCTGACTTGGAAATTTATTGCAAAAACCTGGAACACCCTCCCTAACATCACGGCAGATGTTCCTATATAAAGTGGACTGCAGTGGTTCCAAGAAAGCAGCTCACCACCCATCTTCTCAAGGACAATTAAGGATGGGCAATAAATATTGGCTCAACCATCAATACCCACATCTCTTCAATGAATAAATGAAATTGACCTCAGTGGCATAATGTAATCACTGTAGAATGAACTATTAAGTAATTGAACAAAATTTGTTGTAGGTGACTGTTCATCTTTTATTATGGTGATCAGCTTCTGCTAACATGTCAATCCCCATGGCCACTGTCAGCCCACTTGCAGTTTTAGCTAACGAATTAACATGATGATGTTTCAGGCAGGTCTAGCTGGCCTGCAGTTTGTGGTGGCAGCTGGCTTCAAGTCAGTCAGTGGCCAAATGTCCATGTACATGATATTACTGCACATGATAGCAATGCCCCTGCTGCCAGAATTCCAGCCTAATTCGATAAAGTATGGAGAATATTTCTTCAAGGGATGAATTGGTGACATGGCTGATAGACATTTTGCTTGGGGCTTGGTGAGAGAAAGTGAGATGGGGAATAGTTCTGCATTGTTACAGCTGATTTTCTTAAAGCAGTGGACACTGCAGGTGAGATTAAACCTCCTGGGCAGAAGCATCAAAACTGTCAAGTTGATGTCAATATTTACTACCCTGGCCCTGAGGATATCTCATTTGTGAACAGTCTGTGTGCAAACTGAACTGTATTAGCGACGCCCTTTAGACAGACTCCGTAATTAGCCCTTCATGATTGGAACCTATAATTAATCATTCTGAACATGTTCAACTCCTTGAAGATCAAAAAAACTCATAAATTGCAGCAATAAAAACGTTTCCTCGCAACTTTCTACAAGAACCTATAACATTTCTCAAGGATTTCCATTTGAAATGACTGTATCCAACCAAAGTTTTATGAGTGATAGCAGGGCATCTGAATGCCAAAGCAGGAAGTCCCACAGTTTGACCTTTCTATTTTCTCATCAACTCTCTGGCAGTCAGTCATTGATTTCTCATGCCTTGTAGTTCAATGGGTAGCAGGCCACCTTCTTGTACTTCACCAACTACTTGTGTGGAGCTCTTGGACCATGCATCAACATGAAGACTCACCCTGCTCTAGCCCAAGTCATTTTGTGTCTTAATTTTGGCTACTGTCAGTGTATGGGATGTTAAATGAGGGTCCTAGCTAATTATTATCCTCGCTGGTACTGAGACAGTGTGTGTAACATTAACCCCAACTCAGATAAACAAATTAAGTGCAGACAGAGTTTGTTTCTCAGATTCTGAATTTCATGGTATGGTGCTGCTTCAGACAGTTTCATCATTACTAATTAATACCATAAGAGAAACTCCTTATGGCATTTAATTCTTTCTGTATGCTTGCCCTTTTTGGTCATAAGGACATATCTTGCCTAAATAATGAAAAATACCCAATTAAAGTGCATGTGTATGAAATGTATTATGCATGTGAAATTACATCAGCAAGTCCTGTTGTTCAGTGTTCTCAAGCTGGAAGGTAAGCTATTATCTATCGAGTTATATAAGTGACCTCAACTCTTGAAGTAATCCCCTGATTTTTTAAGCATTAAAGTCATTCCTATTATCCAGTGGGTTGTAAATCACCACTATGTTTTTCAACTGCAGTGAAAATTCAAAACTATGTACAGTTCGATACTTAATTCTGAACATTTAGGGAAACAGGGCCAATAAACCAGATTGATTTGTTTTTTTTCTACTTCCAAATCAGAGCAACAGTTCTGAGTAAGGATTTAGAAGTGATGTTTAGCATGCCTAGTACCTCTGATCCAAAAATGAACAGAGATGACATGATGTCAGGTTGAAACAAATGTCCTGCTCCTAAAACTGGACTAAGTTTGAAATTGTGGCGTTTGCTATTCTGCGCGTAGCAACAATAGGATAGAACATTCTGAAAACCATCCTGTTCATATTCACATTTGGGGCTGTCAATCTATGCTTACATTTCCTGCCAATTTCAGTTGCAAGGCGTCAAAATTACTACAGCCTTGAGGAAATCAACATAAAAGGTTCAATCCCAAGGAAAAGGAGGAACCTGCAATATATGTTCCTTTTCTTAAGAACAATTCTTTTAAAAAAAACACACGACCATCTAAACATCCTTTATGTACTTTAGGCACAACATGTTTCAGAATGTAGGAGCATAAATGCCTTTCTATTTTAAAACCGCTTCCTTACATGAGGAGTGGGTAGCATGACATGACCAAGATTTGTTTCCCATCCCCAACTGCCCTTGAATCGAGTGGTTTGCTGGGCCATTTCAGAAGGCAGTTCAGAGTCAACTATATTACGTGCATCTGGAGTTACATGTTGGTTAGACCAGATATGGACGGCAGGTTCCCTTCCGTAAAGGACATTAATGAACCAAATGGGTTTTTACAGCAATTGGTACTAACAAGGTAACTATTACTGAGGTTAATCTTCTACTCCAGACTTATCATCAGCTTCAAATTCCATCACCTGCTGTGGTGGGATTTGAACCCAGCTCCAGTAACATTAAGCAATAGGCTTGCCCATTCCCTGCCTCTGCCACACTCATCCAATCAAAAGACATTGAAAAAGACAGAAAGCACAGTCTGACTCTCAGTGAAGAGATTTGTTATTTACATCATTAAAGTTATAATGAAATATCAGGTAATATTTTCATGCTGCTTTTAAAATTCTGGATGGCATTTTGCATCAGGTTAGATGGGTGGCCCAGTGGTTAGCACTGCTGCCTCCCAGCATCAGGGTTTGATTCTACCTTCGGGTGACTGTGTCGAGTTCACACATTCTAACTGTGGCTGCATGGGTTTCCTCCGGGTGCACCGGTTTCCTCACACAATCCAAAGATGGGCAGGTTAAGTGAATTGGCCACGGTAAATTGCCCCATAGTGTTCGGGGGTATGCAGGTTAGTCGCATTAGTCATTGGAAATGTAGACTAATAAGCTAGGGGAGTGAGTCTGGGTGAGTTGCTCTTCGCAGTGTCGGTGTGGACTTGTTGGGCCAAATGGTCTGTTTCCACACTGTAGGGATTCTATGGTTCTATAGAATTGCAGGGTTACAGGGATAGGGGAGGGGGCTCAGTCTGGGTAGGATGCTCTTCAGACGGTCAGGGTAGACCCAGTGGACCGAATAGCCTGCTTCCACACTGCAGGGATTCTGTGATTAGAACATGATTCATTTCAAGAAATTTACCCTCTGTATTTTCAATATAGCAACAGCATTGTTTTAATGAATTGAGTTTTTGAGGCAGAGATTATTAGTTGGTCACACAAAATGAAATTCTGGTCCATTTTGTGTTGTACACAGGAAATTCAATGCTACTATATGTCATCTAACGGGTATAAACATTTTCAATGATAATGTTTGTGACTTGGAGATCTACAGGAAAACTAAATCTGTAAGTGTTCTCTCAGATAGGAAAATTGCAGTAAGATCTGCCTCAAAGTATTCATCTGAAACGATTTATCGTTTTGCTTCCTTCTCATCTCAGATGGCTGCACTCCAGAGTCCATTCTATGGAGATAAAATGAATCTCTTCTCCCTCTGTAAAAAGATAGAACAATGTGACTACCCACCTCTTCAAGCAGAGCACTATTCTGAAAAGGTGAGTGCTTAACTGAGCTGATGATCAAGGAAATGTTTGACAATAGAGACAATCACTGCTTGGGATATGTATTTAAATGCATTAACTATGTAATAACTGCAAGTGCAACAACTATGATAGAGAGAAGAGAATGTCAGACTTCAGGGCTGCATTTTAGGGCCAGCGAGGGCTGTGGAACAAAGTTAGATAGTTTCTAATCAATCTGCACAGAGTTGTCATTACACACCTCTGGACTAGGTGGGACTTGAACCCAGACCTCCTGGCTCAGAAGTGAGACACTATTACTGCACCACAAGAGCCCCTGGAAATGAAGGTGGGCAAGAAAGAAACATAGACATCAGACGGTTGCCATTTTTCCATTGCAATATGCATTGTCAGCCATAATGTTTCACAGGGGAGGGGGCATGTGAGAGCAAGCTCAGCTAAACCACTCAGTCCATTGATAACTGTGATTAAGGACTTGTTAAGAGCTCAATGAAGTACGTGCCAAGAATTTGGATCAGGCCGACTCTAAGTTTCCCAGTGTATGGGACAGACCAAGTACGTGGAGCAGATACATAGCAGGGAATCACTCGTGACTACACCAATGAATTTGACAGGCTCGTTAAAAGGGGAAGGGCTCAGGGATGGCTCATCCACTTTGGGTCAGTGCAGATTGTGTGCAGAGTGTTCACAATACTGACAATAGAGGAGCATTGTGAGGGCAGGGGGAATGGTCTTCTAATACAGTTGGGAGGCCATTGAGGCAATGAAGGTAGCATCTGACAACAGGAGCACAATTGTCAGATTTTGGGTCCAGTGACGATGAGGAGCTACATCCCTGACAGGAAGAGCTGAGGTCCAGGTGTCAAAAGGGCAGAGGAGAGGGTTGGGGGCCTGGAGCCAGTGGACACCATGACTTTGACACAGGCTGTACTGTACAGAAGAAGCTATCTGGACGAGTCAGAGAAGCAATGTCACATGAACTTCCAACTCTGCAGGCAGATGTTCACAGGGATCTGTGTCCCCAAAGTAGAAGATCTCAGGACACATGGCACTGCCTTGCCAGTCATCATTAAAATCATTGTGACCTTGAAGCTGTTCATCTTTTGGCTCCTTTTAGGGATCAGCAGCAATTCTTGTTCATAAGCAACAGGTGTCTCACAGCTCTCTGATGTAGGTATGGCAAGAGGTAGACAATACATTGATTGGAGAGAGATGCAATCTAGCAAACATAAAGGGACAGTAGGGATTTGCTTCCGTTGCTACGTTCCTTGCATTTCTGCTGGTACACACGGTTCTTGATCACACCCATGTTTGCATTGGGACACTGATTAAGCAGTTAGCCAGACTCAGTGACAGGATGCAATCCCATTCCCCCAGTGTTTAACTGGTCTACAGCCACAGCAAGAGCTTCCTGCAGCTGCACCCTCACTTTGCTGTGGGCTGCTGTGGCTCCTTCGTCATTCACAGTTATGGCTGTCACAGCTTCTCACTCCTATTCCCAAAACACATGGGCCATTCCTGAAGACAAGGGAGAGCACTCAAAGTATTGGAGATGGATGCAGAATGCAGAAGTGCTCCAGCTGCACTAGTCTAGCCCCAGGGTCTCAGTAGGACCCCCACATCCAATCCAGACTGCTCCCAGCTAAGCCCCTCAGACCCAGCAGGTTTCGGAGCTCATGTTGAAGATGCAAATTGGGAATAAATAGACTCCAGTCACCATCAAAGCTTGCCCGGAGGTTTCACTGCCATCAATAACCTACCCTTGCCCACCTGCACCACCTCTTCCCTCTTTTCTTGTCCCATCATTAACAAAAGGAGATTCACACATCTGCCTCCCTGGTGCCCAAAATGTCAAAGTGCACAGTCCCAGGAGTGAAATAGGCCAGTGACCCACCTGACCCGGTGGTTTCTCTACGTGACCGTGTCTTCCCAGTGTTCCGTTCATCCATTTCCTTTTCTGTGAAAATTATAACAGCTTCCCCAGGGAAGGGATTGAAATTCAGAAACAGTACCAAAGGAACATCTTACGTCAAGTTTTGAAAAAGGCCTGGGAATGTTTGTCCATTCCAGACAAGATATTAGTAATCCTTTTAAAAAAAACTGTTTGAGTGCTTTTCAGTTTAACATTGAAACTGGTTCTTTTCATGTTCAACTTAAGATCACTCACACAGAAGTTACCGGATTATGACTGAAGATTGACTTGTCTGGGGCTTGTTAGAAAATGATTACAAAAAAAACCTCAAAGAACCAAACTGTGAAGGGAGACCTGCTCGATTCCATTCAGAATCGAACCTTGTCTTTCTACACACTCTCACACAGATGGATGCACCATGGGAGATACCAGGCAAAATGATGTTTGATCATTTCTGTCTTTGTCAACATAAAAACAAAAAGAATTTTTGAAAACTCACATGTTTCCCTGTGGCAAAATTTAGATTTTTAATTTGATAAAGATCTGTGTCAAATTGTAATGCAGTTCGATACAGTTTTGTACTTTGGACTGAGGGCTGAGAGCTTTTAGCATCAATCATTCCCCATTCTCATGGCTATTTGTCTCAGGTTCCATAACAATGTAATACAAATAGTTTAATAATTAAATGCAAATAGTCTTCAGCTTGGATGATAGCAAATACAAAATCAGGCCAAGGTGGGCCCACCAGTGTATCTGACGTAGTTTTTAGATTAGATTAGATTAGATTACTTACAGTGTGGAAACAGGCCCTTCGGCCCAACAAGTCCACACCGACCCGCCGAAGCGCAACCCACCCTTGATGCCTTGCATATCACAATGCATACCCTCCCACAGACCCTGCAGCTGTGTAATCTCCTGGAAGATGAGAAAAATCCAGTTCCAAATCCAACACTCCTAAGTGATAGTAATACGGTCTAGAGAATCCCAGACCTGTTGTTTATACTGGTACCCCTTCTGCAGGGCGATCTCCAGAAGCAACACGGCAAATCAACATTTACTGCACCAGCCTGCAGCCCTTTTTCAGGCACACTATTCTGTGGAGACAGAAGTTAATTATTTTTATTTTTATATTTGAAATTATGATTCACCTTATTGGGAATTAAGAAAGAACAGGTAATACAATCTCTGATGTAACATTAGACTTGAACACGTCGAAAGGTCATGAAGCAAGATTCTTTCTTCTACTAGCATCAGGTCATTACAAACAGGAAGAGAAATTATTGATAAACAAGGAATTATTTACAGCATGTACATGGAACAAAGCCTGTGGGTTACAATGGACAGAGGAATTCTTTATTAGCTCCCACTTCCCATTGGCATTCTTCCCACCAAAATGTATTTTTCCCAGTGGGAGTTGGGCAGGCGATGGCCTAGTGGTATTATCACTGGACTGTTAATCCAGGAAACCCAGGTAATGATCTGGGGACCTGGGTTTGAATCACGCCACTCTACATGGTCGACTGATGACCACAAAACCAATCATCGGAAAAAAACCCATCTGGTTCACTAATGCCCTTGAGGGAAGGAAATCTGTCATCGTTTCCTGGTCTGGCCTACATGTGACACCAGAGCCAGAGCAATGTGGTTGACTCTCTGGGGCCCTCTGAAATGGCCTCGCAAGCCACTCAGTTGTATCAATCGCTAGAAAGTCACAAAAAGAAATGAAACTGATGGACCAGCTGGCATCGATCTTGGAACCGAGAAAGAGAACGGCAAAAACACAAACAGCTCTGTTGACCATGCAGAGTCCTCCTTACCAACATCTAGGGGCTAGTGCTGAAAATGGGAGAGCTGTCTCACAGATGAGTCAAGCCACAGTCTGACATGGGAGAAAGTGAGGACTGCAAATGCTGGGGATCAGAGCTTAAAAATGTGTTGCTGGAAAAGCGCAGCAGGTCAGGCAGCGTCAAAGGAGAAGGAGAATCGACGTTTCGGGCATAAGCCCTTCTTCAGGAATGAGGAGGGTGTGCCAAGCAGGCCAAGATAAAAGGTAGGGAGGAGGGACTTGGGGGAGGGGCGTTGGGAATGCGATAGGTAGAAGGAGGTTAAGGTGAGGGTGATAGGCCGGAGAGGGGGTGAGGGCGGAGAGGTCGGGAAGAAGATTGCAGTTCAAGAAGGCTACATTGATGACTGTATCGGCGCTATCTCGTGCTCCCACGAGGAGGTTGAACAGTTCATCCACTTTACTAACACCTTCCACCCCGACCTCAAATTTACCTGGACCGTCTCAGAC
Source organism: Chiloscyllium plagiosum (assembly GCF_037043375.1). Classification (NCBI taxonomy): domain Eukaryota; kingdom Metazoa; phylum Chordata; class Chondrichthyes; order Orectolobiformes; family Hemiscylliidae; genus Chiloscyllium; species Chiloscyllium plagiosum. The sequence goes on along the minus strand of NW_028270159.1, from coordinate 26,586,236 downwards.
TCCTCCCTCCCCTTCCTAGACCTCTCTATCTCTATCTCGGACGACCGACTCAACACGGACGTATACTATAAACCGACTGACTCCCACAGCTACCTAGATTACACCACCTCCCACCCTGACCCCTGTAAAAATGCCATCCCATATTCCCAATTCTTTCACCTCCGCCGCATCTGCTCCCAGGAGGACCAATTCCAATACTGAACAACCCAGATGGCCTCCTTCATCAAAGAATGCAATTTCCCCTCAGACGTGGTTGACGATGCTCTCCACTGCATCTCCTCCACTTCCCGCTCCTCCGCCCTTGAACTCCGCCCCTCCACTCGCCACCAGGACAGAACCCCACTAGTCCTCACCTACCACCCCACCAACCTCCAGATACATCAGATCATCCTTCATCATTTCCGCCACCTCCAAACGGACCCCACCACCAAGGATATATTTCCCTCCCCACCCCTATCAGCGTTCCGAAAAGACCACTCCCTTCGTGACTCCCTTGTCAGATCCATACCCCCCACCAACCCAACCTCCACCCCGTCACCTTCCCCTGCAACCGCAAAAAATGCAAAACTTGCGCCCACACCTCCCCCCTCACTTCCCTCCAAGGCCCCAAGGGATCCTTCAATATCCAACAGAAATTCATCTGCACCACCACTCACATCATATACTGCATCCGCTGCACCTGATGTGGCCTCCTCTATATTGGGGAGACAGGCCGCCTACTTGAGGAAGGTTTCAGAGAACACCTCTGGGACAACCGCACCAACCAACACAACCGCCCCGTGGTTGAACACTTTAATTTCCCCCCCCCCACCAAACTCCACCAAGGACATGCAGGTCCTTGGCCTCCTCCATCGCCAGACCATGGCAACACGACAACTGGAGGAAGAGTGCCTCATCTTCCGCCTAGGAACCCTCCAACCACAAGGGATGAATACAGATTTCTCCAGCTTCCTCATTTCCCCTCCCCCCACCTTTTCTCAGTCCCAACCCTCAGACTCAGCACCGCCTTCTTGACCTGTAATCTTCTTCCCGACCTCTCCGCCCCACCCCCTCTCCAGCCTATCACCCTCACCTTAACCTCCTTCCACCTATCGCATTCCCAACGCCCCTCCCCCAAGTCCCTCCTCCCTACCTTTTATCTTAGCCTGCTTGGCACACCTTCCTCATTCCTGAAGAAGGGCTTATGCCTGAAACGTCGATTCTCCTTTTCCTTTGATGCTGCCTGACCTGCTGCGCTTTTCCAGCAACACATTTTTAAGCACAGTCTGACATAGTCATTCTTGTGGAATCATACCTTACAGGTAACACCCCATCTCTGGATATGTCCTGTCCCACCGAGGTGGTAGCACAGTAGGATACAGTCAGGAGGGAGTTGCCCTGGGAGTCATTGACATTGACTCCGGACCCCATGAAGTCTCATGGCTTCAGGTTAAACATGGGCAAGGAAACCTTATACTGGTTACCACATACCGTTCTCCTTCGGCTGATGAATCAGTACTCCTCCATGTTGAACAACACTTGGAGAAAGCACTAAGGGTGGCAAGGGTGCAGAATATACTCTGGGGGGGGGGGGAGGAATTCAATGTCCACCACCAAGAGTGGCTCGGCAGTAGCATTATTGATCAAGCTGGTCAGATCCGAAAGGATATAACTGCTAGATTGGATTTGTTTAACTAGTGAAGGAACCAACAAGAGGAAAAAACACATTTGACCTCCTCTTTACTAATCTGCCAGCTGCGGAAGCATCTGTCCATGAGAGTGCAGGTAAAAGTGACCACCCCACTGTCCTTGTAGAGATGAAGTCCTGCCTTCACATTGACAATAACCTCCATCGTGTTGTGTGGCACTATCACCGTGCTAAATGGGACAGACTTCAAAATGATCTAGCAACTCAAGACTGGGCATCCATGAGGTGCTGTTGGCCAATGATAGCAGCAGAACTGTACTGCAGCACAATCTGCAACCTCATGGCCTGGCATATGCCCCACTCAACCATTACCATCAAGCCAGGGGATGAACCCTGGGTCAATGGAGAGTGCAGGAGGGCATGCCAGGAACAGCATCAGGCATACCTGAAGATGAGGTGTCAACCTGGTGAAACCACCAAATAGGACTACTTGCATGCCAAACTGCACAAGAAGGAAGTGATAAACAGAACTAAGTGATCCCACAACCAAAGGATCACATCTAAGCTCTGCAGTCCTTTCACATCCAGTCGTGAATGGTGGTAGACAATTAAACAACTCACTGGAGGAGGAGGCTGCACAAATATCCCCATCCTCAATGATGGAGGAGCCCAGCACATCAGTGTAAAAGATAAGGCTGATGCATTCGCAACAATCTTCAGTCAGAAGCGCCGATCCATCTTGGGATCCTCCAGTGGTCCCCAGCATCACAGATACCAGTCTCCAGCCAATTCGATTCACTCCACATGATATCAGGAAATGGTTGGAAGCACTGGATACTGCAAAAGCAATGGGCCCTGATAACATTCCGGTAATATTACTGAAGACGTGTGCTCCAGTACTTACCACTCCCCTAGCCAAGCTCTTCCAGAATGGTTACAACACTGGCATCTTCCCAACAATGTGGTAAATTGCCCAGGTATATCCTGTACACAAAAAGCAAGATAAATTCAATCTGGTAAATTTCTGCCCTATCAGTCTATTGTCGATCATCAGTAAAGTGATGGAAGGGGTCATCAACAGTGCTATCAAGCAGCACCTACGCAGCAATAACCTGCTGAGTGACACCCAGTTTGGGTTTCACCAGGGTCACTCATCACAGCCTTGGTTCAAACATGGACAAAAGTGCTGAATTCCAGAGGTGAGTTGAGTGATAGCTGTTGACATCAATGCCACATTTGACCAAGTATGGCATCAAGGAGCCCTGTCAAAACTGGAATCAATGGATATCAGCAAACACTCTGCTAGTTAGAGTCATACCTGGCACAAAGGAAGATGGTTGTGATTGTGGAGGGTCAGTGATCTCAGCTCCAGGACATCTCTGCAGGAGTCCCTCAGAGTAGTGTCCTCGGCCCAACAATCTTCAGCTGCTTCACCAATGGCCTTCCCTCTGTCATAAGTTCAGAAGTGTGGATGTTCTCCAATGATTGCACAGTGTTCAGCACCATTCATGACTCCTCAGATAGTGAAACAGTCCATGCTCAAATGTAACAAGATCTGGACAATATCCGGGCTTGGGCCAACAAGTGGCAAGTAACATTCACGACACACAAATGCCAGACAATGACCATCACCAAGAAGAGACACTCTAACCACTACCCCTTGACATTCAATGTATTACCATCACTGAATTCTCCACTGTCAACATCCTTGGGGTTACCATTGACCAGAAACTCAACTGGACTAACCACATAAACACTGACTGCAACAGCAGGTCAGAGACTAGGGATAATGCGGTGAGTAACTCACCTCCCGACAACCAACTACAAGGCGCAGGTCAGGAGTGTGATGGAATACTCCTCACTTGCCTGGATGGTGTAGCTCCAACAACACTCAAGAAGCTTGACACCATCCAGGACAAAGCAACCCACTTGATTGGCACCACATCTACGAACATTAAGTCCCTCAACCACTGGTGCTCAGTCGCAGCAGTGTGTACTATCTACAAGATGCACTGCAGAAATTCACCAAAGATCCTTAGACAGTACCTTCCAAACCCACGACCACTTCCATCTAGAAGGACAAGGGCAGCAGGTACTTGGAAACTCCACCACCTGCAAGTTCCCAACCAAGCCACTCACCACCCTGACTTGGGAATATACCGCCGTTCCTTAACAGTCATTGGGTCAAAATCCTGGAATTCCCTCCTTACCAGCATCATGGCTCAACCCACAGCAAGTGGACTGCAGTAATTCAAGAAGGCAGCGCACCACCACCTTCTCAAGGGCAAATAGGGATGGGCTATCAATGCTGGCCAGGCAGCGAAGACCATGTCCCACAAATGATTAAAAAAGAGATCAGTCAAGGTCCAGCTACCCTCACTCACCATCGCCACCAGCTGGTGGAGGTCCCATTACACTGGAGTTGAAATCAATTCTCATTGTCCTGTCTCCTACTCTACTTCTTTCTTGCCTTTGACTACGAAACTGTAAAAAGCAAACTCCTTCCATTTTTCTTTCCTTTTACAATCTTAAACTTTAAAATCAAACCTCCAGTATTGCCTAATCACTATTCTGTGACTTAGCCGTCAAAACCTGGCTCTGTACTTGTCCCACTTAAAACCTACTCTCAGTAGCAAGCTTTTGGTTTTTTGTTTCAAATCTGCCTTAAGGGGCTTGGTGTCAAACATAGTTTGTTCATGTTTTTATGAAACACCTCTCAATGTCTTACTGTGTTGCTCCTCTCTGGGACTGTTGTAAGGTTTGATCCTTGCCATATCACTTTTATTTCTTGAGGGAGGCATTTATTAGCTGACAGCTGATGCTGACTGGTATTGGACCTGTTTCATCTCTTGCTTTCAAAATGCTGTGACCTCATTTACTAACTCCAAGGTTCCTATCATCACTGCAATTTTGAAATTCAATCCCACTTATGTTGTGAACATCAAAACTAACTGAGTTCGCAGGATGTTTAGTCAGTGGTGGTGAAGAAAGATGGCTGAATTTATCCAGGTGTAATCATCAAACAGAGACTGCAGCAGAAACAGTATTTTGGAGATCAGATGCGCAAGGTGGGTGAATGTAGTGGACTTATTGTATATGAACTTTCAGACAGTCTTTAACAAGCAATCACGCAGGTGATTCCAGGCCTTAATTCAGAGACCGAAATGGAAAGTATGGGTTCAATTTTATCCTCCCTGGAGATAGTGAGAGAGGTGGAGAAATGGAAAATAATGAGCAAGTTGGGCCTGAGGCAACACCTACATGAATTGAGTGCTGGGTAGGAAGGCCCATTGGGAATTCCTCAATATGCCAATAATTGAAGCCCTTAAAGTGGTCAATTAACAACCACTTAATGGTGTCAACTCATCCTCGACCCAATGGCCTGCTTTTCGTACAGGTGTGAAAAATAGTGTGTTTCCTGACTGGGTAACCAGGGCAGTTGCCTGCTGGGTGCAGGTTGGGGGAGGAGGGTTGGTGTGGTGCACTTATCACCATCTGGGGGCAAGCAAAGGCATGGATATGGCATAAGGGCATGGCCTTGAAAGCTATCCCACTGATCTCCCCTCCTCCATGACCCCCACCCCATGAGAAGCTAAAGGTCAAGACCTATTCACTGACCGTTGGACTCCTCAAAGTCAAGGCCTCAAACAGTGGACTTCATGAACCAGAAGCTGCTATTCTCTGATTGGTCCAGGGCCTCTGGTCAAGGCCTATGATTTGGCAAGAAACTCACTTGTCACTCCCTAAACTAATCCAGTAAATGTTTTCAGTGGTGGGTTGGTCAGTGAGTCAACATGTAACAGGTTTCTTCCACACTTAACCTGAAAAGGAAAAATCATAACCGAGAAGAAAATATGGAGTAGCAGAGGATCTTTTAGGTTGATGGGGAGTAAGGTTCAAGTTCATAAAATAGTAGGAACTCGCAAATGAATTGGGCCTCAAAGACTTTCTAAAGAAAAGCATGTTTTATGGGAAGAGGTGTGGAATATGTGAACGAGGGCTCAATTGGAACAACAGTGAGCCAGACAAACCCTTAAACCTGGCCCATCTTTCAGATTCAGTTGAGTCATGGCTGATCTGCAGCTCAAATTAATTTACCAAAGTTTATTCCACATCCTTTAATACTTCTGCCTAACAAGAATCCATCAATCTCTGTCTCCATGGTACGTTAGAGATTGTTAGTTTTAATTCAGATTTTGAAATGAGAACAGATATGTTTTTAACTTGTAATTTATTTTTAAATTTAGCGAAGAGTTATTTAAATTATGTTAGAGCTGAGGTTATTTACTGTTGATCTGGAATCATCGAGACAAAGGTGTTTGACTGGAGGGATGTAATCCGACTTCAGCAGTTAATGAGGAAATAGTTTTAGAGCTACACTCATGAACTATTTCTTATATTAACCATATAAGAATCTATTCTCACTTGTTCATTTGCTATTCAATAAAGTGAAAAATAAGGATACACCGGGACAGCTGTTCACTGCAATATACACTGGGACAGCTGTTCTCTACAATATACACCAGGACAGCTGTTCACTACAATATACACCTGGACAGCTGTTCACTACAATATACACCGGGACAGCAGTTCTGTACAAAAACGAGAAAGATTATTTTTAGGTCTGAGATAGGGTAGGACCAGGAGCTAAGGTAATCTGAAAGTGCTTCTCTGTGTATCCCAGTATGATGTGATATTCCCATCCTACATAGGGTGCATGGTGAATATATGCTGTTTGCCTCATGAATTTCAAAACATGTAAATTTATCCAGTATATCCTTTCCCTAAACTTTTTAAGAACCATATACTTTTTAATGGGAACCACATAAAACCAGAAGTGCCTTGGAAGAAATTATGGACATTATAAGGTTAATAAAGTAAATAAAGATTTTTACAGAAAATGTTCTGCAGTGTCATAATGGCCTTGTTAAATGATAAACATTCATCCACTATTTTCAAACAATTCTGAATTGAAGTTATTTTTTTCTTTCCCTGACCAAAGTTGCTGCCTTGCTGTTTCTTACTTCCTCTTTGTTTTGTGCAAAATATATTTGCAATTCCTTTTTGCTCTAGAACACTTGATCCCATTGTCTCATTAATAAATCTTTCTTGCACCCTTCCCAGGATTTAGATTTACAAAACAGGTGTAATATTTCTGGTGGAATTCTCTCTAGGGATTACGAGTAGCAATTGGTGTGCTTTATATAATCTCAGATTCTTCTTTTCTCGACCTTTGTTTGAAATATTCTCTCATCGACTTCTGACAGAGCTGCTCTTTCAGTTTCAGATTTCGCTTCACCTTTCCTTAATTTTTAATTTAAATTTTCTGCTTCATGTCAGTTTGATTTTTGTTAAAGTTTATAGCACATAGTTTCAATAATTTTTGCACATTATATGGACAGAGTTTTAAATTTATTTTCTTTGTTATATTGTGAAAATGTTAACATTTTAAAGCTATATTCTGCAATCTGTTAAAAAAAAAATCTGATATGCTTAAAACCCTAATGATAGAATTGCCAAAGGGGCTTCTTCAATGACCCACCATAGTGTAGGCCTGGAGCTTGGGACAAATCCTAGAGAAATGGGAAAGCCCACATCAAAATTCCTGATGATTCGAAAATTCCAGCAGAAAACATAATATTAACACAAACTTTCACAACCTCCCCCTACTGTTTAACGATCATAATGATATGAGATTTCCAAATATCAGTTTGGGTATTTTCTTGAGTTTAACCTGCTGCATTTGTACAGTTTACTGGCACTGTGCTCTCCCAATGATTGCCCAGGTACCCATTTGGTCATTAACTTGCAAAGTTATCGAGAATCTAGTGGGAAGAAAGTTAACCCCCAGTGAATTTTGTAGTTAGTGCAGAAATATTATTAGCACCATAGTCATGAACCACTTGTTAGGTTGTACAATATAACAACTCAAACGGTATAAATTATATGTATTCTACTGTTCACTTGATTATTCATTATTCTATAAATAATGGAATTTAAAATGTAAAATAAGGTCTAGTGTTAATAGGACTTTGATTCTTTTCTTTGGTAACTCAGGGAGTGAGATGAGACCAGCAGCTGAGGTAATCTAAAATGATTTATCTGTTATTTCCCAGTATGCTATGATAATTTTACCTCCTATAGGGTGCACAGTGAGTTTGTACTGTTCGTTTTATGCCCAGTGAAATTCAACACATGAAAATCTGATCTTCCATGACCCATTCATTAGCCATGTCAGCTGGTTGGGCAGCAATAGTGCCTAGGACTTGGTTCAAATCTTCTAATCATATAGAAGATATCCATTGTTGTAAACATGAGGTTTCGTAAGATAATATTTTGAGACTTTGCTTCAGTTTAGGGTAAAATGAACTGGGTGAGGTGACTGTTTCTGAATCACAAGATTGGGTGATGGAGTTGTAAAGGATTAAAGGGAGGTTGTTTTATTGGGAAGGAGATGTGAGGTTAGCAACATCTGTGGCTGAAGTTTTGGGAACACGCTGAGAATGTTGGCTTTCTAATAGTTATGTTTTCAATTATCCTTCAGATAAACGAGAGCTAGGGTCTCACGTGTAGCTAATTCGCATTTCTATCTGGATAATAGGCCCATGTGCTTATTTATTATTATTATTGTTATTCTTAATAATGATTCACATTGTCATGGAAATGGGCTTTTTAGAGGGGAAAAGCTTCTAAGACACTCAGGAACACTGTTAGTCTGCTGAGATCTGGAAAAAGAACAGATAGAGGCTTTAAGGTTAACCTGTTAGTGCGAGTTCTCTGATTGAAAATTTGGGCAAGTTTTAAATGATCCTGAAAGAATTGTCTAGTCTACAACAGGAACAAGCCGTAATGATGAAAAGATTGTTATGTAGTTAAAGGTTCCCAGGTTGGTGAAGGAAAGGAACAAAGTGAACCCTCAGGAGTAGGAGCCACTTGAGATTGGGTCCAGAAACTGCAAGGACTATTTAAGGATTAGTGTAAGGCAGACCTGGAGAGATGGGTTTTGGTTGTGTTTAAAATGTAATTGCCTATTGAAATAGCGTTTAGTCAATCGTGTTTTTAAACTGTTTAATAAAAAGTCTTAAAATGTGAAATCAGTTTAGCTCCAAACTGGAAGTTCATTTTTTTAAAAAAAAGATATTGGTCTCCTAACAAATGATACATAGCCCACCTTTTCCCTCCAAGAAGAGTTCCCTAACTCACAGAGATTATGTAGAGAACATCACATAGTAATGGTGGGCTCAAAATCTACATTCTTTAAATGCTCGACTGTCACATTTTGGAAAGTTGGACCATTCCCTTTTAAAAGTATCTAAAAGTAAATGTTCAGCTTAATAATATTTGAAGGAAAACTGTATGCTGACAAGTGTGAAAAAGGCTCCAGGACAAAAATTAGTTAAATTAGATGCAAAAGATTAAACAGTGAACAGTTGGCAAGGTTGTCTGAGTAATTGAAAAGGCACCTCACACTCAGTGTATTGGGAGAGCCTTTTGCCTCATGTCTATGAAGATAGAGGTAAAACAGACAGTGAAGTCTTTGTGAGAGAAAAGCTATAAATTCAGTAAGTGCAGAAATGATAGGATATTACGAGGAGTACAGATCCTGTTCAGAATAAAATAGCAGATACAGAGGAACCTTGAGTATCCGAAGGACACGGTGGGGAGGATTTCATTCGATTAATCAAATTCCGGATAATCGAATGTCAGATAGCACAGTTTAGCCAAGCATCGGGACCTTGCGATCTTGCTGGATAATCCGATAATCGGATAATCAAATGCTGGATAATTGAGGTTCCTCTGTATATTCAGTTTAACTTAAATAAGATAAGCCACTGATATAGGGTGGCAAGGTTAGTCACTATTTTATGGTACAGTGCAGAGATCAGTTGCACCGATTGAAATAAGTCAATAACATCTTCTGCATGTTCACCTCACGGGAAATAAAATAGTGTAATAATTTGAACTTAGTTTTTATAATTTCGCTGAATGCTATTTGTGTTGAGCAACTCTTCCACTTAATGTACAGTGCACATCTATCATCCTCCTACTGCTGACTGAAGGAGGAAGAAATCCATTGAGGAGCAAAACATAGTTGAAAAGAAATGTGAACATTTTTTTTAAATCTAGCTCCAAGAAGTTGAGTGTATATTTAAACATTGATCAATAATTGCAAAATCCTCTGTTCAAAGATACAGAATTGACAGGCCAGTTGTTCCATCAAATTTGTCCCAGGGTATAGTGGTGGAGCCTCCACCACAAACCCCTCCACCCTTAAAACCAGTCTAACCTAAATCTGATATGGAGTAAGCTGTGTCTTTTGTTTGTTCTCAATTTCATGAACTGAAATAATCTATCCATAGGCATACGAGAAGGCCCCTTAACTATTTTGTAGACCTCAACCTGATCTGAGCAACTAGACATTACCATTTGTAGTTCAGTTGGATCCATAAAATGGTTACTTCTGTTTGTGATGTAGTATCGCACTGGAGTTCATCTGTCCAATTCTCAATACTCTGTCAATAACTGAGAGGAATTCCTACATAATAGGTAGATGATTTGCCTATTCCTGCTGGTGTCACTCTGGCAATGCTACAAGACAGTACAATGCACATATTATGGATTTGGGTGTGAGAAAATTTCTAATTCCAAAATACAGATTTTGGATAACTGAACCAGTCATGGCAATGACGTTTAACCAAAAGTTAACTGAACTTGAAATTAGGTTGGATGTACTTGAAACATATCAGTTTGTGATTCTCTTGCAGTTCTGTGCCTCAATAACCGAATGAATATTAATGAATAACTTGATAAATCTGTGCTGTGAGGATAGTAGGCGGCTCAGTATTAAAAATACAAATGTGAATACTTCCATTTTCAAGAATTGCTCAATGTAAATAATTATTACCACAGTTAATAAAATGTGAAAATGTCCATGGTTTTGTTTATATTTTCATAAATATATTTATAACCAGCTGCTTTATCTCACTAATACATTATAATGCATTGGTAAAAAATTTAAATGAAACAAAATTGTTGAAAAAAAGGAATTAGCTGATCATAAATCATATATTTCCACTGTGTTCTTTAGTTGCTGCAGCAACATTTCTGTAGATTATATCATTTCAGAGTGAACTATGTAGTGGTATTAGATCATTGGGGCTGAATTCTGTCACCTACCTTGGAGGTCCTTTGTAGAAGTTGCAAGTGGGAACTGACTCTTCATTGGTTAGCTGTAGGACCCTCAGCAGCATAATGCCAATGGTGGCAAGTTAACTGGTTGCTGCCAGGATCACAGTTCTGTTAATGATGAGCACTTGCCTCCGTGAGTGCCAGCACAACCAAACAACCAGCAACTCAGCAGCGCCTCCACTAGCAGTGGACATTGCTGAGGCTGCAGCTCTAGCAGGAAGGTCCCTCCCTGGTGGGTATATTTGCTGACAATTGTGTTGTGGGCCGGCAGGGCAAAGCAGCCAGGCCTCAACCAAAAGGTTTGCTGAGGGTACCAATAGTGCAGTTGCCACAAGGGTGCGCTATTGTCACTGGGAGGGTCACTCCATGAGTCATAGAATGCACATAAAGAAACCCCACCACCACCGGCCCTATGAACATGCTGAAAAATTGCCAGATTGACGTTCTCCTTCCATGGAGGCAGCCTCTGCAATTTCTTGCCTATATGCTGACCATTGATGGAAATGTGTTGCTGGAAAAGCGCAGCAGGTCAGGCAGCATCTAGGAACAGGAGAATCGACGTTTCGGGCATTAGCCTAGATGCTGCCTGACCTGCTGCACTTTTCCAGCAACACATTTCCATCTCTGATCTCCAGCATCTGCAGACCTCACTTTCTCCTATATGCTGACCATTGTCAGCATAGCATAGCAGTGAGAATTAATCAGGCTTTCCTCCCAATGTCTCTCCTCTCAATGTTGCCTGCCTTCCAACCTCTCAGCCCATCAATGAGCCAGGAAGATTTAACCCATGCTTTGAAATGGATCCCTTGAAGAATCAGTTTAGAGTAATAGAGTCATAGAGACGTCAAGCACGGAAAACTCATCCATGCCAAGCAGATATCCTAAATTAACCTTGTCCCTTTTGACAGCATTTGGCCCATATCCCTCTAAACCTTTCCTATTCATACACCCATTCAATGTTCTAATTGTAAACTGAACAGCACAGGCAGTCAGCTGTGAAAGTTCACTGCCTGGTCAGTCAGCTGTGCACTGCTTTCTTTCACCGCCTGAGTTATAACACTGAGTTATAAAGTAGAAACATCTTATTTTACAGTTGCATATCCTCAGTACAATAGACTGCATGGGGTAGATGTTCAACCTTTAAGGCTGGCCTCAGAAGGGCTTATGCCCGAAACGTCGATTCTCCTGTTCCCTGGATGCTGCCTGACCTGCTGCGCTTTTCCAGCAACACATTTTCAGCTCCTGTATGGGACCCTTGCCATGACAATGGTCACCCTTATGACAACAGTAACACTGGTACCCTCAACATACCTCCTAATTGCAGGGGCCTGATTGCCTTGCCCTGCTGTCCACAACACAATTCGACTGTGAGTGAGTGTGTCCTGTCACTGAGGGGCACTCACCTTGGAGCTGCAGCCCCAGAAACGTCCACTACTCATGGTGGCACTGCTGAGCTTCTTCCTGTTTGTTTCTGCTTGCAACTCTTGGAGACAGGCAGTCATCCTTAACAGGCTAGGACCCTGGCGTCAGCCTGTTAGAACATGGAACATTACAGCGCAGTGCAGGCCCTGCGGCCCTCAATGTTGCACCGACCTGTGGAACCAATCCAAAGCCCATCTATCCTACACTGTTCCATTTTCATCCATATGTTTATCCAATGACCATTTATATACTCTTGAAGTTGGCGAGTCTATTACTGTTATAGGCAGGGCGTTCCACGCCCCTACAACTCCCTGAGAAAAGAAACCACCTCTGAGATCTATCCGATATCCATCACCCCTCAATTTAAACCTATGTCCCCTCATGCTATCCATCACCATCCGAGGAAAAAGGCTTTCACTGTCCACTTTATCTAACCTTCTGATTATCTTATATATGTTAACTGTCAAAATTTGTGAGAAACAGATAGAAGAATCATTGCTAATAGTGGAATTGGGTGGAATTTCCACCCAGTGAATTGAAGAGAAAGAAAACACAGCAATTCTGCAAGCATGTACAATTCTTTCCATAAGACTATCTGTTCGCCATTCCGTACTGTTGATGCTAACATCCAGGCAGAGAAGGAAACCTATGGAATTCCACCCCAATTAATCCAACATGCAGCAAGAAAAATATATCGAATTAAGTTAATTTTCCGGATGAATTTGGTGAAGTGGAAAGGGATGGGAGGCTCCACACTGGATTATGCCGTGTAGGTGCGGCCCTCCCTAAGGGCATTGTGGGTCAATCCATGGCACATGGACTGCAGAAGTTCAGATGTCAGCTCACCACCACCTTCGCCAGGGCATCTAGGACAATAAATTCTGGTTAGCCAGTGATGCCCATTTTCCAAAAAATGAATAAATAACAAAAAAAGACATTCATGGAGCTGAATTCTGATCCAAAACAAACTCAGTTTGTTCTTCCTCTGTTCGCCTGTTAACAAGTTTGTAACACGGAATAAATGCGTCAACTATCTGTAGCAGATAGAAATCTTATCTTTGTCCTCAACTAGTAAAGATGAAGATGAATGGTGCAGTATTCCTAAAATGGAGCCTTCAGTTACAAAAGTACACCAACTGAGCTTGGCTGAGGATTTGAGAAAAGATTTTGCATACTGTGTTTCTTTCTTAAGCGACAAATTCTTGATGCCTGGCAGGTGCAGAATTGATTATATTCATTATATATACAGATCAAAAGAATTGCATTCAAGGCTTCAATCTAGAATCATGAAACCACTCCTGTGCAATCCAGCAGTATCCCTATAGGGATGGTAATATTGGTCTTAAGGTGGACCAGGATATCATGTCAGCTGGGACAGTGGAAAATAAGTTGACATGTGCAAGTTTGCACTTGTACAGTTGTTAAACTTATAGTGACTTTTCCAGATCACTGTAAAACTTCACTGTCAAATTATTTAGAGCCCACCAACAGGCAAGTAGTCAACTGAGTTGCCAAAGCAGCAAGTTTATTTATCATTGGCGTGCAGCTATCCATTAACCTACAATAGAATCATCACATGAATTGGTCTCTTCAGGAGGCATTGTGCGAGCTCATTTACTGCACAACACTTTCAATAAAATTGGACTGCCTTTTATATTAAGTGAGCTACATTCTGTTTTCCTTCATGAGTTAAAAACCATAGAAACATATTATGAAACTAAACTGGGCTGAACAGGATAATTAAATCAACCTGTTTTTTTGACGATCGCATAAACTATGTTTCAGTAAATTGAACCTTCCCAAGTAACTCTGATAATTTCACAAAAGGGTTGAAGATTTATGTGAGTACATGTGAAGTTTTTTTTGTGTTTGGCAATAATAGTGAGACCAATAATGGTGTTGCGGTATTACTGTAAAATAAAATACAAGATGCACAGAATGATATAATAACCATTCCCTCCACTGTAGCACATTCTTTGATAAAATATCTTAAAAACTTTAGTCTTTACTAGCCAATATTTTTAACACCAGGATTACTGATTTGAACTGAGGGCTTTTGTGAAGGTAGAGGATTTCACTTCATTCTCAAGAACTGCTAGTTTATATGTATGTGCCTAATTAGTCAGGTTAAAATGTAAAGTTTTTCCCATTAATTATTTAAAAGTGAAATAATCAATCAAAACCAGAAAGCAGCTTTAAGCATTTTCTTGATTTTAACATTAATTACAAAGCATTGACAAAGAACAGTTTCACAAGCAGTTGAGAGTAGTTGTTGGATAATCATCGGTTTAAATCAAATGATGCAGTTTGGCATAGCAGGCAAAGAATCCGTAGATTTCTCACAGATTTGAATTTCGAGGAGTATTTTCACAAATTGGAGTTTGCTTCCAAAAATCATAATTATACTTCACTATGCAAGCTTTAAATTGGATAGAGGAGTCAGCATTTTACATAGTTAATGATGCTTTGTATGGTAGTTTTTCATTACGGCTGCATACCGGTGCCATAAGTTTCAGAATCTGCTTACACTGCAGTTGGTTGTCATTCTGTTCTCACCTCATGTATCTTCATGCTGCTGAAGATGATGAGCTTGTATTGCTGTCCTTTGTCCCAAAGAGGGTGGGGCATCAGTCTCACTTGCTGCAGTGCTTACTAAGAAATTCACTCAGCTCTGGACTATATTCCCAATAAAACCTTGGTGCCAAGTACCTCATAATCTTCACAGCATTTAGTCACAAAACAGCATTCCCACTAGTTGCAATAGTGTTGCAATTTCTTTAATGAAAAATATGTTTTAAAGCAGTGTGCTATCCTTTTGTCTAACAAACTGTATTTCTCTCATTCTTTAGTTAAGAGAGTTGGTGATCATGTGCATCAACGCTGAACCGGATCTCCGACCTGACATTAGTTACATGCATCAGGTAGCCAAGCAGATGCATGGATGGACATCAAGCACCTGAACATGTTAAGCTGGATGAAAATTTACAAAAGAACAATTGTCTCACAATCCTGCTTGAATATTGTTAAACAAACACAAATGAAATGCCACAGTGAAGATTTCAAGAAAGCAGAATCATTAATGGAATATGATTGAGCCATTTGGAGTTGAACAGCACTGTAAGGACTAATACTGTTAGATTAGCTCCCAACAATTGTAGGATGGTTAAGCTCTGCCATTTGGTCCAGTGAAATAATATAAGGTTTCATGGTTCCATGTTACTCTAGAAAAATATATTTATGGATGTACTTTCTAATTTCATACACTTATCTCTGTTTATAAGTTACGATAAAGTAAAGAAGGTAAAAACATGAGATTGTGCTGAGACCAAACAAAATTGACAACACACTACAGGTTTGGATATATTGCTGCCAGGGTGTGGCATGATAAAAATGACAAACAAAATATGCTTAACTGGACAGAAAAATAAATGATCCATAAATAATAATAAAAATTGATAGTTTTACTAACATGTTAATTTAGAAAAAATCTTTCTCTTTTCATTTATTTAGCATACTTTCATCATGCCTTTGCACAAGACATAATGTCTTTGTAAGCAAGTACTCAAGTAGCAGTATTGTAATAGAATCTAATTCATTTCTGTCTTATCAGGACTTGACACTATGTACTTAGATTTTACCTAAATTACAGTGACAGATGATATTTTAGCATTGATTGACATATTGACTTGTCCTATGGAATTTTCTATGCGATCAGCTTTTAGGTCTTTAGTTGGAGACTTTATTATTGAAAAGACCTTAAGATCTGGGAGCCCCATTGAATCTACCCCACCATTTGATCATGGCTGATATGTTTAGAATTTAGTTAAGTGAGTTGTTGATCATGTGCATTAGAATTAGAATTTTGTGTGCTTTTATTGTGACCAATAAAGCACCATCTGGAAAACGTGCTGCAGTCAGCCAAACCTTTCTTTTTACTAATGAACTTCTATCTAATGAGCTGTATCTAGATTTTAAAGATACCATTAGGTGTTGTCCACCTTTCCAATAATATTTACAGAACAAGTCCAGCTTATTTTGTATGGATAAAATCTAGAGCATTTTTACTTAATGATATGATGTTGGTTTCACTGAGTAAGTCTGTTGGCACAGATATGCTACTCTGCTTTTCAGGCTGAGAGCAGTGTCCATTCTTTTCTTCCTCTTTGCCATGTTTAAACGAGTTCACTTCTAACACTATGTGCTGTAGACTATTCTGCAATTCTTTTTGTAATACTTTTACATTCGTTGAAATAAAAGTAATGTCACTTTTACTTATGCAGCTTTTGGTTTTCAATCCTCAGTGAGGAAATGATGCAGCACCATTTCTTGAGCATCATTCAAAAGATGAAATAACATTTACATTATGTCCAGAAAGCCAGAGCAAACTGGGCTAAGTGAGCACATGAAACTCATAATGGCCCAGATTGATATCATTGTAACAACAGCAACATTTTCAACACTCAGTGTCATTACACCTGTGAAACTGACAGCAGCAGCTGGTAAATGCAGAAATCTAAAGTTTGCTGTCACTGATTCCATAGCATGAGCTGTTGGAAGACCCCATGGGTCTTTAGAAATCACTGAACTGATGAAACTCCCCTTTTAGCTGTAAAACATTGTTAAAAATCCCTGAAAAAAACTGACAGTTTGTTAATGAGTAGACAATTGCCTTGAATGGGGTACAAAGTCATAACTGTTGAAGAACTTTTCTGGCCTTGGAAAGCGAACTTTACATTTGTGTAGTGTCAAGGTTTCCCTTTATGATAAAAACAATCCTGTGCTTGAAAATACTTTTCACAAATCAATTGTTTATATTTGTTCAACTTTAACACGTTTATGTATTTGCATTCACTGCATTCACTTTTCAGTTTGCTATCTATGAGAACTCTTGAATGTGATTGGCAACTTACCCAGCTTGGTGGCATCTCTGCTGTTGAAAGATTGGCAATCTCCTTAACCTGGGGCCAGATTCAAATTAAAGTCAATAAAGGTGAAATTCATGCCAGAGATTATTAGAAACTGGATAGTTGTCATCAAATTGATATGCTTTCCTTTATTGGTCAGAGTATTGAGTACAGGAGTTGGGAGGTCATGTTGCGGCTGTACAGGACATTGGTTAGGCCACTGTTGGAATATTGTGTGCAATCCTGGTCTCCTTCCTATCGGAAAGATGTTGTGAAACTTGAAAGGGTTCAGAAAAGATTTACAAGGATGTTGCCAGGGTTGGAGGATTTGAGCTATAGGGAGAGGCTGGACAGGCTGGAGCTGTTTTCCCTGGAGTGTCGGAGACTGAGGGGTGACCTTATAGAGGTTTATAAAATTATGAGGGGCATGGATAGGGTAAATAGACAAAGTCTGTTCCCTGGGGTTGGGGAATCCAGAACTAGAGGGCATAGGTTTAGGGTGAGAGGGGAAAGATATAAAAGAGACCTAAGGGGCAGCTTTTTCACGCAGAGGGTGGTATGTGTATGGAATGAGCTGCCAAAGGATGTGGTGGAGGCTAGTACAATTGCAATATTTAAGAGGCATTTGGATGGGTATATGAATAGGAAGGGTTTGGAGGGTTATGGGCCAGGTGCTGGCAGATGGGACTAAATTGGGTTGCTATCTGGTCGGCATGGGCGGGTTGGACCGTGCTGTACATCTCTATGACTCTAAATCCGCAGTGAGAGCCATCAATTTGCAACTGACCCCAACTCCAGGTCAAAAACTGCCCACTCAAGATAGCCAGTATCGATTGGGGGTGGGACAATTGTTTGCAACAATTTGGGCAATTAACCTGCTGTGACCATCTTGAAAAATGCGAACGTTTCCTACGCCATTTTTTAAGTTAAGAAAGGATATTTTTAAACATCACTTGTATGACTCAGAGAAGTAACACTCAGATGTGTTCACTCAGTACTTCCTGCCACTAGTCCTGCAAGATGACAGTAGGGAGGTGTAGACCATCGTTAGTGCTTGACAATACGCAGGTAAAGACGAAGGACTTCTCAGTCAGCATTCTTGCTGCTTGAAATGAAAGTTGTATCTTGAACCAGTGTAGCCAGAATCAGCACCTTCATACAGTGCCTATGTTTAAGCTGTTCATTATTTATGTACACACTGGAATTATGCTTTGGACCTGAACACTGCATTAATTAAAAGTATGAAGGCTTATACACGAACACAGTACACATTGTAAAGCAACGCTATTAACATGTTCAAAACAGCTGCTTAAAGCAAAAAGCAAAATTGAGCATCTAGTCATTTTTATTGTGGATTCAAAACTGCATATTTTTAAAAACAAGCGCTTGCAAAATTTAGTACATGTCAACTGTCAAATCAAAATGATTTGCAGCATACTAACAGAATAAAGTATCTTTATTTGGGAGCTTAGTTCTTTTTAATTGAAATAAAAGTATCTAATTGAAATTAAAAAGCAATAAAAATACCTTCAGAGCTTAGCTCTTTCTAATTGAAACTCTACCGTTCTATTGTTTTCATTATGCAAGTTGATTTTAAAGTTATTTGCATTATTTCAGGTAGTTCATCAGCCCTTCATCAGGAATGAGGCTGGGAGACTCAGGGGTGGAGAAATAAATGGGAGGGGGGGCAGGGGTTTGGGCCTGGGGGAAGGTAGTTGAGAGCACAATAGGTGGAGCAGAGTTAAGATAAAAGATTTGGTAATGGCAATGAACAATTTTAAAAATGTAACAAATACCCAAATTACACCATGTCTCACGTTCTAACTTGGCATGGCTAAAGTGATAAAGATGTTGTAAAACTAGAAGTATGTCTACATTACAGGTTGGAGACTGGGAATTCTGCAGCAAGTGGCTCACCTCTCTGCCACTGGTCAGAGTCTGAAGGAACACACTGCACTCACCCAGATCAGTTCAGCTGGACAACACTTGATCAGCTTGACACTACCCAGAGCAAAGCAGTCCTGTTAATCAACATCATCTAACTGCTTTAACATTTACTCACCATAACTGCAGTATGTATGAAACATAGCAGGTATGCACAACTTTTTGCTTCTAAGATGTGCTTTACAAATACAAAAAAAACCCTCCCCCACTACACATTTTTTCAGTCTAGAAGTTGAATAATTAAGCATATTATATTTATTATCATTGTAGTAAATGGGAAGCTCGCTGGTGTTTGAGCAACAGTTCTGTCTGGACTTCAAAGAGTACAAATGCACCATGGTCCTGATGGCCCGTGAAGGGCTCCATTTAGATAGTGTCTGTGCTGGCTCTCTGTCGAGCAATTCAGTCAGTCCCATTCTGATGTTCTCTCCTTGCATGTCACTCTGTCAAAGACTTGAATTAATCACAGCTATAATGATGGATGGAATGTGAGAGAAATAAATGGTGCGTTGAGTGATCTTTACCGAGCTAAGTTCATCATCAAAAATCTTATATATAAGAAAGCAGCCTCCTTCCTGCTCTCCACCCTTTCACAAAGCTCTGTCAACTCCAATGGATGTGGGTACCCACGTAAGGCCAAACTATCCACCAGAAAAACACACAATTATACATTGTGAATTTAAAGTATCAAATGTCAGGGAAAAGGAAAACCATGAGAATGCCCTCAGCTATTTATTAAGCAAGAATAACAACATGTAAACAGAGGAACACACTGGATCCCCGTTATTACTGGCATGTAGCCATTTCTTTCTCTTTCTGCAAATCTCTCTTCATTGCTTTCCTTTTGCTTACTGTGGTTTGGAATCTTACAGAACAGGAAGCTTTCTGGGTTCCCTCCCTGGCTTATTCTGAGTTACATGGCAATAGAAGAGCTAAAATTGGCCATTTTCTCTTACCTCAAAACCAAACCCCAGCAAGGGTTAGGGTCCAGACACTCTCAAATCCTTTTCATTTACTTCTCTTCCTTCACTTAGCCTCTTCATTCCCTACACATATCCTCAACCAGCTCAACCACCAGATTAATGAGGAAGAAAAAGAGTTTCCTTTCAACTGACACCTGTGGCTCTAGATGAAGTGGGAAAGGGTTTAAAAGAAATTTTATACAATAATGGATTAACTCAATGATTCTCCTCCCCTCAGTTCAGGTTTTAGATTTTATTTTGTTCTATTGCTAATAGCTGACTGAGCTATCTCAATGAACCTAGAAACAATCATAACACTTACTGAGATAAATCCTTAGAAGCTAATTATGTACAGACACTCACATCCACTTTAATTGCAATGTTCAACAGTGAGAACTTGTGCATAGCAGTCTACCTGAGAATATTCCAATCCATGATGATAAATTTGGACTATTGAACTTTAACTTCTTTCATCTAATCATTATATACCGAGACTTTCATGGACTAGAACAGTTTTTAGAAGGAACAAACTAAAATGGCTGCTGTAGTCACCTGACCATAAATTGAGGCATACTTTATGAGACTCCTGTGAAATAAATAAATCTATCTGCAATGCAATAGATTTTTATTTAGATCGCAAAATTGGCAATTGAATTGGTGCCAATAAATTTGCATCTTTTGCTTTAATTCACATTTGTATTGTTTAATCTCACATGTTGGAAGATGAAAGGTTTGCCTGCCTGTTAGCCAGCCTGGAAAGAAAATGGAACTAGACTCAGGAAGACACATTGAAGTATATTTCAATAGCTGACTGAGCAGCAGCAGAGAGAAGGAAATTAATTTATAAGCAAGAACTGGAAGGGACTCTCTCTGTCTTCACCTGTTTTTCTCCTTATGTTAGAAATAATGTATCTGGTGAGAAAGTAAACTGAGAAACAACCATTCAGTGAGACTCCAAAGATATCCTCTAATTTCATCACTCTTAAGGATACCAGTCAACAATTAGACAACTGTGGTCTAAGGCTTTTACATCTCAGTAACTCTGAAGGTCAATGCGCTGCAGGGCGACCCGCATATCCACGAGTCCAGTTTCCGCGGTTTTCAGTTACTGCGGCCCGAACATATTATAGGGAACTAGAACCAGGGACAGGAGGCTGCCAGGAAGGTATGTTTCTCATTTAAATGAATGGGTTTGCACCTATCATCAGTATTGGACTTCCATGGTAGGTCTTGGAACGTACCCCTCATGGGTACGAGGTTGGGGTGGGGGGCTACTGTACATATGTTTTGCCAAGTGTTGTATTCACAATGTTGTATTCAAGGAAACATGTCTCGACTATTTTGATACACAAATGATGGATTAAATGGCCTCCCTCTGTTTTGTATGATGCTGTTCAAAGCTATGGATAGACAAAACACATTGAAAGAAGGAACTTGCCTTTAGATAGCAGTTTACACACCCTTAAACCTGCTTCACTAGGTGGTAAGCTATCTGGTGTCTCCCTATTCAGTTATTCCAAAACATCACCTAATACTATGGCTCAACTGGTAGCAGGAGAAAGTGAGGTCTGCAGATGCTGGAGATCAGAGTCCAGAGTGTGTTGCTGGAAAAGCACAACAGGTCAGGCTGATGAAGGGCTGTGCTGAAAATGTGTTGCTGGAAAAGCGCAGCAGGTCAGGCAGCATCCAAGGAGCAGGAGAATCGCCGTTTCGGGCATGAACCCTTCTTCAGGAGTCTGAAGAAGGGCTCATGCCCGAAACGGCGATTCTCCTGCTCCTTGGATGCTGCCTGACCTGCTGCGCTTTTCCAGCAACACATTTTCAGCACAGCCCTTCATCAGCCTGACCTGCTGCGCTTTTCCAGCAACACATTTTCAGCTCTGATCTCCAGCATCTGCAGTCCTCACTTTCTCCCTGATGAAGGGTTCTGGCCTGAAATGTCGATTCTCCTGCTCATCGGATGCTTTTCCAGCAACAAACTCTCCACAATTGCTAGTAGATTTGCCTTCATGTCAGAAGGTTGTGCACCCATATCCCTTATTAAGACATGAGCATAAAAAATAATGTTCCAGTGTGATACTGTAGATGTGTTGATGTGCTGATGGAGGTGCTGTCTTTTGAATGAGACATTAAACCAAGGTTTCACCTGCCATCTCAGGTCAATGTGATCCAGGTACTGTTGAAAAAGAAGGGGGATAGAGGAGTTAGTCCCAGTGTGCTGGTCATCATTTTTCCCTAAAATAGATTTTATTGTGCATTTATCACATTGTTGTTTGTAGGAGATTTCTGACTGCTATATTTTCTAAGTACAAGGGGGATGACACTTCAGAAGTACTGAGTCAGAGTCCCTGGGGTATTGCACCAGACATCAAGCTGCACTAGTCCCAGAGACATTACCAAGTGAAAATTTAATTAACTATCAAACTGACCAATTTTACCAAACTGTCTAATTTAGGTTACTGTTTTTATCATTAAGAAGAAAACCCAGGATTTATTGCAATCAAACAGGTTTAACCAATGGAGAGAAAAAGACATGATTCTTAACCTATAACTTAAACTCAACCTCTATTTTAAAAAAAACTTATGCACAGACACATAAAGAAATAAGACAAGAACTCAAATATTTTGGATGGGCATGGAATAAAAAGTCACCAGAACAAAGGTCCGGCACCATTCTGAATTACAGCAATCAGTGAGTTCCTTTTGACTCTAATGAGGTGGCAATGTTGTGGATTCATTGATTCATAATCTTTCATTTGTTGGTTGAAGATTTACATTTTCATTGTCTCTGACAATGCTCTTTTCCTTTTTTTAAAGATTTTTTTAGATTAGATTTCCTACAGTGTGAAAACAGGCCCTTCGGCCCAACCAGTCCACACCGATCCTCCGAAGAGCAACCCCCCAAGACCCATCTCCCGAACACAATGGGCAATTTAGCATGGCCAATTCACCTGACCTGCACACCTTTGGACTGTGGGAGGAAACTACAGCACCCAGAGGAAACCCATGCAGACAGTCGCCCGAGGTTGGAATCGAACCTGGGACGCTGGTGCTATGAGGCGCGAGAGAGAGAAAGAGAGAAGCTACTTGCTTGAGGTTTTCTTTTACTTCTCCACTCACAGTAGGGAGACAGAGACGGAATAATTTAATAGATTTTTCCTTCACAGGTTGGATGGTTTTGCTGTATTGTTCAAACCAAAAGCTGTAGCCTCTCACCCAGGAACCAATCAAGAAGTTGTTACTGTGTTGAGCATTCCTGAACACACACATACACAAATGGTCCTGGCTGAAAAACAACCAGAACTCAGTCCCTTGGGTTAAAGCTGCATGGTCTCCCATCTGTTAGTCCACAATCCAAAAAGTAAAAGTGGTCTTCCCAAGATACATGAACATCAACTAGCTACAAAACAACATGACCCATTCTTACTAGTATCCTTACATACAGATGAGGAAGGACACCACTTTGAATGGGACAACACATGCATCCTAGGACAAGCCAAACAGAGACACACATGAGAATTTCTAGAAGCATGGCATTACAACTAGAATTCTAACAACAAACACATTGACTTGGACCCCATTTACCACCCCCTGAGAAAAAGAAAGGAAATGACATCACCATAGGAAATGACATCACCACAGGAAATGACATAACCAACCCAAAGAAACCCAAACATAAAAATAGAAAGCAGGAATCATCAGCAATGCTTCATCTGGAGGCTCACTGAAGATGTTACCTAGTATGGTGACGAAACATCAGAACATGAACCTTCCAGCTCAGTGAGCAAACCTACATCCATACCTCCTATGTTCACACCCGAATCATTTATATAAATGACGAAAGGCAGTGGACCCAGCACCGATCCTTGTGGCATTCCACTGGTCACAGGCCTCCAGTCTGAAGAGCAACCTTCAACCACCACACTCTGTCTTCTACCTTTAAGCCAGTCCTTTTTACAAATGGCTAGTTCTCCCTGTAAACCAGGAGATCTAACCTTGCGAACCAGTCCACCATGAAGAACCTTGTTGAATGCGTTATTGAAGTCCATATAGATCACATGTACCACTCTGCCCTCATCAATCCTCTTTATTACTTCTTCAAAAAACCCAATTAAGCAGTAAGACACGATTTCCCAAACAAAAAATGACATTTCTATGACTTTATGACTCTTTGAAATGATTCTGCAGCCGACAACTGTCCCCTTTTTACCCTCCTGATTTCCCTCTTAAATTTACACCTACTGCCTTTATACTTTTCTGGGGCTTCACTTGATCCCAGCTGTCCATACCAGACATATGCTTCCTTCTTTTTCTTGAACAAACTCTCAATTTCTTTAGTCATCCAGCATTCCCTTTAACTACCAGCCTTTCCTTTCACCCAACAGGAATATACTTTCTCTAGACTCTCATTACCTCATTTTCCATCCATCCCTTTACCTGCAAACATCCACCTTCAATCAACTTGTGAAAGCTCTTGCCTAATACTGTCAAAATTGGCCTTCCTCCAATTTAGAAGTTTAACTTTTAGCTCCAATCTATCATTTTCAATCACTATTTTAAAACTAATAGAATTATGGTCGCTGACTCCAAAGTGCTCCCCCACTGACACCTCAGTCACCTGCCCTGCCTTATTTCTCAAGAGAAGATCAAGTTTCACACCTTCTCTGGTAGGTACATTCATATACTCAATCAGGAAATTTTCTTATAGGCACTTAACAAATTCCTCTCCATCCAAGCCCTTAACATTATGGCAGTCCCAGACTATGTTTGGAAAGTTAAAATCCCCTACCATAACCACCCTATTATTTTTACAGATAATTGAAATCTCCTTAAAGTTTGTTTCTCAATTTCCTGTCATTAGGGGGTCTATAATACAATCCCAATAATATGATTGTTCCATTCTTATTTTTCAGTTCCACCAAAAAAACGTCCCTGGATATATTCCTAGACCCATCTTCCCTAAGTACAACCATAATGTTATCCCTAATCAAAAATGCCACCCCTCCCCTCCTCTCTTGCCTCCCTTCCCATAGTAACTATACCCTGGAACATGAAGCTGCCAGTCCTGTCCATGCCTGAGCAACGTCTCTGTAATTGCTATGATATCGCACTCCCATCTTCCTAACCATGCCCTGAGTTTATCTGCCTTCTCTGTTAGGCCTCTTGAATTGAAATAAATGTAGTTTAATTTATCAGCCCTACCTTGTTCTCTACTTTGTCCCTGACTGTTTGACTTGGTCCTTTTCTCAACTGTAACAGCACAGGTTTAATCTGTCCTTAACAATCTCCAGACCCAGAAAATAGCACAGACTTACTAATCTAAAAAAAACACTGCTCCAGGCTAACTTAATACTGATATTTTTAGATTTTTAAAGTTTAATGAAGAGACAGATCTCAATAAAGCATGTAATCCAATAGGAACCCACTCTACTCATTATTGTTGATTTACAAAAAAACAGTAAGGTTACACTTTAAAACTAGCCACTTAACTGCTCTCCTGCTGTGAGGTCTCCCACACACAGGTTTCTCCAAAGTCAGCTGTGAATTTCACTGTTGGTTTACTTTTCCTCAATGCACCCAGGTATTCAGAGATATTTGAAATCGAACAGCAGAACAGTCAGCTGTGCAGATTCACTGCTGGGTCAGGCAGCTGTGCAGGTTTATTTCTCTGTTTGATTCACTTCCCATGTGGTCACTGCTTTTATCTCTCCCTCGTTTTTAAAGTGCTGTCGTTTTGATCTTTCTGTTCCCCAAAGTTCCAAACCAGTGCAAAGATAATAAATTACTGTTCCTAGGATTTGAAGAAATCAGCTCCAATATTGAAAATACCTCAAAAAAGGAGCAGCTCATTACAGCCATAATTTTCCCCATCCTCCATCTTGGATTACCCAGAACCATTTTAGCTTGCTTTGGGAAAATGGTCAACATGGACTGTTTGGACTAAAGGGTCTGTTTCCATGCTGTATAACCCTATGACTCTATGAATCCATGTTCATTCTCCTTGTAATCTAGCAGGTGGCATACTGCAAATGTCACACGTGAAGCAGCTTCATCTTTTAAGAGCATTGATCTTAAGCCTTTGAACTGAACTGGTGTATTTAATCATAGAATCCCTACAGTGTGGGAAGAGACTATTTGGCCCATTGAGTCTCAACTGACCCTCCAAAGAGTATCCCACCCAGACCCCACTCCCTCCCGTGTCCCTCTAACTCCACATTTAACATAGTTATTCCATCCAACCTGCACATTCCTGTACACCTGATGCATCTAACCTGTACATCTTTGGACTAAGTCAAAAGTCACACGACACCAGGTCACAAGCTTTCGGAGCGCTTCACCTGATGAAGGAGCAGTGTTTGTGGACTATAACATGATGTCATACGACTTTATCCACCCCAGCTCAACACCGGCATCTCCACATCATCTTTGGATTGTGGGAGGAAACCAGAAAACCTGGCAAAAACTCAGGCAGACACAGGCAGAATATGCAAACTCCACACAGACAGTTGCCCAAGGCTGCAACTGAATCCATGTCCCTGGTGTTGTGAGACAGTAGAGCTAACCACTGAGCCACCATGCCACTCAATATATAATATTACATATTCTCACACAAAGCAAATGTTAATTAGGGAGCTCCATCTGCCAACTACCATGAAGACCATTTCCTTGATGAATCCATTGGTCAAACTGATTCGTGCTCTCACTGAGGCCTGCTGCAATATTCTGTACTTGATCCTCCTTTATGTTGGCATACCAGTGCAATTCTGCTTTCTAAATCCAGAAGCATAGCATTCAGAATTGTGCAGCCCATTTGTTTGATACCTGTCATTATGATGTTATTTTCTTATAAAGGGATTCAACGTTTTGTATCGGTAGTTGAAAGTTTTGCTACCAATTCTTAGTTTCAAATCTCAAATCCAAGTCATGATAATGCAACTTCGGAAGAATCTTCATAGTTGGATTGGAAAGCTGGTCATCAAAGAGTCAAAATTAAATCGAGGAGGATCATCTTTATAGGAGTCCATTGGATTTCTGTACATTATCGAGTCTGCACTATCATACAATAGAGTCCAGGCACAGATTATCTGAGGTACAGATGAATCTACCACTTTATGAAAATATATCCAAGCTTCTGTGCAAATAGTAACACCAGCAACTATTTAGAATTTGATGGAGAGATTGGGGGAGGCAGAACTTCCTGTAGCAGTGTGGGCGACAGTCTGAAAGTTGGAAAAATACTCATCATTTGGAATCTCAACACCCACAAAAAAATCCCCATGTTCCCCTTAAACCTTAACCAGCAATTTCCGAAACTCACTGCTAATCAGCATTCACTTTACTTCCATACAATTGTATATCATTGTTAGGTCAACTCACCTCATTTACATGTAAGAATCAATTTTCCTCTCCTTCTCTGAGGATCTAAATGGTCCCAATTCCCCATAAGAAAGTCAGAGCTGACTTTCAGACCTGCTGACAGTAGCTCACCACTTGCTTCTCTGGGCATTCACCAACTCTGCCTTCACCCCAAAGTCCCTGCATGCTCCATGGACACTGTCCTTCTCCACCATGGCACCGGTAAACTACCAGCCTCACCATAAGCATCATGTTATTTCTTGGCCCAACTCTCAAACCACTGCAATCCTTCACTTTGGAGCTCAAGGACACCCATAACTTGCATGCTTCTGCCTGGTCATTGATAACACTTGTTGTAGTCTGGTTATCAAACAATGACGAGTCAGAATACAGGTAGGAGATAGAATGCTTGAGGTTACGGTGTAATGATAACAATCTCTCAATGTCAGCAAAACAAAAGAACTGATCACTGACTTCAGGAAGAAAGGAGGAGGACACACCCCTATTGACATCAATGGAGCTTAGGTGGAGAGGGTCAAGAGTGTCAAGTTCCGAGGAGAGACAATAACCACCAATCTCTTCTGGACCTCCCATGTTTGGGGAGGCTACTTCTTCCTCAGGAGGCTTTGGAAATTCAGCATCTCCATAAAAACCCTCACCAAATTTTACAGATGCACTATAGGAGGCATTCTATATGGGTGCACAATGGCTTGGTACAGCAAACACTCTGCCCAAGACCATAAGAAACTCAGAAGGTTGTGTGCACAGCCCAGACCATCACAGAAACCAACCTCCCATCCATGTACTCCATTTACATCTCTTGTTGCCTTGGGCAGGGTGCCAACATCATCAAAGACCCCTCCCACACCGGTAATACTGTCCTACAACCTTTTCTGTCAGACAGAAGATACAGAAGCTAGAACACACACACCAATTGGTTCAAGAACAGCTTCTTCTCTGCTGTTATTGGGCAACTGAATGGACCTCTCTAATTTTCAAATCTAATATTGATATTGCTTTGTTCATCTTCTGTACAGCCTTAACCTTGTGTGCTTCCCTCTGTCTAAGCACCCTGTGATCTATTTGTCATTGTTTGCTATGATCTACATGTACTTCTTGCAGAACAAAGCTCTTCACTGTACTTAGGTACATGTGACAATAAGTCAAATCAAATCACTGGGCACAAGTGGCACACGGGTTGCATTGTATGACTCAGTTTCATTTCTTAGTGCTCACTGACTTCGTACCCACTTTAAGGCTGTCACCGTCTGTAACCTGCAATGCTTTTTAACACAGATGGACAGGCAGGGAACACTAAACAGTCCAGGGCTGGACATGTTACTGCATGGCAATGTGTTCCATCAATGTCATATCTATACCATGTGCAAGCAAATTGTATGCAAACACATTGCATGTGCTTAAAATGAATGGCTGTGTGTTGAAATCAAAGAGAACCATTTTTTTTATGAGATCAATGGGGACTCCAGTCAGTGGGTACTGCTACAGTCAACAAAGGGGCTTATCCTACTCTAGTCAGTGAGGTTGACCAAGATAGTCAGACTCTGGGGATATGTGTCTTTGCATTTGGAGATTGGGTCACAGTCAAGCCTTGCATGTTAAGTGCCTTCAGAAATTATGGATATTGTCTAATGTTCAAAGATATTTTGATGTATCTCTGGATCTGGTGGAAATTGAACTCAGGCCTCCTAGCTCAGAGGTGAGGTCATTACCACAGAACCACAAGAACTGTTAAAGCTGCTCCAGCCTGAATTCACAACCTAAGCATTTCACCCACCTCTATACTGTCATATAAATACAATGTGCCTGACCAACTGCATCAGTGGTTCAGACAGCCCAGGGTTATTGTAGGTCAGTATTGGAGTTGTGGAGACAACAGGCCACAGGGCTGGGCCATTCTCATTTGGACTGTCCGATAAAATCCATACAGATGTTTGTTCAATTCTGGTCAGGGAACATATCGGAGTTCTGGAAAAAGTGGGAAATTCAAATTTTGCATTAGGGTTCATTAGAAACAAGGAAACAAATTTGAAACCTTGCCATCTTTTTTCCAAACTCAACTGTGCAAGAACAATACAACATGACTGCCAATGCATGCAGAGTGGGTGGAATAAGTTATTTCTTAGTAGTGAAGTTAAATTATCTGAATGTGAAGCTCTATTGGAGACAATTACATTAATCATGTACCCACTGATTAATACCATCCAATCTGGCATCAAATCATGCTTCCAACAGGTCACTAACTATACAGAGTACAAATTATGACCTTGAGTAATCAGGACAATTACATTGTTCACACCAATTGTCCCCTTTTATTCATGGGATGTGATTGTCACTAGCTGGGCAATGTATTGTCCATTGCTTGTTGTCCTTGAGAAGGTGCTGGGGAGCTGTCTCCATGAACCACTGCAGTCCATTCGTTGTGCATAGATGCACAATGCTGTTAGGGAGGGAATCCAAGATTTCGACCCAACAACACTCAAGGAACAATATATATCTAAGTCAGGATGGTGCATGGCTTGGAGAGGAACTTGGAGAGGAATGATGGTGTTCCCATGTAATGACTGCCCTTGTCCTCCTACATGGTAGTGGTTGTGGGTTTGGGAGGTGCTCAGGTAAACTTGTGACTTTCTGCAGTGCATCTTGTAGATGGCACATACATTTGCAAGTGAATGCTTGTAGATGTGATGCAAAGCAAGTGGCTTCTTTGTCCTGGATGGAGTCAAGAGACCAATGGATTGTCCTTTGCCCAAGGCTGAGCAGGTGTCTGTGGTCTCTAGCAATCTGTGCGCTTCAAAATCTGTGTTCCTTCTCAATTAGCTGCAGAGACATATCAGTGATGTACTGCCAAGTCTAATCTAGAAACAGCACGCACCAAGACAAAAGTGAAGTTAGTGGAGGATGAATGTTGGTAAATCAGACTTACCAAAGAATTGGCCCAGAAATTACAAGCCAGAACTTAACATCAGTCAATGGTAAAACATTACTTAAGTGTACTTTCTCATT
Source organism: Chiloscyllium plagiosum (assembly GCF_037043375.1). NCBI lineage: Eukaryota > Metazoa > Chordata > Chondrichthyes > Orectolobiformes > Hemiscylliidae > Chiloscyllium > Chiloscyllium plagiosum. The sequence goes on along the minus strand of NW_028270159.1, from coordinate 26,555,808 downwards.
GGATGTTGGCGCTGTTATTAAGGACAGCATTTGTTGTCCATCCCTAATTACCTGTAAATGGAGTGGCTTGCTAACTTTACATTATATACTGTTTGAGTTTAAGGCCAACTCAACACATGGTGCAATTTAGTCTGTCTCTGAATTACTTGCTCAATGATATTACCAGTCACCAGTTCCCTATATACTATTTAGGATACATCTCACAGAAAGGGACCCATTTGGTCCAACCAATCAATGAGCACGTTTCTCTCCAAATGAGGCTCTTTCCATCTTTTCTCGGCAGAATCTACGACACAGTTATCTATTGCCTCCTCTTCCAAATACTTGCCCAGTTTCCCCTGAAATGCCATGATGTTATCTGCTCTAAACATCCGCTATGGCAGCAACTTTCATATTCTTGCCATAATTTGCGTGAACAATATTCTAATTAACTTCCTATTAGATTTCTTGATGACTATCTTGCAGTGATGACCTCTAGTTGTGTTGTTCCCCACAAGAGGAAACATTTTCTCTGTATCCACTCTGACAGAACTTGTCAGAAGTTTTAAGACCTCTATTCAATCACATGACTGTCTCTGGAGCCCAGCCTGTCAATCCTCATGCACTATATATAACCATATGTTTTGGGTATCACCCGGCAAACCTTTTTTGTGTCCTCTCCAGTGCTTCTGTTATCCTTTTTTTATAATTCAGTCTGTCTGGAACTAAAGATTGGTTTGCCTCTTTTTGTGGACTTGTTCACCTGCACTGCAACTTTTAGTGATTGGTATATTTATACTCCAAAATCCCTTTATTCCTCAATCCCCAAATTGACCTACACTTTTCAAGTACTGTGATTTGCCTATTCTTCCCACCAAAACGTACCATTCGCACTTGTGAACTTAATTTGCAATTTATGTATCCTTTACAAGTTTATTAGCATTCTCTTGTAATTTGTCACAACCTTTCTTAGTATCAATCATTACCTATTTGATGTCACCCACAAATTTAGAAATTATCTTTGATTTCAAAATCTAAATTGTTAGCGTAAACTTAACAGCAGTGGTCCAGCACTGATTCTCCAGGAACACCATTTTCTATTTTCTGATACTCTGAATAACCACCCTGTCCTTTCACTTTCTACTTTGTCTTGAGGGCAATTAGAATCTATTCTGTCACGTATGCCCTGACTTTACATTCACTGACCTTAGTGAAAGAATGGGATGTCTTTTTTCCCCCCATTCAATCACAGGATTGGGGCATCACTGGCGAGGCCTGCATTTATTGCCTATTCCTAATTACCCAGAGGGCAGCTAAGAGTCAACATGACTGTGGGCCTGGAGTCACACATAGACCAGACCAGATAAGGCTGGCTGCTTTCCTTCCCTAAAGGACATTAGTGAACCAGATGGGTTTTTCCTGACAATTGATTCATGATGGTCATTATTGAATTCTTCCTCCATCTGCCATGGCAAGATTTGATCCTGGGTCCCCAGAATCTGGGTCTCTGGAATAATAGTCCAGCAATAACATCAGTAGATCATCATTTCCTCAATGTCAATGGTCTTTTGAAAATCCAGATAAATTGCTGTGTTGCCAAGATTACCTGCCTTTTTATCTCCAAAAACAATTAGCAAGATTCATTAAGCTGGATGGTCTTTTTAAAATTCAGAATGACTATTCGCTAAAATGTTTCTAATTGCTAGGTGCTTCTCCATTTATTTTTCCTACCATTAATGTTAAGCTGACTGATCTATAATTCACTGAATATGTCCTGTTTCTTTAACATATGATTTACGTTAGCTAATCACCGGGTCCTCTGGCACACCTTTTGCTTCCAAAATATTAAATGAGTTGGAGTGCCTCTGCTACTTTCCTTTAAAATATTTTTCGTCAGTATTCACTCTAGAAAATGACAATGTTGTCAAGGAGAATACTGAGATAGAGGCTACTAGACTAGGTTTGATTGAGGTTCACAATGAGGAGGTAGTAGAAATCCTGCAGAGTATGAAATAGATAAGTCCCCTGGGCCGGGTGAGATTTATCGTAGGATCCTCTGGGAAGCCAGAGAGGAGATTGCCGAACCTTTGGCATTAATCTTTAAATCGTCATTGTCTACAGCAATAGTGCCAGAAGACTGAAGGATAGCAAATGTGGTTCCCCTGTTCAAGAAGGGGAATAGAGACAATCCTGGTAATTATAGACCAGTGAGCCTTACTTCAGTTGTTGGTAAAGTGTTGGAAAAGGTTATAAGAGATAGGATTTATAATCATCTAGAAAAGAATAATTTGATTAGGGATAGTCAGCAGAGTTTTGTGAAGGGGAGGCCGTGCATCACAAACCTTATTGATTTCTTTGAGAAGGTGACCAAACAGGTAGATGAGAGTAAACCGGTTGATGTGGTGTATATGGATTTCAGCAAGGCGTTCCCCACAGTAGGCTATTGTACAAAATACAGATGAATGGAATTATGGGAGATATAGCAGTTTGGATCAGTAATTGGCTTGCTGAAAGAAGACAGAGGGTGGTGGTTGATGGGAAATGTTCATCCTGGAGTCCAGTTACCAGTGGTGTACCGCAAGGGTCGGTGTTGGGTCCACTGCTGTTCGTCATTTTTATAAACGATCTGGATGAGGGCATAGAAGGGTGGGTTAGTACATTTGCAGACGACACTAAGGTCGGTGGAGTTGTGGATAGTGACAAAGGATATTGTAGGTTGCAGAGAGACATAGATAAGCTGCAGAGCTGGGCTGAGAGGTGGCAGATGGAGTTTAATGCAGACAAGTGTGAGGTGATTCACTTTGGTTGGAGTAGCTGGAATGCAAAGTACTGGGCTAATGGTAAGACTCTTGGTAGTGTAGATGAGCAGAGAGATCTCAGTGTTAAGGTACACAGATCCTTGAAAGTTGCCACCCAGGTTGACAGGGTTGTTAAGAAGACATACAGTGTTTTAGCTTTTAATAATAGAGGGATCGAGTTCTGGAACCATGAGCTTATGCTACAGCTGTACAAAACTCTAGTGCGACCGCACTTGGAGTATCGTGTACAGTTCTGGTCATCGCATTATAAGAAGGATGTGGAAGCTTTGGAAAGGGTGCAGAGGAGATTTACTAGGATGTTGCCTGGTATGGAGGGAAGGTCTTACGAGGAAAGGCTGAGAGACTTGAAGCTATTTTCGTTAGAGAGAAGGTTGAGAGGTGACTTAATAGAGACATATAAGATAATCAGAGGGTTAGATAGGGTGGACAGGGAGAGCCTTTTTTCAAGAATGGTGACGGCGAGCATGAAGTGGCATAACTTTAAATTGAGGGATGATAGATATAGGACAGATGTCAGAGGTAGTTTCTTTACTCAGAGAGTAGTAAGGGTATGGAATGCTTTGCCTGCAACGGTAGTAGATTCGCCAACTTTAAGTACATTTAAGTCGTCATTGGACAAGCATATGGATGTACATGGAATAGTGTAGGTGGGATGGGCTTCAGATTAGTATGACAGGTCAGTGCAACATCAAGGGCTGAAGGGCCTGTACTGCGCTGTAATGTTCTATGTTCTAAAATACATGGGTGCAATCCCTTACTAGAAGCTTGACTATTTTTGAGTCTTAGTATATTTTTAAAAATTTTTAAACATACTTACCTCATTATTCAACATCAAGATTATTTGCTCTATCTCCCTGGTTGTATGAGGGTAAAATAATTATTAAATATTTCTGCCACCACTGTTGTAACCTGCGATATTATCCTGCTCACTACTTAATACGCTTATGAGCAACACAACTTTGTTTTTATTGACGCACCCATGGAATATTTTACTGTTGTGAATTTCTTGATCATTTCATAGCTTCCTTCCTGTCCTTATTGTTTTTGATGTCGCTCCTAACCTCTTTACACTCACTTGTACCATGCACTCGTCATTCTCTATTTATGCATTTTTCAAACATCAATTGTTCCCTTGTGACTTTGTGGGTCTATGCAGTCCTATTGATGTTTAGTTTGTTCTTTTCCTTCAGAAGGAATATTTTTGTTGCACTTTGTTGAACAGTTAAAAGTTGCCTATCGTTCTCCTTCATTGTTTAGAGACCGGAGTGATCAGGAGCATCATGAAGCTTCAAGATAAAGGAAGTTATCAAGTCAAGTCACTACAGTTTTATGTTTGACAACTGTTACCTTTGAAGTCACATTTCCTTCCTCAGAAAAGTAGAGTTCATGGGTGCTTGATTTTCTATTGGGACTTTCTGTTGCAGATGACAGCTTACAGTATATGTTGACTGTACACAGGAGTCATGGAATATCTTATAAAACATACGGCAATTAACAATATGATGTAGTTACTGACCTCAGCATAGCTCAAGTTGGTAGCGTTCAGAAGATATAGCTATAAGTCCAACCCCAGGACAGATGAAAAACCGCATTATCAGAGTTGCTTTTCTTCTGATGTTTATCGCAGGCTTTAAAGTAATATTGAGGGAGCACGTTGGACATTCGGAGAGATTTCCCACTGAAAATCTAACCATACAGCAAATCCACTGAATTAACAAGTAGTAATTGCTGTATGGCTTTATAAAGCAAGGGAAGGCAATGGCTAATGGCATTTCACGAGCCTATTAACCACAGACCTAGGTAATGTTCTGGGGACCTGGGTTCAAATCCTGTTAGGGCAGATGGTGGAATGTGAATTCAATAAAAATCTAGAATTAAGAGTCCAACGATAATCATGAAACCATTGCCAATTGTAGGCAAGATGCTTTTTTACCCCCAACATGACTCCAGACCTACAGCAATTTGTAAAATTAATAGACAACTTAAAAGAATTGTGACTCTTAACTGCCCTCCTATTAGGGATGGGTAATAAATGCTGGCCTGGCCAGCAATGCCCACATCTCTTGGAATGAATTAAAACAAAACTACCAGAATTTCTTTGAATTCACTCCTGGGATCTCAGTGAGACCAAGATTTAGTGCCCAACCCTAACTGCTTTTGAGATGTGGGTGGTGAGATGCGGTCAGTGGGGTAGGGTGCATACATACACTCATAGGTCATTTCAGAGAGCATTTAAGCATGAATCATTTATCACACTGCTGTGTATCTGGAATCACATACAGGCCAGAGAAGCATAGCAGCTTTCCTCCCCTAACAGACATTAGTGTATAAATGTATTAAGCTATGTTCAATGGTTTCACAATGTATGTACATGAACGTGTGGATTTTTATACTAACATGATTTGCTCTGAATGATCGGCACATTGATGTTTAGTTTGTGAGGCTTAATGTTACTTCCAGAATTTTATTAATGGAATTTAAATTCCACCAGCTATGGTGGACTTGAATAAAATCCCAAGATAATTGGCTGGACATCTGGATTACTAGTCTTGGGATATTACAATTAAGCTACTGCCTCTGCCCCAAGCCAAAATATTTGAGTGTAAAATTAATGGACAACTTAAATAAATTGGGACATGTCTAATACATAAATCTACTTTCTACCATGACATTTGGTCCAACAAGATCTATAATTATTAAGTCACAAACAAAACGCATATATTAAACTATATAAACGTTTAAAGAAATGGAGCCCGAGTAAGGGCGAGTGTTTTAATACTAATCTCACAATAAGTTAGCAAATCAATAACATGAGACCAAAATCAGATGTGTGTCACAATAAGAGATCTGAATCACTCAATATTCATTTTATGTGAATTGTTAGCAAGTGCTGAGGCACGCAGGAAACAAAAATAAGGTGCTAACAGATTAGTTAAATTGCATTAAGGCAAACAAACCTTTATGTACATGAATGTGTGGATTTTAATACTAATATGATTCGCTCTGAATAATCGGCACATTGATATTTAGCTTCTACTTTCATAGTCAGTTATCAATGAGCTACCTATTCCCTCATATTTAATTGGAAGTCTGACCTTACATGCACAGTGATATGTTTAATAAATAGCACTGTACAGGAAAGACACATTTTCATTGCATAAATATTTCAAGTTGCTGTGCTGACCAAATACCCAAACGATTGTTTGATAGTAGCGATGGCCAATTTATTTCAAAACCTAACCTTTGACTTTCTAATTTTGGAACCATATTGACAGATGTTCGAACCTAGTTGGATTGGTGCAATCATAATCAGATAATAATGTAATAAAGGATTTCTTAGAAATGAAACTTTGCTACTATTACATAAACAGGGAACATTTTTCCAGAAATTTTAATAACACAACTTGTGGATGTTAAGGAAATCTTGGAGACGAACTTTATTTGTAAAAATCGAACTGGTCTCCAGTCATTACACACTTAATTCAATGTAAAGACACCTTAGAGCTTTAATGTACATCCAAATTGAGGAAGTATAAAAAAGGTTGCAATCTTCAGGATGTGTCCATTGTGTGTACAACTTCCTCCATAATTTCAAGTTCCACTGGAGCAACTGTTTCCGTTAGGTATGCTGTTACCCCCTTCCTGTACTTATAGCTTCCTTGCCTGGTGAGACAAAAAAATGTAATACACAGTAATCACCTACAGCAAGAAAACAAGAATGTCCCTGAATGGTAACAAAACCATTGCATAGTTGTTTATTTGTCATTGATTTCGCTAAAATTCTCAGCTTTCAAACAGGACACAAGGATAAAAGGTGCATCTCTTGTAGGTGTGACAAACATTTTTTGGGATATTCCTTCTTCAAAAAGCAAAAAGAATTAGCTGCTATCAACAAGCTATTTTAAGTAAATGTACATAATTGACTTCAGTTGCTTCATACTTTGCAGTGAAGTATGTTTTCCCATGAACAGAATTTATGCTGAAAACAATATAATGGTTTTGCAGAGTCTTCAAAAAAAAAGTCTGCTCCTCTATTACTGGCAAATGCTGACAGAAGAAACAATAGTTACAAAAAAAAACCGCACTGTTAAACAGATGCTATAGATAAATTAAAATTCATTATAAAATAACCAATTCATGCAACAAGTGGGAGCATGTTGATAAACATTTCAATTTAGTAAGCTTTGTAGAATGTCAAACCACATAATTCATTGTATTTCTGCAAATATTAAACTTGCAATTAAAATGCATTCAGACCAGGGAATTTTATTGAAGACAAAGTTAGCGAGAAAGGTATCCGGATTCCCAATAAACTGAGTGAGAATAGGATTATAGACCAATGCATCTTCTATTAATTTGTTTACAGCAAATCATAAGATGTACAACTTGGACAACTGTGCAAGTTACAGATATGAATTAGACTATCTTTTGTGTGATCCCTATGAAACATGAACCTGATATATTTTGCATTTCAGATATATTTAAATTACAATGCAGGCTAAATGTAAAAAAAAAGTACCCATTTTTGGATGAGCCTGTTACAGTGGTTCAGGTGAATGTTAGATATCACAACTTCAAAGACGAGGGAGCTCTGGTGTTTTGACTCCATTTTGCCCACAAATGCCACCACCCTTGACAACAAATTGGTCATCGATCTCATTGCAGTTTCTATGACCATTCCTTAACAAAATGGCTGTTCTTGCCTCCATAATAAGAAATGCAAAAGTAATACAGTGCACAAATTAAGGAAACTATGGAAAACAGTTGATATATATTTGGATAAAAGAATGTGGAGAGGCAATTTAAATGAAATGGTGCAAATTTAAAGGGTATACAAGAACAGAGAGGTCTGGAGTTTCACATACATCAAACTCTGAATGCAACCAGTCAATTTGACAAGGCTGTTGATAAAAGCATACAGTATCCTTAGCATTTGTAAACACCTCATCCTGACTTGGAAATATATCCCTATTAATTCATGGTCATTCGGTCAAAATCCTGAAATTCCCTTCCTAAGGGAATTTTCAGGTCTACCAACAGGACATGGTCTGCAGAAATTCAAGAAGCAGCTCACCACCACCTTCTCAAGGGCAACATTTCAACAAAGTGACAGATTATTCCAATACTTTGTACTTGGGTACACATAACAATAAATCTAATTCCTAATTCTAATACTAGGGATGAGCAATAGCTGCTGGCCCAGCCAGTGACACCCACATTCCTCGAGTGAATGTACAGTCATGGAATACAAAAGCAAGGAAGTGATGGTGAACCTTTATCAATGAAATCCACCCAGTGGTGAGACTTTATTTGGAATACTATGGCCAATATTCTGGACACATGTTTTAGGAAGTATGCAATAGCTTTGGATAGTGTGCAGAGAAGATTTACTATAACTGATTCAGGAATGAGGGACTTTAATCACGTGAGAAGCCAAAAGAAGCTGGAGGCGTTTTCCTTAGAGGTGAAGGAAAAATTTGACAGAGGTGCTCAAAATTCTGAAAGGTGTTACTCAGGTACATCCAGATAAAACAATTTCACCAGCAATTTGTGTATAGCAACTTGTACACTTGTAAAGGAGAATCAACTGGATAGCTCATTTAGAGACTTAATGGACTGAAAGGTCTCCTTCAATGTGGTATAATTCTACACATAGCTAGAGATCAAATGCTATAAATGCAATGTTTCTTGGTCTGAGGGGTTGATTTACTAAGAGGAAATGGGTTTAGTGCCCTAGGTAATAAGAGGCTGTCTCATTCAATGACTATTCTGGCAGATAAACAAGAAGGACAGACACCAGCAGCACTTTGAGATTTCAGAAAAGGATCCTGTAATTTGGATATATCTTAGAAGTGGAAGAAATTTCTGTGAAAATTGAGGTGTAGTGGATACAAGTTCATAAGGTGTATGAATGATTAAAAGTATTTTGTTGATACAAAAATATTACACAGACAAAATGGAACAGCTTTTCCTGATTAATCACAAATACAAAATCTCAACCAAAAAAATCATATGGGCTACACTGATAAATTAGAAACTGATAAATTGTGAGAATAGAGAGATCCCAGATCAAACACATTGCTTGTATGGTGGTAGCTGATCTGAATAATAGTGTGGTTATTACAAGGAGCAACAGCCCTACACAGAAGAAGGGAAAAAGTCACACTGGCTCCTCTCTCGATCATTTTTCAATGAGTCCACTGAAAACTGCATGTGAATAGACTTGAATGTGATGTTTGCCAGGGCCGAGCCAAATCACTTGGCAGCAAAACTTTCACTTAAAGTTATTATTTTTGCAATGTCCCGAGGGCCACAATGGATTATTGAATTATGTCAAAATATGAATCAGGCCTTAAAGGGTGCCAGCCTCTGATTGGCTAACAGTGAGGCAGAACTTGATTATCATGCTGTGAGATAACCTGAGACAATTGCGATCAGCTCTTATCACGTTGATGTTTAAAAACAAACATACTCGTAGGTGTGGGTGTTGCTGGTTAGGCCATTTACTGACAGTCCCTAGATGACCTTGAGAAGGTGGTCGTGAGCTGTCTTTTGAACTGTTGCAGTCCATTTGCTGCAGGAAACCTGCAATGCTGCTAAGGAGAAAGCTTCAGCATTTTCATCCAGTGACAGTGAAAGAATGGTGATATGTTTCAAATCAAGATGGGTGTGACACCGAGTGGTACATGCAGATAGTGTTTCCATGTACCTGCTGCCCTTGCCCATCTAAGTGGTCATGGATTTGGAAGGTCTGTCTAAGGATCTTTGGCAAATTTCTGCAAAGCATCTTGTAGATGTTTTCGGTGCTGAATGTTTGTGGATGTGGTGTCAATCAAGTGCGCTACTTTGTTCTGGATGTTGTCAAGCACGTGGGGTGTTGTTGGAGCTACACGGATCCAGGTAAGAGGAAAGTATTCCATCACATACCTGACAGGCTGCAGCGAATCAGGAGGTGAGTTAATCACTGTAGTATTCATTGTTTGTATTAGCTTGCAACCTTATAAGTCACACCCATTGGTAGGGGCAGCGAGTCAATTGCCACTGAACATGTCCACTCCCAGATTTAGGCTAAAGGAGTCATAGTTGAAGTTTTAAGTTAGAGATTAACATCTTTCCCCTCTCATGTTTTAAAACTATGGTTCTGAGGGCATATGGAAATTTTGCTGTATTCCACGTAAGAGCCTATTATTCAGGTTTTAATACTGAATTCCAAAATGTTACTAAACATTGAAAGGGTAGGCTGGGGGTGTGGGGATTAGAGGAGGTCCGAGGGCATCACATAAGAGTCTGATTCTTTCTTACACTATCTCCACAAAAGCAGGGCTAAGATATAAAACATTTGTTCAATTTACTCTGCTACAATACAGTATAACTAGTATTCCTGCATCCATCCTGACTGCGAAAAACTCACTCAGTGCAGGCTAGGGATTATATCTGAAAGCATGTTCTGACAAAAGGTCATCGACCTGAAACTTTCTATAGATGATGCCTGGCCTGCTGAGCATTCTACATTTGTTTAAAATCTGAAACCTTCTTGGACGATAAATCACAGCTCTCTTAGTTATTGCTGAGGCTCTCTATCTCCATTTCTTATTGCTACTGTAGAGCAACAACTATAATTTTACAATTAGGTGGTTAATCTGGAAAAAAATGCACCTGAAATAATGTACTGTATTACACTTGTGAATTAGTTATATGTTCCATGATCTCTTCTGAATGGCCACAATTACAAACTGGGTGAGTATTTGCAATTTTCCATTTGGGTTGTAACTGTCAAACCCACCATCTCTCAGATTGAATATCTTGGTTAAAATGTCTTGCTTTCCTTTTCCCACTCAAATTAGACATGAATGGAGTTTTATAAGAAAGTAATATTTATGTTTACCGATAAAGACTGACCATGAGACGCTTTACAAATAGTGCCTGTACTTTAATTAAATTTTGCTCAAGTTTACAAAATTAACCACAGGCAGAGCTCAACATAGCCAACATAAGGATATTTCATCCTCTTTTGTAAGATTTCTTCGCTTAAGCTTCTGACAAAGTCACATTTGGACTATTTATGCTTAGAAATGGTGTAGCCAGTCTTCTATGAAAGCTTCTCACTATGTTGCCCACTCCCTATGAAGCTCCATCCCCGTTCCCCAGAAAATAAACGGTTGGAGATCAATCTGGAACTCACTATACAAAGAATATTTGTCACTAGGTTTGCATTATCGCTTTACAATTTGAATTTCTAAGACGTTAACAATGCAAAGAAAACCAAAACCTGCTTACCGTACACCCTTTTTATTGGCAATATCAAAAGGTCTTAGGTAGTCCATCTTATTCTTCGTTATCACACACAAATCAATGTTACTTCCTGATCCCAGATCACTGAAAATACCTGCAGCAATGGCATCCCGTACAAGTTGCTTAGCCTCTTCTTCCTAATGGGCAAAGTTTGCAGAAATATTTTGTCAGCTGGAGTTAAGATAGAAAGTTCAACTACTTTTGGAAATAATTAAACATGAAAGTATCTATGCAAGTGTGTTGAATTATAATTCTGAGGACAAACTTTTTTTTTATTTTCAAGGAATGATTTGCTGATGATATTTATTTGCAGTCCTCATTGAAGGACAACTTGAAGCATTGTGTCAATATTAACTGGATGTTTCCAGCAAGCTATTCTTTCCATTTCAGGCCTCCTTCTCTACTGTCAAATTCTCTTGACTATTTCATTTTCCCCGTACAACACTCAGCATTATACATCACAATGAAAAAGCAAGAGCTCCCTCTGTTGACAGAACAATGGAAACAAGTTTACTTACACAAGCTTTCTAATTGCAACTGTTTTTGTTTGCATTTTAAGCAAACTACAGGAATTTTGCCGACTATTTTTCACCATATCTGGGAGTGCATGCATGTGCTAAAGAAGGTGTAGCATAAAAAAGCTTTTTTGTTGATACGAAGTGAATGCACTGATTGTAGATTTAACACTATCAGCAGTATAACATGCTAAATGTTTTGCAAATGGCATGTCTGGAAGTCAAAGGACGAAATCATAAGAAAAAAAATAAATTTAGTTAATTAACTGCTTGCTCCTACATGATGCTTTGTAATATAGTTTGTAGTGCTGCACGACCTTAGTCTGCCTTCAAAAACTAAAAGAATAAAAACAGTCACCAGTTATACTTCACGGGTTTTAGCCATTGTGATCCTGAAAAAAAGTTTCATACACACTACCTTCACCAGTATTACATTGTTAATAAGACTAGGTGCCACACATGAATTCATGGCATATAATGTAGAAAGACCACTTAAAAGGTAATGCAAGCTACAATGTGCTCTCAATGCTCAAGTGAATCTGAAGAGAATTCTAAACTCTCTCAACAACAATCAAGCCTATTCCCTATGCATCACATACATTCTCTTGTGACTTGCACAGTACAAATGGTAGTTATTAAAAACATTCATATTCCAATGCTTATTTGTTCAAGGGCACATACATTAAATTATTAAACTTCCTGATTTTGCAGATTTGTTTGCTTTTCCCTTTTATCACAGATCTTTTACAAGCCAACTAAAAAATGTATCCAACTAATCCGCTAGCACAGAAATTTACCTTAGATTGAACTGTATGTACATTTTAAATGAGTCAGTTAGGAGATGTTACATCTCACTGAAGGACAATCTGAAGCTAATGAGGGTAGCTAATGGAACCTCTGTAAATTGGAAGGCAGAGAGAAAATAATGGAATTACTGGCCAGGCCTGATGACAATAATGACAATAGACAACAGATGCAGGAGTAGGCCATTCTGCCCTTCGAGCCTGAATAATGGGCAAATTGTTGGGGACCATGAGAAAAGAGTGAACAGCTGAGCACTTGGAATACAGTGGCAGGGTCAGAGAGATGGTACTGATTTATGAAAGGGAAATCATGTTTGACAAATTTACTTGAATTCTTTGGAGATGTAACTCAAGAGTTGATGGGGGGAGCCAGTTGATACGGTTTATTTAGATTTTCAGAAAGTTTTTGACAGTTCCACAAGTTATTAGTATGTAACATTAAAGCACATGGAATTGGAGGATTGTGTATTGAAATTGATCGGAAATTGGTTAGCAGTCCAAAAAAAAGTAGAAATTACTAGGTCTTTTTCTGATTTGGAGGCAGTGTCTAGTAAGACATTGATGGACCACAGCTAGGACCATAGCTATTCATTATATATATTTATTTAGATAAGGGAACTAAATATAATATCTCCAAATTTGTATTTGGCACAAAGCTAAGTGTGAGAGAGAGCTGAGGAGGATGCAGAGATATTTCAGTGCCTTTGGACAGGCTGAGTGAGTTGAAAAATGCATGGCAGATACAGTACCATATAGATAAATGAGAAGGTATCCACTTTGGGAATAAAAACAGAAAGGCAGATTATTAACTGAATTGCTATCACTTGAATTGCTCAACAAAACCTGGGTGTTCCTCATACACCAGACACTGCACACATTCAAATGTGCAGTGATAAAGGAGACAAACAGTTTGCTGGCATTTGTAACCAGAGGATTCAAGTAAAGGAACAGGGACATCATGCTGCAATTGCATAAGGGTCTGGTGAAACCACACCTGTTGAGAGTGTGGTGCTGGAAAAGCAAATCGACGTTCCCGGCATAAGCCCTTCATCAGGAATCCTGATGAAGGGCTTATGCTCGAAATGTCGATTTTCCTGCTCCTCGGATGCTGCCCGATCTGCTGTGCTTTTCCAGTACCTCATTCTCAACTCTGATCTCCAGCATCTGCAGTCCTCATTTTCTCCTGGGACCACACCTGGAATTGTGCGCAGTTTTGGTCTCCTTATCTGAGGAAGGATTTTCTTGCTACACAGAGAGACTACAGCAAAGAGTTACCAGACTGATTCCTGGGATGGCGGGACTAACATACGAGGAGAGGTTGCATTGGTTGGGAATATATATGCTGGGGTTCAGAAGAGTTAAGGGGGGAAACCTTATAAAGTTCTGACAGAGTAGATGCAGGGAGGACATTTACCCTGCATTTCGGACAGAGAGGAAAAATTTCTTCAAATGGCAAACTTGTAGAGTTTGCTACCACTGAAAGCAGTCGAGGCGAGAACATTTAATGATTTCTAGGAGGTGGTTGAAGCAGCATTGGGGCTAAATGGATCAAAGGATATGGGGAAAAGCAGGAGGATTCTATAACCAGCATTTAGCAGTGAACGTATAGAAGAAATCAAAACGATGCAAGACACCCAATGAACCTAAGCTGTACTGATTGATTACAGAATTTTGGATTGCCTTCTTCAGCAAATGACTTCACAATGACAATGCAAGAAAATCGATCATTCCAAAATTAGGAAATAAAAGCAGGAAAAGAAATTTGTTCCTCAGTTGAGCATTAACCCACATCAGATCAAAATTAAATGGCGACTTACTTTCACCTCTAAATCAACACTAGTTCACATCATTAACACTACTGAAATTCTCATCATGGCTTTAACATTGCAAAGTTTAGTTCTTTCAACATTCCCCTTACCAGCCTTCCAGTTCCATTTCACATGCAGAACTTTACAAGGTGCAATTTTTTTTTAGAAAGATGGGACATGACAACTGTTGCCCAAATCTAATTGCTTGAGAAGGTGGTGGCTTGCTATCACCTTGACCTGTTGTACTCCACGTGATGTACAGGAAAGGAACTTCAAGATTTTGACCCAGTGACAGTGAAGAAACAGCAATATAGTTCCAAGTCAAAATGATGTGCAGTTGAGAGGGATGCTTGCAAGTCATGATGCTTCAATGAGTTCCAGTCCTTGTTCTCTGGTAGTACAGATTGCTCTTCAGATTATGTTGACAAAGCAGCCTTGATAAATTATTGCAAGGCATCTTGTGAATGATTCACACTGTTACCACTGTGCATTAGCTGTGAAGGGAATGAATGTTTAGGGTACTGGCAAATGGCTATTTTGTCTTGAATTGTATTGGGCTTCTTGAGTTTTGTTGAAGTTGCATTACACAGGGAAGGGGAAATTATTCCAGCCCAATATGTTAAAAGTCAAAATTCTGGTAAATGGTAACCATCCAGATACTGTTGAGCTTTCAGGGATAGGAACGCCATTGAATGCTAAAATGAATTGGTTAAATTCTCTATTGCTGGACATGATCGCTAACATTTGCTTGGCATAAATCCCACTTACCACATATCAGCCCAGACCTAAACGTTGCCCAGGTCTTTTTGCACACTGGTACAAATAGTTTGAGGAAATGCAAATGGTACTAAATTCTGCAATTATTAGCAAGCAGCTCACTTTGGAAGAAAGGATATTGATGAAATGACTTAAGATGGTTTGATGTGGGATACTAACCTGAGCACTTAATTTCAAATCAGTCATCTTCAAATCTCTCCATGGTTTCACTTCATCTAAGTCCAAATCTTCCTTTAACAACCTTCTCAGACAGCCTACTCTGATCTTGAAATTTTAGATCACTGAATATTTTCTCTCTCAATTGATTCACGTTAGATTATAGTTCTCATGCTTCTACATGACAGTTGTCAACACAGCATTAGCAATTAACACCCATTTCATTCTCAGTCCAGGAATAAATAGGAACAATTCAAGCTTTCAACCACTAAATGTTGTGTTATGTAAATTTTTATTAAGTGCATTTTCAGCCTGCGTAAGATACACTATTTTTAACTAAGTAGTTGTTTATTTTCTACATAGACACAGACACACAGTTTAGTAGTTCCTCAGATTCATCAGTCATTCAAAATTATGGATTTTCATGCACCAATTTTACTCTAACAAACATGGAAGCTTGGGAAGGGAGTGGGGTTGGAAAACAAAAAATCTAGTTCCATAAGGATTTTAAAGTTCCTGCAAATTCCAGAGCTGCAGTACTAGCAAAGTTATGAAATATAAAATAGATGTCCTACGACATTGCTATTGCTTATACAGAGCGGATGCTGCCAGTTTGTATCCTATTGTCTCGCAGCTGTCTCTCAAGCCCTTCATTTATCCATTAGGGCAACAAAAGACAATAAAGGTTCGGGACCTGAGGGTTGGAGACTAAGGTTGAATCTGTTATTGCTACCTGTAGTGTACTATGTGCCTTCTCACAATAAATTTTTGAGAATCAAGGAGATTTTACCAGAACTATGGATTGCGTTTGTCCATCTCATCACTGGTCAAATTAAAGTTTACCAGCTTCCTGGATGTGTTGTTCAGTGATCCCTTTGTGATTGTGATCATTTTTTCTAACTGATCTCTTCATTAACTACTGTTGTTACCCACTATCTAAAGTCAGAGGCAGGATTTTTGAAGACACTATTTCCCTTCAGAACAATTACATTTTTAAAAAATAGACTTTCAAATATTGACTTAAGTACACATTATAATAGGGAGCGGAGATATCATCACTGCAACTGAAAGGATGTTAGTATTTTTTGCCACAATCTTGATGGGGTTTTGTGCGATTGTACGTTTAGTTGGACCAACGAACAATGTTACAGGCTTACTAAAACCATCAAATTTTTCACCAGGTGCACAGAGCGGGATTAATATTGGATAGATATGTCTTTGAAGATGGTCAGTGAGGGACGAATAATGGCATAAATGTTGTATGGGCAGCCATGATCCAAGCACAAACTATTTTAGATGGCCATTTACTTTCCTAATTCAAATCACTTGTGAAACAAATTCTCCGCATCACTGTAGTTACAGGCTGAACATTCAGTTTACTGGATCTAAATAGGAATATTTAGCTGCAAGGTCTTAAGATTCTTTCCAAAATATCAACCAATGAAGTTCAATTTTCAAAACAAAAGATAGCAAACTTATTAATCTTTCAGAACAGGGATCAGGAATACTTAAACAATTTTCAAGATCAACTAAATATTCAGAAATATTTGTGTTCTTTTATTTTTAAAAAGCTATTAAAATCACTAACTTAATACAGTGAAAACACGTAACTTGTTTACAATAACTTACTCTCGGCATTCTAGCCCCTGGAGCTTAAGTGTTTACCTTAAAGGAGCCTGCACTGAGTAATGCTGTACAACACAAGTCATCTGTGACAAGCTGCCTTTACAGCACTATCTGTTCACCTCCATCAGACCATCACAGAATGTGTCCCAGGGCTCTTATGTGCAGCTCGATTTACTGCCAGATGACAAATGAGCAGCACTTGCAGAAAGTGTGAAAAGGTCTGCACCAGACATGTAACGGTCACCTCAGCTGTATCACAATCCATGGCAAGCTTAAGCAATACCAAAAGTCATTAAATTGACCACTAATGGCCACTTTCACAAGGTACCAGAGGAATGAACACAGCATGAAATAAATAAAAATCTCAGTATGTACTGCTAATCAACAACTGTGTTTGTTAAAATATTTATAACATTACCAATCTGCTGCATTTAATACGAAGAGGCACTCTCTAAGCATTGTCATTTTAAGAGCGTGATTTATACTTGCTGCAGTACTGAACTTCATGTAGGCTTGGTTACTGGTCACAAAACCTGAGATTATACAAATTAGTTTCTGACAGTACTATACTGCATTAGAGCTTTTATTGAAGAATTGAACACCAACAGGAATTTGATCAAGGGAACAGTCTAGACCTTTTTTAAAAAAAAATTGGAATTCCAAGCTTGGAAGCAATGCACTTGCATATAAACCTTGATTTTAAGCAATTATGAGCAAGCAATGAAATTGACCACAACTTTTTAAAAGGTAGCACCTTCATATGAAAATGATTTTGAAACTTGGAAACATATTTGTTGAAAAAATGTGAAACATTACTGTCCTACTTCAAATCGATACACCATTACAGATTTTTAAAAATTGTTTTACAAGATAAACATTCTTCACAAACTCTACCCTTTGTATTAAAAATGTTTTCATTTAAAATAGAGCTGAAGACTTAAAAATAGAGTAATTAATAAAAATTAAATTAAAAAACTCGCATTTCATGGTTTCATTTGTCTTAAAAAGTGCTGTGAATTGTAGTCAATTATGCAACATAGGAAATAATTTAAGATCCAAAAACAACTAAATTACAATGACCAGATAATCTATTTTACAACACAACTGAGAGAGAAATATTGGCCAGGACATCAGGAATGATTTCCCTGCTCTTCTCTGAAATAATGCTATGGGATCTTTACATCTAGATTTTACATCTAGAGAGAATAGATGGGCCTCAATTTAGTGTTTCAACTGAAAGAGGCACCTAAGACAATGCAACATTCCCTCAATATTGCGTGCGAGAGTCAGCTGTGATTTGTGCTAAAGAAATTGGAATACATCTTTTAACATGAATTTTGTACTCAATCATTTAATCTACAAAATAATTGGACAACATTCCTGTTAATTGTTTCTCAATTAGAGGCTAATTATATTCAGATGGTTGACATTAATTGGAGACATATCTGTAAACATAGAAAATAGGAGCAAAAATAAGCCATTCAGCCTTTAGACCGCGCTCCGTCATTCGGTGTGACCATGGCTGTTCATTAAACTCATTACCCTACTCCCACTTTCTCCTCATATAACATTTGATCCCCTCAGCCTGAAGAACTACATTTAACTCCTTCTTGAAAACATTCAATGCTTACGTCTCAACCAATTTTTGTGGCAGAGAATTTGACAGGCTCAACACTCTCTGGATGAAGGAATTTCTCAGCTTTGGAGGAACAAGCTGAACTTTCGGCCAGTGGATCTACACCTATTCAGACTAAGTTCTAGCTCCATTCTTCACCAAAAAGTCACATGAATTTTAACAATTTTACCAATATCAAAATTAAATCTAACTAATAGTTATTGGCATCTTCGACTTTGGTAAAATACCAAACGATATTGTAATTAAAATTTAATTGCAGCAGACCCAGCAAAGTCTTATTCCGTGGTGCCCAAAAGGACTATAAGTTGTTCTAGCTAATATATTTTTGTTCATTTTCTCTCTGCTGCTATTGCATTTGCTCTATTCTTAGATTGAACACCAAGAAAAATAGAACAAGAAAAACTGCAGATGCTGGTAATCTGAAACATGAACAGGAAATGCTGGAAAAAAACTCTAAGTCAGGAAGCATCTTTAAGGAAGAAGAACGTTTCCTTTTCAGGCATATTGCTTCATCAGCACTGCAAAAACCAGTTCTGAAGATGGGTAGTGCCTAAAATGTCATCATTTCTTTCCTTTACTAACACCGTCCAACTTGCTGAATGTTTCCTACATCTGCAGAAGTGGTACTGATTTCAAATAATTTAAAAACTGTCAGGTTAAACGCAGGCCATCCTTAATTGCTTATGCAACTACTTAATGATGTTATTTTTCACAATACTGTATAGTGCAAATTAAATGGCAAGTAAATACATACAGTTCAAGTGATCCAAATCACTATACAATATAATTTTACTGCTAAGCTTTGATAATGTGGTGCATTATTAACGTATAGCTCTTGCCATTGTGTTTAATGAAAAGCATGCAAAATAATCTGGGCTCATTATTATGGTCTATGATCAGCAATCCTTCACCAAATTTTATTTTTGATGAGTTACTTGGAATTTTAGCTGATTGCAAAACATGATTTTAATACTTATATGCAATATAAACTGTTCAAGCAGTTTCTAATACTTCCTATTTTTAAGTTGTTTTGTAGCACCTATGAATATTCTGTCAAACCTGTTACAGAATTTGGGATGGTTAATTTTTGCAATTTTTTCAAGTGACATTTATAGTTTATCAGAATATCTTATAGAAAAGCAAAATCAATAAACAATGCAGTGGACTTTTAAAATATAAAGACAATACTTCCTGCATTTCTTTCTAAAGCCTTAACTGAAAGTTTTGAGAAAAAAAGCCAAACACTAAAATTAACAATGGAAATAATTGTCTAATAAGTATGATTATGAATTCAAAATGCCTTTTGCCCACTGATCTAATTGTTCTTATATTAACTATTGTTACTTTTAATGCAAATTTAACATCTGCTGCCCCTAAAGCCTTTGGTTGCTTTCAAGATAGGTTTTGATTAGTAAGTCAAGTTTAAATTAATTCATTAGCAGGATATCTTTAAAAAACACTGATTTGGTTACAATCATTGCTGATAAAAATTTAATAGATTAATTCACAGTCACCATTAATATCTAATTCAATATAAATAAAGCAGTTAGATTATGCCAAATGAATTGTTTGTGTCTAAATAAATTCTTTACACATAAAACATACTTGCACAAAGCTACTGAAAATAAACTAATATATATAATGCATTCTGTAAGCCTGCTCCATGTTGCATAATTCAATAAAATACATTTTTTTTTAAAAAGTACTCCTATGGGAAAAGAAAATTAATATATTCATAAGTCTTTTTATGAAATGGGCAATTTTATTTCCTCCAGGTTATAGAGTAATTGTCCGAACAGTCAAGACAGAGACTAAATCTACTGAAATAATGACACGACAGTCCAAGAGCCTCAAGACTTTTTTTTAAAAACTGCTTTGTCAGAGTATTCACGACACTAATAGTCTTGCTTTATCTCCATTGCCTGCTGTCTTGATCTGGTAAGCAAACCTCACAGCAAGCGGTCACCTTCCTATGGAGTCATTAAAACTCAAAATGTCAGCTGGTGGTAGTAGCCTGTGGACTTCCACACCTGAGCCCTGTGGCAGGCACACACAGGCTGTTTGGATCACTGTCAGTAACAAACACTGAATTCATATGCAGCCTGTCATTACACTCCTATTTTCCATCTGACAGATGTGATCTAAATGAGATTGATTAAAGTATGTAATTCAGCGGATAAAAGAAAAGTTTTCAGAGTTAATTTCTGCCACGCTAACAGCAAAATTGCTTTTCATATGCCTTCCCTCAAGAATTTGAAAAAATATGTATGAAGGCCACTTCAGCCAACTTTCCATTGTAACGGAACTGCCACTGCGCATTCATAACAGTTAATAAAAGCGAGAAATGTGGCCTTGGGACAGTCTTGCTCATGGTGACTATGTATCACTACTATTGCTAATGTTGCATTTTCTGCCACAGTTTAGTGATAGGATAACAAAGATTGAAACAACCTCTGGTGCCACTGAGCTCTGAAATTTGCGCTATTATTGTGGTAAATAGGAGCCGAACGATGTGATGTATTCAACTAAATCCCATTTGCTACTATAAATAAGGTATCAAATGCAATACAATTCAATATAATTGGCCCATGACAGCCAGTGCTCATTTTATTTTTCTGTGGTCTTGAGGAATTTCTGCTGTCTCCAAGCATTTTGTTTTCCAAAACACAAATGTTATTTCTAGGGCATAAAGTAAATTATAACTACTGGGACGTGCTACAGTAAAAGAGTACACACAAATATAATCTTTAAAGAAACCATTTATAACTCAACTAAAGGTATTAGGACTGCCTCCACTGCTGATGTTTATGCTCAAAAATTGCAACATTCAGTTTGTAAATGATGCTGTTACTGACAAGTGTACAATTTATACTGAGCCTACCTGTAGAATATTACGTTAGATGTTCAAAGTTTGAGAGAAGATTTGTAGCTCGGGTGCTCGTTGCTGTGGTTCTGTTCGCCGAGCTGGAAGTTTTTGTTGCAAACGTTTCGTCCCCTGTCTAGGTGACATCCTCAGTGCTTGGGAGCCTCCTGTGAAGCGCTTCTGTGGTGTTTCCTCCGGCATTTATAGTGGCCTGTCCCTGCTGCTTCCGGTTGTCAGATCCAGCCGTCTGCTGTAGTGGCCGGTATTTTGGGTCCAGGTCTATGTGTTTGTTGACAACTATGTGCCAACAAACACATAGACCTGGACCCAATATACCGGCCACTACAGCGGACGACTAAAACTGACAACCGGAAGCGGCAGGGACAGGCCACTATAAATGCCGGAGGAAACACCACAGAAGCGCTTCACAGGAGGCTCCCAAGTACTGAGGATGTCACCTAGACAGGGGACGAAACGTTTACAACAAAAACTTCCAGCTCGGCGAACAGAACCACAGCATATTGAGAACAACAAAAACATACATTCCCTTTTACTGTCACCATACAATAACTGAATGTAGATATTGTCCAAGCTTTGATACTTCTTTCGGAGATCAGAATAACTTATAAGTTGAAATTTTCTGTACAAGATAATGAAGAATAGCTAATTCTACCAATTCTGAGGATCAATCCTGATGGGGGAGCACTATGTCGATTCATAAGATGCTGACTACTTTCAACAGCGTTACGTAAATCCAATTTCTAGCTGAGCAACAGATCTACTTTTTATTCTTAATTATACTTCTAACTCTAGAACTAATCCCTTGATTAAATTCAGGGGTTTAATCAATGTGAGCGGACATTTAAAAAGCCTCTTTGCAGCTTTGTCTTGTATTAAATAAATTTCAGCACCTGGTTAGTTTCCTATGCACAACTTATCACAATGTAGTTACTGACAGCTGAGTGCTTAGTCATTGTAGGCATTTAGTTTTCGAGACTAGGTTTAACACTATAGTTCCATTCAAGTGATTGTCAAGAGTTTGAATGAGAAATTTCAACTATTTTCCAGTAAACTCAGAAGCATAACACTAAAGACATTGTGAAGTCTGTTACTGACATTCTCATGGATACCGTAATAGCAAATGCAGTGGATCATGAGAAATTTCAAAGTTGTGAAAACATGAACATACAAATTCAGGCATTGCTGTACCTGAAATATATATAGTTATTAAACTGTGGTCAATTAGTTAATGTTTGCATCCAAGCCTGAATCGGTTCATTTTGCAGTTAAACCCACACTTCTAACCAGGTCACTAGATTGCAGCCCACTTGACTTTCAGTTTGCTCCCTTTCACTCCCCCAAGAAAATTTTAAGAACATTGCATCTCCCTCCAATCAACTGAAACTCGAAGCCATGCCATTGATGTCATCACTGTGCAGTTACACCAGACTGGAACAGGAATTTGGTGTCACTATTATGATTGTTGCGTACCTACTGGTGCTATTCTTCCTTGCCACCTCACTGTTTTCTACTTCCCGCACTGCTCTTGCTTGCAGCCTACTCACTGCTTTTCTCAGGGGTCGGGCAATGTGTGAAGGAGCAAAGAGTCTTTGTGAAAACCCCTCAATCAATGGTTTTGGAATTGATTTCGGGACATTATACTACTACATTAAACAAGCTTAAGTGCAACTTAGTGTAACATGAAATTGCCTATATTTGACAGTCTCTTGCATCTAAATGCTAAAACTTACTGATACTGATTATGTTGTGCAAGCCATCACAACTCCTGGTGGAAATATTCCAGGCATTATGATAGTGTGGCAGTTGGGGTGTCAAACACAGCCTTTTAAAACACAAATTAAGCAGCCATTTACACAGATCAGATTCAGATCTCTCAATACCTATTGGAGCCGGACTCATAGGAAACATGCCTTTTATTTGTGAGAAATAGCTGCCTCTGTTTTAATCACTTATGTTCAATTCATGATAAATAAGACCATTCTAGCCTCCCAAAGTTAGAACTCTCTGATTCCGAAGCATTTTAAACTGAGATGGCTCAGCATTTACTTTAAGGGCAGGAATCCGAGAAGTAGAGAAGGTGACAGGAAAGAATGCTGAAGTTATTCCATTTCACGGCAACAGCTGTCAAAGTGAGAACATTAAATGAAACGAGAGAAAGGATTTTTAAAAAATCAGAAACTAAGAGGTAATTTTTAAAAAAATTATATAAATATTGGAGTACACAATTGAAAATCTACAATGAAGTGCAGAAATATATGTTTTACTTTCTTTGTCCGTTAAGCTCAGTTGTAGACACAGTAAAAATAAAAAGGTAGGAGATGGAGGCACTAGTCAATTTAATGGAGGATAATATAGTAAGCATTTAATTCCTATCCCTATTTGTGTGTTCTCATATTCAATTAATTTTACTACCAGTAGAAAACACTAACTCTATCCAAATACAACAGCAATATGCACATTTTACCTTGTAAAAGCACTGCATTATAAGTTCTGTAGGAGTTGAAGTGCTTTCATTGTTTAAGCTAGATCCATAGCTGCCCAAATGACAAATTAATATCGTTCTATAGTAGTTGTTTGGTGCTTGGCATCACAGTTCTGAAGCCTATGGGCCCATCAGGACTGAAACTGCTCAGATCTTCAGCAATCCATAAGTGTCCCTCTGGAGGCCAGTACTTGCATCAGTATAAAATATGATACCATAAATCAGGCTGTAGAAGTGGCACTTGTGCACATCACCATCCATCTCACCACTCATCTCTGAAGGGTCTTGGGTAGAGCTTATCTCTCAGCATTGCAACAAGGGACCAGACAATCAAGCTACTGGCATTGACAAAGCATTTGCTGCTTACATCTGAAGACTACAACTCAGAGGCTGAGAAGAAAACAGCCCCTGCTGGTATGATCTTGCCTCGGGCACTGGCAGAACTGGCAGTGGCACATCTTCAAAAGGCAGTGAGCCCATGTGCAAGCAACCCACACAAACAGAGTAAGCCTCCAGCTTCTATTCTTTAAGCTGGAGTATCTTCAAAGCCTAGAAATGTGACTGTAGGGCTCAACAGCTGCCATCACAAATCTGATATGGCTCCAGTTTTGAGTACTGCTCAAGATTCATGCAAAAGAATATTTCAAGTTGCCATTATTGCCTGTCATAGATTTATAAATATTGCTCAGCGTCTGCCATGGTGAGCTTCTCATGGGACTTTACTACATGACAACCTAAGAGAAGAACTAGCCTATTTGTTCATATCAAAGAGGCCCACTTCAATTCTGTCTACATTTTATTTAACATTATTTAACAAAGAATTATATTTATTGCAGCAGGTATTTTTTTTATTTCCAACAGATTTCAATTGTTGAAATAATTACACTGGTTTCATTGCTTTCCAAATGCTTGTAAACAAATCCAAATCAAGGACTGCAGGACATTTACATTTGAATTGTAATCCTGTGAAATTCTGTACCATGCATACCCTTTAGGTACTCTGGTCCTGCAAAGGCACTTGACAGTTTGTACAAAGGAGAATTTGCATATGGCACATAAGATAAAATACTGAAAAGGGCAATACTTTTTTTTGTGTTCTCCTCCCATTTAAACCTCCACAACCATAAGACATAAAAATACGCCACTCAAACCTCAATATGCTGTTTTTCAAGTTCTCTTGCTCTTTTTTATTTAAGATTATTGACCTCTCAAATAAGACATGTAAAGTGATAATTTTATCAATTCCTACCCAAGACTGGTTGCTCATGGAACAGGTTTTTTCTCTGTTCAACAAAATAAAAGAGAACTTATAATAACCATTAAATTATTTGTGGCTGATTAGGAGAAACAAATAAAGGACTCCCCAATGTCTCAGAGAATTTGTGCACTGTCCAGGTAAAACTAGATCAGAACACAAGAATCAGAAAGATCACCACTCTGTTCTAACAGGGACATTATAATTGACCACAATACTCCAGACAGAAGCAGAAAAAGGAAGGTAATCAGTCCAGCATTTCAAATGATGAGATATGTTCATAGATATGTAGTTGAGCTGTATCCCCAAGTTCGAATTGCAAGCTAGCGCTCACTGAATGTTCACATTAAGGGGGAAATAATTGAAATGGGAAAAGTGTAAATTAAAGAACATGTATACATACAAAAACTTATTTCAATGTTTCACAGATATATACCAAGAGCTGAGACAAATCGATTCAAATTAGAAAGCAGAAAGATAGGACCTGGGAGAACAGTCATTTCACCATTGAGAAACGCTCAAATCCTTGTGCGTCACTAGAGGTTAATAATGTAGTTCACACAAAAAAAAACTTACTATTGAAAGGAACAGGTTACTCAACTGACGAAATAATATTAAAATCATAAGACTTTGCATTTCAATGCTCTAACGAGAGGGATCTAGGGGGGAGAAAAAGAGGTAGAAAAAATAAAAGGGAGCGAGTAGTGTATAAAACCAACAGTCAAAATTTCATAAGAATGGGGAAACAGCCCTTTCACCTATTTACCTAGTCGGTAACTACGCAAATACAGAAATATTTGCACCCTGTTCCTTATTATAAGGGTAGGTAGTACTTCAAACAAATAAATGGGCATTATTTTTTAAAACTACTTAATAACAAGACTAGTTAAACAACTGCGAAGTGATATTGTCGTGGTATGTCACTGACTAGTAAACAGGACACCTTGGCTAATGCTCTGGAAACATGGGTTCAAATCCCTACACAGCCCTCGTGGAATTTAAATTCAATTAACATAAATCTGAAGTATAAAACTAGCCTCAATCATTGTGATTGTTTTAAAAAACAGTCTGGTTCACTAAGCATGGAATCCCCACAGCTTTGTTCTTTATGGAAGGAAATCAGCCATCCTTACCTGATCTGGCCTGAGGCAATATTCCTCAATTACAGATGCCATTCTTGGCTTTGGCTTGCTATTGGTCCGCATAGTGCAAAAATAATCACTAACTCAGCAGGCGTCGGTCTCCAACATGCACCCATCTACTGTATGGCACTGTATTTGCAATTCTTGTTCACGAATGTCATTCAGGGAAGAAAATTTGAAGTCCTCACCTGTTTTGGCTTACATGTGATTCCATACCCTCAGCAACACAGTTAATTCTCAACTGCCACTCTAGCAAGTCACTTTGTTGCATTGGACACCTACATTAAGATTTTTGCGAAGATTTGTAGCTCAGGTTGTGGATGTGGTTGTTGGTTTGCTTGCCAAGCTGATGGGTTGTCATGCAGACATTTCATCACTATGCTAGGTAACACCATCAGTGCGACTTCTGTGAAGCATTAGTGTTCTACTCTGCTTGAGATTTGAGAGATCTGGTCTGTTGAGATGAATGCAGTCATTTCCAGTTTTTGTATATACGGTCTGTTTCTACATGCTTGTTGATGGCATTCTGGGTTGAAAACCAGGCCTCTAGGAATTCCTGTGCATACACCTCTGGTTAGCTTGTCCAAGGATGATTCCGTTGTCTCAGTCAAATTGATGGTCGTCCTTGTCTCAGTGTATTGAGATGAACAAGTTTACTGTTTTTATTTCCAAAGTAGGAATTTATAAATATAAATACAAAATAACATTTTATAAATTCTTACTTTAGAAATAAAATCAGTCTGGCTCCAGGATGAGACACAAACAGACTTGAAACATGGCCTCACACCTGAAATGCATCATCTGACCCAAGGTGTCATTTTTATTCCGCTAAAAGTTGAAGTTATCTTGGGGCAGGGATTTACATATTAATCAATTGAAACCCGCACCTCCATTCTAACTGCTTAAAGATTTGAGAGCCATCTAGGTTTGTTCAATACATAAGTTGTATGATCCTTTGATCTTTTACCATAAATTCTGTGTCCGATGTATTCTCTCTCACTAATTGCTGGAGGAAGGAGCAGGTGGTCTGAAAGCTTGTGGTTTCAAATAAACCTGTTTGACGATAACCCGATGTCATGTGATTGTTGACAAAGTTCTGGCCAGAGTCTCTCCCTCTATCCGCTTGCTCATCTTTGCAGTAAGAGCACAAACAAAAGGCATCGAGCACATTCCTTCCCATATGTCCGTAACCACATATGCGTACGTGGGCCTGCGTATGTGTGGGGGACAAAAGGGCCTATATTAAAGGCTTGGAGGATGAGTAGAGTTCCGGAGGGTCTGATGGGAACCATGAGTAAGTGAAAAGACAGTTAGCTCATGGATCCAGCATCATTACATTCTTTTAATTGTTGAATTTCCATAAATTCTGGAAATTGGCCGAGTGGGATTAAATTTGAAATGATAGAAAAATGGAGCATACACCATCCCTTCTGAGTATGGATTGGTTGCAACACCTCACCCTGCCCCAAGCTACCCAATCACGGTCTCTTACAACTAGAAGGAACAGGTTGGGAGTTCAGTATTCTTATTTTAAATAACAACCTTCCATCTAACCTAAACTGACATTTATTTCGTTTTAAAACATCCCCCATGATGGTCCCTTCTTTGCTCTACTGTAGTACGATATGGAATTTTAAATGTTCTTTAATTTTAAAAATGTCTCCAACTTGCTGGGTAAAAAGAAAAGCTGTTCTAATGAATGTAAGGCTGGTACAACGTTATGAACTTTGCACTCCAAATTTTCTTCTTTTGAAGAGATACAGCAGACAATTCGGCATAAGGAATAAAATGTGCTGACTCAAAACGTGTCAACTGCTTTCCTTTGTTCTCCTGAATGCTAACATAGTTTTATTATTGTAGCTCTGCCTCATTCGACTTGCACACTAGTCTACTGTCCAAAAATGAAAATGCATCTATAAAAATAACGTCTTTAAACATCTGACACTCAGGTCAATAGTCACAGTCATGCTGCCAGAAACCTGCAAAGACTTTTAATGTGACTATGTTTTTCCATGCTAGAAATATCAATCAGTTCAGGATGTGATCTACTTTGGTAGTCTAGCCTGGTTATGGACAGAAATGGTGAAACATTTTTGCTGACACAGCAGGATGTGGAGGATTATTTTCCTCAACTCAGGTCTACAAAATTTAAATTTGGATAAGTAGAAGATGCAAAGATATTTTTACAAATAAACTTAAAGGCACATGTATTGAGATCAGGTCAGAAACTGTGGGCCATTTTTATCAAGAGTTTATGTAAGGTCAAACTACACTTATCCTCCTTCTGGATAGTGTCTACAGTTGCCTTGTTTACTGAAAATATTAATGCTCCTTCTGACATTCATGTTCAATAATGAATCAACTAATTTTCAAATGTGATTAATCCTCAATGTATGCATCTTACTGTCCTTTTCCATAAATCCTTCTTTTGTTTGGTATGATAGTATAGTAAACTTTGTTGTCTTCTGGCTGGACTAATTTCCTCAATTGTTGTTACCCATTTAGGTTCTTCAAAAGAAGTGCAACTACTTGGTTCCATCACATATACATAAATGATTTGGAGGAAGGTGGAGGTTGCCTCATTAGCAAGTTTGCAGATGACACTAAGATTGGTGGAGTAGCAGATAGTGAAGGGGACTGTCAAGAGAATACAGCAGAATAAAAATAGATTAGAGAAATTGGGCAGAGAAATGGCAGATGGAGTTCAATCTGGACAAATACAAGGTGATGCATTTTGGAAGATCCAATTCAAGAGCAAACTATACAGTAAATGGAAAAATCCTTGGGAAAATTGATGTACAGAGAGATTTGGGGTGTTCAGGTGCATTGTTCCCTTAAGGTGGCAACGCAGTCAGTAGAGTGGTCAAGGCGGCATATGGCATGCTTTCCTTCATCGGACAGGATATTGAGCACAAGAGTTAGCAGGTCATGTTAAGTTGCGTAAGACTTTGGCTCGGCCACATTTGGATAGTACGTACAGTTCTGGTCGCCCCATTACCAAAATATGGAGAGTGTGCAGAGGAGGTTCACCAGGATGTTGCCTGGTATGCAAGGTATGCTGGTATGAGGAGAGGTTGAGTAGATTAGGATCATTTTCATTGGAAAGGAGGTGGTTGAGGGGGGAACCTGATTGAGGCCTACAAAACCCTGAAAGGTATAGACAGGGTGGATCGCAAGAAAGATTTTCCCCAGAATGGAGGACTCAATTACTAGGGGTCACAAGTTCAAAGTGAGAGGGGAAATGTTTAGAGGAGGTAAACAAGGAAAGTTCTTAATACAGAGTGCAATGGGTGCCTGGAATACATTGCCAGTGGAGATGGTGCGGGGGGCGGGGAGGAGGAAGAGAACGTTAGCATCGTTTAAGATGTATCTAGACAGACACATGAATGGGCAGGGAACAAAAGGATATAGATCTTTAGAAAACAGGCAGCAGGTTTAGATAGAGGATCTGGATCGGCGCAGGCTTGGAGGGCCGAAAGGCCTGTTCCTGTGCTATAATATTCTTTGCTTTCAGATCTTAGCTGTGTGTAGACACAAGTTTAGGGGCTACCTATTTCCTTTCTTTCTTCTGCTCAATTTAAAATAAAAATAATGTGAACAAAACTTTTCATCAAACTCTCCAAGGAATCAACACAGAAGCAGACTATTTTATAAGTTTACTACTTTGTAGATGAAAAGAACATTTTCTCCATTCTCAAATGAGATGAGCCAATTGTACACTTGTAATCTCTGACTTTGAAATCCAACTTAAAGTTAAATAGTATTTCCTTTATGTGGCCCATATTTGTCAATGATTTGAAGATACGTTCCATCTCTAACTTATTTTCTTGAATAAACACTATCCTTTCATAAATAATACATACTCTTAAGAACTTGGAAAAAATCCTCGATACTTTCAGAATTTTATTTGTTTTATCATTCCTTGTATAATTTCTAAATTAGTGTAACTTGACTACTCCTTGCCAATAGTTTTAATTGAAAATTTATCAAAATGTATATTTTCAAAGTTTCATAATTTATTGAAATCTAGAATTTCTCTATAATACAAACTTTACTTGAGTCTTTAATTTTCATAATGCACCTTTTCTTTTGACCAGCATCAAATCTAAAATAACTGCAATGCATATTAGACTTGAAACAATTTTTGCATTAAGATTAATAATTTATTCAGATGAGGGGTAGATAAGAAAGTAAAAAGAGAATCTAATATGGCATCAACCCTCATACCTAATGGCAATAAAGCTAAGCTAATTGGCCTCTGGCATAGATAAACATAGAAACTGCTGGAGAAACTCAGCAAGTCTTGCAGCATCTGAGAGAGCAGGAAATAGAGTTGATGTTTCAATTCTAAAGAAGAGTCATACCAAACTCAAAACTAAACTGTTTTTCCTTCCACATATGCTACCAGACCTGCTGAGTTTCTCCAGCATTATCACTGGTTGTTCCTGACTTCCAACATCTGCAATATTTTGTGGTCTCTTTCATTAAATCATACTTAAAGTCTAGTTTTTAAACACATAAATACATTCACTTCTTTGGGAAACAAAATTAAAGAATGAAAATTATGATTTGGATTCTTCTTTCTCTTTGTATTATTAATGAAAAAAAAAGAATGAGCTGCTTATCAGTTATTATTTATACTAGTCACATTCTTACCTCCATGTCTTTCTTGTAGCAATCTTCAAATACGGCCATTGCAGCCAAAGATCCAGAACCTGTTTAAGAATAAAAAACACATATTTGCAAAGGTTAACAGAGAACACATTATTACTTATATATACACATGTACTGCAGTTAATATTGCATTGTTAAAGATCATTGGTACACAGATTGGATGGATTGAAGACAGACGAACACAACTTGTTTTCCTTTCCTCTGTTCCCCGGCTGAGCTAACAATAAAGCAATCTCAAATTATTCAAACTTTCTATATTTTTTCCAATTTGTTTTGGGAATTGACTTCCAAATCAAATTAATTCCAGTTCTACTAACCATCCAGGGGTTACAGATGCACATGCAGTAGCAAGTCTGTTTTGTGTTGGTTACCATACCATACCATACATTATCTTGAAAATAAAATCATATTGCCAGTTGGTGGGAATGCACCTCTCTGATGACAAATTAGCCCTTTCAGGTATAAAATCTAGCAACAGTACTGGGAGAATGTGTAAGTTTAGAAGATATTTTTGAGAACAATATTATCAATGGCTCAATTCTACTATAGAATTCAGGAGCAAACTGAACATTTTAAGAAAGAAAACCAAGGCCAGAATTAAGGTAGTTCTGACGCTGGGTTAAAATGACTAAAAGAACGACTGCTGAAATACTCAAGGTTCAGTATGCTTTCCTTCAAACTACTCAAATCTCAGAGTCTGGTTTAAACCCATTCCAGAAATTGGACATATAATCCAGACTGCTATTATCAATGCAATACTGAAGGAATGCTGCATTATAGAGATATTGTCTTTTGAATGAGTTTTGAAACAGTGTCCCATCAACTATTCAAATGTATATAAAAGATTCTATATTCAGTGAAACAGTCCAACATTCCTCCTCAATCATCACTTCCAATGCAGTTATATCTCATCCTTCTCATTTTTTGCTTGCAGGTGCATTGAAGGTTACAACCACATTTGCCACTGTAATAATGATTACACTTATAGCAATTCAAAGGCTGTGAGGTGCTTTGGAATAGCTGAGGACATGACAAGGCACTACAGAGATGGAAGGTTTTGATCTAATGTTAAAATTGATTTACAATAAATCTCTTATTCCTTTCCTTACCAGGCAACCCATGCACACAATTATTGAAGTCATTAGGGAAACAATCTGAGTTTAGCTTTCTGAATGTGAAGGTGGAGCTCACAAAACAAAAAGTCCAGGATTGGAAAGTCAATGTATGTGATCACCTCACAGCAATGTGTTTGACCAAACTGTGGAAAAATTGTATGCAGGCCAGGCAATAAACCTATTGCCTTCAGAGTACCTGTCACAAACGCTATTTACAGTAAGCAAACTCTGGATTGCAAGTTAACAACAATTTATGTTCATCTACAATCTTTAGGCTAAACTCTAGTATGATAGAGAAATGGGATTTGCTTCAAGCTGAGACTCAAGCAGAATTTTGGTTGACTTCATATTTTACGTATCACTGAATGCGGAAGAATTGGCAGTGAAATAGACAGGGCCAGAAGCAACAAAAGCATGGGGTCAGCAACAAATGAGCCACAGAGGAGTGGCGTCAACAAATGATGCAGAGGTTACCATCAAGACAGTTCACTGGACAAATTCCATCTTGTTCTATTCATTTGTTGCATATTAAAATGTTCTGCTTAGAGATCTTTCACTGAGGTCTGTTGATCAACATTTTATAAGCTAAACCACTGTACCCCTCCATTTGGGCTGCCAAAAATAAGGAAAGGATCACTAAACTCTCCAAATTGATTGCAACATTTTAAAATGGTATAAAAATAGGTTATTTGTCAATTTCAAAAGGTCAATGAATATCCAATGAGATGGGACAGCAACTACATGTGGTGTAATCTTACCCAACATCTAATGCTCCCATATAACATCTATGTAACAGCTTCTATATTAGACATTAAAAGCAATTCAGCATCATTTTGAAAATGAGAAATGTTAACAATTTGTGCCACACAGAGCAAAGCATGGGGCTTTAAAACACATCATCCCATCTGCTATATAGTTACTAAATGGTTTAGAAACTTCTATTTCTGCTGAAAAATGCATTTGGTGCCTATTTTTCAATCCAATTAAAATAACTTTTTGGCATTTATTACTGTTTTAAGTAACTCTACATACTACCTCTCATTTAGCAGGCCTGCACAAGGAACAGCATTTCCCATTTAAAGTGATTTGTGAACACTGGCCGACCTCCACAATGGATTTGAATTGAAAAGAGGTAGCGATTAAAGGCTTTTGAATGAGATGTCCTGCTGACTTTATCAATTCTGGTGAATATGTAATGGCATAATACAACTTGACAGTTATAATGTTGAGAAAAAAATACTGACTTTCTCATCAGCAACATTTAAGCAGTCCGATTATAGATCAAATACATTGCCTAGAAGCACCAGATTTACAAGAAATAAATTGATCAGTCTGCTGAATAGTCATATTCAATCTGACAGATAACCCTTGGATAAAATATCTTTAAATTCAGCACGATTAGAATGGAGCAATTTTCTGTGACAAAATACATTGCCTGAAGCAGCAGGAAACCGAAAGGGTATGTAATAAGCAACAACAGCCTACTGAAGATTTAAAGCATGTATCAAAACACTTAATTTTCTGGGTGCATATCTACTGGAATGAAATAAAGGGAAACAGTATCAGCTTAGTTCAGTTGGCAAAAAAAATCTTGCCCAAGTCAAAAAACCATGAGTTCAACCCTGTTATGAATGTGAACAAATATTCTGGGTTTGAAATTAAGTGACATGTTGAGGGAAGTGTTGCATTGCCATCTTCCGGATGAAATGTTAAATTCCTGCTTACCTAGGTAAACCTAAATGATGACACAACCAACATTCGTACCTCAACTAGTACGACTAGCCAGAGATTATATGATCTGCTTTGTGCACAATGGCTACTGCATTTCCTTTCCTTAAAACAATGACTGCCTTTCTTAAAATAAAAAAGTGTTTAGTAGTTATAAAGTTAAGAAACCTTTAAGGTTTCCTGAAAATGTGATAACACACTGTATACATAATCGTTTTCCCCTTCTTTCTCCCTAATTTCTTGCATCTGAGAGATACACTCAGTCTCAATACCTCAACCTGGTACATGTTCTTCAACACTCTACGAAAAGAAACACAGGGTGTTATGATCTGTAATGACACTGCCAAATTTATGTTACAGTCTGACGAGGGACCAGTAACATTTTCTTTAAAGTAGACAAAGTTTGAGATCCGAGGTACTTATCAATAGAATAATAGCAAAAGCTTTAATGATATTTTTCATAAAATCTTTACTATACAAAATTAGAATCACAAAACAATCTACTCTGTACATGCACATATACAACCCATACTACTAATATGCAGAATTAATGTGAGAATGTGGGCGGCACCATGGCTCAGTGGTTAGCACTGCTGCCTTACAGAGCCAGGGACCCGGGTTCAATTCCACCCTTGGGCGACTGTCTGTGTGGAATTTGCCCATTCTCCCCATGTCTGCATGGGTTTCCTCCAGGTGCTCTGGTTTCCTCCTACATTCCAAAAGATGTGAAGGTTTGGTGCATTGCCCATGCTAAATTGCCCATAGTATTAGATGCATTGGTCAGGGGAAAATGTAGGGAAATGAGTCTGGAAAGGTGACTCTTCGGACAGTGTGTCGTGGTTTAATGTCCCAAACAGCATAAAAAAGCACTAATTATGGTCAAGAAAGATTCCAATGACTTCTCAGGAACTCACCCTGAGAAGGACGACATTGTGGGTGACTAATACTCTTTGAAACCTTGTCTCCTTCACAATGAATGAGAATTCCTCCCTTCCAGAGATCGAACATTGATACTCTTTGCAAAGACCCTTCATCAAAGTCCAACACAATGAAAGACTGCAATCCCCTGGATTCCAGAGACTGCACTCCAGTAG
Organism: Chiloscyllium plagiosum; assembly: GCF_037043375.1. Taxonomy (NCBI): domain Eukaryota; kingdom Metazoa; phylum Chordata; class Chondrichthyes; order Orectolobiformes; family Hemiscylliidae; genus Chiloscyllium; species Chiloscyllium plagiosum. The sequence goes on along the minus strand of NW_028270159.1, from coordinate 26,521,023 downwards.
CTACTCTCAAGAACAATTCCAGCTCTTTTACTGAGAGCTAGGTTCACCTAACAACTGTACAAATTCTTCAGAACAGAACATTGAAACTGTCCACTTCATTGGATTCCAAATCTTCAGGGTAGATGCCTGTCTCGGATAGTAATTGATAATTGACAGTTATGTTTTGGGTGAAGACATGAGCAGACAAATTGGCAAGTGCAAATTCAATAATTCTCTATAGTCCTTTTGTGGAATAACACAACAACAAACTTATATTCTATCTAGACTTGGTTCAGATTGGACACTGGTTTATAACAAAGGAGGACTTAGGTCAATAGAAAAAACAAACTATAAGATTAAAAGCAGCAAATGCTGAAAACTTTCATAATTGGCAGGATCGGAGGACAGAGAAACGAGGATGAAGTCTTCCTAGCCCCCGAACTCCTTGGGCAATGTTGAGAGTCATTGGTAAAATATGGTCAGAACAGGAAAATGAGATCCTCAATGTTGAAAAATAAAAGTCCAATTTTACACCAGAGGCTTTAACAGTGAAATAAGAATCTTGCTAGTACGTAGCAAGAGGCCTATTGTATGGATTAACATCCCATTATTACCAATCCCACCCCATTTATATGCTGCTTGCTATTTTCCCAGGCAGTGGAGAGAAACTTGACAGTGTCATTTCCCAACTGGAGAGTAAGAGCAGGTGGTTTCAGCTCACAACTTGCTTCTCCAGGCCTGTGGCTTGGATAGCGGTCCCCAACAAGTCAAGGAATGATTCTTAGCCAGTGACTGCTAGCATTCTTTACTTAAAGAGGGTTGTATTGGGCATGCACGAGCCTCACTTATCACCATGGCATAACTCTGACTCACTTAGAATACCAAATCATCACCTCAATACCACACTTTAGAACTCACCAACTTTCATTGAGATGTTGCTCACTTTGCACAGAGATAGAAACCCATTCATGCATCAAACAACATCCTTCTTAGGGCACTTAGCTTGTTTCTCTGAGTGCTCATTCACTTTGCATCAATTTGAAAGTTCACAGTATCTCCTCCTTCCCTTGCCTTGCAGTACTGACAAAGCCAGGCAACTGGTCATGGTTGCCAGCAGTGATCAGTTAAGGGTATGGCCATGTGGCTGTATGGCACTGTGCTACATCAGTGTCACAACTGAAACATGTACCAGCAGCAAATACAGTGTCCTCAACCAATTTAGCAGATCTCAAAGGCAAAGGGGAGCTTTCCTCAATTAAGTCAAGGGGAACAGTTGTCAGTCAAGAATATCATCCAATCTCAGTTCAAGGGTTTGGACACAGTCAGAAGATTGCTTGGGCATTCACGGCCAGTGGGCCACAGTCCATCATGTAGGTCCAATGCAGCCAGTCCAGGGATTAGCAGTCATGAAGTTGCAGAAATCAGTCAGGGGTCTCGTCACTCGGAACTGTGGTCCCATTTTTCCCAAGGGATGGGGAAGGGTTCCGATCAGTCCTGGGGGTCTGATCACTGAAAGTCATAGGGGCTTACAGGGGCCACTGCAGCAGTAGACAAGTTGGAGAAGTCAAATATGGATATTGATGGCAGCATTTTGGGATGGGAGGGCTTATCTACATTAAGAGACAGAGCCTGCTATTTACTTTGTCAAATGCTGTGTTGCCTTCGATTGTCTGAACTGCAAATTCACAATGGAATAGAAAAATGGCTGCGACTGCACCTACAGTCGACGAAGAGATTTTTTTGGCCCATGTGAGGAAGCGGATTCTATTCGTGAGTGACGTGAAGTCCTTCAAGGGGCAATTGCATTAACCAGGCATCAAAACAGTGCAGATTTAAGATATCTATAATCATAGAATTCTGCATGAAACGCAAGCAGTGATCAACTGCATCAAATACAAATCCTGGCAATAAGCAATCTTGACCATGTCACTGATCAATACAATTGACCAACGAACATAATCGTCTCTGTGAAGCAGAAACAATCACAGGCAAACTTAGAATATCACCTGTCGGCCACAATTCACAAAAACTATCCAAAATCCCTCAGGCTGCACAAGGGCTGACAGCTGATTTCTTCTTGCATTCTATTTATAGTACAAGTACACAATCCTTTATCCAAAACCCATGTGACCAGCTGGCTTTTGGAATCTGGAATTTTTCGGATTTCGGAATAAGTGACAATTTGACGGTGAAATTAAATAAATCTTACTGAACAGCAGATGCACCAGTGAGTACTACAAGCCCCGAGACAGAACTGACACCTGCCAGTGCTGGGCCACCCCACCACGTGAAATCTGAGTGAATTGGGTCGAATGGGTGTAGAGTTAGGTTAACTGTTTGCACGCCAAATAAATTGTTATGGATAAAAAGACTTAACGAAAACCTTCAGATTTTGGATAAAGGATTGTATTTGATATTCAATGCTCTATTGTCATTGTGGTCAAGGTACAAGAAAGCCCCAAAGAAACGGAGGAGAAACAAATGCTTCAGCAAGCCTGGGGCCAGCAACAACCTCTAGCAGCTGCTGAATAGGACAGAAATGGTTGTTGCAGGTTCCAGGATTTAGATGTTTCAGTAAGAACAGAGAAGATAGTAAAAGAGGGGGAGGTGTGACATTGTTGGTCAAGGACAGTATTACAATTGCAGAAAGGATGTTTGGGGACTTGTCAACTGAGGTAGTATGGGCTGAGGTTAGAAACAGGAAAGGAGAGGTCACCCTGTTGGGAGTTTTCTATAGGCCTCCGAATAGTTCCAGAGATGTAGAGGAAAGGATAGCAAAGATGATTCTCGATAGGAGTGAGAGAGACAGGGTAGTTGTCATGGGGCACTTCAAATTTCCAAATATTGACTGGGAACACTATAGTACGAGTACTATAGATGGGTCAGTTTTTGTCCAGTGTGTGCAGGTGGGCTTCCTGACACAGTAAGTAGACAGGCCAACAAAGGGCGAAGCCACATTAGATTTGGTACTGGGTAATGAGCCCGACCAGGTGTTAGACTTGGAAGTAGGTGAGCATTTTGGTGATAGTGATCACAATTCTGTTATGTTTACTTTAGTGATAGAAAGGGATAGGTGTATACCACTGGGCAAGAGTTACAGCTGGGGGAAAGCAATTATAATGCAATTAGGCATGATTTAGGAAGCATAGGATAGGGAAGGAAACTGCAGGGAATGGGCACATTAGAAATGAGGAGCTTATTCAAGGAAAAGCTCCTGTGTCTCCTAGATAAGTATGTACCTGTCAGGCAGGGAGGAAGCTGTAGAGCGCGGGAGCCGTGGTTTACGAAGGAAGTAGAATCTCTGGTCAAGAGGAAGAAGGCGGCTTATGTTAGGATGAGATGTGAAGGCTCAGTTAGGGCACTTGTGGGGTGCAAGGTAGCCAGGAAAGACCTAAAGAGAGAGCTCAGAAGAGCCAGGAGGAGACATGAGAAGTTGTTGGCGGATAGGATCAGGGTAAACCCTAAGGCTTTCTATAGGTATTTAAGGAATAAAAGAATGACGAGAGTAAGATTAGGGACAATCAAGGATAGTAGTGGGAAGTTGTGTGTGGAGTCAGAGGAGATAGGGGAAGCACTAAATGAATAGTTTTCAACAGTATTCACTCTAGAAAACTACAATGTTGTCGAGGAGAATACTGAGATATGGGCTACTAGACTAGGTGTGATTGAGGTTCACAAGGAGGAGGTATTAGAAATCCTGCAGTGTGAGAAAATAGATAAATCTCCTGGGCCGGATGGGATTTATCCTAGGATCCTCTGGGAAGCTAGGGAGGAGAGTGCCGAGTCTTTGGCATTGATCTTTAAATCGTCATTGTCTACAGGAATAGTGCCAGAAGACTGGAGGATAGCAAATGTGGTTCCCCAGTTCAAGAAGGGGAATAGAGACAACCCTGGTAATTATAGACCAGTGAGCCTTACTTCAGTTGTTGGAAAAGTGTTGGAAAAGGTTATAAGAGATAGGATTTAAAATCATCTAGAAAAGAATAATTTGATTAGGGATAGTCAGCAGAGTTTTGTGAAGGGGAGGCCGTGCATCACAAACCTTATTGATTTCTTTGAGAAGGTGACCAAACAGGTAGATGAGAGTAAACCGGTTGATGTGGTGTATATGGATTTCAGCAAGGCATTCGATAAGGTTCCCCACAGTAGGCTATTGTACAAAATGCGGAAGAATGGGATTGTGGGAGATATAGCAGTTTGGATCAGTAATTGGCTTGCTGAAAGAAGACAGAGGGTGGTGGTTGATGGGAAATGTTCATCCTGGAGTCCAGTTACCAGTGGTGTACCGCAAGGGTCGGTGTTGGGTCCACTGCTGTTTGTCATTTTTATAAACGACCTGGATGAGGATATAGAAGGGTGGGTTAGTAAATTTGCAGACGACACTAAGGTCGGTAGAGTTGTGGATAGTGACGAAGGATGTTGTAGGTTACAGAGAGACATAGATAAGCTGCAGAACTGGGTTGAGAGGTGGCAAATGGAGTTTAATACAAACAAGTGTGAGGTGATTCACTTTAGTCTGAGTAACTGGAATGCAAAGTACTGGGCTAATGGTAAGACTCTTGGTAGTGTAGATGAGCAGAGAGATCTTGGTGTCCATGTACACAGATCCTTGAAAGTTGCCACCCAGGTTGACAGGGTTGTTAAGGCGGCATACATTGTTTTAGCATTTATTAATAGAGGGATCGAGTTCCGGAACCATGAGGTTATGCTACAGTTGTACAAAACTCTGGTGTGGCCGCACTTGGAGTATTGTGTACAGTTCTGGTCACCGCATTATAAGAAGGATGTGGAAGCTTTGGAAAGGGTGCAGAGGAGATTTACTAGGATGTTGCCTGGTATGGAGGGAAGGTCTTATGAGGAAAGGCTGAGGGACTTGAGGTTACTTTCGTTAGAGAGAAGAAGGTTGAGAGGTGACTTAATAGAAACATATAAGATAATCAGAGAGTTAGATAGGGTGGACAGGGAGAGCATTTTTCCAAGAATGGTGATGGCGAGCACGAGGGGGCATAGCTTTAAATTGAGGGGTGATAGATATAGGACAGATGTCAGAGGTAGTTTCTTTACTCAGACAGTACGAAGAGTATGGAATGCTTTGCCTGCAACGGTAGTAGATTCGCCAACTTTAAGTACATTTAAGTCATCATTGGACAAGCATATGGACGTACATGGAATAGTGTAGGTTAGATGGGCTTCAGATTGGTATGACAGGTCGGCGCAACATCGAGGGCCAAAGGGCCTGTACTGCTCTGTAATGTTGTATGTTCTATGAATAGCCACAACATGAAGAGGTTGCAGCTAAAGGTCCTTTCAGGGTGTGGCGGTGGCACAGGAGGCCCAGAGTCCATGGTCCTTAAAGCCATTTCTTCCAGATAAGCAAGATGCATTACCGCTCTCGACGGAGGATGTCCTTACTCACCGTCACAGAACCATATCATGCCCTACAGCAGGCTTTAAGAAGGGGTGGGTGGCTATCCAGGTGGCAGCTGAACTAAATTTTTATACAACTGCCTACTTCCAAGGATCCATTGGGGACCTGTGAGTGATCTCACAATTCTCAACACATGAATGTATGGCAGCTATTGTTGATAAAATTTGTACCACATCATGTTTCATCTCATTTTCCCATGACTAGGTTGGTGCTACAACCACACAGCAGTATTTGAATGTCTAAGTTGTAGCCGACTTCCCCAGGTGCAGGGCATTACAGTCAGTGCAACATGTAGAAAGTACCATATTTAATGTGACAGACTTTACAAAAGGATTCATGATCCACTATGATCATCAGTGGCACATCTTAAAGGTCTCCTCCAAGAACTCTGAAAGCTGCCCATATCTTTGATAACGCTCAGGTTTCTGCTTCAAGGGCCAGATATCTTACAAGGATGCCTAACTGGCAGACAAGGGCTACCTTTTGTGACCATAGTTGATGACTCTGTTAGATAACCCCCTGACTGATACATTACAGCTCATTCTTCAAAACAGCTACTCAGAACAGACAATAGGCCTCCTGAAGCTACAGCATGCAAACAGGGACTTTGAAAGATGTTGAAGACTCGGTAGAGTAACAGCAATCTTTCAAGTCAGACGACTGGGACATTGAGGAGGAGGAACATTCCTTCACCATAATACAGTACTGGATGGAACATGCCAGGAAGGACTTAAAAATCTTGCTTCCAATGGATGAGCGTTGTGCGAAGTAATCATTCTTTGGCTAAATTGAAAGGCAAACATCACATCTATTTCGAGAAGGAAATGGAGCGGTTTTGTTTGTTGCTTCTTTGCATTATTAATGTTAATAATTATTTGAAGGTTTTCCAACATATGATGCCCCCACACTGAATAATGGCAAAGTGTTAGGCAATGTCAGATATTCGGCAAAGTATAGTACTCCTTCAGACAGGACTCTAACATGGTATGGCATTAGAGGTAGGTAGCCTGTACAGGTTGTAGCTATTATGACAATGGATCAGTCAAGTGATGTAGAAAGGCACTGCATTTACAAATGCAAGATTTTATTTTGAATCAAGTATCATCCATGCCACCTATGTGCTATCAAAGGTTTTAAACAAAATTTTCCCTTCAACTGTGTAGGATTATTTCTAGCTGGCAATTTCTAACCTGGTACACAGCTGAGCTTTAAATATGCACTGGTAGTACAAATCCCAGAAGGTCTCAGCAGTGCCACTGGTGGGCGCATGTTAGCGTGAGTATGTCACAATAGGGCGTGGTACATATACACTGAGGTGACAGAAACTCTCCATGAAACTCCAAAATTGACACTTTCCTAATTTTTTGTAATTTTCAGTCAGTTCAATAAATATTTAGTAAATTCCAATTTTGGCAAAATGCAGAGATTTTACCAGTCCAACATCTAGGTAGGTTTTCCAAAAGAAAATATATTCATAAGTGAACATGCCATGTAACTATTCAAAAAGGAGAAAGGCAGCTTTCTTATGACAACCAACATCACCAAAAGCAAAATATTTACTCATTCTCAACTGCAGTTTGTGACGCCCTGATGTGCACCAATGGATTCCCACATTTCCCTACATAACATTTACAGCAGTTCAAAGTAGTAATCCACTGGGTGCAAAGCACTTCTGACATCTTGAAATGATTAAAAATAAAGTGTTATACAGATGCAAATGCTCAATATATAACATTTTTTGCATTCCATATTCATATAATATATTTTCCATGTGTAAATATTGATAAGTAAACTTTTATATGAACATACTGAAGAACACAAGTGCATTTAAGAGCATTAAAAAGCTATTGCCGTATCTGAATTTAACTAAAACAAAAACTAGGGTCATAAATGATAATGTTTAAAATTGAGTTTGAAATTCAAAATAATTTGCCAAACTATACACTGAGGTAATAGGCTTTCTCATTAAAAGTCGACTCTCAAATTAAGGACAAAAGATGGTTTTTATACATCTCATGTATACGTTAATCCTGGTTTTTGGCCAAAAAATTCAAATGCTTATTTTTCAACTACTTGTCACTTAAGTAAAACTCACCCTGGTGCAAACCTGCTAACTCAAAGGCAGCTAAACGTATCGTGTATGTCATAGAGTCCTAGAGATGTACAGCACTGAAACAAACCTTTTGGTCCAACCTGTCCATGCCGGCCAGATATCCCAACTTAACCTAGTCCCACCTGCCACCACCTGGCCCATATCCCTCCAAACCCTTCCTATTCATATACCCATCCAGATGCCTTTTAAATGTTGCAATTGTACCAGTCTCCACCACCTCCTCTAGCAGCTCATTTCATGCACGTACCACCCTCTGCGTGAAAAAGTTGCCCCTTAGGTCTCTTTTATATCTTTCCCCTCTCATCCTAAACCTATGCCCTCTAGGTCTGGACTTCCCCACCCCAGGGAAAAGACTTTGCCTATTTATCCTCTCCATGCCCCTCTTGATTTTATAAACCTCTATAAGGTCACCCCTCAGCCTCCGACGCTCCAGGGAAACAGCCCTAGCCTAATCAACCTCTCCCTATAGCTCAAATTCTTCAACCCTGGCAACATCCCTGTAAAAACAATAACTGCAGATGCTGGAAATCAGATTCTGGATCAGTGGTGCTGGAAGAGCACAGCAATTCAGGCAGCATCCAACGAGCAGCGAAATTGACGTTTCGGGCAAAAGCCCTTCATCAGGAATAAAGGCAGAGAGCCTGAAGCGTGGAGAGATAAGCTAGGGGAGGGTGGGGGTGGGGAGACAGTAGCATAGAGTACAATGGGTGAGTGGGGGAGGAGATGAAGGTGATAGGTCAGGGAGGACAGGGTGGAGTGGATAGGTGGAAAAGGAGCTAGGCAGGTCGGACAAGTCCGGACAAGTCAAGGGGACAGTGCGGAGCTGGAAGTTTGAAACTAGGATGAGGTGGCGGAAGGGGAAATGAGGAAGCTGTTGACGTCCACATTGATGCCCTGGGGTTGAAGTGTTCCGAGGCGGAAGATGAGGTGTTCTTCCTCCAGGCGTCTGGTGGTGAGGGAGCAGCGGTGAAGGAGGCCCAGGACTTCCATGTCCTCGGTAGAGTGGGAGGGGGAGTTGAAATGTTGGGCCACGGGGCGGTTTGGTTGATTGGTGCGGGTGTCTCGGAGATGCTCCCTAAAGCGCTCTGCTAGGAGGCTCCCAGTCTCCCCAATGTAGAGGAGACCGCATCGGGAGCAACAGATACAATAAATGATATTAGTGGATGTGCAGGTAAAACTTTGATGGATGTGGAAGGCTCCTTTAGGGCCTTGGATAGAGATGAGGGAGGAGGTGTGGGCGCAGGTTTTACAGTTCCTGGGGTGGCAGGGGAAAGTGCCAGGATGGGAGGGTGGGTCGTAGGAGGGCGTGGATCTGACCAGGTAGTCACGGAGGGAACGGTCTTTGCGAAAGGCGGAAAGGGGTGGGGAGGGAAATATATCCCTGGTGGTGGGGTCTTTTTGAACAGCCCTGTAAGTCTCCTCTGAACCCCCTCAAGTTTCACAACATCCTTCTGATAGGAAGGGGACCAGAAATGTGAATAATATTTTGTGTAAACTGGTAAATTGAATGCTTGGCTCCTCTTGCACATATTTTCATATCATATCATCAACCAAGAAAGCAACTCACTTTCATCCTGCACTGTTGAGATTTTCAAACGAGTCATCAGGGGTGACACAACAATGGGGACCTAGGATAACACGTCTTCGAATATCGCTTCCCTGTGAGAAGTCTGTGGACCTCCAAACAGATACCTAGTTCCAGGACCGAAATGAGAGAAACTCTTATAGTCTTTCTCCAGTACAATAAATGGTAGTTTCCTCAAAAAAGTTGTGGGAAGTTAGATAAGAAATTTCAGGGCCCTCTGCAGAGATATTTGTATCAGGTGCCAGAGGACTGGACGGTGGCCAATGGTGTGCCTTTAGTTAAGAAAGGTTTAAATAAGAAGCCTGAGATCTACAGATCTGAGAGTCTGACATTGGTGGTGGGTAAGTTGTTGAAGGTTATTTTGAAAGATAGCATTTACATGCATTTGGAAATGCAAGGATTAATTGAGGATTGTCAGCATGGACTAGTGCAAGGGAAATTGTCTCACTCAAACTTGATTGCATTTTTTGAGGAAATAACCAAAAAGATTGATGAGGACAGAGGTAGATGTAGTTTACATGGACTTTAGCAAAGCTTTTGACAAGGGTCTGCATAGTAGACTAATTAGTAAAGTTAGATCACATCGGTTTCAGGGAAAGCCTGCCAATTGGATGCAAACTTGGCTTGATGCTAAGAGTCAGAGGGTGGTGGTGGGAGGGTTGTTTCTCAGACTGGCGGCCTGTGATCAGTGATATTCCATGGAGATTTATACTGGGTCCACTTTGTTTGCCATCTATATAAACAATTTGGGTGAGAATTAAGGAGGCATAGTTAGTAAGTTTGCAGAAGACACTAACATTGGTGGTATAGTGGGCAGTGAAGGTTATCAAAGATTACAAAGAGATTTTAATCAATTGAGTCAATGGTCTGAGGAGTGGCAGATTGTTTAATTTAGATAAATGAGGGGTATTGCATTTTGATAAAACAACCAAGGGCAGGACTCAATTAAAGGTAGGGGCCTGTGTCGTGTTGTAGAACAGAGAGAGACCTAAGAGCTAAGTATATAGTTCTTTGAAATTTGTGTCATATGCAAAACAGGGTCGTTAATCAGGCAGTTAGCACGCTTGCCTTCATTACTCAGATTTTTGAGTACAGAAGTTGGGACATCAGGTGACATAGGATGTTGGTGAGTCCTCTTCTGGAGTATTGTGTACAGTTCTGGTTGCCCTGCTATAGGAAGGCTATTATTAAATTCAAGAAGATTCAGACAAGATTTACCAAAAAATTGTCAAGAATAGAGGGCTTGAGTTAAAAAGATAGGCTGAATAGGGCTGGGACATTTTTCACGGGAGCGTAGGAGGTTGAAGGATGACCTTATAGAAGTTTATAAAATAATGAGGGGCATAGATAAGGTAAATAGCAAGGGTCTTTTCCCTAAGGTGGAGGTGTTTGAAATTAGAGTGCATATTTTTAAGGTGAGAGAAGAAAGAGTTAAAAAGAATATGAAGGGTAACTATTTCACACAGAGTGGTTCGTATGTGGAATGAACTGGTGGATGCTGGCGCATGTACAACAGTTAAAAGACATTTGGATAAATAAATGAATATGAAAGAGTTGGAGGGATATGGGCCACATGTAGGCAAACGAGACTAGATTGGTTTGGGAATATGGTTGGCATGGACGATGCTGTATGAGTCTTATGACTTTAAATTTGGAAAGCTTGATGAACATTTTAAATTTGCGTTAAAATGAAGTTTTACTGAATGCCTTATAGTCTACTTCAACAATTTATATACAAATACAGACACATACTGTTTTATTCTTTTGTTCCAAAGTTTAATAATGATGGGCATAAAGTTAGTTTTGTAAAACATGGCAGCAGAGGAGATTTTTGGTGTCTGGTTCATCCATCACAGTAAAGATACACTGGTTGTTAAAAATGGTGTAATGTTTGAATGAGTACGACAGAACTGACGTGCTTGATCAGTGACAAGTTATGCTGCAAGCCAACATTCTGAAGTCTGACCTTTAAAGACCCTTGCTTTTGAATATTTAAGACATTTAGCTTTTAAAATGTACAAGCTAGCCTCATAAGTAGACTTTCAAGATGACTTGAAGAATTTCTATTTTCTCTATACACCTGCAAGTTCATGTATTAAATTTAAACAGTAACAGAAGGTCTTGAGGTTATGAGAGTCTTACTGTTTGAAATGCTGTCACCTTTTCAAGAACATTATAATTAGTTCCTTTAAACAGGATTTCTCATTTTTCCTAAATGCCTTTTGTGGCATTCTCCTAACCCTGCAGTAATGCTACACAGCAGTCCATTTTAAGTATCGAAGGCCCCATTTGCCACTTCAGCCTGTTCCTTATTCTGAAACCTGCCACAGTACAGGATCTGTGCAGCGGCGAAAGTACAACATTTAGGACCTTCTCATCCATCAGTGTCAGAATGGTGTGACAGAGTGCTTATTCACACTTACTCATTGTTATTCAATTTGCTGCTTGTTCTGTGTAAAAATTTGGTGCACTCCGCAGCCCCATCAATTGTGATCATTTTTCACCCAGGTTCCTGGCTGAGAGGCCTAGTCTCTAGGTGGTAATGCTTGCTCCGCAGGCCGACATTGCCAATGCACAAAAAGCTGATTTATGAATATGAAACAACTTCAGCGTCAGGGGAGTAAGTTATCCACAAGAGATTGAAGAAGATCTCTTCTTGCTTTCCTATAGCTGAACTGCTGATCGCCTGCAACACTTTAATTTTATGCAAACGCTCCACATTTCATTACAAGTGTCTGCCAAGAGCATCCCTGGACAAGCCAAGCAATCAAACTATCTTGCACCGTTTGCTGAAAACCAAATTTATCTTTTGTCAGCACAAACAGTTTAATTTGATGATTTCACTCCAGAGTAAGCAGAGCATTTTTAATCTTTTGAGCGGCTCCGGTCTCAGTTTCTAATGTAGTTTTTCTTTGCAATTGGCAAACGTTTTTGAGAAAGGTACTATATACAAGCCTGCATTGTACAGCCAGCGAGAGGCTCAGTAATAACTTTGACAATCCATTTTTTCACAGATCCAGAATGGAAAAATTAGAATGGAAATATAACTTCTGTTATTTCCCAATTAAGACATACACTAAACAAAATAGTTTACAAAACCCATTTAATAGAACTGAGTGAATTGCACAGAAATCATTTTTGAGAACTACCACAGAAAACCTTCCAACAGTGACACTTCAAAGGCAGATATCACCTAGCTTGTGAAATACCAATGTAAAAGGAGCCAATATGTCTGTATGGATTGTATTAAAACAGCAGCATGGATTAGACACTTAAAGCGGTAAATAAACAATCCAGAGAAAGCCAAATGAATTGCCTTCTAAGTGAACTTATTGTATTTCCCCAATCTTATAAAGACACCCAGGATTGATCATATTTAACATTATTCCTTCTTTTGCTTTTCTTGATGCTGACTATATGCAGGTAAAACCACACAAGATTAGTCTTATATGTAGCTGATTATTACAAGTTTAAACTATCGAAACTGCATTTGAATATTCCAAGTTTCTGTAATTTACATCACGGAATGCTTTTGATTAATAGATGGCACCTTTAAGTAAATGGTACATTAATACAACAAGAGAGAACTAGGCTCAAAATAATGGCGTGAGCAGCAGGGTTTAAAAGATAAACTCTTTTATTAACTCTGAAGCAAGTGGACTTTGGTAAGATGGCAGGAAAAGAAATGCATACACCTTTAACAGAAAATAACATCCAAGTTACAGAGAGATGCAAGGAAAGTGAACATAGATTCAAAGAAGGCAAGATTACAGGAGGCGACACAAACTCAAAGTGGTATTTTTACTCGGATATGATATGGACCAAACGTAAATCAGCAAGGATGGACACCCAGGTGTCCTGGCAAGATGGATCAGAAACTGACTGAGTAATAGAACACAAAGTGTAAGGGAAGAAGGCTGTTTAAGTGATTGGAGGCCAGTGACTAGCGATGTACCACAACGATCAGTATTGGGACTTTTACTGTTTGTTATATACATAAATGATATAGGTGAAAATGTGGGTGGGGGGGAACGTTAAGCAAATTTGCAGATGTCACCAAGGTTTGTAAAGTGGTTAATACTGAAGATAATGGTTATAGATTACAAAAAGATATAGATGGGCTGGTCAGATGGGCAGAACAGTGTGAGGTGATGCACTTTGGAAGAAGAACAAGCTGAGGTAGTATTTAATGAATGGCAGGACACTGGGTAGCTTAGAAGAACAGAGGGACCTTGGGGAATTAATCACAGATCCCTGAAGTCAGCAGAGTACGTGAATAGAATAGTTAAGGTGGCTTTTAGGACACTTGCTTTCATCATCATGGCATAGAGTGTAAAAGCAAGGACGTAATGTTGGAGTTGTAGGGAGAGTTGGTCAGGCCACAACTGCAGTACTGTGTGCAGGTCTGATCATCTCATTACAGGAAGGATGTGTTAGCACTAGAGAGAAGGTTCACCAGCATGTTGCCTGGAATAGAGAAACTGGGCTAGAAAGAGAGACGAGGGAGATAGGCTTGGATTTTTTTTACGGCAAGAAGATGGGGGGGGGCATGATTGAATTGTACAAGATTATGAGGGGTATAAAAAGGGTGAATAGACAGCAGCTGTTCCTCGTTGTCGAGGGGTCAGTCATGAGGGCATAGTGTTAGGGTAAGCGGCTGCAGATTCAGAGGGGACTTGGGGAAAAAAACTTCTCAGTGGGTGGTGAGAATCTGGGAACAGAAGTAGAGTCTTGAAACCTTACAACCTTTAAAAAATATTTGGATGAGTACTTCAAATATCATAACATTCGAGGATATGGGTCAAGTGCAGGAAATCAGATTAGTGCATTTTTAGTGTAAGTTATGTCAGTGCTGGAAAGCTAATTAAAACTTAACATTTTAGTGGCAGAGCAGTACCTGCACCAAGAAAGCCTGCACTGAACGTGCCTGGCAGCCCAATTTCTCAGAGGCACAACAGTGGTCCAATGCGGTACTTTAGACACCATTCAAGGCACATAGAAATCATCTAGGACTGATTTGGTATCTCAGCTTTTTCAAGTATCCTTGGGATGCCTTGCAAAACTGGCCATCTTTGCTCCCATGTTTTATTCAGAAAGTGAACAAATGAATAAATGACCATCTCATCAAGTTATAAGGTGGATATTTTCTACTGGAAAACTGACCTCAACTGGCTGTTGTGGTGCATCATTCTTGCCTTTGGATGGCACCACAACAAATACTACACTGAATAGAAAGGTCAATTGAACAGGAATAACATGCAATCAGCATTACTTCAGTAACTGTAAGGTTGTTGCTGTCATGGAAAGATACAGTACAATTCCTTTATAATAAAACAAAGAACTGCAGGCAGAGAGTCAGAGAGATATACAGCATAGAAACAGACCGTCCAGTCCAACCCGTCCATGCCGACCAGATATTCCAACCCAATCTAGTCCCACCTACCAGCACCCAGACCATATCCCTCCAAACCCTTCCTATTCATATTCCCATCCAAATGCCTTTTAAATGTTGCAATTGTACCAGCCTCCACCACTTTCTCTGGTAGCTCATTCCATACACGTACCTCTGTGTGAAAACGTTGCCCCTTAGGTCTTTTTTATATCTTTCCCCTCTCACCCTAAACCTATGCCCTCTAGTCCTGGACTCCCTGACCTCAGGGAAAAGACTTTGCCTATTTATCCTATCCATAATTCTGTAAACCTCTATAAGGTCACCCTCAGCCTCCGACGCTCCAGGGAAAACAGCCCCAGCCTGTTCAGCCTCTCCCTATAGCTCAAATCCTCCAACCCTGGCAACATCCTTGAAAATCTTTTCTGAATCCTTTCAAGTTTCACAACATCTTTCCGATAGGAAGGATACCAGAATTGCACGCAATATTCCAATAGTGGCCTAACCAATGTCCTGTACAGCCACAACCTGACCTTCCAACTCCTGTTCTCAATACTCTGACTAATAAAGGAAAGCATACCAAACGCCGCCTTCACCATCCTATCTACCTGCGACTCCACTTTCAAGGAGCTATGAACCTGCACTCCAAGGTCTCTTTGTTCAACAACACTTCTTAGGACCTTACCATTAAGGTATATAAGTCCTGCTAAGATTCGTTTCCCAAAATGCAGCACCCTACATTTATCTGAATTAAACTCCATCTGCCACTTCTCAGCCCATTGGCCCATCTGATCAAGATCCTGTTGTAATCTGAGGTAACCTTCCTTGCTGTCCACTACACCTCCAATTTTGGTGTCATCTGCAAACTTATTAACTGTACCGGCTATGCTCACATCCAAATCATTTATGTAAATGACAAAAAGTAGAGGACCCAGCACTGATCCTTGTGGCACTCCACTGGTCACAGGCCTCCAGTCTGAAAAACAACCCTCCACCACCACCCTCTGTCTTCTACTTTTGAGCCAGTTCTGTATCCAAATGTCGAGTTCTCCCTGTATTCCATGAGATCCAACCTTGCTAATCAGTTTCCCATGGGGAACCTTGTCAAACACCTTACTAAAGTCCATATAGCTCACATCTACTGCTCTGCCCTCATCAATCCTCTTTATTACTTCTTCAAAAAACTCAATCAAGTTTGTGAGACATGATTTCCCATGCACAAAGCCATGTTGACTACCCCTAATCAGTCCTTCCCTTTTCAAATACATGCACATTCTGTTCCTCAGGATTCCCTCCAACAACTTGCCCACCATTGAGGTCAGGCTCACTGGTCTATAGTTCCCTGGCTTGTCCTTACCACCTTTCTTAAACAGTGGCACCACGTTAGCCAACCTCCAGTCTTCCGGCACCTCACCTGTGACTATCGATGATACAAATATCTCAGCAAGAGGCCCAGCACTCACTTCTCTAGCTTCCCACAGAGTTCTAGGGTACACCTGATCAGGTCCTGGGGATTTATCCACCTTTACCCGTTTAAAGATATCCAGCACTTCCTCCTCTGTAATATGGATATTTTGCAAGATGTCACCATCTATTTCCCTACAGTCTATATCTTCCATATCCTTTTCCACAGTAAATACTGATGCAAAATACTCATTTAGTATTTCCCCATTTTCTGCGGCTCCATACAAGCAGACCTGAAACAAAAACAGAAATTGTTGTAGAAACACAGCAGGTCTGGCAGCATCACTGCATCTGCTCTGATGAAGAGTCATTGGACTCGAAACGTTAATTCTGCTTTCCTCCCACAGACACTGCCAGATCTGATGAGTTTCACCTGTAATTTCTGATTCTGTTTTGGTACAACTCCTTTATTGGGCTACAAACCAACTTCAGCATGCAGCAATGATACACTCCTAAAGGAGGTCACCTTGCTTCAATGTCATAATAAAGCGTATGGCTGCAATACAATGTTGAACCTGGTTTAGCAAGTAATTAGTGGTCTTTATGGACATTTGGTTACTCATGAAATTAAAGTAAAACAGATTTAAATATGAACTTTCACTCGCACACACAAATTTTAAATATTCCATCTTGAAACTGAGATCTGGAACTGGCTCGAAGGTAGAAGAAAGAGGGGAGTGATGGAAGGTTGCTTTTCAGACTGGTGGTCTGCGACCGGTGGTGTGCCACAAGGATTGGTGCTGAGTCCACTGCTTTTTGTCATCTATATAAATGATTTGGATGTGAATATAGGAGGTATAGTTAGTCAGTTTGCAGATGACATTAAAATTACAGGTGTAGTGGACAGCGAAGAAGGTTACCTCAGAGTACTACAGGGTCTTGATCAATGGGCTGAGGAATGGCAGAAGGAGTTTAATTCAGATAAATGTGATGATTTCATTTTGGGCAAGCAAATCTTAGCAGGACTTATGCACTGAATGGTAAGGTCCTAGGGAGTGTTGCTGAACAAAGAGACTTTGGAGTACAGGTTGAAAGTGGAGTCGCAGGTAGATAGGATAGTGAAGAAGGCATTGGTATGCTTTCCATTATTGGTCAGAACATTGAGTATAGAAGTTGGGAGGTCAGGTTGTGGCTGTACAGGACATTGGTTAGGCCACTTTTGAAATACTGTATGCCATTATAGAGTCATAGAGATGTCCAGCATGGAAACAGACCTTCAGGATGTTAAGAAACTTAAAAGGGTTCAGAAAAGATTTGCAAGGATGTTGCAAGGGTTGGGGGGTGAGCGCTATTGGGGGAGGCTGAATAGGCAGGGGCTCTTTTCCCTGGAGTGTCAGAGGCTGAGGGGTGACCTCATAGAGGTTTACAAAAACATGAGGGGGGATGGTTAGGGTAAACAGACAAGGTCTTTTCCCTGGGATGCAGGTGTCCAGAACTAGAGGGCATAAGTTTAAGGTGAGAGGGGAAAGACCTCAAAGAGACTTAAGGAGCAACATTTTCATGCAAAGGGTGGTGTGTGTATGGGATGAGCTGCCAGAGGTTTGTTGGAGGCTGGTACAATTACAACATTTAAAAGGTATCTGGATGGGTATGCGAATAGGAAGACTTTAGGGGGATGTAGTCCAAGTGCTGGCAAATGGGACTAGATTAATTTAGGATATCTGGTCAGCATGGTCAAGTTGGACCAAAGGGTCTGTTTCCGTGCTGTAAATCTCTATGACTCTATGCATGTTAATCAGAGCTCTCTTATTTCACATCCAGAAGTATTACAAGAAGATATTGTTAACTGCAAATCAATATTCTATCTGCTGATCTAAAATCATGGAATATAGCCTAAGTGAATGGAAACTTAATTACTCATACGTCCAGCAAGAATCTGGCTCTCTGATGGGGAAAGGTATTATATTTAACAAAAGACAATGGGTAGATGCAAATGATCAAATAGCAGTCAGGAAAGACGTAGCAAAAGTCAAATAAAATACTAATCTCAATATGTGAAAGAGAGGAGAAATGCATTTCACTCAAACAAAATAAGAACTTGTATCACATTGAAGATGACTTTTCATTGCACATTTGTCCTTGAGAAATACTACTACAAAACCTTCAGTCTCGATCATCTTGCTAAGTCTATTATTTTGTAACTAGTACTACAACATCCATTTCATTATTTAAAAATAGCAGAATTAACAGAAGTTGAGAAACTGAGAAAAAGAGGATGGTAGTGATAGCTTGACATGCAATATGACCTCTATTGTGCTACTTGTAGGGACCAGGATTTAATTTCACTCAGTTTGAAAACTGCATCAATCTCCACAATGCATGATGGCAGAATTAGTTAGATACATGTATACATTTCTCTCCAAGACAATTTTACTGTGGAGAAAAGTAATTCTTTAAGCAGTTGGTGTCTTTTACCATTATTGAAAATGATCATTAACTAGTTCTCTCCGAGCTTCAGCTCTGCTCAAGTTGGACATGGTTATGAGTTTAACATTTCAAATGAATTTAGAAAACTTCACAGCTTGAAAGGTAGCCATCATACAGTTTGAAGTTTTTCTTTCACAAATTGTCATGTGATTGACAATGGTAACTGCAAAGGGTAAACAGATCACAAATAGTAATAAAGTATGGACAATGAGAAAACAGGATGTTTGTGGATTCAGAATATTTTCAAAGGCATACGTGCATATAAAGATGACTTTATTCCCCTCCCGTCCAACATGTCCTTTCCCCATTCAAGAATGTGACATGAAGAGCAAGTAGAAATTTGTTTTAAAGAGGGTCAGTCAACAATAGATTGTACAAAGCAGCTGACAGTATTCTCAATTGCCATCAGGTCTGACCTATATAAAATACAACAGTAATGCACTTTATATTTTAATATTCAGAATTTTTTTTAGAATTAGAATCCCTAGTGTGGAAACAGGCCCTTCGGCCCAACAAGTCCAC
Source organism: Chiloscyllium plagiosum (assembly GCF_037043375.1). Taxonomy (NCBI): domain Eukaryota; kingdom Metazoa; phylum Chordata; class Chondrichthyes; order Orectolobiformes; family Hemiscylliidae; genus Chiloscyllium; species Chiloscyllium plagiosum. The sequence goes on along the minus strand of NW_028270159.1, from coordinate 26,502,116 downwards.
ACCGACCCTCCGAAGAGTAACCCACCCAGATTCATTCTTCTACCCTATATTTACCCCTGCCTAATACACCTAGCCTCCACATCGCTGAACACTATGGAAAATGCAATGGAATAGAATTTGAAAATACAATGCCTCTTAAGAGGCAACTATAACTTCTAGATAGCAAATTACATTTAAACAGTTATACACAACCTTCAGTTCCATTTCTATTCTTGAAATTTTTAAGAAGCCTTTTCATGCACAATATCGGAGCTAAGTGCAATGACACCACCTACTGGCTTCTGAAGCACTCTACCACTTTCTGAATTGCATTTTAAAAGCAAAGCAGAAAATAATGAAGACATTGCAACTTGTAGTACTCTGCTGCAAATCCTATTACATTTATGCAAATGATATAAACCTGGGATATGCAGCCAGATTTTGTACATTTTTATTAGCACAGTTACAAGATATAAGGAGACTGTAAAATACACAGCAGTGAAACAAATAAATAAATTTGCCACATAAGAATCAACTTCCTTCAATATTAAAATAGCTATTCTGCTACACTAGAAGTGCATGCTTTTTTGGGAAAAGTTTGACATATCTGATGTTCGCGTATTTACGGAGTGAAATTCTGTAAAAACATAGATGTATTTGCAGATTCATAATGCCTGAGTAAAGGAACATTTCCCCTCAAACCTAAATAGCTAAATTCTGAGACTGTGATTCCTAATTCTACATTTGTCAATAAGGGAAATTATCTTCTCACCACTTCTTAAACTAGCCTCTCAAGAACTTCATATGTTGCAATGAAATTGCCTCTAATTTTCTAAATTCAAGGTAATATTGACCTCATCGGACAATAACCTCATTTCAGAAATCAGTCTAGTGAATCTTCATTTCACTCATCTAAGGAAAGCATACCCCTTTCTCAGATAAGGACACCAAAGTTGCACACAAGACTCCAGGTGCGATTGCATCAATACTGTATGAATGTCTTTACTTTTGTACTTCAAATCCTTCATGATGAAGTTAAACGATTAATTGCTTTCTATACTTGTATGTTAACTTGCTTGTGTAAAAAGACATCCAGATTCTGCTCAATACTAACATTTCCCACTCTCTCAACTTGCAAAAAGAATTCTGCTTGTGTCATTTTCCAAAGCAAATAATTTCACATCTCTCTTGTAATATTTCAGCTATGCTCTTGCCTAAGCACTTGATTTGTCTATAAGCAGTTTCTTCGGTGTCTTCCTCATAGCTAGATGAGGAGTAAGCTATACATAGTCAGAAAGTCTGGATACCCTCAAAAGAAATTTCAAATACCATTAATCTTTGCAGCATCCCGCCAACCTAAAAATTACCTGTTCATTCTTACTCTTTGTTTTGTACCCAGATCAATTTCTCAATCCAAGTTAATACATTATCCATATTCCCATCCGTCCTGACTTCATATAATAATGTGACTAATTGAATAATCAAATACGCTACACTCACGGATATTCCCTTCACTATACTGCAAATTAAAACCCTCAGAAACTCATCAAATGTAGTCTCTCTCTCTAAGAAGTCAATTTTGACTCTAACTAATTGTACTGGTTTGCAAGTACTGTTACCCATCAGACTAACACATCTAGTATCTACCTTATTGCTGATATTAGCTAACAGCCATATTGCACCGTTTTCTCTCCTGCTCTGATCTTGAAATACATGATTCCTTTTGCTACTTTCTAATTGCAGTTCATTCTAAAATCTATAGAATTCTGAAAAATCAAACCAATACCTCTACCTCAAAACAAATGCACCCATGATCTAATTAAATTTTGTGCTCAATGCCGAATTCAGTCTTTTAAAATACAATGATTTTCTGTGGTATTTTTATTTCTTTAAGCAAAAGATATTGAGGAATCTTAAAAAAATCACTCACCCATAGTTACATATGGTAATGTGTCAGTGGATCCATGTGGATAAATGCTATACAGATGAGGGCCTGTACAATCTACTCCACCAAGTACAAGTGCTGCACCAATGTATCCTTGATATCTAGTTTAGGAAAAATTAATAGATGCTTTATTTAGTAGCAGAGGTACAGTTACACATGGAGGACAACTGATGATATGAATTCTATCTAACTTCTTTGTTTTGAGTAGAAAAAGGCTCTAACTAATGTGGATGAAAATATTAACCCAACACTATGATTTTCTTCCTTTTTCATTAAAAATACATACATGATACTCAAAAATAAGAGACAAGGCACTTAATCACAGGTTTTCAATTCCCCTTTAACAAGGTCCTTCTTGAAGACACTTGAATTTTGACAAGCTTTCTCAATCAGCAGGGTAAGTACCTTAGAGTTGCTGCTTCATCCAAGATCAGGAACTCAAAAATAAATCAAAGAATCTTCAAACTATAGCTCTCACAATAGTGGGACATAAAAATGGTTTATAGGTACAACTGATCATCAGTTTTAGTTTGTAGCAAATTAGTACCAAGATTTAGAAATATGCATCTCTTCTGGGCTCCACCACTGATTCCTTTTACATCATGCATCATATTCCAGATGTAGTGTAGCAAATCTTTCAAAGTCACCAAAAGCATTTGATTAAGAGTGGTGCAGAAGAACTTATGAAAATATGCTTTCCCTCATCTAAAGGCAAATCAAAAAAATTACATATTAGAGAGGTTCAGTCTATGCCATTGAAAAACAAAGTGCCATAGGATGTAGGAAATTTGAAACAATAGAAATTGCAGAAAATATTTAATAGGTCACACGGTGTCTATGAAGAGAACAGTGATAACATTTCAGAAATGTTATCTTAACTTGTCTATCCACAGGTTCTGCTTTTCCTGTTCAGTATTTCTAACATCCCTGTCCCAAAACCAAAATTGCCTTGTCCAAATTAATTGATGGTACAGAGTTTTTAGGTCAGAGTCCCTATTTGTGTCACTTAGTTGTTCAATTTATTACTGGATAACCTGATGCTTTTGAGTATGAAAACAAACGGAGCCAGATAGTTGACTGCACTGGACCAGAAATTATTATGTCAGCTCCACAATGATAAAGGAAGGAAAAACATTGGGATAAAACAAGAATTTACAATGGATGAACTCACTAATTAAAGACAAACTTTTAGTCACATAACATTTAATTATTGGTGATTTGCAGAGTAGATTAGATTAGATTCCCTACAGTATAGAAACAGGCCCTTTGGCCCAACCAGTCCATTGACCCTTCGAAGAGTAACCCACCCAGACCCATTTCCCCCTGAATGATGCACCTAACACTATGGGCAATTTAGCATGGCCAATTCACCTGACCTGCACATCGTTGGATTGTGGGAGGAAACCGGAACACCCAGAGGAAACCCACACAGACACAGGGAGAACGTGCAAACTCTGCAGAGACAGTCGCCCGAAGGCCCAAATCGAACCTGGCACCCTGGTGGTGTGAGGCAGTAGTGCTAACCACTGAGTCACCATGCCACTTTAAAATTGGGGAGGTACCAGAGGACTGGAAAATTGCTAATGTTGTCCCCTTGTTTCAGAACGGTAGCAGGGATTCCCCAACCTTATATTTACCCCTGACTAATACACCCAACCTACACATCCCTGAACATTATGGGCAATTTAGCATGGCCAATTCACCTAAGGAGCACAAGTAACTGGAATACAGTACAGACCATTTAAAACTGGAAAAAGATAATTGAGGATGAATGCTTGAGCAAAGTTAGATGGATATGGATCTATGATGGCTAAAACCCTTGGAAATTATAAGAAAACCAGGGTATCATAAACTATTAAAACCACAATAGGATCATGTTCTTTGATTGCATCCAGGGCTGCCTATTTATTCAACAGTTAGCATGTCCTTTAAAAGAAGTAAAGACAAAAACTGGTTTCGACAGACAATGCTAATACAATGGCAATGTTTCTGGATTAGGAATCCAGTAATGGTGAGTTCAAATCCCACCAAGATGGAGAATTCAAATTCAGTTTATTAAATAAACTCATAATAAATATTAGTTTTAGAATAGCACTTTTGATGAAACATTGTGACCTGAAAACTCCACAGCTTTCTCCACAATTGTTACCAGGCCCGGCGAACATTTTAAAATTTTGTTTTCAGTTCATATTTCCAGCACTCGCAGTACCTTGCTTTTGCACAAGAGGTTTTAATACTTAGCTCCAGCCCATTGTCCTATATATCAATAATGAGCTGCAATCCCTAAGAAATGGTACAACCTATATGTTATATATTGCCTGTTACATTCCCTGTTGGCCGAGCTGGGAATTTGTATTGCAGATGTTTCGTTCCCTGTCTAGGTGACATCCTCAGTACTTGGGAGCCTCCTGTGAAGCGCTTCTGTGATGTTTCCTCACAGAAGCGCTTCACAGCAGGCTCCCAAGCACTGAGGATGTCACCTAGACAGGGGACGAAACGTCTGCAACACAAATTCCCAGCTCGGTGAACAGAACCACAACAATGAGCACCCGAGCTACAAATCTTCTCCCAAACTTTGTTACATTCCCTCCCCTAAGTACTGTCAAGTGCAAAGAAAGTAGCTGGGCCAATCTTGGGATGCCAGAAACAAATGGATATTAGCTCGATTATTAATTGTGATATTAATTCCAATAATTTTCTTTTCCAATGAAGTAGGAGTGTGTGTAAAATGAGCTACTGATCCACCATCACCCACCTGATTCACCCACCCTCAGTTCATAGATTTAACCTGACAGTTAAGTGGTTATAGGTGCTTATGTGGAGCAGATTCAGAAAAGCAAAGTTATAGCCATGCCTGTAAAAGTTTACACTTTTGACTTAACTCCAATAACCAATTTTTGTCTAATGGCATCTTTGTATTACAGATCAGTAACAAGACACAAGCCTGCAATATTGCCTCAGGACTTCACTGTCTAAACCATCCTGCTTCCAATGCACTGTGGATTCCACAGTAATATTTCATGGATTACAACATGTACAGACTAATGATCACAAAACCACATCCTGGCCTACATGGCCAGTCAGAGACTATCAGTCTATTGGCCAGAGGACAACAGGGCTAAGTGTTCCTCCAGCAACAACATACTTATTGCTTCCAGGATAGCCATTGCATTTGTAAGTAACATGAAAACCACCACTAACGAGGTGCAGAAGCCTCCAGAGGCAGCAGCTCACATACATATCACATTTGCTGAAGTTGAGACTGCCAATTAGCAACCACAGCAGAAGGTGAATGCTGCGAAAATCCCAATGGAATTACTGAAACCGTCAGCCGGTTAGAAATCTGAATTCTAAGTTAGGATAAAATTGGCAAGTTAAATATTAATTGTAATTTCACCAAGTTTTATTCACCTGAAAAGCATTTGCTTCAGCATGCGATTTGCAGTGGCCACACGTGCAAGGCGTCCAGTGGATAAAGCATGTAGCTCCAGATTGGATGAGATCAGTTGAGTGGTCATCTCTGTGTCTGCAGCAGTCCCAGCACCACAGCAACTAAACAGGGTTACAGAAATCTCAGCCAGTTACAATTCTCAAATGATACAAAATTCCATGATTTTAAGTGCTGCTAGCAATTGCTTGTGGCATTGCCGGTGGTCAGTAAATTAATAAGTTTGCCTTCTCAAAGAGTGGATAGTGTCAGTGATGAGGGGCTTCAAAAAACTCACCATACTGCGTCACTAAATAAACAAAATTAGAAAGAGAGAAAAACAAGACAGGAAAACAGACAAGAAAATTAAGGAAGGAACTCACATGTTTACCTCAAATATCACAACCTGAGGACACTCTGAAGCATTTCACAGCTTATGCTGTAGTTTGGAAAGATAATTGTCCTTGTAATACAAGAAATAGCCCCAGTATGCACAAAGAAAGATCCCACAACTACAAGAAAATAAAGGGTGGATAACCTATTTCAGTGGCATTATTTGCGGGATAATTCTCGACTGACACACCAAAGGTAACTTTTCGTCTTCCTCAAATAGTGCCATGCAGTATTTTAGTCAAAGCCTTTAACATATCATAAGGTCAAAAGATGTGGGGGGGCAGGGCAGGCCATTCAGCCCATCAAATCTGCTCCATCATTCAATGAGATCAAAGCCAACCTGATAATTCTCAATTCTGCTTTCCTGCCTTTTCCTAATAACCCTAGACTCCCTCACTGATTAAAAATCTGTCTCAGCTTTGAACATTAACACCCAACAGTGCAATTCCATTGAAGTAGCAGGCTGGATTATGTCCTCAGATCTCTAGACTAGAACTTGAACTCATGGCCTACTGACTCAGATGAGAATACTATCACTTTACCTCCCACGATGTTGAATGTAATGCATCAAGAGTGAAGTAGGGTTACAGATTCCAAAAAAGAGAAAATGCTGGAAAATCTCAGCAAGTCTGGCAGCATCTGTAAGGAGAGAAAAGAGCTGACATTTCGAGTCTAACTGACCCTATGTCAAACCTGGGAGAAGAGCAGTACTTCTTCAGGGTAGGCATTCCAGGAAGAGAATTGACAAGCTTTGACAAAGGGTCAGTTAGACTCAGAACATCAGCTCTTTTCTATCCTTACAGATGCTGCCAGACTTGCTGAGATTTTCCAGCATTTTCTCTTCTTTGGTTTCAGATTCCAGCATCCACAGTAATTTGCTTTTATCTAGGGTTACAGATTGTTGGATAATTCGACACACTTATATTTGCAGATGTGATTTAGTTCCTTTAAGTCAACTGTTCTTACTGTACCTAATTTTATCAAAATATTCTACAATAACCTGTTATTTCCCCCATCTGGAACACAGACCACAAACCCAGGATAAAGAATTGGTCATTTAAGGCAGAAATTGGAATATGTTATTTACTCAGAGGGTTGTGAATCTGCGGAACTACCTATCCCAGAGGTTGTAAATGTTGCATTATTGAATACATTCAAGACAGAGCTCAATAGATTTTTGATCTCTCAAGGAATCAAGGGATATGGGGTGCCCACAGGAAAGTGCAGTTAAGGGAAAAGTCAATCTTGATCATAGTGAATGGGACAGCAGACTCAATGGGAAAAAACATTCTATGTCTGGTTATTGCTTACATTAAGATCTATAATGGAAACTAATCATGAAAAGCAGCTTGAAGGAAAATACATCAGATCACATCATATGGCAAAAAAAAAGTCATGTTGTTTCAGGATCATGACGCTTCGTCATAACCAGAGATGTTACATGAACAAAGCATTACGACATTTATCCTCTCTATAACTTTCTGCTTTGCATTTGCTTAAAACAGATTTTAAAATTTGCAAAGATAACCACAACTTGGAACAGTCTTTCAATTTTTCCCAAGGAATTCAATGTAATCATCAATTTAAGTTCTAGCCATAGTCATTAAGCTTTAAATGAGTAGCGTGTTGTACATACAATAGTGAAATCATCACACAAACCAATTTTCTCTTTCATAGTTATATCAGAATTATTACTTACTAAATATTAGGAGAAATGTAGTGAATCTTGGAGCAGTTTTTATCAGCGACAATCATGCCTTCAGTTGCTCTCGTATCAGCACCCAGCACGACTCCATCCTTAAGGATAAAAAAACATTGTTTTAAGGGCAGATCAGGATATTCTAAGAGCATTCATGAAAGCTCTTCATTTGTGCTGAGTGTAATTAAGCTACTTTTCACTCATCAAATTTCTGATGTTTTTTAAACATGAAGCTTGAAAAGCATAAAACATATTCAGCATTGTTTAAATGTGGCTTATTTGTATCCGAATGTGGAAAGTAACCAGTTTTCAGTTTTAACTTCTTGAAACGAAAATGTTCCTTTCAATTTTTGGAATTGAGTCATAAAAAGTTTGTATTTACATTTTAAACAATTTATCCACTATGTAGTTGTAGTTATGTTAAGGTTCCACTGCAGGATTGGATGAAGAGACTGCTCCGACATATTTCTTTGGCTTTTATCAAAAATGGTAGCTAATCACCAACCCGCAGTTTAACAGACACCAAAATAATTTGCAAATGTTTGATTTGAAGATGCTGCAGCGCAACTTAAAACAAGTCTTTTCATTATGATCCTTGAAATGAATTTGTGAAGTTTCTATATAGTTTTTTCAAGTTTTTAAGTGACTTTAACAATTTGTAAGTAACTTTTGCACACTTTGACTTGAAATCTATCCATCTAAATTCACATTTCTTACAACAAAGACCTCTATTAGTAAAACAGATACCACCAGTAGAATTGGCAGGTGTCATTGATTTGACATTTCTTGCTTCATTGACTGGCATAACAGCACACATAGGAGAATTAGGTGGACAATAGCCTATGACTAATTAACACTGAAATTTTTGGGAAACTGATTATAGCACTATGCAGTTTATTATAGCCACAAATCAGAAAAATCACATCAATGAAGTACGTACTGGGAGATGAAGAGCATTGCCCTCTGCTGCAGTAACTTTTATCAGAAATGCATTATTATTTTAGAAGGGAAGACTTGCCTTACTATGGAAATGCATTCTTAAGAAAAACGTCAGAGTTGGAAACATTACGAACCTAGTATTTTATAAAAATGGGTAGTCATCTTTTTGCAGTGCTGGTGTCCCTGTCCCTGTACTGGGAAGCAACTGCTCCAGAGGTGTGGATTAACAACCTCTGAACAGGTTAATTAGAAAAATAGGTTAAATAAAAAAAAGGCAGGTCAATGTGATAATTTAAACTGCAGATAGCTAGGTGGAAACACAAAAAAGGTATTACTAATAATGGTATTTCCACTCATTTTACTCAACACAGTAGTGTTTCACACATCATGAAAAACTTACAGGCTATTAAGGTGTAAGGCAGTGAAAACAGATTAAAACTGGAACCTTAACATAATTACAACTACATGGTGGATAAACTGTTTAAAATGTAAATAAAAACTTTTTATGATTCTCTCAATTCAAAAAATTTAAAAGGAACATTTTTACTAAATTGAGGTCATTTTAGCAACAGATGTAAGCCCCTTTACTCTATTCTGCCATTCAATTAGAATGTGGCTAATCTCAGTTGCATTTACCCACTTTTGTTCCGTATCCCTTGATACCCTTAGCTAGCAAAAGATTCTCATTAGTCTTGAAAACATCAATTTGTTAAATATCTACCATCTTCTGGGGGACAGTTTCTATTACACATTATGCAGGAGATGTTTCCCGATTTCACTCCAGTATCCCTTGTTCGACAAGCTTACTGCAGTCAGTTAGAAGAGACCTTGGACGCTATGGTAGTGTCACCATCTCTGGACCAGAAGGTTTAAGGTTCAAGTTACATGTCTTCCAGAGGTGTGTCATAGCATGTCTGACCAGATTGTTTAAAAATGATTATGATCGGTTTGTCCTATTCCTTCAAAGTCAGCATTTCATTTAATTTTAAACATATTATCCGAAGAAGTGAAGTAAATGTACAAAGCAATCTTCAATTTCATTTCCAAACTTAGTCCCTTTTATATCTTTCCCTCTCACCCTAAATCTATCTAGGACATTGGTAAGGCCACTGTTGGAATATTGTGTGCAATTCTGGTCTCCTTCCTATTGGAAAGATGTTATGAAACTTGAAAGGGTTCAGAAAACATTTACAAGGATGTTGCCAAAGTTAGAGGATTTGAGCTATAGGGAGAGGCTGAACAGGCTGGGGCTGTTTTCGCTGGAGCGTTGGAGGCTGAGGGGCGACCTTCTAGAGGTTTACAAAATTATGAGGGACATGGATAGGATTAAAAGACAAAGTCTTTTCCCTGAGGGTGGGGCAGTCCAGAAGTGGAGGGCATAGGTTTAGGGTGAGAGGGGAAAGATATAAAAGGGACAACTTTTTCACACAGAGGGTGGTACGTGTATGGAATGAGCTGCCAGAGGAAATGATGGAGGCTGGTATAATTGCAATGGGCATTTGGATGGGTATATGAATAGGAAGGGTTTGAAGGGATATGGGCCGGGCGCTGGCAGATGGGACTAGATTGAGTTGGGATATCTGGTCGGCATGGACGGGTTGGACCGGAGGGTCCGTTTCCATGCTGTACATCTCTATGACTCTAATAGAACTTACATTTTCACTTTCTCACATTCTACTACAAGTCCCCATTCTGTAAACATCAGGACATATTTGCATGAGGTCAATGCCATCCCACAAATAGCAAATGCATTGTTACATTAAAGCATCATTATCAGGAAACCCAGGAATGTGGCTTCTGATGCCTGATATAAATTTACATTATTATAAATGAATGAGTAATGGTACAACATCAGTAAGGTTAATCAAGTTTATCCCAATCTTACCTGACTATGTAGGTTAATAAATTAAAAAATTTAATTGATGTGTTTCTCTGCAAAACTTCTGAAAGGCTAACTAAATTTGTGGAATAATTTTAGTCAGTGCAACTGCCAAGATATACAATTACAGAAATCTTAGCTTTCTGACAGTTTGACTGTCTCAGAGGTACAATTCTATCAGATTGATTTTTCATTGAACCAAGTTTTTGAACTCTTTAGAGAGTTCACAGTCGAAAAAAATGTTTTGAAAAACTTTTATGTTAGATTATCAGTGTTAATACTCAGCAGCCTGGAGATGTTCCTGTTGATATAAAATATGGGTGCAAAGAGCAAATCTACTACAATATTGGTCTTTCACTAGTGCAGCCCGACTGAACTTGATTGGCAACAAAATGATTTTTGATCTGCAAGCATATATTCCATCATAAAAATATGATCATAAAAGAGCAAAAAAATCATTTCCTGATACATAAACAGCATGTTGAAAATGTGAAAGAAAATATATAAAACTGTCAGAAGAAAACGATCAAATCCTTAATTCCATGACAAAAGCTTAAGGCTGACAGGTGTGCATGTACATCACAAATTGTGCCCAATGAATTATAGAAAATTACAAGTAAAAATTTTAAAATGGTGATAAAAATGACTAGACTTAAAAATTATGTTGTAAATGTTGGTATAAAAATGCCAACACATTTAACTGAAGTTATTTTGTTATGGAATGACAAACATAAACCTGTTGGTAACACAAAGAACTGAGGACGCTGGTAACCTGAAACAAAAACAAAATTTCTGAAGAAACACAGGGGGTCTGGCAGCAGCAATGGTGAAAGATGAGAGTGGACATTTTGAGTCAGTGGCCCTCTTCACTTCTGTTCACTATCAACCCGTCAGTACCTAATGTACTGACATTTCAAACAAATGTACATAGTTGTACGGCAAAATCACTTGGTTAATTTTTAGGGTATGACTGTGCTTTCTCCTGAACCAAACACTTACAATTAGTTTCATATTAGTTGTTATTTTGAATATGATCTCTGTATTAAAAATTTGAAATCTCCCAACTAGACAATATAGCAGAAAAAATTAGATTTATCTGAAAGATCAAATTATTTTTGACAATGGCATAGTCACTTCTTGTTGAGTTTTAAACACAAGTAGCTGTGACTGACCGCTAAACTTCACAATTTTATGTTATAAAATTACCCAAGTTTCTTTTTAATGGCATACTGCAAATTGCAGTTTAATACAAGTTTATTTACAGTCACGTTAGCTCACAGCAGGAGTGGCACGGTGGCTCACAGCACCAGGGACCTGGGTTCAATTCCCACCTCGGGCAACCGTCTGTGTGGATTTTGCACATTCTCCCGTGTCTGTGTGGGTTACCTCCAGGTGCTCTGGTTTCCTCCCACAGTCCAAAGATGTGCAGGTTAGGTGAATTGGCCATGCTAAATTGCCCGTAGCGTTTGGTGCATTAGTCAGGGGTAAATGTAGGGGAATGGGTCTGGGTGGGTTGCTCTTTGGAGGGTCGGTGTGGACTTGTTGGGCCGAAGGGCCTGTTTCCATACTGTAGGGAATCTAATCTAATATCACAACATAAAGATTCAGTATATCATTCAAACAAGTTTAGTTTAATAAATTGCACCAAAATGCCACCGTTTTCATAGATTCATGATTTCTGTGTTGCATTGAAAAAGGATGTTTGTTTTCATATTTACTAATCCAAGCATTTGAAAACATGATACCTTGAATACAACTCCTGCAATAGTGGTGCCAGTTTTTCTTGCTTCAAAAACTTTCAAACCTTGTTTTGTAAGTTCAGCTTCAATAAATGCATTCCTATAATAAACAAAGCACATTACTAAAGATCCACAGAAGTTCATAAATACCAGACTCATTTATTCAGCTAACAGCTTTCAATTTCAGCTTAAAATCATACTTAAAAATAAATTGTTCTTTTTACACACAGGTAAGTGCAGTCAAACTGATGTGATGCAAAATAACTTCATAAGAGAATAAAGTATCTATTAGATGTTGTACGACTACACACTGACACAAAGTAGTTGTAAAACTGCACTCCGTGAAGTTTGCATAATTTGCACTTTTAAGCCCGTCTTAATAGGTCACCAGAATGGAAAAGATTCATGTTACCGATCCAATTGCCAGAGACATCAACAGCAAACAATCTAATGCCCAAAGCCATCACAGCATATCACTTGCATCTCCTGATGAGGAATAACCACAAGCCTTACCACATAGTAACTGTACACAATTGTGAAAAAATGTACTTCTAATTGCACAAACTGAAGTCCTGTGTAACTTAGAAAGCACTCTATATTCTACAAAGGAAAATATTTAAGCCTTTAAACAACTCAGCCATAAAAGGGAGAGGAGAAATATTTCTCATAACAACCAATTATGTAACATTGTTTTGCCCAACTTTAACTCACATCCACCTACAGTAATTTAATTATGTTGAGTGATTCTTTTAATGCCTCCAATATCTACTTAACAATACAAGATTCCAAATTCAATTCTTCTTTTGTTCTGAACTTGCTGATAACAAATGAAGATGGAAGCTGTTCCTAGTGCTCTGGATAAAGTGAGGGGACAAAATTATTTGGGGTCCTTGCTATGGATCTAGTGAATCCAATTCTGAGCAATGGTCATCAAATGGATTAGGCACAATTGTGTCGTGTTCAGCACTTGAAGACAACATATATTGAAAGCTTCACCGGAGGCTCACTGATGATGTTACTTAGTATGGTGATAAAACGTCTGAAAATGAACCTCCCAGCTCAGCGAGCAAACTTACGTCCATTTATTGAAAGTCGCAGCTAAATATTGGCCAACACATGGATGAATTGAAGAGCATGGATATGCAACCACCCCACAGAGAAAAGCAAGCAAATAAATAATCTTTAAGGAATAATTTTCAATAAAGATGGGAAAGATTTTAAACAGAAAATCCCTCATGCCTTTGTTCTCAGTAAATTATACAATTTTGTAAGCAAATTCAGAAATTGGTCCAACCATTCAATATTGGTGTTTACCCGCTGCATGTTAGAGTCATAAATTTAATTTACCTTATTTCTACAATGTTTTTCATATCAATGATATCTATTCTTAAATCTCAGCTTCAACCAATAATCTTGACATCTGCACAACCCAGAGAAAATTAGGCATATAATGAAAACTAAATTAAATTCTGATGATAGATCAACATGTCCATTCTCCTTATTGATTCTTGAGATTTAAGAAGTTTTTGTTATTTTGGTCTGATATCTAGCATCTGCAGTTTGTTGCTTTGTCAGTTAAGTCATATTTTCATAGTGGGAATTTTAAAAATTCTTTAAAGAGGTCATGCGAATAGTTGAATGATGCCTGCAATTATGCAATGTCAAATCACTACATCCAATTACAGACCATTACGTCAATTTATCATGGCATAACATTAAGTTTTACTAGAACCCTTAGGTCGCCATAAAATTAACTGAAACTACAAACAAATTATTGAAGGAATTTCTACCTTAAATTCTTAAAATCCGTTCACATTTAAACAATAGAAATTGTTTGTAAAAACTAAAAAGATAGCTGAGAAAGCTTAAAATGTCATAAAATACAAAACCTTAAGTTAACTTCATTTCTTTTAGATACTAGAAATTGGTCAAGTACTTAAAACGGTTTGTTAGCGAACGTTTCAATTAAATAAATTAAAATCACCAATAAAATTAAAAACGCCCATTCAATAACAGATTAAAACAAAGTTAAGCACAATTCACGATTTAGATTTATTTTGAACACTTATACGTCATTAATATATTTCACACAAACGAATTCAATAGAATTATTATTTTTCTTTTCATGACATTAACTTTTAAACGTTAAAAATACATAAACCTGGAGAAATGACTCAGCCACATCAGGTCAATCTGCTAAGTCATGATCGCCTTGACACGATCGCCAAATACAAGCAGAAACGAATATTTTCCAATAAATCAGATTCCAGCGGCAGGGAGACAGACAGAATTACAATAATACATCAGTGATGAATCTCGAATTCAGAGCGGGACTCACCTTCGACAATTCTCGAAACTGAAACCACCAACTGGCTCCTGGCAAACTCTCAGCGACGCCATGTTCAGTCCCCGCGCTTCCCGGAAGTGGTTCCCTCTCCCTGGGAGGAGGGGGTCAGGGCTTCCGGGAGAGACAGGGAATGGGGTGAGAACAGATGGGGCAGAGAGAGAGAGAGAGACAGGGAATGGGGTGAGAATAGATGGGGCAGAGAGAGGGAGATAGGGAATGGGGTGAGAATAGATGGGGCAGAGAGAGGGAGATAGGGAATGGGGTGAGAATAGATGGGGCAGAGAGAGGGAGATAGGGAATGGGGTGAGAATAGATGGGGCAGAGAGAGGGAGATAGGGAATGGGGTGAGAATAGATGGGGCAGAGAGAGGGAGATAGGGAATGGGGTGAGAATAGATGGGGCAGAGAGAGGGAGATAGGGAATGGGGTGAGAACAGATGGGGCAGAGAGAGGGAGATAGGGAATGGGGTGAGAATAGATGGGGCAGAGAGAGGGAGATAGGGAATGGGGTGAGAATAGATGGGGCAGAGAGAGGGAGAGAGAGACAGGGAATGGGGTGAGAATAGATGGGGCAGAGAGAGGGAGATAGGGAATGGGGTGAGAACAGATGGTGCAGAGAGAGGGAGATAGGGAATGGGGTGAGAATAGATGGGGCAGAGAGAGGGAGATAGGGAATGGGGTGAGAATAGATGGGGCAGAGAGAGGGAGATAGGGAATGGGGTGAGAACAGATGGGGCAGAGAGAGGGAGATAGGGAATGGGGTGAGAACAGATGGGGCAGAGAGAGGGAGATAGGGAATGGGGTGAGAACAGATGGGGCAGAGAGAGGGAGATAGGGAATGGGGTGAGAACAGATGGGGCAGAGAGAGGGAGATAGGGAATGGGGTGAGAACAGATGGGGCAAAGGGAGAGAGACAGGGAATGGGGTGAGAACAGGTGGGGCAGAGAGAGGGAGACAGGGAATGGGGTGAGAACAGGTGGGGCAGAGAGAGGGAGACAGGGAATGGGGTGAGAATAGATGGGGCAGAGAGAGAGAGAGACAGGGAATGGGGTGAGAATAGATGGGGCAGAGAGAGGGATACAGGGAGTGGGGTGAGAATGGATGGGGCAGAGAGAGAGACAGGGAATGGGGTGAAAATAGATGGGGCAGAGAGAGGGAATGGGGCGAGTATAGATGGGGCAGAGAGAGGGAGATAGGGAATGGGGCGAGAATAGATGGGGCAGAGAGAGGGAGATAGGGAATGGGGCGAGAATAGATGGGGCAGAGAGTGGGAGATAGGGAATGGGGTGAGAATAGATGGAGCAGAGAGAGGGAGACAGGGAATGGGGTGAGAATAGAAGGGGCAGAGAGAGGGAGACAGGGAATGGGGTGAGAATAGATGGGGCGGGGGGAGGGAGATTGGGAATGGGGTGAGAACAGATGGGGCAGAGAGAGTGAGATTGGGAATGGGGTGAGAATAGATGGGGCAGAGGGAGGGAGACAGGGAATGGGGTGAGAATATATGGGGCAGAGGGAGGGAGACAGGGAATGGGGTGAGAATAGACGGGGCAGAGGGAGGGAGACAGGGAATGGGGTGAGAATAGACGGGGCAGAGGGAGGGAGACAGGGAATGGGGTGAGAATAGATGGGGCAGAGAGAGGGAGACAGGGAATGGGGTGAGAATAGATGGGGCAGAGAGAGGGAGACAGGGAATGGGGTGAGAATAGATGGGGCAGAAAGAGGGAGACAGGGAATGGGGTGAGAATAGATGGGGCAGAGAGAGAGAGAGAGAGAGAGACAGGGAATGGGGTGAGAATAGATGGGGCAGAGAAAGGGAGATAGGGAATGGGGTGAGAATAGATGGGACAGAGAGAGAGAGATAGGGAATGGGGTGAGAATAGATGGGGCACAGAGAGAGAGAGACAGGGTATGAGGTGAGAATAAATGGGGCAGAGAGAGAGACAGGGAATGGGGTGAGAATAGATGGGGCACAGAGAGAGAGAGACAGGGAATGAGGTGAGAATACATGGGGCAGAGAGAGAGACAGGGAATGGGGTGAGAATAGATGGGGCAGAGAGAGGGAGACAGGGAATGGGGTGAGAATAGATGGGGCAGAGAGAGGGAGACGGGGAATGGGGTGAGAATAGATGGGGCAGAGAGAGTGAGACAGGGAATGGGGTGAGAATAGATGGGGCAGAAAGAGGGAGACCAGGAATGTGGAGAGAATAGATGGGGCAGAGAGAGGGAGATAGGGAATGGGGTGAGAATAGATGGGGCAGAAAGAGGGAGACCAGGAATGTGGAGAGAATAGATGGGGCAGAGAGAGGGAGATAGGGAATGGGGTGAGAATAGATGGGGCAGAAAGAGGGAGACCAGGAATGTGGAGAGAATAGATGGGGCAGAGAGAGGGAGATAGGGAATGGGGTGAGAATAGATGGGGCAGAGAGAGGGAGATAGGGAATGGGGTGAGAATAGATGGGGCAGAGAGAGGGAGATAGGGAATGGGGTGAGAATAGATGGGGCAGAGAGAGCGAGATAGGGAATGGGGTGAGAATAGATGGGGCAGAGAGAGGGAGACAGGGAATGGGGTGAGAATAGATGGGGCAGAGAGAGGGAGACAGGGAATGGGGTGAGAATAGATGGGGCAAAGGGAGAGAGACAGGGAATGGAGTGAGGATAGATGGGGCAGAGAGAGGGAGACAGGGAGTGGGGTGAGAATAGATGGGGCGGGGGGAGGGAGACAGGGAATGGGGTGAGAATAGAAGGGGCAGAGAGAGGGAGATAGGGAATGGGGTGAGAACAGGTGGGGCAGAGAGAGGGAGACAGGGAATGGGGTGAGAATAGATGGGGCAGAGAGAGAGAGAGACAGGGAATGGGGTGAGAATAGATCGGGCAGAGAGAGGGATACAGGGAGTGGGGTGAGAATGGATGGGGCACAGAGAGAGACAGGGAATGGGGTGAAAATAGATGGGGCAGAGAGAGGGAATGGGGCGAGTATAGATGGGGCAGAGAGAGTGAGAGAGAGACAGGGAATGGGGTGAGAATAGATGGGGCAGAGAGAGGGAGACAGGGAATGGGGTGAGAATAGATGGGGCAGAGAGAGGGAGATAGGGAATGGGGTGAGAATAGATGGGGCAGAGAGAGGGAGATAGGGAATGGGGTGAGAATAGATGGGGCAGAGAGAGGGAGATAGGGAATGGGGCGAGAATAGATGGGGCAGAGAGTGGGAGATAGGGAATGGGGTGAGAATAGATGGAGCAGAGAGAGGGAGACAGGGAATGGGGTGAGAATAGATGGGGCAGAGAGAGGGAGACAGGGAATGGGGTGAGAATAGATGGGGCGGGGGGAGGGAGATTGGGAATGGGGTGAGAACAGATGGGGCAGAGAGAGTGAGATTGGGAATGGGGTGAGAATAGATGGGGCAGAGGGAGGGAGACAGGGAATGGGGTGAGAATAGATGGGGCAGAGGGAGGGAGACAGGGAATGGGGTGAGAATATATGGGGCAGAGGGAGGGAGACAGGGAATGGGGTGAGAATAGACGGGGCAGAGAGAGGGAGACAGGGAATGGGGTGAGAATAGATGGGGCAGAGAGAGGGAGACAGGGGATGGGGTGAGAATAGATGGGGCAGAGAGAGGGAGACAGGGAATGGGGTGAGAATAGATGGGGCAGAGAGAGGAGACAGGGAATGGGGTGAGAATAGATGGGGCAGAGAGAGAGAGAGAGAGACAGGGAATGGGGTGAGAATAGATGGGGCAGAGAGAGGGAGATAGGGAATGGGGTGAGAATAGATGGGACAGAGAGAGAGAGATAGGGAATGGGGTGAGAATAGATGGGGCACAGAGAGAGAGAGACAGGGTATGAGGTGAGAATAAATGGGGCAGAGAGAGAGACAGGGAATGGGGTGAGAATAGATGGAGCACAGAGAGAGAGAGACAGGGAATGAGGTGAGAATAAATGGGGCAGAGAGAGAGACAGGGAATGGGGTGAGAATAGATGGGGCAGAGAGAGGGAGACAGGGAATGGGGTGAGAATAGATGGGGCAGAGAGAGGGAGACGGGGAATGGGGTGAGAATAGATGGGGCAGAGAGAGTGAGACAGGGAATGGGGTGAGAACAGATGGGGCAGAAAGAGGGAGACCAGGAATGTGGAGAGAATAGATGGGGAAGAGAGAGGGAGATAGGGAATGGGGTGAGAGTAGATGGGGCAGAAAGAGGGAGACCAGGAATGTGGAGAGAATAGATGGGGCAGAGAGAGGGAGATAGGGAATGGGGTGAGAATAGATGGGGCAGAAAGAGGGAGACCAGGAATGTGGAGAGAATAGATGGGGCAGAGAGAGGGAGATAGGGAATGGGGTGAGAATAGATGGGGCAGAGAGAGGGAGATAGGGAATGGGGTGAGAATAGATGGGGCAGAGAGAGGGAGATAGGGAATGGGGTGAGAATAGATGGGGCAGAGAGAGCGAGATAGGGAATGGGGTGAGAATAGATGGGGCAGAGAGAGGGAGACAGGGAATGGGGTGAGAATAGATGGGGCAGAGAGAGGGAGATAGGGAATGGGGTGAGAATAGATGGGGCAAAGGGAGAGAGACAGGGAATGGAGTGAGGATAGATGGGGCAGAGAGAGGGAGACAGGGAATGGAGTGAGGATAGATGGGGCAGAGAGAGGGAGACAGGGAGTTGGGTGAGAATAGATGGGGCGGGGGGAGGGAGACAGGGAATGGGGTGAGAATAGATGGGGCAGAGAGAGCGAGATAGGGAATGGGGTGAGAATAGATGGGGCAGAGAGAGGGAGACAGGGAATGGGGTGAGAATAGATAGCGCAGAGAGAGGGAGACAGGGAATGGGGTGAGAATAGATGGGGCAGAGAGAGGGAGACAGGGAATGGGGTGAGAATAGATGGGGCAGAGAGAGAGAGATACAGGGAACCGGGTGAGAATAGATGGGGCAGAGAGAGGGAGACAGGGAATGGGGTGAGAATAGGTGGGGCAGAGAGAGGGAGACAGGGAATGGGGTGAGAATAGATGGGGCGGGGAGAGGGAGACAGGGAAAGGGGTGAGAATCGATGGGGCAGAGAGAGAGAGAGAGAGACAGGGAGTGGGGTGAGAATAGATGGGGCAGAGTGAGGGAGACAGGGAATGGGGTGAGAATGGATGGGGCAGAGAGAGGGAGACAGGGAATGGGGTGAAAATAGATGTGGCAGAGAGAGGGAGACAGGGAATGGGGTGAGAATAGATGGGGCAGAAAGAGGGAGACCAGGAATGTGGAGAGAATAGATGGGGCAGAGAGAGGGAGACAGGGAATGGCGTGAGAATAGATGGGGCAGAAAGAGGGAGACCAGGAATGTGGAGAGAATAGATGGGGCAGAGAGAGGGAGATAGGGAATGGGGTGAGAATAGATGGGGCAGAGAGAGGGAGATAGGGAATGGGGTGAGAATAGATGGGGCAAAGGGAGAGAGACAGGGAATGTGGTGAGAATAGATGGGGCAGAGGGACGGAGACAGGGAATGGAGTGAGGATAGATGGGGCAGAGAGAGGGAGACAGGGAGTTGGGTGAGAATAGATGGGGCGGGGGGAGGGAGACAGGGAATGGGGTGAGAATACATGGGGCAGAGAGAGCGAGATAGGGAATGGGGTGAGAATAGATGGGGCAGAGAGAGGGAGACAGGGAATGGGGTGAGAACAGATACGGCAGAGAGAGGGAGACAGGGAGTGGGGTGAGAATAGATGGCGCGGGGGGAGGGAGAATGGGAATGGGGTCAGAATAGATGGGGCAGAGAGAGGGAGATAGGGAATGGGGTGAGAATAGATGGGGCAGAGGGAGGGAGACAGGGAATGGAGTGAGGATAGATGGGGCAGAGAGAGGGAGATAGGGAATGGGGTGAGAATAGATAGCGCAGAGAGAGGGAGACAGGGAGTGGGGTGAGAATAGATGGGGCGGGGGGAGGGAGACAGGGAATGGGGTGAGAATAGATGGGGCTGAGAGAGGGAGACAGGGAATAGTGCGAGAATAGATGCGGCAGAGAGAGTGAGATAGGGAATGGGGTGAGAATAGATGGGGCTGAGAGAGGGAGACAGGGAATGGGGTGAGAATAGATGGGGCAGAGAGAGAGAGAGACAGGGAATGGGGTGAGAATAGATGGGGCAGAGAGAGGGATACAGGGAGTGGGGTGAGAATAGATGGGGCAGAGAGAGAGACAGGGAATGGGGTGAAAATAGATGGGGCAGACAGAGGGAATGGGGCGAGTATAGATTGGGCAGAGAGAGGGAGAGAGAGACAGGGAATGGGGTGAGAATAGATGGGGCAGAGAGAGGGAGACAGGGAATGGGGTGAGAATAGATGGGGCAGAGAGAGGGAGATAGGGAATGGGGTGAGAATAGATGGGGCAGAGAGAGGGAGATAGGGAATGGGGTGAGAATAGATGGGGCAGAGAGAGGGAGATAGGGAATGGGGTGTGAATAGATGGGGCAGAGAGAGGGAGATAGGGAATGGGGTGAGAATAGATGGGGCAGAGAGAGGGAGATAGGGAATGGGGCGAGAATAGATGGGGCAGAGAGTGGGAGATAGGGAATGGGGTGAGAATAGATGGGGCAGAGAGAGGGAGACAGGGAATGGGGTGAGAATAGATGGGGCGGGGGGAGGGAGATTGGGAATGGGGTGAGAACAGATGGGGCAGAGAGAGTGAGATTGGGAATGGGGTGAGAATAGATGGGGCAGAGGGAGGGAGACAGGGAATGGGGTGAGAATATATGGGGCAGAGGGAGGGAGACAGGGAATGGGGTGAGAATAGATGGGGCAGAGAGAGGGAGACAGGGAATGGGGTGAGAATAGATGGGGCAGAGAGAGAGAGAGAGACAGGGAATGGGGTGAGAATAGATGGGGCAGAGAGAGGGAGATAGGGAATGGGGTGAGAATAGATGGGACAGAGAGAGAGAGATAGGGAATGGGGTGAGAATAGATGGGACAGAGAGAGAGAGATAGGGAATGGGGTGAGAATAGATGGGGCACAGAGAGAGAGAGACAGGGAATGAGGTGAGAATAAATGGGGCAGAGAGAGAGACAGGGAATGGGGTGAGAATAGATGGGGCACAGAGAGAGAGAGAGACAGGGAATGAGGTGAGAATAAATGGGGCAGAGAGAGAGACAGGGAATGGGGTGAGAATAGATGGGGCAGAGAGAGGGAGACAGGGAATGGGGTGAGAATTGATGGGGCAGAGAGAGGGAGACGGGGAATGGGGTGAGAATAGATGGGGCAGAGAGAGTGAGACAGGGAATGGGGTGAGAATAGATGGGGCAGAAAGAGGGAGACCAGGAATGTGGAGAGAATAGATGGGGCAGAGAGAGGGAGATAGGGAATGGGGTGAGAATAGATGGGGCAGAAAGAGGGAGACCAGGAATGTGGAGAGAATAGATGGGGCAGAGAGAGGGAGATAGGGAATGGGGTGAGAATAGATGGGGCAGAAAGAGGGAGACCAGGAATGTGGAGAGAATAGATGGGGCAGAGAGAGGGAGATAGGGAATGGGGTGAGAATAGATGGGGCAGAGAGAGGGAGATAGGGAATGGGGTGAGAATAGATGGGGCAGAGAGAGGGAGATAGGGAATGGGGTGAGAATAGATGGGGCAGAGAGAGGGAGATAGGGAATGGGGTGAGAATAGATGGGGCAGAGAGAGGGAGATAGGGAATGGGGTGAGAATAGATGGGGCAGAGAGAGGGAGATAGGGAATGGGGTGAGAATAGATGGGGCAGAGAGAGGGAGACAGGGAGTGGGGTGAGAATAGATGGGGCGGGGGGAGGGAGACGGAATGGGGTGAGAATAGATGGGGCAGAGAGAGGGAGATAGGAAATGGGGTGAGAATAGATGGGGCAGAGGGAGGGAGACAGTGAATGGGGTGAGAACAGATACGGCAGAGAGAGGGAGACAGGGAGTGGGGTGAGAATAGATGGGGCGGGGGGAGGGAGATAGGGAATGGGGTGAGAACAGATACGGCAGAGAGAGGGAGATAGGGAATGGGGTGAGAATAGATGGGGCAGAGGGAGGGAGACAGGGAATGGAGTGAGGATAGATGGGGCAGAGAGAGGGAGATAGGGAATGGGGTGAGAATAGATAGCGCAGAGAGAGGGAGACAGGGAATGGGGTGAGAATAGATGGGGCAGAGAGAGGGAGACAGGGAATGGGGTGAGAATAGATGGGGCAGAGAGAGAGAGATAGGGAATGGGGTGAGAATAGATGGGGCAGAGGGAGGGAGACAGGGAATGGAGTGAGGATAGATGGGGCAGAGAGAGGGAGATAGGGAATGGGGTGAGAACAGGTGGGGCAGAGAGAGGGAGACAGGGAATGGGGTGAGAATAGATGGGGCTGAGAGGGAGACAGGGAATAGTGCGAGAATAGATGCGGCAGAGAGAGTGAGATAGGGAATGGGGTGAGAATAGATGGGGCTGAGAGAGGGAGACAGGGAATGGGGTGAGAATAGATGGGGCAGAGAGAGATAGGGAATGGGGTGAGAATAGATGGGGCGGAGAGTGGGAGACAGGGAATGGGGTGAGAATAGATGGGGCGGAGAGTGGGAGACAGGGAATGGGGTGAGAATAGATGGGGCGGAGAGAGGGAGACAGGAAATGGGGTGAGAATAGATGGGGCAGAGAGAGGGAGACAGGGAATGGGGTGAGAATAGATGGGGCAGAGAGAGAGAGATACAGGGAACGGGGTGAGAATAGATGGGGCAGAGAGAGGGAGACAGGGAATGGGGTGAGAATAGGTGGGGCAGAGAGAGGGAGACAGGGAATGGGGTGAGAATAGGTGGGGCAGAGAGAGGGAGACAGGGAATGGGGTGAGAATAGATGGGGCAGAAAGAGGGAGACCAGGAATGTGGAGAGAATAGATGGGGCAGAGAGAGGGAGACAGGGAATGGGGTGAGAATAGATGGGGCAGAAAGAGGGAGACCAGGAATGTGGAGAGAATAGATGGGGCAGAGAGAGGGAGATAGGGAATGGGGTGAGAATAGATGGGGCAGAGAGAGGGAGATAGGGAATGGGGTGAGAATAGATGGGGCAAAGGGAGAGAGACAGGGAATGTGGTGAGAATAGATGGGGCAGAGGGACGGAGACAGGGAATGGAGTGAAGATAGATGGGGCAGAGAGAGGGAGACAGGGAGTTGGGTGAGAATAGATGGGGCGGGGGGAGGGAGACAGGGAATGGGGTGAGAATAGATGGGGCAGAGAGAGGGAGATAAGGAATGGGGTGAGAATAGATGGGGCAGAGAGAGGGAGACAGGGAATGGGGTGAGAACAGATACGGCAGAGAGAGGGAGACAGGGAGTGGGGTGAGAATAGATGGGGCGGGGGGAGGGAGAAAGGGAATGGGGTCAGAATAGATGGGGCAGAGAGAGGGAGATAGGGAATGGGGTGAGAATAGATGGGGCAGAGGGAGGGAGACAGGGAATGGAGTGAGGATAGATGGGGCAGAGAGAGGGAGATAGGGAATGGGGTGAGAATAGATAGCGCAGAGAGAGGGAGACAGGGAATGGGGTGAGAATAGATGGGGCTGAGAGAGGGAGACAGGGAATAGTGCGAGAATAGATGCGGCAGAGAGAGTGAGATAGGGAATGGGGTGAGAATAGATGGGGCTGAGAGAGGGAGACAGGGAAAGGGGTGAGAATAGATGGGGCAGAGAGTGGGAGACAGGGAATGGGGTGAGAATAGATGGGGCAGAGAGAGATAGGGAATGGGGTGAGAATAGATGGGGCGGAGAGTGGGAGACAGGGAATGGGGTGAGAATAGATGGGGCAGAGAGTGGGAGACAGGGAATGGGGTGAGAATAGATGGGGCAGAGAGAGGGAGACAGGAAATGGGGTGAGAATAGATGGGGCAGAGAGAGGGAGACAGGGAATGGGGTGAGAATAGATGGGGCAGAGAGAGAGAGATACAGGGAACGGGGTGAGAATAGATGGGGCAGAGAGAGGGAGACAGGGAATGGGGTGAGAATAGGTGGGGCAGAGAGAGGGAGACAGGGAATGGGGTGAGAATAAATGGGGCATAGAGAGGGAGACAGGGAAAGGGGTGAGAATCGATGGGGCAGAGAGAGAGAGAGAGACAGGGAGTGGGGTGAGAATAGATGAGACAGAGAGAGGGAGACAGGGAATGGGGTGAGAATGGATGGGGCAGAGAGAGGGAGACAGGGAATGGGGTGAAAGTAGATGGGGCAGAAAGAGGGAGACCAGGAATGTGGAGAGAATAGATGGGGCAGAGAGAGGGAGATAGGGAATAGGGTGAGAATAGATGGGGCAGAGAGAGGGAGATAGGGAATGGGGTGAGAATAGATGGGGCAGAGAGAGGGAGATAGGGAATGGGGTGAGAATAGATGGGGCAGAGAGAGGGAGACAGGGAATGTGGTGAGAATAGATGGGGCAGAGGGACGGAGACAGGGAATGGAGTGAGAATAGATGGGGCACAGAGAGAGAGAGACAGGGAATGAGGTGAGAATAAATGGGGCAGAGAGAGAGACAGGGAATGGGGTGAGAATAGATGGGGCACAGAGAGAGAGAGAGACAGGGAATGAGGTGAGAATAAATGGGGCAGAGAGAGAGACAGGGAATGGGGTGAGAATAGATGGGGCACAGAGAGAGAGAGACAGGGAATGAGGTGAGAATAAATGGGGCAGAGAGAGAGACAGGGAATGGGGTGAGAATAGATGGGGCACAGAGAGAGAGAGAGACAGGGAATGAGGTGAGAATAAATGGGGCAGAGAGAGAGACAGGGAATGGGGTGAGAATAGATGGGGCAGAGAGAGGGAGACAGGGAATGGGGTGAGAATTAATGGGGCAGAGAGAGGGAGACGGGGAATGGGGTGAGAATAGATGGGGCAGAGAGAGTGAGACAGGGAATGGGGTGAGAATAGATGGGGCAGAAAGAGGGAGACCAGGAATGTGGAGAGAATAGATGGGGCAGAGAGAGGGAGATAGGGAATGGGGTGAGAATAGATGGGGCAGAAAGAGGGAGACCAGGAATGTGGAGAGAATAGATGGGGCAGAGAGAGGGAGATAGGGAATGGGGTGAGAATAGATGGGGCAGAAAGAGGGAGACCAGGAATGTGGAGAGAATAGATGGGGCAGAGAGAGGGAGATAGGGAATGGGGTGAGAATAGATGGGGCAGAGAGAGGGAGATAGGGAATGGGGTGAGAATAGATGGGGCAGAGAGAGGGAGATAGGGAATGGGGTGAGAATAGATGGGGCAGAGAGAGCGAGATAGGGAATGGGGTGAGAATAGATGGGGCAGAGAGAGGGAGATAGGGAATGGGGTGAGAATAGATGGGGCAGAGAGAGGGAGATAGGGAATGGGGTGAGAATAGATGGGGCAGAGAGAGGGAGATAGGGAATGGGGTGAGAATAGATGGGGCAAAGGGAGAGAGACAGGGAATGGAGTGAGGATAGATGGGGCAGAGAGAGGGAGACAGGGAGTGGGGTGAGAATAGATGGGGCGGGGGGAGGGAGACGGAATGGGGTGAGAATAGATGGGGCAGAGAGAGGGAGATAGGAAATGGGGTGAGAATAGATGGGGCAGAGGGAGGGAGACAGTGAATGGGGTGAGAACAGATACGGCAGAGAGAGGGAGACAGGGAGTGGGGTGAGAATAGATGGGGCGGGGGGAGGGAGATAGGGAATGGGGTGAGAACAGATACGGCAGAGAGAGGGAGATAGGGAATGGGGTGAGAATAGATGGGGCAGAGGGAGGGAGACAGGGAATGGAGTGAGGATAGATGGGGCAGAGAGAGGGAGATAGGGAATGGGGTGAGAATAGATAGCGCAGAGAGAGGGAGACAGGGAATGGGGTGAGAATAGATGGGGCAGAGAGAGGGAGACAGGGAATGGGGTGAGAATAGATGGGGCAGAGAGAGAGAGATAGGGAATGGGGTGAGAATAGATGGGGCAGAGGGAGGGAGACAGGGAATGGAGTGAGGATAGATGGGGCAGAGAGAGGGAGATAGGGAATGGGGTGAGAACAGGTGGGGCAGAGAGAGGGAGACAGGGAATGGGGTGAGAATAGATGGGGCTGAGAGAGGGAGACAGGGAATAGTGCGAGAATAGATGCGGCAGAGAGAGTGAGATAGGGAATGGGGTGAGAATAGATGGGGCTGAGAGAGGGAGACAGGGAATGGGGTGAGAATAGATGGGGCAGAGAGAGATAGGGAATGGGGTGAGAATAGATGGGGCGGAGAGTGGGAGACAGGGAATGGGGTGAGAATAGATGGGGCGGAGAGTGGGAGACAGGGAATGGGGTGAGAATAGATGGGGCAGAGAGAGGGAGACAGGAAATGGGGTGAGAATAGATGGGGCAGAGAGAGGGAGACAGGGAATGGGGTGAGAATAGATGGGGCAGAGAGAGAGAGATACAGGGAACGGGGTGAGAATAGATGGGGCAGAGAGAGGGAGACAGGGAATGGGGTGAGAATAGGTGGGGCAGAGAGAGGGAGACAGGGAATGGGGTGAGAATAGGTGGGGCAGAGAGAGGGAGACAGGGAATGGGGTGAGAATAGATGGGGCAGAAAGAGGGAGACCAGGAATGTGGAGAGAATAGATGGGGCAGAGAGAGGGAGACAGGGAATGGGGTGAGAATAGATGGGGCAGAAAGAGGGAGACCAGGAATGTGGAGAGAATAGATGGGGCAGAGAGAGGGAGATAGGGAATGGGGTGAGAATAGATGGGGCAGAGAGAGGGAGATAGGGAATGGGGTGAGAATAGATGGGGCAAAGGGAGAGAGACAGGGAATGTGGTGAGAATAGATGGGGCAGAGGGACGGAGACAGGGAATGGAGTGAGGATAGATGGGGCAGAGAGAGGGAGACAGGGAGTTGGGTGAGAATAGATGGGGCGGGGGGAGGGAGACAGGGAATGGGGTGAGAATAGATGGGGCAGAGAGAGGGAGATAAGGAATGGGGTGAGAATAGATGGGGCAGAGAGAGGGAGACAGGGAATGGGGTGAGAACAGATACGGCAGAGAGAGGGAGACAGGGAGTGGGGTGAGAATAGATGGGGCGGGGGGAGGGAGAAAGGGAATGGGGTCAGAATAGATGGGGCAGAGAGAGGGAGATAGGGAATGGGGTGAGAATAGATGGGGCAGAGGGAGGGAGACAGGGAATGGAGTGAGGATAGATGGGGCAGAGAGAGGGAGATAGGGAATGGGGTGAGAATAGATAGCGCAGAGAGAGGGAGACAGGGAATGGGGTGAGAATAGATGGGGCTGAGAGAGGGAGACAGGGAATAGTGCGAGAATAGATGCGGCAGAGAGAGTGAGATAGGGAATGGGGTGAGAATAGATGGGGCTGAGAGAGGGAGACAGGGAATGGGGTGAGAATAGATGGGGCAGAGAGAGATAGGGAATGGGGTGAGAATAGATGGGGCGGAGAGTGGGAGACAGGGAATGGGGTGAGAATAGATGGGGCAGAGAGTGGGAGACAGGGAATGGGGTGAGAATAGGTGGGGCAGAGAGAGGGAGACAGGAAATGGGGTGAGAATAGATGGGGCAGAGAGAGGGAGACAGGGAATGGGGTGAGAATAGATGGGGCAGAGAGAGAGAGATACAGGGAACGGGGTGAGAATAGATGGGGCAGAGAGAGGGAGACAGGGAATGGGGTGAGAATAGGTGGGGCAGAGAGAGGGAGACAGGGAATGGGGTGAGAATAGATGGGGCATAGAGAGGGAGACAGGGAAAGGGGTGAGAATCGATGGGGCAGAGAGAGAGAGAGAGACAGGGAGTGGGGTGAGAATAGATGAGACAGAGAGAGGGAGACAGGGAATGGGGTGAGAATGGATGGGGCAGAGAGAGGGAGATAGGGAATAGGGTGAGAATAGATGGGGCAGAGAGAGGGAGATAGGGAATGGGGTGAGAATAGATGGGGCAGAGAGAGGGAGATAGGGAATGGGGTGAGAATAGATGGGGCAGAGAGAGGGAGACAGGGAATGTGGTGAGAATAGATGGGGCAGAGGGACGGAGACAGGGAATGGAGTGAGGATAGATGGGGCAGAGAGAGGGAGACAGGGAGGGGGGTGAGAATAGATGGGGCGGGGGGAGGGACACAGGGAATGGGGTGAGAATAGATGGGGCAGAGAGAGGGAGATAGGGAATGGGGTGAGAATAGATGGGGCAGAGAGAGGGAGACAGGGAATGGGGTGAGAACAGATATGGCACAGAGAGGGAGACAGGGAGTGGGGTGAGAATAGATGGGGCGCGGAGAGGGAGAAAGGGAATGGGGTCAGAATAGATGGGGCAGAGAGAGGGAGATAGGGAATGGGGTGAGAATAGATGGGGCAGAGGGAGGGAGACAGGGAATGGAGTGAGGATAGATGGGGCAGAGAGAGGGAGATAGGGAATGTGGTGAGAATAGATAGCGCAGAGAGAGGGAGACAGGGAGTGGGTTGAGAATAGATGGGGCGGGGGGAGGGAGACAGGGAATGGGGTGAGAATAGATGGGGCAGAGAGAGGGAGATAGGGAATGGGGTGAGAATAGATGGGGCAGAGAGAGGGAGATAGGGAATGGGGTGAGAATAGATGGGGCAGAGAGAGGGAGATAGGGAATGGGGCGAGAATAGATGGGGCAGAGAGTGGGAGATAGGGAATGGGGTGAGAATAGATGGAGCAGAGAGAGGGAGACAGGGAATGGGGTGAGAATAGATGGGGCAGAGAGAGGGAGACAGGGAATGGGGTGAGAATAGATGGGGCAGAGAGAGGGAGACAGGGAATGGGGTGAGAATAGATGGGGCAGAGAGAGGGAGATAGGGAATGGGGTGAGAATAGATGGGGCATAGAGAGGGAGACAGGGAAAGGGGTGAGAATCGATGGGGCAGAGAGAGAGAGAGAGACAGGGAGTGGGGTGAGAATAGATGGGGCAGAGAGAGAGAGAGACAGGGAATGGGGTGAGAATAGATGGGGCAGAGAGTGAGGGAGACAGGGAATGGGGTGAGAATAGATGGGGCATAGAGAGGGAGACAGGGAATGGAGTGAGAATAGATGGGGCAGAGAGAGGGAGACAGGGAATGGGGTGAGAATAGATGGGACAGAGAGAGAGAGACAGGGAATGTGGTGAGAATAGATGGGGCAGAGGGACGGAGACAGGGAATGGAGTGAGGATAGATGGGGCAGAGAGAGGGAGACAGGGAGTTGGGTGAGAATAGATGGGGCGGGGGGAGGGAGACAGGGAATGGGGTGAGGATAGATGGGGCAGAGAGAGGGAGACAGGGAGTTGGGTGAGAATAGATGGGGCAGAGGGACGGAGACAGGGAATGGAGTGAGGATAGATGGGGCAGAGAGAGGGAGACAGGGAGTTGGGTGAGAATAGATGGGGCGGGGGGAGGGAGACAGGGAGTGGCGTGAGAATAGATGGGGCAGAGAGAGGTAGATAGGGAATGGGGTGAGAATAGATGGGGCAGAGAGAGGGAGACAGGGAATGGGGTGAGAACAGATACGGCAGAGAGAGGGAGACAGGGAGTGGGGTGAGAATAGATGGGGCGGGGGGAGGGAGAAAGGGAATGGGGTCAGAATAGATGGGGCAGAGGGAGGGAGACAGGGAATGGAGTGAGGATAGATGGGGCAGAAAGAGGGAGATAGGGAATGGGGTGAGAATAGATAGCGCAGAGAGAGGGAGACATGGAGTGGGGTGAGAATAGATGGGGCGGGGGGAGGGAGACAGGGAATGGGGTGAGAATAGATGGGGCTGAGAGAGGGAGACAGGGAATAGTGCGAGAATAGATGCGGCAGAGAGAGTGAGATAGGGAATGGGGTGAGAATAGATGGGGCTGAGAGAGGGAGACAGGGAATGGGGTGAGAACAGATACGGCAGAGAGAGGGAGACAGGGAGTGGGGTGAGAATAGATGGGGCGGGGGGAGGGAGAAAGGGAATGGGGTCAGAATAGATGGGGCAGAGGGAGGGAGACAGGGAATGGAGTGAGGATAGATGGGGCAGAGAGAGGGAGATAGGGAATGGGGTGAGAATAGATAGCGCAGAGAGAGGGAGACAGGGAGTGGGGTGAGAATAGATGGGGTGGGGGGAGGGAGACAGGGAATGGGGTGAGAATAGATGGGGCTGAGAGAGGGAGACAGGGAATAGTGCGAGAATAGATGCGGCAGAGAGAGTGAGATAGGGAATGGGGTGAGAATAGATGGGGCTGAGAGAGGGAGACAGGGAATGGGGTGAGAATAGATGGGGCGGAGAGTGGGAGACAGGGAATAGTGTGAGAATAGATGGGGCAGAGAGAGGGAGACAGGGAATGGGGTGAGAATAGATGAGACAGAGAGAGGGAGATAGGGAATGGGGTGAGAATAGATGGGGCAGAGAGGGGGAGACAGGGAATGGGGTGAGAATAGATGGAGCAGAGAGAGGGAGATAGAGAATGGGGTGAGAATAGATGAGGCAGAGAGAGGGAGATAGAGAATGGGGTGAGAATAGATGGGGCAGAGAGAGGGAGATAGGGATTGGGGTGAGAATAGATGGGGCAGAGAGAGGGAGATAGGGAATGGGGTGAGAATAGATGGGGCAAAGGGAGAGAGACAGGGAATGTGGTGAGAATAGATGGGGCAGAGGGACGGAGACAGCGAATGGGGTGAGGATAGATGGGGCAGAGAGAGGGAGACAGGGAGTGGGGTGAGAATAGATGGGGCGAGGGAGGGAGACAGGGAATGGGGTGAGAATAGATGGGGCCGAGAGAGGGAGATAGGGAATGGGGTGAGAATAGATGGGGCAGAGAGAGGGAGACAGGGAATGGGGTGAGAACAGATACGGCAGAGAGAGGGAGACAGGGAGTTGGGTGAGAATAAATGGGGCGGGGGGAGGGAGAAAGGGAATGGGGTGAGAATAGATGGGGCAGAGAAAGGGAGACAGGGAGTGGGGTGAGAATAGATGGGGCAGAGAGAGGGAGATAGGGAATGGGGTGAGAATAGATGGGGCAGAGGGAGGGAGACAGGGAATGGAGTGAGGATAGATGGAGCAGAGAGAGGGAGATAGGGAATGGGGTGAGAATAGATGGGGCAGAGAGAGAGAGACAGGGAGTGCGGTGAAAATAGATGGGGCAGAGAGAGGGAGACAGGAAATGGGGTGAGAATAGATGGGGGAGAGAGAGAGAGAGACGGAATGGGGTGATAATAGATGGGGCAGAGAGAGGGAGACAGGGAAAAGGGTGAGAATAGATGGCGCAGAGAGAGAGAGAGACAGGGAATGGGGTGAGAATAGATGGGGCAGAGAGAGGGAGACAGGGAATGGGGTGAGAATAGATGGGGCAGAGAGAGGGGGACAGGGAATTGGGTGAGAATAGATGGGGCCAAGAGAGAGAGAGAGAGACAGGGAGTGGGGTGAGAATAGATGGGGCAGAGAGAGGGAGACAGGGAATAGTGTGAGAATACTTGGGGCAGAGAGAGGGAGACAGGAAATGGGGTGAGAATGGATGGGGCAGAGAGAGGGAGACAGGGAATGGGGTGAGAATAGATGGGGCAGAGAGAGGGAGACAGGGAATGGGGAGAGAATAGATGGGGCAGAGAGAGAGGGAGACAGGGAATGGGGTGAGAATAGATGGGGCAGAGAGAGAGGGAGACAGGGAATGTGGTGAGAATAGATGGGGCAGAGAGAGGGAGACAGGGAAAGGGGTGAGAATAGATGGGGCAGAGAGAGAGACAGGGAGTGGGGTGAGAATAGATGGGGCAGAGAGAGAGGGAGACAGGGAATGGGGTGAGAATAGATGGGGCAGAGAGAGAGAGAGACAGGGAGTGGGGTGAGAATAGATGGGGTAGAGAGAGGGAATGGGGTGAGAATAGATGGGGCTGAGAGAGGGAGACAGGGAATGGGGTGAGAATAGATGGGGCTGAGAGAGGGAGACCGGGAATGTGGCGAGAATAGATGGGGCAGAGAGATAGAGACAGGGAATTGGGTGAAAATAGATGGGGCAGAGAGAGGGAAACAGGGAATTGTGTGAGAATAGATGGGGCAGAGAGAGGGAGACAGGGAATAGGGTGAGAATAGATGGGGCAGAGAGAGAGAGAGATACAGGGAAACGGGTGAGAATAGATGGGGCAGAGAGAGAGACAGGGAATGGGGTGAGAATAGATGGGGCAGAGAGAGGGAGATAGGGAGTGGGGTGAGAATAGATGGGGCAGAGAGAGAGAGAGACAGGGAATGGGGTGAGAATAGATGGGGCAGAGAGAGGGAGGTAGGGATTGGGGTGAGAATAGATGGGGCAGAGAGAGAGACAGGGAATGGGGTGAGAATAGATGGGGCAGAGAGAGTGAGACAGGGAATGGGGTGAGAATAGATGGGGCAGAGAGAGAGGGAGACAGGGAATGGGGTGAGAATAGATGGGGCAGAGAGAGAGGGAGACAGGGAATGGTGTGAGAATAGATGGGGCAGAGAGAGGGAGACAGGGAATGGGGTGAGAATAGATGGGGCAGAGAGAGATAGGGAATGGTGTGAGAATAGATGGGGCAGAGAGAGTGAGAGAGTGACAGGGAGTGGGGTGAGAATAGATGGGGCAGAGAGAGGGAGACAGGAAATGGGGTGAGAATGGATGGGGCAGAGAGAGGGAGATTGGGAATGGGGTGAGAATAGATGGGGCAGAGATTGAGGGAGACAGGGAATGGGGTGAGAATAGATGGGGCAGAGAGAGAGGGAGACAGGGAATGGGGTGAGAATAGATGGGGCAGAGAGGGAGGGAGACAGGGAATGGGGTGAGAATAGATGGGGCAGAGAGAGGGAGACAGGGAGTGCGGTGAAAATAGATGGGGCAAAGAGAGGGAGACAGGGAATGCGGTGAGAATAGATGGGGAGAGAGAGAGAGACGGAATGGGGTGAGAATAGATGGGGCAGAGAGAGAGAGAGACAGGGAATGGGGTGAGAATAGATGGGGCAAAGAGAGGGAGACAGGGAATGGGGTGAGAATAGATGGGGCAGAGAGATAGAGACAGGGAATGGGGTGAGAATAGATGGGGCAGAGAGAGGGAGACAGGGAATGGGGTGAGAATAGATGGGGCAAAGAGAGGGAGACAGGAAATGGGGTGAGAATAGATGGGGCAGAGAGAGAGAGACAGGGAATGGGGTGAGAATAGATGGGGCAAAGAGAGGGAGACAGGGAATGGGGTGAGAATAGATGGGGCAGAGAGAGAGAGAGAGAGACAGGGAATGGGGTGAGAATAGATGGGGCAGAGAGAGGGAGATAGGGAATGGGGTGAGAATAGATGGGACAGAGAGAGGGATACGGCGAATGGGGTGAGAATAGATGGGGCAGAGAGAGGGAGATAGGGAATGGGGTGAGAATAGATGGGGCAGAGAGAGGGAGATCGGGAATGGGGTAAGAATAGATGGGGTAGAGAGAGACGTACAGGGAATGGGGTGAGAACAGATGGGGCAGAGAGAGAGAGACAGGGAGTGCGGTGAAAATAGATGGGGCAGAGAGAGGGAGACAGGGAAAAGGGTGAGAATAGATGGGGCAGAGAGATGGAGACAGGGAATGGGGTGAGAATAGATGGGGCAGAGAGAGGGAGACAGGGAATGGGGTGACAATAGATGGGGCAGAGAGAGGGAGATAGGGAATGGGGTGAGATTAGATGGCGCAGAGAGAGAGAGAGAGAGAGACAGGGAATGGGGTGAGAATAGATGGGGCAGAGAGAGGGAGACGGCGAATGGGGTGAGAATAGATGGGGCAGAGAGATGGAGATAGGGAATGGGGTGAGAATAGATGGGGCAGAGAGACGGAGATAGGGAATGGGGTGAGAATAGATGGGGCAGAGAGAGGGAGATAGGGAATGGGGTGAGAATAGATGGGGCAGAGAGAGGGAGATAGGGAATGGGGTGAGAATAGATGGGGCAGAGAGAGGGAGATAGGGAATGGGGTGAGAATAGATGGGGCAGAGAGAGGGAGACAGGGAATGGGGTGAGAATAGATGGGGCAGAGAGAGGGAGACCGGAAATGGGGTGAGAATGGATGGGGCAGAGAGAGTGAGATTGGGAATGCGGTGAGAATATATGGGGCAGAGGGAGGTAGACAGGGAATGGGGTGAGAATAGATGGGGCAGAGGGAGGGAGACAGGGAATGGGGTGCGAATAGACGGGGCAGAGAGAGGGAGATAGGGAATGGGGTGAGAATAGATGGGGCAGAGGGAGGGAGACAGGGAATGGGGTGCGAATAGACGGGGCAGAGAGAGGGAGATAGGGAATGGGGTGAGAATAGATGGGTCAGAGAGAGGGAGACAGGGAATTGGGTGAGAATAGTTGGGGCAGAGAGAGAGACAGGGAATGGGGTGAGAACAGATGGGGCAGAGAGAGGGAGAGAGAGAGACAGGGAATGGGGTGAGAATAGATGGGGCAGAGAGAGCGGGACAGGGAATGAGGTGAGAATAGATGCGGCAGAGAGAGGGAGACAGGGAATGGGGTGACAATAGATGGGGCAGAGAGAGGGAGATAGGGAATGGGGTGAGAATAGATGGGACAGAGAGAGGGATACGGCGAATGGGGTGAGAATAGATGGGGCAGAGAGAGGGAGATAGGGAATGGGGTGAGAATACATGGGGCAGAGAGAGGGAGATAGGGAATGGGGTGAGAATAGATGGGGTAGAGAGAGAGGTACAGGGAATGGGGTGAGAACAGATGGGGCAGAGAGAGAGAGACAGGGAGTGCGGTGAAAATAGATGGGGCAGAGAGAGGGAGACAGGGAAAAGGGTGAGAATAGATGGGGCAGAGAGATGGAGACAGGGAATGGGGTGAGAATAGATGGGGCAGAGAGAGGGAGACAGGGAATGGGGTGACAATAGATGGGGCAGAGAGAGGGAGATAGGGAATGGGGTGAGATTAGATGGCGCAGAGAGAGAGAGAGAGAGAGAGACAGGGAATGGGGTGAGAATAGATGGGGCAGAGAGAGGGAGACGGCGAATGGGGTGAGAATAGATGGGGCAGAGAGAGGGAGATAGGGAATGGGGTGAGAATAGATGGGGCAGAGAGAGGGAGATAGGGAATGGGGTGAGAATAGATGGGGCAGAGAGAGGGAGATAGGGAATGGGGTGAGAATAGATGGGGCAGAGAGAGGGAGACAGGGAATGGGGTGAGAATAGATGGGGCAGAGAGAGGGAGATAGGGAATGGGGTGAGAATAGATGGGGCAGAGAGAGGGAGACAGGGAATGGGGTGACAATAGATGGGGCAGAGAGAGGGAGATAGGGAATGGGGTGAGATTAGATGGGGCAGAGAGAGAGACAGGGATTGAGGTGAGAATAGTTGGGGCAGAGAGAGAGAGAGACAGGGAGTGGGGTGACAATAGATGGGGCAGAGAGAGGGAGACAGGGAATGGGGTGAGAATAGATGGGGTAGAAAGAGGGAGACCGGGAATGTGGAGAGAATAGATGGGGCAGAGAGAGGGAGACAGGAAATGGGGTGAGAATAGATGGGGTAGAGAGAGGGAGACAGGGAATGGGGTGAGAATAGATGGGGCTGAGAGAGGGAGACAGGGAATGGGGTGAGAATAGATGGGGCACAGAGAGAGAGGGAGAGAGACAGGGAATGGGGTGAGAATAGATGGGGCTGAGAGAGGGAGACAGGGAATGGGGTGAGAATAGATGGGGCAGAGAGAGGGAAACAGGGAATTGTGTGAGAATAGATGGGGCACAGAGAGAGAGGGAGACAGGGAATGGGGTGAGAATAGATGGGGCAGAGAGAGGGAGACAGGGAATGGGGTGAGAATAGATGGGGCAGAGAGAGGGAAACAGGGAATTGTGTGAGAATAGATGCGGCAGAGAGAGGGAGACAGGGAATAGTGTGAGAATACTTGGGGCAGAGAGAGGGAGACAGGAAATGGGGTGAGAATAGATGGGGCTGAGAGAGGGAGACCGGGAATGTGGCGAGAATAGATGGGGCAGAGAGAGGGAGACAGGGAATGGGGTGAGAATAGATGGGGCAGAGAGAGGGAGACCGGGAATGTGGCGAGAATAGATGGGGCAGAGAGATAGAGAGACAGGGAATGGGGTGAGAATAGATGGGGCAGAGAGAGGGAAACAGGGAATTGTGTGAGAATAGATGGGGCAGAGAGAGGGAGACAGGGAATGGGGTGAGAATAGATGGGGCATAGAGAGGGAGACAGTGAATTGGGTGAGAATAGATGGGGCAGAGAGAGGGAGACAGGGAATGGGTTGAGAACAGATACGGCAGAGAGAGGGAGACAGGGAATGGGGTGAGAATATATGGGGCAGAGGGAGGGAGACAGGGAATGGAGTGAGAATATATGGGGCAGAGGGAGGGAGACAGGGAATGGGGTGAGAATAGATGGGGCAGAGAGAGGGAGACAGGGAGTGCGGTGAAAATAGATGGGGCAAAGAGAGGGAGACAGGGAATGCGGTGAGAATAGATGGGGGAGAGAGAGAGAGACGGAATGGGGTGAGAATAGATGGGGCAGAGAGAGAGAGACAGGGAATGGGGTGAGAATAGATGGGGCAAAGAGAGGGAGACAGGGAATGGGGTGAGAATAGATGGGGCAGAGAGAGAGAGACAGGGAATGGGGTGAGAATAGATGGGGCAGAGAGAGGGAGACAGGGAATGGGGTGAGAATAGATGGGGCAAAGAGAGGGAGACAGGGAATGGGGTGAGAATAGATGGGGCAGAGAGAGAGAGACAGGGAATGGGGTGAGAATAGATGGGGCAAAGAGAGGGAGACAGGGAATGGGGTGAGAATAGATGGGGCAGAGAGAGAGAGAGAGAGACAGGGAATGGGGTGAGAATAGATGGGGCAGAGAGAGGGAGATAGGGAATGGGGTGAGAATAGATGGGACAGAGAGAGGGATACGGCGAATGGGGTGAGAATAGATGGGGCAGAGAGAGGGAGATAGGGAATGGGGTGAGAATAGATGGGGCAGAGAGAGGGAGATAGGGAATGGGGTGAGAATAGATGGGGTAGAGAGAGACGTACAGGGAATGGGGTGAGAACAGATGGGGCAGAGAGAGAGAGACAGGGAGTGCGGTGAAAATAGATGGGGCAGAGAGAGGGAGACAGGGAAAAGGGTGAGAATAGATGGGGCAGAGAGATGGAGACAGGGAATGGGGTGAGAATAGATGGGGCAGAGAGAGGGAGACAGGGAATGGGGTGACAATAGATGGGGCAGAGAGAGGGAGATAGGGAATGGGGTGAGATTAGATGGCGCAGAGAGAGAGAGAGAGACAGGGAATGGGGTGAGAATAGATGGGGCAGAGAGAGGGAGACGGCGAATGGGGTGAGAATAGATGGGGCAGAGAGAGGGAGATAGGGAATGGGGTGAGAATAGATGGGGCAGAGAGACGGAGATAGGGAATGGGGTGAGAATAGATGGGGCAGAGAGGGGGAGATAGGGAATGGGGTGAGAATAGATGGGGCAGAGAGAGGGAGATAGGGAATGGGGTGAGAATAGATGGGGCAGAGAGAGGGAGATAGGGAATGGGGTGAGAATAGATGGGGCAGAGAGAGGGAGACAGGGAATAGTGTGAGAATAGATGGGGCAGAGAGAGGGAGACAGGGAATGGGGTGAGAATAGATGGGGCAGAGAGAGGGAGACCGGAAATTGGGTGAGAATGGATGGGGCAGAGAGAGTGAGATTGGGAATGCGGTGAGAATATATGGGGCAGAGGGAGGTAGACAGGGAATGGGGTGAGAATAGATGGGGCAGAGGGAGGGAGACAGGGAATGGGGTGCGAATAGACGGGGCAGAGAGAGGGAGATAGGGAATGGGGTGAGAATAGATGGGGCAGAGGGAGGGAGACAGGGAATGGGGTGCGAATAGACGGGGCAGAGAGAGGGAGATAGGGAATGGGGTGAGAATAGATGGGTCAGAGAGAGGGAGACAGGGAATTGGGTGAGAATAGTTGGGGCAGAGAGAGAGACAGGGAATGGGGTGAGAACAGATGGGGCAGAGAGAGGGAGAGAGAGAGACAGGGAATGGGGTGAGAATAGATGGGGCAGAGAGAGCGGGACAGGGAATGAGGTGAGAATAGATGCGGCAGAGAGAGGGAGACAGGGAATGGGGAGATAGGGAATGGGGTGAGAATAGATGGGACAGAGAGAGGGATACGGCGAATGGGGTGAGAATAGATGGGGCAGAGAGAGGGAGATAGGGAATGGAGTGAGAATAGATGGGGCAGAGAGAGGGAGATAGGGAATGGGGTGAGAATAGATGGGGTAGAGAGAGAGGTACAGGGAATGGGGTGAGAACAGATGGGGCAGAGAGAGAGAGACAGGGAGTGCGGTGAAAATAGATGGGGCAGAGAGAGGGAGACAGGGAAAAGGGTGAGAATAGATGGGGCAGAGAGATGGAGACAGGGAATGGGGTGAGAATAGATGGGGCAGAGAGAGGGAGACAGGGAATGGGGTGACAATAGATGGGGCAGAGAGAGGGAGATAGGGAATGGGGTGAGATTAGATGGCGCAGAGAGAGAGAGAGAGAGAGAGACAGGGAATGGGGTGAGAATAGATGGGGCAGAGAGAGGGAGACGGCGAATGGGGTGAGAATAGATGGGGCAGAGAGAGGGAGATAGGGAATGGGGTGAGAATAGATGGGGCAGAGAGAGGGAGATAGGGAATGGGGTGAGAATAGATGGGGCAGAGAGAGGGAGATAGGGAATGGGGTGAGAATAGATGGGGCAGAGAGAGGGAGACAGGGAATGGGGTGAGAATAGATGGGGCAGAGAGAGGGAGATAGGGAATGGGGTGAGAATAGATGGGGCAGAGAGAGGGAGACAGGGAATGGGGTGACAATAGATGGGGCAGAGAGAGGGAGATAGGGAATGGGGTGAGATTAGATGGGGCAGAGAGAGAGACAGGGATTGAGGTGAGAATAGTTGGGGCAGAGAGAGAGAGAGACAGGGAGTGGGGTGACAATAGATGGGGCAGAGAGAGGGAGACAGGGAATGGGGTGAGAATAGATGGGGTAGAAAGAGGGAGACCGGGAATGTGGAGAGAATAGATGGGGCAGAGAGAGGGAGACAGGAAATGGGGTGAGAATAGATGGGGTAGAGAGAGGGAGACAGGGAATGGGGTGAGAATAGATGGGGCTGAGAGAGGGAGACAGGGAATGGGGTGAGAATAGATGGGGCACAGAGAGAGAGGGAGAGAGACAGGGAATGGGGTGAGAATAGATGGGGCTGAGAGAGGGAGACAGGGAATGGGGTGAGAATAGATGGGGCAGAGAGAGGGAAACAGGGAATTGTGTGAGAATAGATGGGGCACAGAGAGAGAGGGAGACAGGGAATGGGGTGAGAATAGATGGGGCAGAGAGAGGGAGACAGGGAATGGGGTGAGAATAGATGGGGCAGAGAGAGGGAAACAGGGAATTGTGTGAGAATAGATGCGGCAGAGAGAGGGAGACAGGGAATAGTGTGAGAATACTTGGGGCAGAGAGAGGGAGACAGGAAATGGGGTGAGAATAGATGGGGCTGAGAGAGGGAGACCGGGAATGTGGCGAGAATAGATGGGGCAGAGAGAGGGAGACAGGGAATGGGGTGAGAATAGATGGGGCAGAGAGAGGGAGACCGGGAATGTGGCGAGAATAGATGGGGCAGAGAGATAGAGAGACAGGGAATGGGGTGAGAATAGATGGGGCAGAGAGAGGGAAACAGGGAATTGTGTGAGAATAGATGGGGCAGAGAGAGGGAGACAGGGAATGGGGTGAGAATAGATGGGGCATAGAGAGGGAGACAGTGAATTGGGTGAGAATAGATGGGGCAGAGAGAGGGAGACAGGGAATGGGTTGAGAACAGATACGGCAGAGAGAGGGAGACAGGGAATGGGGTGAGAATATATGGGGCAGAGGGAGGGAGACAGGGAATGGAGTGAGAATATATGGGGCAGAGGGAGGGAGACAGGGAATGGGGTGAGAATAGATGGGGCAGAGAGAGGGAGACAGGGAGTGCGGTGAAAATAGATGGGGCAAAGAGAGGGAGACAGGGAATGGGGTGAGAATAGATGGGGGAGAGAGAGAGAGACGGAATGGGGTGAGAATAGATGGGGCAGAGAGAGAGAGACAGGGAATGGGGTGAGAATAGATGGGGCAAAGAGAGGGAGACAGGGAATGGGGTGAGAATAGATGGGGCAGAGAGAGAGAGACAGGGAATGGGGTGAGAATAGATGGGGCAGAGAGAGGGAGACAGGGAATGGGGTGAGAATAGATGGGGCAAAGAGAGGGAGACAGGGAATGGGGTGAGAATAGATGGGGCAGAGAGAGAGAGACAGGGAATGGGGTGAGAATAGATGGGGCAAAGAGAGGGAGACAGGGAATGGGGTGAGAATAGATGGGGCAGAGAGAGAGAGAGAGAGACAGGGAATGGGGTGAGAATAGATGGGGCAGAGAGAGGGAGATAGGGAATGGGGTGAGAATAGATGGGACAGAGAGAGGGATACGGCGAATGGGGTGAGAATAGATGGGGCAGAGAGAGGGAGATAGGGAATGGGGTGAGAATAGATGGGGCAGAGAGAGGGAGATAGGGAATGGGGTGAGAATAGATGGGGTAGAGAGAGACGTACAGGGAATGGGGTGAGAACAGATGGGGCAGAGAGAGAGAGACAGGGAGTGCGGTGAAAATAGATGGGGCAGAGAGAGGGAGACAGGGAAAAGGGTGAGAATAGATGGGGCAGAGAGAGAGAGAGAGACAGGGAATGGGGTGAGAATAGATGGGGCAGAGAGAGGGAGACGGCGAATGGGGTGAGAATAGATGGGGCAGAGAGAGGGAGATAGGGAATGGGGTGAGAATAGATGGGGCAGAGAGAGGGAGATAGGGAATGGGGTGAGAATAGATGGGGCAGAGAGAGGGAGATAGGGAATGGGGTGAGAATAGATGGGGCAGAGAGAGGGAGACAGGGAATGGGGTGAGAATAGATGGGGCAGAGAGAGGGAGATAGGGAATGGGGTGAGAATAGATGGGGCAGAGAGAGGGAGACAGGGAATGGGGTGACAATAGATGGGGCAGAGAGAGGGAGATAGGGAATGGGGTGAGATTAGATGGGGCAGAGAGAGAGACAGGGATTGAGGTGAGAATAGTTGGGGCAGAGAGAGAGAGAGACAGGGAGTGGGGTGACAATAGATGGGGCAGAGAGAGGGAGACAGGGAATGGGGTGAGAATAGATGGGGCAGAAAGAGGGAGACCGGGAATGTGGAGAGAATGGATGGGGCAGAGAGAGGGAGACAGGAGATGGGGTGAAAATAGATGGGGTAGAGAGAGGGAGACAGGGAATGGGGTGAGAATAGATGGGGCAAAGAGAGGGAGACAGGGAATGGGGTGAGAATAGATGGGGCAGAGAGAGAGAGACAGGGAATGGGGTGAGAATAGATGGGGCAGAGAGAGGGAGACAGGGAATGGGGTGAGAATAGATGGGGCAAAGAGAGGGAGACAGGGAATGGGGTGAGAATAGATGGGGCACAGAGAGAGAGGGAGAGAGACAGGGAATGGGGTGAGAATAGATGGGGCTGAGAGAGGGAGACAGGGAATGGGGTGAGAATAGATGGGGCAGAGAGAGGGAAACAGGGAATTGTGTGAGAATAGATGGGGCACAGAGAGAGAGGGAGACAGGGAATGGGGTGAGAATAGATGGGGCAGAGAGAGGGAGACAGGGAATGGGGTGAGAATAGATGGGGCAGAGAGAGGGAAACAGGGAATTGTGTGAGAATAGATGCGGCAGAGAGAGGGAGACAGGGAATAGTGTGAGAATACTTGGGGCAGAGAGAGGGAGACAGGAAATGGGGTGAGAATAGATGGGGCTGAGAGAGGGAGACCGGGAATGTGGCGAGAATAGATGGGGCAGAGAGAGGGAGACAGGGAATGGGGTGAGAATAGATGGGGCAGAGAGAGGGAGACCGGGAATGTGGCGAGAATAGATGGGGCAGAGAGATAGAGAGACAGGGAATGGGGTGAGAATAGATGGGGCAGAGAGAGGGAAACAGGGAATTGTGTGAGAATAGATGGGGCAGAGAGAGGGAGACAGGGAATGGGGTGAGAATAGATGGGGCATAGAGAGGGAGACAGTGAATTGGGTGAGAATAGATGGGGCAGAGAGAGGGAGACAGGGAATGGGGTGAGAACAGATACGGCAGAGAGAGGGAGACAGGGAATGGGGTGAGAATATATGGGGCAGAGGGAGGGAGACAGGGAATGGAGTGAGAATATATGGGGCAGAGGGAGGGAGACAGGGAATGGGGTGAGAATAGATGGGGCAGAGAGAGGGAGACAGGGAGTGCGGTGAAAATAGATGGGGCAGAGAGAGGGAGACAGGGAATGGGGTGAGAATAGATGGGGGAGAGAGAGAGAGACGGAATGGGGTGAGAATAGATGGGGCAGAGAGAGAGAGACAGGGAATGGGGTGAGAATAGATTGGGCAAAGAGAGGGAGACAGGGAATGGGGTGAGAATAGATGGGGCAGAGAGAGAGAGACAGGGAATGGGGTGAGAATAGATGGGGCAGAGAGAGGGAGACAGGGAATGGGGTGAGAATAGATGGGGCAAAGAGAGGGAGACAGGGAATGGGGTGAGAATAGATGGGGCAGAGAGAGAGAGACAGGGAATGGGGTGAGAATAGATGGGGCAAAGAGAGGGAGACAGGGAATGGGGTGAGAATAGATGGGGCAGAGAGAGAGAGAGACAGGGAATGGGGTGAGAATAGATGGGGCAGAGAGAGGGAGATAGGGAATGGGGTGAGAATGGATGGGGCAGAGAGAGAGGGAGATAGGGAATGGGGTGAGAATAGATGGGGCAGAGAGAGAGAGACAGGGAATGGGGTGAGAATAGATGGGGCAAAGAGAGGGAGACAGGGAATGGGGTGAGAATAGATGGGGCAGAGAGAGAGAGACAGGGAATGGGGTGAGAATATATGGGGCAGAGAGAGGGAGATAGGGAATGGGGTGAGAATGGATGGGGCAGAGAGAGAGGGAGACAGGGAATGGGGTGAGAATAGATGGGGCAGAGAGAGGGAGACAGGGAATGGGGTGAGAATAGATGGGGCAGAGAGAGAGGGAGATGGAGGGGACGGGGGAGGAGAGAGCGAGATGGAGGCGTCGTGGGGGGAGAGAGAGGGAGATGGAGGGGTCGGGGGGAGAGAGAGAGGGAGATGGAGGGGACGGGGGAGAAGAAAGGGAGATGGAGGGGATGGGGGGAGAGAGAGAGGGAGATGGAGGGGACGGGGGGGAGAGAGAGAGGGAGATGGAGGGGACGGGGGGGAGAGAGAGAGAGGGA
The DNA here is from genome assembly GCF_037043375.1 of Chiloscyllium plagiosum. Lineage (NCBI taxonomy): Eukaryota > Metazoa > Chordata > Chondrichthyes > Orectolobiformes > Hemiscylliidae > Chiloscyllium > Chiloscyllium plagiosum. The sequence goes on along the minus strand of NW_028270159.1, from coordinate 26,458,595 downwards.
GATGGAGGGGTCGGGGGGAGAGAGAGGAAGATGGAGGGGACGGGGAGGAGAAAGGGAGATGGAGGGGTCGGGGAGCGAGAGGGAGATGGAGGGGACGGGGGGAGAGGGAGATGGAGGGGACGGGGGGGAGAGAGAGAGGGAGATGGCGGGGACGGGGGAGAAGAAAGGGAGATGGAGGGGACGGGGGAGAAGAAAGGGAGATGGAGGGGACGGGGGAGAAGAAAGGGAGATGGAGGGGACGGGGGAGAAGAAAGGGAGATGGAGGGGACGGGGGAGAAGAAAGGGAGATGGAGGGGTCGGGGAGAGAGAGGGAGATGGAGGGGACGGGGGAGAGAGAGAGCGAGATGGAGTGGACGGGGGAGAGAGAGAGGGAGATGGAGGGGACGGGGGGAGAAAGAGAGAGGGAGATGGAGGGGACGGGGGGAGAAAGAGAGAGGGAGATGGAGGGGACGGTGAGGGAGAGAGAGAGGGAGATGGAGGGGACCGGGGGAGAGAGATGCTGGGGACGGGGGAGGAGAGGGGGAGATGTAGGGGACGGGGGAGGAGAAAGGGAGATGGAGGGGATGTGGGGAGCGAGAGGGAGATGGTTGGGACGGGGGGGGAGAGAGAGAGGGAGATGGAGAAGACGGGGGGGGGAGAGAGAGAGAGAGAGATGGAGGAGACAGAAGGGGAGAGAGAGATAGAGGGAGGGGACGGGGGAGAGAGAGGGAGATGGAGGGGATGGGGGGGAGAGGGAGATGGAGGGGATGAGGGGGAGAGGGAGATGGAGGGGATGAGGGGGAGAGGGAGATGGAGGGGATGGGGGGAGAGGGAGATGGAGGGGATGGGGGGGGGAGAGGGAGATGGAGGGGATGGGGGGAGAGGGAGATGGAGGGGATGGGGGGAGAGGGAGATGGAGGGGATGGGGGGAGAGGGAGATGGAGGGGATGGGGGGAGAGGGAGATGGAGGGGATGGGGGGGAGAGGGAGATGGAGGGGATGGGGGGGAGAGGGAGATGGAGGGGATGGGGGGGAGAGGGAGATGGAGGGGATGGCGGGGAGAGGGAGATGGAGGGGATGGGGGGGAGAGGGAGATGGAGGGGATGGGGGGAGAGGGAGATGGAGGGAATGGGGGGAGAGGGAGATGGAGGGGATGGGGGGAGAGGGAGATGGAGGGGATGGGGGGGGAGAGGGAGATGGAGGGGATGGGGGGGAGAGGGAGATGGAGGGGATGGGGAGAGAGAGAGAGGGAGATGGAGGAGACGGGGAGAGAGAGATGGAGGGGCGGGGGGGAGAGAGAGGTGGAGGGGAGGGGGAGAGAGAGAGGGAAGTGGAGGGGAGGGGGGAGAGAGGGAGATGGAGGGGAGGGGGGAGAGAGGGAGATGGAGGGGGGGAGAGGGAGATGGAGGGGACGAGGGGAAGAGAGAGAGACGGAGGGGTCGTTGGGGGTAGAGAGAGGGAGATGGAGGGGACAGGGGGAGAGAGGGAGATGGAGGGGACGGGGGGGAGAGAGGGAGATGGAGGTGACGGGGGGGAGAGAAGGAGATGGAGGGGACGGGGGGAGAGAGGGAGATGGAGGGGACGGGGGGGAGAGAAGGAGATGGAGGGGACGCGGGGAGAGAGGGAGATGGAGGGGACGGGGGTAGAGAGAGGGAGATGGAGGGGACGGGGGTAGAGAGAGGGAGATGGATGGGTTGGGGGGAGAGAGAGGGAGATGGATGGGTTGGGGGGAGAGAGAGGGAGATGGATGGGATGAGGGGAGAGAGAGGGAGATGGAGGGAGAGAGAGGGAGATGGAGGGGATGGAGGGAGAGATGGTGATGGGGGGCACGTCAGGAAGAAGAGGGGGGGATGGAGGGGACGTGTGGGGTGAGAGGATGATGGAGTGGACGTGTGGGGGTGGGCGAGAGGGAGATGGAGGGGATGTGTTTGGGGAGAGAGGGAGATGGAGGGGACGTGTTGGGGGAGAGAGGGTGATGGAGGGGACGTGTGGGGTGAAAGGATGATGGAGTGGACGTGTGGGGGGGGCGAGAGGGAGATGGAGGGGACGTGTTTGGGGAGAGAGGGAGATGGAGGGGACGTGTTTGGGGAGAGAGGGAGATGGAGGGGACGTGTTGGGGGAGAGAGGGAGATGGAGGGGACGTGTTGGGGGAGAGAGGGAGATGGAGGGGACGTGTTGGGGGAGAGAGGGAGATGGAGGGGACGTGTGGGGAGAGAGAGGGAGATGGAGGGGACGTGGGGGGAGAGTGAGGGAGATGGAGGGGACGTGGGGGGAGAGAGAGGGAGATGGAGGAGACGGGGAGAGAGAGAGAGAGATGGAGGGGGGGGAGAGAGAGAGAGGGAGATGGAGGGGAGGGGGGAGAGAGGGAGATGGAGGGGGGGGAGAGGGAGATGGAGGGGACGAGGGGAAGAGAGAGAGATGGAGGGGTCGTTGGGGGTAGAGAGAGGGAGATGGAGGGGACGGGGGGGAGAGAGGGAGATGGAGGGGACGGGGGGGAGAGAAGGAGATGGAGGGGACGCGGGGAGAGAGGGAGATGGAGGGGACGGGGGTAGAGAGAGGGAGATGGAGGGGACGGGGGTAGAGAGAGGGAGATGGAGGGGACGTTGGGGGAGAGAGAGGGAGATGGATGGGTTGGGGGGAGAGAGAGGGAGATGGATGGGTTGGGGGGAGAGAGAGGGAGATGGATGGGTTGGGGTGAGAGAGAGGGAGATGGATGGGATGAGGGGAGAGAGAGGGAGATGGAGGGGATGGATGGAGGAAGAGAGAGGGAGATGGAGGGGATGGGGGGAGAGATGGTGATGGGGGGCACGTCAGGAAGAAGAGGGGGGGATGGAGGGGACGTGTGGGGGGAGAGAGGGACATGGAGGTTACGCGTGGGGAGACAGCGGTAGATGGAGGGGACGAGGGAGGGGAGGGGGGAGAGAGGGAGATGGAGGAGACGGGGGGGAGAGAGAGGGAGATGGAGGGGACGGGGGGGAGAGAGAGGGAGATGGAGGGGACGGGGGGGAGAGAGAGGGAGATGGAGGGGACGGGGGGGAGAGAGAGGGAGATGGAGGGGACGGGGGGGAGAGAGAGGGAGATGGAGGGGACGGGGGGGAGAGAGAGGGAGATGGAGGGGACGGGGGGGAGAGAGAGGGAGATGGAGGGGACGGGGGGGGAGAGAGAGGGAGATGGAGGGGACGGGGGGGGAGAGAGAAGGAGATGGAGGGGACGGGGAGGAAGAGAGAGGGAGATGGAGGGGACGGGGAGGGAGAGAGAGGGAGATGGAGGGGACGGGGAGGGAGAGAGAGGGAGATGGAGGGGACGGGGAGGGAGAGAGAGGGAGATGGAGGGGACGGGGGTAGAGAGAGGGAGATGGAGGGGACGTTGGGGGAGAGAGAGGGAGATGGATGGGTTGGGGGGAGAGAGAGGGAGATGGATGGGTTGGGGGGAGAGAGAGGGAGATGGATGGGATGAGGGGAGAGAGAGGGAGATGGAGGGGATGGATGGAGGGAGAGAGAGGGAGATGGAGGGGATGGGGGGAGAGATGGTGATGGGGGGCACGTCAGGAAGAAGAGGGGGGATGGAGGGGACGTGTGGGGGGAGAGAGGGACATGGAGGTTACGCGTGGGGACAGCGGTAGATGGAGGGGACGAGGGAGGAGAGGGAGATGGAGGGGAGGGGGGAGAGAGGGAGATGGAGGAGACGGGGGGGAGAGAGAGGGAGATGGAGGGGACGGTGGGGAGAGAGAGAGGGAGATGGAGGGGATGGGGGGAGAGGGAGATGGAGGGGATGGGGGGAGAGGGGGATGGGGGGAGAGGGAGATGGAGGGGATGGGGGGGGAGAGGGAGATGGAGGGGATGGGGAGAGAGAGAGAGGGAGATGGAGGAGATGGGGAGAGAGAGAGAGAGATGGAGGGGCGGGGAGGGAGAGAGAGGTGGAGGGGAGGGGGAGGGAGAGAGAAGGAGATGGAGGGGACGGGGAGGAAGAGAGAGGGAGATGGAGGGGACGGGGAGGGAGAGAGAGGGAGATGGAGGGGACGGGGAGGGAGAGAGAGGGAGATGGAGGGGACGGGGTGGCGAGAGAGGGAGATGGAGGGGACGGGGTGGCGAGAGAGGGAGATGGAGGGGACGGGGGTGGAGAGAGAGGGAGATGGAGGGGACGGGGTGGAGAGAGAGGGAGATGGAGGGGATAGGGGGAGAGAGAGGGAGATGGAGGGGACGGGGGGAGAGAGAGGGAGATGGAGGGGACGGGGGGGGAGAGAGTGGGAGATGGAGGGGACGGGGGGGAGAGAGACGGAGATGGAGGGGACGGGGGGGAGAGAGACGGAGATGGAGGGGACGGTGGGGGAAGAGAGAGGGAGATGGAGGGGACGGTGGGGGGAGAGAGAGGGAGATGGAGGGGACGGTGGGGGGAGAGAGAGGGAGATGGAGGGGACGGTGGGGAGAGAGAGAGGGAGATGGAGGGGACGGTGGGGAGAGAGAGAGGGAGTTGGAGGGGACGGTGGGGAGAGAGAGAAGGAGTTGGAGGGGACGGTGGGGGGGCGAGAGAGGGAGATGGAGGGGACGGTGGGGGGAGAGAGAGGGAGATGGAGGGGACGGTGGGGGGGCGAGAGAGGGAGATGGAGGGGACGGTGGGGAGAGAGAGAGGGAGATGGAGGGGACGGTGGGGAGAGAGAGAGGGAGTTGGAGGGGACGGTGGGGAGAGAGAGAAGGAGTTGGAGGGGACGGGGGAGAGAGAGGGAGATGGAGGGGACGGGGGAGAGAGGGGCAGATGGAGGGGATGGGAGAGAGGGGGAGATGGAGGGGATGGGGGAGATGGAGGGGTTGACGGGGAGGAGAGAGGGAGATGGAGGGGACGACGGGGAGAAGAGAGTGAGATGGAGGGGACGACGGGTAGAAGAGAGGGAGATGGAGGGGACGACAGGGAGAAAAGAGGGAGACGGAGGGGACGGTGGGGGGAGAGCGGGAGATGGAGGGGACGACGGGGCGAAGGTAGGGAGATGGAGGGGACGACGGGGAGAAGATAGGGAGATGGAGGGGACGGCGGGGAGAAGATAGGGAGATGGAGGGGACGGCGGGGAGAAGATAGGGAGATGGAGGGGACGACGGGGAGAAGATAGGGAGATGGACAAGACGGGGGAAGAGAGGGCGAGATGGAGGGGACGTGGGAGGAGAGAGAGGGAGATGGAGGGGATGGGGGAGAGAGGGAGATGGAGGAGACGGGGGGGAGAGAGAAGGAGATGGAGGGGACGGGGAGGAAGAGAGAGGGAGATGGAGGGGACGGGGAGGGAGAGAGAGGGAGATGGAGGGGACGGGGAGGGAGAGAGAGGGAGATGGAGGGGACGGGGAGGGAGAGAGAGGGAGATGGAGGGGACGGGGGGGAGAGAGAGGGAGATGGAGGGGACGGGGGGGGAGAGAGAGGGAGATGGAGGGGACGGGGGGGAGAGAGAGGGAGATGGAGGGGACGGGGAGGGAGAGAGAGGGAGATGGAGGGGACGGGGAGGGAGAGAGAGGGAGATGGAGGGGACGGGGAGGGAGAGAGAGGGAGATGGAGGGGACGGGGAGGGAGAGAGAGGGAGATGGAGGGGACGGGGTGGCGAGAGAGGGAGATGGAGGGGACGGGGGTGGAGAGAGAGGGAGATGGAGGGGACGGGGTGGAGAGAGAGGGAGATGGAGGGGATAGGGGGAGAGAGAGGGAGATGGAGGGGACGGGGGGGAGAGAGAGGGAGATGGAGGGGACGGGGTGGCGAGAGAGGGAGATGGAGGGGACGGGGGTGGAGAGAGAGGGAGATGGAGGGGACGGGGTGGAGAGAGAGGGAGATGGAGGGGATAGGGGGAGAGAGAGGGAGATGGAGGGGACGGGGGGGAGAGAGAGGGAGATGGAGGGGACGGGGGGGAGAGAGTGGGAGATGGAGGGGACGGGGGGGAGAGAGACGGAGATGGAGGGGACGGGGGGGAGAGAGACGGAGATGGAGGGGACGGTGGGGGAAGAGAGAGGGAGATGGAGGGGACGGTGGGGGGAGAGAGAGGGAGATGGAGGGGACGGTGGGGGGGGCGAGAGAGGGAGATGGAGGGGACGGTGGGGAGAGAGAGAGGGAGATGGAGGGGACGGTGGGGAGAGAGAGAGGGAGATGGAGGGGACGGTGGGGAGAGAGAGAGGGAGTTGGAGGGGACGGTGGGGAGAGAGAGAAGGAGTTGGAGGGGACGGGGGAGAGAGAGGGAGATGGAGGGGACGGGGGAGAGAGAGGGAGATGGAGGGGACGGGGGAGAGAGGGGCAGATGGAGGGGATGGGGGAGATGGAGGGGTTGACGGGGAGGAGAGAGGGAGATGGAGGGGACGACGGGGAGAAGAGAGTGAGATGGAGGGGACGACGGGTAGAAGAGAGGGAGATGGAGGGGACGACGGGTAGAAGAGAGGGAGATGGAGGGGACGACAGGGAGAAAAGAGGGAGACGGAGGGGACGGTGGGGGGAGAGCGGGAGATGGAGGGGACGACGGGGCGAAGGTAGGGAGATGGAGGGGACGACGGGGAGAAGACAGGGAGATGGAGGGGACGACGGGGAGAAGATAGGGAGATGGAGGGGACGGCGGGGAGAAGATAGGGAGATGGAGGGGACGGCGGGGAGAAGATAGGGAGATGGAGGGGACGGCGGGGAGAAGATAGGGAGATGGAGGGGACGGCGGGGAGAAGATAGGGAGATGGAGGGGACGACGGGGAGAAGAGAGGGAGATGGACAAGACGGGGGAAGAGAGGGCGAGATGGAGGGGACGTGGGAGGAGAGAGAGGGAGATGGAGGGGATGGGGGAGAGAGGGAGAAGGAGGGGATGACGGGGTGAGAGAGGGAGATGGAGGGGACGACGGGGAGAAGATAGGGAGATGGAGGTGACGACGGGGAGAAGATAGGGAGATGGAGATTGTCGAGACGGGGGAAGAGAGGGCGAGATGGAGGGGACGTGGGGGGAGAGAGAGGGGGATGGAGGGGATGACGGGGGGAGAGAGGGAGATGGAGGGGACGACGGGGAGAAGATAGGGAGATGGAGGGGACGACGGGGAGAAGATAGGGAGATGGAGATGGACGAGACGGGGAAGGAGAGCGCGAGATGGAGGCGTTGTCGGGGGGGGAGAGAGGGAGATGGAGGGGTCGGGGGAGAGAGAGGGAGATGGAGGGGTCGGGGGAGAGAGAGGGAGATGGAGGGGTCGGGGGAGAGAGAGGGAGATGGAGGGGACGGGGGAGGAGAAAGGGAGATGGAGGGGTCGGGGAGCGAGAGGGAGATGGAGGGGTCGGGGGAAAGAGAGGGAGATGGAGGGGACGGGGGAGGAGAAAGGGAGATGGAGGGGTCGGGGAGCGAGAGGGAGATGGAGGGGACGGGGGGAGAGGGAGATGGATGGGACGGGGGAGGAGAAAGGGAGATGGAGGGGACGGGGGGAGAGAGAGGGAGATGGAGGGGACGGGGGGGAAAGAGAGGGAGATGGAGGGGACGGGGGGGAAAGAGAGGGAGATGGAGGGGACGGGGGGAGAGAGAGGGAGATGGAGGGGACGGGGGGGAGAGAGAGGGAGATGGAGGGGACGGGGGGGAGAGAGAGGGAGATGGAGGGGACGGGGGGGAGAGAGAGGGAGATGGAGGGGACGGGGGGAAAGAGAGGGAGATGGAGGGGACGGGGGGAGAGAGAGGGAGATGGAGGGGACGGGGGGGAGAGAGAGGGAGATGGAGGGGACGGGGGGGAGAGAGAGGGAGATGGAGGGTCGGGGGGGGGAGAGAGAGGGAGATGGAGGGGACGGGGGGGAGAGAGAGGGAGATGGAGGGGACGGGGGGGAGAGAGAGGGAGGGGACGGGGGGGAGAGAGAGGGAGGGGACGGGGGGAGAGAGAGGGAGGGGACGGGGGGGAGAGAGAGGGAGGGGACGGGGGGGAGAGAGAGGGAGGGGACGGGGGGGAGAGAGAGGGAGGGGACGGGGGGGAGAGAGAGGGAGGGGACGGGGGGGAGAGAGAGGGAGGGGACGGGGGGGAGAGAGAGGGAGGGGACGGGGGGGAGAGAGAGGGAGGGGACGGGGGGGAGAGAGAGAGGGAGGGGACAGGGGGGAGAGAGAGGGAGGGGACAGGGGGGAGAGAGAGAGGGAGGGGACAGGGGGGAGAGAGAGGGAGGGGACAGGGGGGAGAGAGAGGGAGGGGACAGGGGGGAGAGAGAGGGAGGGGACGGGGGGAGAGAGAGGGAGGGGACGGGGGGGGGAGAGAGGGAGGGGACGGGGGGGGGAGAGAGGGAGGGGACGGGGGGGGGAGAGAGGGAGGGGACGGGGGGGGGAGAGAGGGAGGGGACGGGGGGGGGGGAGAGGGAGGGGACGGGGGGGGGAGAGAGGGAGGGGACGGGGGGGAGAGAGAGGGAGAGGGAGGGGACGGGGGGGAGAGAGAGGGAGTGGGAGGGGACGGGGGGGAGAGAGAGGGAGTGGGAGGGGAGGGGGGAGAGAGGGAGGGGAGGGGGGAGGGAGAGGGAGGGGACCGGGGAGAGAGAGGGAGGGGAGGGGGAGAGAGAGGGAGGGGAGGGGGGAGGGAGGGGAGGGGGAGAGAGAGGGAGATGGAGGGGTCGGGGGAGAGAGAGGGAGATGGAGGGGTCGGGGGAGAGAGAGGGAGATGGAGGGGACGGGGGAGGAGAAAGGGAGATGGAGGGGTCGGGGAGCGAGAGGGAGATGGAGGGGTCGGGGGAAAGAGAGGGAGATGGAGGGGACGGGGGAGGAGAAAGGGAGATGGAGGGGTCGGGGAGCGAGAGGGAGATGGAGGGGACGGGGGGAGAGGGAGATGGATGGGACGGGGGAGGAGAAAGGGAGATGGAGGGGACGGGGGGAGAGAGAGGGAGATGGAGGGGACGGGGGGGAAAGAGAGGGAGATGGAGGGGACGGGGGGGAAAGAGAGGGAGATGGAGGGGACGGGGGGAGAGAGAGGGAGATGGAGGGGACGGGGGGGAGAGAGAGGGAGATGGAGGGGACGGGGGGGAGAGAGAGGGAGATGGAGGGGACGGGGGGGAGAGAGAGGGAGATGGAGGGGACGGGGGGAAAGAGAGGGAGATGGAGGGGACGGGGGGAGAGAGAGGGAGATGGAGGGGACGGGGGGGAGAGAGAGGGAGATGGAGGGGACGGGGGGGAGAGAGAGGGAGATGGAGGGGACGGGGGGGAGAGAGAGGGAGGGGACGGGGGGAGAGAGAGGGAGGGGACGGGGGGGAGAGAGAGGGAGGGGACGGGGGGGAGAGAGAGGGAGGGGACGGGGGGGAGAGAGAGGGAGGGGACGGGGGGGAGAGAGAGGGAGGGGACGGGGGGGAGAGAGAGGGAGGGGACGGGGGGGAGAGAGAGGGAGGGGACGGGGGGGAGAGAGAGAGGGAGGGGACAGGGGGGAGAGAGAGGGAGGGGACAGGGGGGAGAGAGAGGGAGGGGACAGGGGGGAGAGAGAGGGAGGGGACAGGGGGGAGAGAGAGGGAGAGAGAGGGAGGGGACGGGGGGAGAGAGAGGGAGGGGACGGGGGGGGGGAGAGAGGGAGGGGACGGGGGGGGGGAGAGAGGGAGGGGACGGGGGGGGGGAGAGAGGGAGGGGACGGGGGGGGGAGAGAGGGAGGGGACGGGGGGGGGAGAGAGGGAGGGGACGGGGGGGAGAGAGAGGGAGAGGGAGGGGACGGGGGGGAGAGAGAGGGAGAGGGAGGGGACGGGGGGGAGAGAGAGGGAGTGGGAGGGGACGGGGGGGAGAGAGAGGGAGTGGGAGGGGAGGGGGGAGAGAGGGAGGGGAGGGGGGAGGGAGAGGGAGGGGACCGGGGAGAGAGAGGGAGGGGAGGGGGAGAGAGAGGGAGGGGAGGGGGGAGGGAGGGGAGGGGGAGAGAGAGGGAGATGGAGGGGGGAGAGAGAGGGAGATGGAGGGGGGAGAGAGGGAGATGGAGGGGAGGGGGGAGAGAGGGAGATGGAGGGGAGGGGGGAGAGAGGGAGATGGAGGGGAGGGGGGAGAGAGGGAGATGGAGGGGAGGGGGGAGAGAGGGAGATGGAGGGGAGGGGGGAGAGAGGGAGATGGAGGGGAGGGGGGAGAGAGGGAGATGGAGGGGAGGGGGGAGAGAGGGAGATGGAGGGGAGGGGGGAGAGAGGGAGATGGAGGGGAGGGGGGAGAGAGGGAGATGGAGGGGAGGGGGGAGAGAGGGAGATGGAGGGGGGGGAGAGGGAGATGGAGGGGACGAGGGGAAGAGAGAGAGATGGAGGGGTCGTTGGGGGTAGAGAGAGGGAGATGGAGGGGACGGGGGGGAGAGAGGGAGATGGAGGGGACGGGGGGGGAGAGAAGGAGATGGAGGGGACGCGGGGAGAGAGAGGGAGATGGAGGGGACGGTGGGGAGAGAGAGAGGGAGATGGAGGGGATGGGGGGAGAGGGAGATAGAGGGGATGGGGGGAGAGGGGGATGGGGGGAGAGGGAGATGGAGGGGATGGGGGGGGAGAGGGAGATGGAGGGGATGGGGAGAGAGAGAGAGGGAGATGGAGGAGATGGGGAGAGAGAGAGAGAGATGGAGGGGCGGGGAGGGAGAGAGAGGTGGAGGGGAGGGGGAGGGAGAGAGAAGGAGATGGAGGGGACGGGGAGGAAGAGAGAGGGAGATGGAGGGGACGGGGAGGGAGAGAGAGGGAGATGGAGGGGACGGGGAGGGAGAGAGAGGGAGATGGAGGGGACGGGGTGGCGAGAGAGGGAGATGGAGGGGACGGGGTGGCGAGAGAGGGAGATGGAGGGGACGGGGGTGGAGAGAGAGGGAGATGGAGGGGACGGGGTGGAGAGAGAGGGAGATGGAGGGGATAGGGGGAGAGAGAGGGAGATGGAGGGGACGGGGGGAGAGAGAGGGAGATGGAGGGGACGGGGGGGGAGAGAGTGGGAGATGGAGGGGACGGGGGGGAGAGAGACGGAGATGGAGGGGACGGGGGGGAGAGAGACGGAGATGGAGGGGACGGTGGGGGAAGAGAGAGGGAGATGGAGGGGACGGTGGGGGGAGAGAGAGGGAGATGGAGGGGACGGTGGGGGGAGAGAGAGGGAGATGGAGGGGACGGTGGGGAGAGAGAGAGGGAGATGGAGGGGACGGTGGGGAGAGAGAGAGGGAGTTGGAGGGGACGGTGGGGAGAGAGAGAAGGAGTTGGAGGGGACGGTGGGGGGGCGAGAGAGGGAGATGGAGGGGACGGTGGGGGGAGAGAGAGGGAGATGGAGGGGACGGTGGGGGGGCGAGAGAGGGAGATGGAGGGGACGGTGGGGAGAGAGAGAGGGAGATGGAGGGGACGGTGGGGAGAGAGAGAGGGAGTTGGAGGGGACGGTGGGGAGAGAGAGAAGGAGTTGGAGGGGACGGGGGAGAGAGAGGGAGATGGAGGGGACGGGGGAGAGAGGGGCAGATGGAGGGGATGGGAGAGAGGGGGAGATGGAAGGGATGGGGGAGATGGAGGGGTTGACGGGGAGGAGAGAGGGAGATGGAGGGGACGACGGGGAGAAGAGAGTGAGATGGAGGGGACGACGGGTAGAAGAGAGGGAGATGGAGGGGACGACAGGGAGAAAAGAGGGAGACGGAGGGGACGGTGGGGGGAGAGCGGGAGATGGAGGGGACGACGGGGCGAAGGTAGGGAGATGGAGGGGACGACGGGGAGAAGATAGGGAGATGGAGGGGACGGCGGGGAGAAGATAGGGAGATGGAGGGGACGGCGGGGAGAAGATAGGGAGATGGAGGGGACGACGGGGAGAAGATAGGGAGATGGACAAGACGGGGGAAGAGAGGGCGAGATGGAGGGGACGTGGGAGGAGAGAGAGGGAGATGGAGGGGATGGGGGAGAGAGGGAGATGGAGGAGACGGGGGGGAGAGAGAAGGAGATGGAGGGGACGGGGAGGAAGAGAGAGGGAGATGGAGGGGACGGGGAGGGAGAGAGAGGGAGATGGAGGGGACGGGGAGGGAGAGAGAGGGAGATGGAGGGGACGGGGAGGGAGAGAGAGGGAGATGGAGGGGACGGGGGGGAGAGAGAGGGAGATGGAGGGGACGGGGGGGGAGAGAGAGGGAGATGGAGGGGACGGGGGGGAGAGAGAGGGAGATGGAGGGGACGGGGAGGGAGAGAGAGGGAGATGGAGGGGACGGGGAGGGAGAGAGAGGGAGATGGAGGGGACGGGGAGGGAGAGAGAGGGAGATGGAGGGGACGGGGAGGGAGAGAGAGGGAGATGGAGGGGACGGGGTGGCGAGAGAGGGAGATGGAGGGGACGGGGGTGGAGAGAGAGGGAGATGGAGGGGACGGGGTGGAGAGAGAGGGAGATGGAGGGGATAGGGGGAGAGAGAGGGAGATGGAGGGGACGGGGGGGAGAGAGAGGGAGATGGAGGGGACGGGGTGGCGAGAGAGGGAGATGGAGGGGACGGGGGTGGAGAGAGAGGGAGATGGAGGGGACGGGGTGGAGAGAGAGGGAGATGGAGGGGATAGGGGGAGAGAGAGGGAGATGGAGGGGACGGGGGGGAGAGAGAGGGAGATGGAGGGGACGGGGGGGAGAGAGTGGGAGATGGAGGGGACGGGGGGGAGAGAGACGGAGATGGAGGGGACGGGGGGGAGAGAGACGGAGATGGAGGGGACGGTGGGGGAAGAGAGAGGGAGATGGAGGGGACGGTGGGGGGAGAGAGAGGGAGATGGAGGGGACGGTGGGGGGGGCGAGAGAGGGAGATGGAGGGGACGGTGGGGAGAGAGAGAGGGAGATGGAGGGGACGGTGGGGAGAGAGAGAGGGAGTTGGAGGGGACGGTGGGGAGAGAGAGAAGGAGTTGGAGGGGACGGGGGAGAGAGAGGGAGATGGAGGGGACGGGGGAGAGAGAGGGAGATGGAGGGGACGGGGGAGAGAGGGGCAGATGGAGGGGATGGGGGAGATGGAGGGGTTGACGGGGAGGAGAGAGGGAGATGGAGGGGACGACGGGGAGAAGAGAGTGAGATGGAGGGGACGACGGGTAGAAGAGAGGGAGATGGAGGGGACGACGGGTAGAAGAGAGGGAGATGGAGGGGACGACAGGGAGAAAAGAGGGAGACGGAGGGGACGGTGGGGGGAGAGCGGGAGATGGAGGGGACGACGGGGCGAAGGTAGGGAGATGGAGGGGACGACGGGGAGAAGACAGGGAGATGGAGGGGACGACGGGGAGAAGATAGGGAGATGGAGGGGACGGCGGGGAGAAGATAGGGAGATGGAGGGGACGGCGGGGAGAAGATAGGGAGATGGAGGGGACGGCGGGGAGAAGATAGGGAGATGGAGGGGACGGCGGGGAGAAGATAGGGAGATGGAGGGGACGACGGGGAGAAGAGAGGGAGATGGACAAGACGGGGGAAGAGAGGGCGAGATGGAGGGGACGTGGGAGGAGAGAGAGGGAGATGGAGGGGATGGGGGAGAGAGGGAGAAGGAGGGGATGACGGGGTGAGAGAGGGAGATGGAGGGGACGACGGGGAGAAGATAGGGAGATGGAGGTGACGACGGGGAGAAGATAGGGAGATGGAGATTGTCGAGACGGGGGAAGAGAGGGCGAGATGGAGGGGACGTGGGGGGAGAGAGAGGGGGATGGAGGGGATGACGGGGGGAGAGAGGGAGATGGAGGGGACGACGGGGAGAAGATAGGGAGATGGAGGGGACGACGGGGAGAAGATAGGGAGATGGAGATGGACGAGACGGGGAAGGAGAGCGCGAGATGGAGGCGTTGTCGGGGGGGGAGAGAGGGAGATGGAGGGGTCGGGGGAGAGAGAGGGAGATGGAGGGGTCGGGGGAGAGAGAGGGAGATGGAGGGGTCGGGGGAGAGAGAGGGAGATGGAGGGGACGGGGGAGGAGAAAGGGAGATGGAGGGGTCGGGGAGCGAGAGGGAGATGGAGGGGTCGGGGAAAGAGAGGGAGATGGAGGGGACGGGGGAGGAGAAAGGGAGATGGAGGGGTCGGGGAGCGAGAGGGAGATGGAGGGGACGGGGGGAGAGGGAGATGGATGGGACGGGGGAGGAGAAAGGGAGATGGAGGGGACGGGGGGAGAGAGAGGGAGATGGAGGGGACGGGGGGGAAAGAGAGGGAGATGGAGGGGACGGGGGGGAAAGAGAGGGAGATGGAGGGGACAGGGGGAGAGAGAGGGAGATGGAGGGGACGGGGGGGAGAGAGAGGGAGATGGAGGGGACGGGGGGGAGAGAGAGGGAGATGGAGGGGACGGGGGGGAGAGAGAGGGAGATGGAGGGGACGGGGGGAAAGAGAGGGAGATGGAGGGGACGGGGGGAGAGAGAGGGAGATGGAGGGGACGGGGGGGAGAGAGAGGGAGATGGAGGGGACGGGGGGGAGAGAGAGGGAGATGGAGGGTCGGGGGGGGGGAGAGAGAGGGAGATGGAGGGGACGGGGGGGAGAGAGAGGGAGATGGAGGGGACGGGGGGGAGAGAGAGGGAGGGGACGGGGGGGAGAGAGAGGGAGGGGACGGGGGGAGAGAGAGGGAGGGGACGGGGGGAGAGAGAGGGAGGGGACGGGGGGGAGAGAGAGGGAGGGGACGGGGGGGAGAGAGAGGGAGGGGACGGGGGGGAGAGAGAGGGAGGGGACGGGGGGGAGAGAGAGGGAGGGGACGGGGGGGAGAGAGAGGGAGGGGACGGGGGGGAGAGAGAGGGAGGGGACGGGGGGAGAGAGAGAGGGAGGGGACAGGGGGGAGAGAGAGGGAGGGGACAGGGGGAGAGAGAGAGGGAGGGGACAGGGGGGAGAGAGAGGGAGGGGACAGGGGGGAGAGAGAGGGAGGGGACAGGGGGGAGAGAGAGGGAGGGGACGGGGGGAGAGAGAGGGAGGGGACGGGGGGGGGAGAGAGGGAGGGGACGGGGGGGGGAGAGAGGGAGGGGACGGGGGGGGGAGAGAGGGAGGGGACGGGGGGGGGAGAGAGGGAGGGGACGGGGGGGGGAGAGAGGGAGGGGACGGGGGGGGGAGAGAGGGAGGGGACGGGGGGGAGAGAGAGGGAGAGGGAGGGGACGGGGGGAGAGAGAGGGAGTGGGAGGGGACGGGGGGGAGAGAGAGGGAGTGGGAGGGGAGGGGGGAGAGAGGGAGGGGAGGGGGGAGGGAGAGGGAGGGGACCGGGGAGAGAGAGGGAGGGGAGGGGGAGAGAGAGGGAGGGGAGGGGGGAGGGAGGGGAGGGGGAGAGAGAGGGAGATGGAGGGGTCGGGGGAGAGAGAGGGAGATGGAGGGGTCGGGGGAGAGAGAGGGAGATGGAGGGGACGGGGGAGGAGAAAGGGAGATGGAGGGGTCGGGGAGCGAGAGGGAGATGGAGGGGTCGGGGGAAAGAGAGGGAGATGGAGGGGACGGGGGAGGAGAAAGGGAGATGGAGGGGTCGGGGAGCGAGAGGGAGATGGAGGGGACGGGGGGAGAGGGAGATGGATGGGACGGGGGAGGAGAAAGGGAGATGGAGGGGACGGGGGGAGAGAGAGGGAGATGGAGGGGACGGGGGGGAAAGAGAGGGAGATGGAGGGGACGGGGGGGAAAGAGAGGGAGATGGAGGGGACGGGGGGAGAGAGAGGGAGATGGAGGGGACGGGGGGGAGAGAGAGGGAGATGGAGGGGACGGGGGGGAGAGAGAGGGAGATGGAGGGGACGGGGGGGAGAGAGAGGGAGATGGAGGGGACGGGGGGAAAGAGAGGGAGATGGAGGGGACGGGGGGAGAGAGAGGGAGATGGAGGGGACGGGGGGGAGAGAGAGGGAGATGGAGGGGACGGGGGGGAGAGAGAGGGAGATGGAGGGGACGGGGGGGAGAGAGAGGGAGGGGACGGGGGGAGAGAGAGGGAGGGGACGGGGGGGAGAGAGAGGGAGGGGACGGGGGGGAGAGAGAGGGAGGGGACGGGGGGGAGAGAGAGGGAGGGGACGGGGGGGAGAGAGAGGGAGGGGACGGGGGGGAGAGAGAGAGGGAGGGGACAGGGGGGAGAGAGAGGGAGGGGACAGGGGGGAGAGAGAGGGAGGGGACAGGGGGGAGAGAGAGGGAGGGGACAGGGGGGAGAGAGAGGGAGAGAGAGGGAGGGGACGGGGGGAGAGAGAGGGAGGGGACGGGGGGGGGGGAGAGAGGGAGGGGACGGGGGGGGGGAGAGAGGGAGGGGACGGGGGGGGGGAGAGAGGGAGGGGACGGGGGGGGGAGAGAGGGAGGGGACGGGGGGGGGAGAGAGGGAGGGGACGGGGGGGAGAGAGAGGGAGAGGGAGGGGACGGGGGGGAGAGAGAGGGAGAGGGAGGGGACGGGGGGGAGAGAGAGGGAGAGGGAGGGGACGGGGGGGAGAGAGAGGGAGTGGGAGGGGACGGGGGGGAGAGAGAGGGAGTGGGAGGGGAGGGGGGAGAGAGGGAGGGGAGGGGGGAGGGAGAGGGAGGGGACCGGGGAGAGAGAGGGAGGGGAGGGGGAGAGAGAGGGAGGGGAGGGGGGAGGGGAGGGGGAGAGAGAGGGAGATGGAGGGGGGAGAGAGAGGGAGATGGAGGGGGGAGAGAGGGGAGGGGGGAGAGAGGGAGATGGAGGGGAGGGGGGAGAGAGGGAGATGGAGGGGAGGGGGGAGAGAGGGAGATGGAGGGGAGGGGGGAGAGAGGGAGATGGAGGGGAGGGAGGAGAGAGGGAGATGGAGGGGAGGGGGGAGAGAGGGAGATGGAGGGGAGGGGGGAGAGAGGGAGATGGAGGGGAGGGGGAGAGAGGGGATGGAGGGGAGGGGGGAGAGAGGGAGATGGAGGGGAGGGGGAGAGAGGGAGATGGAGGGGAGGGGGGAGAGAGGGAGATGGGAGGGGAGGGGGGAGAGAGGGAGATGGAGGGGAGGGGGGAGAGAGGGAGATGGAGGGGAGGGGGGAGAGAGGGAGATGGAGGGGAGGGGGGAGAGAGGGAGATGGAGGGGAGGGGGAGAGAGGGAGATGGAGGGGAGGGGGGAGAGAGGGAGATGGAGGGGAGGGGGGAGAGAGAGGGAGATGGAGGGGAGGGGGAGAGAGGGAGATGGAGGGGAGGGTGGGAGAGAGGAGATGGAGGGGAGGGTGGGAGAGAGGGATGGAGGGGAGGGTGGGAGAGAGGGAGATGGAGGGGAGGGTGGGAGAGAGAGAGAGGGAGATGGAGGGGAGGGGGGAGAGAGAGGGGAGATGGAGGGGAGGGGGGAGAGAGAGAGGGAGATGGAGGGGAGGGGGGAGAGAGAGAGGGAGATGGAGGGTGGGGGTGAGAGAGAGAGAGATGGAGGGGAGGGGTAGAGGGAGGGGAGGGGAGTGAGGGAGGGAGATGGAGGGGAGGGGAGAGAGGGAAATGGAGGGGAGGGGTAGAGGGAGGGGAGGGGAGTGAGGGAGGGAGATGGAGGGGAGGGGGAGAGAGGGAAATGGAGGGGAGGGGGGAGAGAGGGAAATGGAGGGGAGGGGGGAGAGAGGGAAATGGAGGGGACGAGGGGGAGAGAGAGGGAGATGGAGGGGTCGGGGGAGAGAGAGGGAGATGGAGGGGACGGGGAAGGAGAAAGGGAGATGGAGGGGTCGGGGAGCGAGAGGGAGATGGAGGGGTCGGGGAAAGAGAGGGAGATGGAGGGGACGGGGGAGGAGAAAGGGAGATGGAGGGGTCGGGGAGCGAGAGGGAGATGGAGGGGACGGGGGGAGAGGGAGATGGATGGGACGGGGGAGGAGAAAGGGAGATGGGAGGGGTCGGGGAGCGAGAGTGAGATGGAGGGGACGGGGAGAAGAAAGGGAGATGGAGGGGACGGGGGGAGAGAGAGGGAGGGGACGGGGGGGAGAGAGAGGGAGGGGACGGGGGAGAGAGAGGGAGGGGACGGGGGGGAGAGAGAGGGAGGGGACGGGGGGGAGAGAGAGGGAGGGGACGGGGGGGAGAGAGAGGGAGGGGACGGGGGGGAGAGAGAGGGAGGGGACAGGGGGGAAGAGAGAGGGAGGGGACAGGGGGGAGAGAGAGGGAGGGGACAGGGGGAGAGAGAGGGAGGGGACAGGGGGGAGAGAGAGGGAGGGGACAGGGGGGAGAGAGAGGGAGGGGACAGGGGGGAGAGAGAGGGAGGGGACGGGGGGGAGAGAGAGGGAGGGGACGGGGGGAGAGAGAGGGAGGGGACAGGGGGGGGAGAGAGAGGGAGGGGACAGGGGGAGAGAGAGGGAGGGGACAGGGGGGAGAGAGAGGGAGGGGACGGGGGAGAGAGAGGGAGGGACAGGGGGGGAGAGAGAGGGAGGGGACGGGGGGGGAGAGAGAGGGAGGGGACGGGGGGGGAGAGAGGGAGGGGACGGGGGGGGGAGAGAGGGAGGGGACGGGGGGGGAGAGAGGGAGGGGACGGGGGGGGAGAGAGGGAGGGGACGGGGGGGGGAGAGGGAGGGAGGGAGGGGAGGGGGGGGGAGAGGGAGAGGGGGGACGGGGGGAGAGAGAGGGAGAGGGAGGGGACGGGGGGGAGAGAGAGGGAGTGGGAGGGGACGGGGGGGAGGGAGTGGGAGGGGAGGGGGGAGAGAGGGAGGGGAGGGGGGAGGGAGAGGGAGGGGACCGGGGAGAGAGAGGGAGGGGAGGGGGAGAGAGAGGGAGGGGAGGGGGGAGGGAGGGGAGGGGGAGAGAGAGGGAGATGGAGGGGTCGGGGGGAGAGAGAGGGAGATGGAGGGGTCGGGGGAGAGAGAGGGAGATGGAGGGGACGGGGGAGGAGAAAGGGAGATGGAGGGGTCGGGGAGCGAGAGGGAGATGGAGGGGTCGGGGGAAAGAGAGGGAGATGGAGGGGACGGGGGAGGAGAAAGGGAGATGGAGGGGTCGGGGAGCGAGAGGGAGATGGAGGGGACGGGGGGAGAGGGAGATGGATGGGACGGGGGAGGAGAAAGGGAGATGGAGGGGACGGGGGGAGAGAGAGGGAGATGGAGGGGACGGGGGGGAAAGAGAGGGAGATGGAGGGGACGGGGGGAAAGAGAGGGAGATGGAGGGGACGGGGGAGAGAGAGGAGATGGAGGGGACGGGGGGGAGAGAGAGGGAGATGGAGGGGACGGGGGGGAGAGAGAGGAGATGGAGGGGACGGGGGGGAGAGAGAGGGAGATGGAGGGGACGGGGGGAAAGAGAGGGAGATGGAGGGGACGGGGGGAGAGAGAGGGAGATGGAGGGGACGGGGGGGAGAGAGAGGGAGATGGAGGGGACGGGGGGAGAGAGAGGGAGATGGAGGGTCGGGGGGGGGAGAGAGAGGAGATGGAGGGGACGGGGGGGAGAGAGAGGGAGGGGACGGGGGGAGAGAGAGGGAGGGGACGGGGGGGAGAGAGAGGGAGAGGGAGGGACGGGGGGAGAGAGTGGGAGGGGATGGGGGGAGAGAGAGGGAGTGGGAGGGGAGGGGGAGAGAGGGAGGGGGAGGGGAGGGGAGGAGAGAGAGGGAGAGGGAGGGGGACCGGGGAGAGAGAGGGAGGGGACCGGGGAGAGAGAGGGAGGGGAGGGGGAGAGAGAGGGAGGGGAGGGGGAGAGAGAGGGAGATGGAGGGGGAGAGAGGGTGATGGAGGGGAGGGGGGAGAGAGGGAGATGGAGGGAGGGGGGAGAGAGGGAGATGGAGGGGAGGAGGAGAGAGGGAGATGGAGGGGAGGGGGGAGAGAGGGAGATGGAGGGGAGGGGGGAGAGAGGGAGATGGAGGGGAGGGGGGAGAGAGGGAGATGGAGGGGAGGGGGGAGAGAGGGAGATGGAGGGGAGGGGGAGAGAGGGAGATGGAGGGAGGGGGGTGGGAGAGAGAGGGAGATGGAGGGGAGGGTGGGAGAGAGAGGGAGATGGAGGGGGGAGAGAGAGGGAGATGGAGGGGAGGGGGGAGGAGAGGGAGATGGAGGGGAGGGGGGAGAGGGAGATGGAGGGGAGGGGGGAGAGAGGGAGATGGAGGGGAGGGGGGGAGAGGGAGATGGAGGGTAGGGGGGGAGAGGGA